>NC_138983.1:30618684-31218684 GCF_964341445.2 Mesoplodon mirus
CTCAGTGCCTTTGTTTATGCTTAGTTTCTTTGTCTTGAGAATGCTTCTCCTTGACTTGTCACTTGGCTACTTATTCTTCCAGACTTTGATTAAAGGCTACTTCTTCAGGGAAGCCTTCCTGAAACCCCTAAACCAGGCTAGGTCCCCATACTGTACTCTCTGTAAACCTTATAAATTTATACTAAACCCTGTATGTTAATACTAAACCCTATATGTTTTCTTCATAACACTTATACAATTTATAATTATCTATTTATTTGAATGATTATTTGCTTATTAACTGTTTCACCCTCTGAGGCCTGGAAAGATTAAACAACTTGGCAAAGTTACACAGCCACTAAGTAGCAAAACGAGGACCTGAATGCAGATCGGCCTGACCCTAAAGTCTATATTCTCTTGTCATGCCACATTGCCATAATGAAGATGAAAGATGAACAAACTGCTATAGTTTAAATCAAAGGCCATACCCAACTTGGGAGATCAAGGATGGAATAATTAAAAATATAAAGTGTCATTTAAGTTGGGCTTTATGGTGGAGAGGTTTTCAACCAGTGGAGATGGAAGGAGAGTTCTATTTTTTTCCAGGTAGAAGATATAGCACAATAAAAAACATAAGCAAAAAACATATAAAGCATGCTTGGAGGGAAAAGAATAGAACATTTTTCAGATGAGTGGTTCTTTGAGAAGGTGGGAGTGGCTTGCTATTAGTATCAAGGGGAGGAGTCATATTGTTAGGATTAGGAGTGGTGTGGAGAGGGGGTCGGAGAAGAATGTTAGGGAATAATTAAGGCTGTTGTCGTTGAGTTGATTAAGGAGGAGAAGGCTTGTAAAGCTAATTAGTAAGCTATGACCTCACCCCCTCCTTCACACAAGAATACGCTTTAATAGCCCGACACATCATTCCCCTACTACTCCTATCATTAAAACCCAAAATCATCTTAGGTCCTCTTTAGTGTAAGTATAGTTTAAGAAAAACACTAGTTTGTGAAACTAATGACAGAAGACCAAAACTTCTTATTTACCGAAAAAGTATTGCAAGAACTGCTAACTCAGAACAGTTAGGGAAGAATATAGATGATGATGAGAGAAGTGTGAAAAGAAAGTCTTGGACCAGAGAATGGACCCAAATAGATTATATCAAGCTTAGGAGTATGGGATTAAATGTTTCAGCAAAGGACAGCCATTGAAAGTTTTTGAACAAGTAAATGACATGATTAGTAAAGCCGTGATGTCCTAGGGGGTTGACTGGAGGTTAAAGAATGGAACAAAGTCTACTCAAATAACTTAAGATAAAAAACAATCATTAAAAGGAAATGTATGAATCACAGGAGTCAATTACAGGAAATAGCACTAGGCCTTAAAGGAACTAGAGAGCTATCAGACAAGCACTCCTTCCACACGTGTTTGTGCACGCATTTGTTTCTGTGTGTATCTCTGAACATCTCCATTTTCTAGATGACTGTTCTTTCTGCAAACTAATCTCCTTCACTCTGTTCTTGGTTCCCAGTTCTCCTAACTATGGCTTTCAACTTGCTCTTGATTGAAAGAGAGGCAAATCTAGTCCTAATTCTTCATCCAATACCCTATAATTACAGATTCTGGTTTTCTTGGCTCAAAAAACTTTTTAAAAACATCTTTATTGGAGTGTAATTGCTTTAAATGGTGTGTTAGTTTCTGCTGTATAACAAAGTGAATCATCTGTATGTATACATATATCCCCATATACCCTGCCTCTTGCATCTCCCTCCCACACTCCCTATCTCACCGCTCTAGGTGGTCACAAAGCACCAAGCTGATCTCCATGTGCTATGCAGCTGCTTCCCACTAGCTACCTATTTTACATTTGGTAGTATATATATGTCAATGTTACTCTCTCACTTTGTCCCAGCTTACCCTTCCCACTCCCTGTGTCCTCAAGTCCATTCAGTGTGCCTGCGTCTTTATTCCTGTCTTGCCCCTAGGTTCTTCAGAACCAATTTTTTTTTTAGATTCCATATATATGTATTAGCATACGGTACTTGTTTTTCTCCTTCTGACTTATTTCACTCTGTATGACAGACTCTAGGCTCATCCACCTCACTATAAATAACTCAGCTTTGCTTCTTTCTATGGCTGAGTAATATTCCATTGTATATATGTGTCACATCTTCTTTATCCATTCACATGTCATGGACACTTAGGTTGCATCCATGTCCTGGCTATTGTAAATAGAGCTACAATGGATATTGTAGCACATGACTTTTTCTGAATTATGGTTTTCTCAAGGTATATGCCAAGTAGTGGGATTGCTGGGTCATATGGTAGCTCTATTTTTAGTTTTTTAGGGAACCTCCACACTGTTCTCCATAGTGGCTGTATTAATTTACATTCCCACCAAAAGTGCAAGAGGGATTCCGTTTCTCCACACCTTCTCCAGCATTTATTGTTTGTAGATATTTGATGATGGCTATTCTGACTGGTGTGAGGTGATACCTCATTGTGGTTTTGATTTGCATTTCTCTAATGATTAGTGATGTTGAGCATCCTTTCATGTGTTTGTTGGAAATCTGTATATCTTCTTTGGAGAAATGTCTATTTAGGTTTTCCACCCATTTTGGGTTGGGTTGTTTGTTTTTTTGATATTGAGCTGCCTGAGCTGCCTATATATTTTGGAGATTAATCCTTTGTCCGTTGCTTCATTTGCAAATATTTTCTCCCATTCTGAGGGTTGTCTTTTCATCTTGTTTATGGTTTCCTTTGCTGTGCAAAGGTTTTAAGTTTCATTAGGTTCCATTTGTTTATTTTTGTTTTTATTTCAATTTCTCTAGGAGGTGGGTCAAAAAGGATCTTGCTGTGATGTATGTCACAGAGTGTTCTGCCTATTTTCCTCTAAGAGTTTTAGAGTGTCTGGCCTTACATCTAGGTCTTCAATCCATTTTGAGTTTAATTTTGTGTATGGTGTTAGGGAGTGTTCTAATTTCATTCTTTTACATGTAGCTGTCCAGTTTTCCCAGCACCACATACTGAAGAAGCTGTCTTTTCTCCATTTTATATTCTTGCCTCCTTTATCAAAGATAAGGTGACCATATGTGCATGGGTTTATCTCTGGACTTTCTATCGCGTTTCACTGATCTATATTTCTGTTTTTGCGCAAGTACCATACTGTCTTGATTACTGTAGCTTTGTAGTACAGTCTGAAGTCAGGGAGCCTGATTCCTCCAGCTCCATTTTCCTTTCTCAAGATTGCTTTGGCTATACTGGGTCTTTTGTGTTTCCAAACAAATTGTGAAATTTTTTGTTCTAGTTCTGTGAAAAATGCCATTGGTAGTTTGATAGGGATTGCACTGAATCTGTAGATTGCTTTGGGTAGTACAGTCATTTTCACAATGCTGATTCTTCCAATCTAAGAACATGGTAGATCTCTCCATCTGTTTGTATCATCTTTAATTTCTTTCATCACTGTCATATAGTTCTTTGCATACAAGTCTTTTGTCTCCTTAGGTAGATTTATTCCTAGGTATTTTATGTTTTTTGTTGCAATGGTAAATGGGAGTGTCTCCTTAATTTCACTTTCAGATTTTCATCATTAGTGTATAGTAATGCAAGAGATTTCTGTGCATTAATTTTGTATCCTGCTGCTTTACCAAACTCATTGATAGGCTCTCGTAGTGTTCTGGTAGCATCTTTATGATTCTCTATGTATGGTATCATGTCATCTGCAAACAGTGACTGTTTTACTTGTTTACAATTTGGATTCCTTTTATTTCTTTTTCTTCTCTGACTGCCATGTTTAAAACTTCCAACACTATGTTGAATAATAGTGGTGAGAGTGGGCAACCTCGTCTTGTCCTGATTTAGAGGAAATGGTTTCAGTTTTTCACCATTGAGAATGATGTCGGCTGTGGGTTTGTTATATATGGCTTTTATTATGTTGAGGTAGGTTCCCCCTATGCCTATTCTGGAGAGTGTTTTTCAGAAACGGATATTGAATTTTGTCAAAAGGGTTTTCTGCATGTATTGAGATGATCACATGGTTTTTATCCTTTAGTTTGTTAATATGGTGTACCACATTGATTGATTTGCATATATTGCAGAATACTTGAATTCCTGGGATGAACCCCACTTGATCATGGTGTATGATCCTTTTCCTGTGCTGTTGGATTCTGTTTGCTAATATATTGTTGAGGATTTTCGCATCTATGTTCATCAGTGATAATGGCCTGTAGTTTTTTTGTGTGACATTTTTGTCTGGTTTTGGTATCAGGGTGATGCTGGCCTCGTAGAATGAGTTTGGGAGTGTTCCTCCCTCAGCTACATTTTGGAAGAGTTTGAGAAGGAAAGGTGTTAGCTCTTCTCTAAGTGTTTGATAGAATTCACCTGTGAAGCTATCTGGTCTGGGGCTTTTGTTTGTTGGAAGATTTTTAATCACAGTTTCTATTTCAGTGCTTGTGACTGGTCTGTTCATATTTTCTATTTCTTCCTGATTCAGTCTTGGAAGTTTGACGTTTTCTAAGATTTGTCCATTTCTTCCAGATTGTCCATTTTATTGGCATACAGTTGCTTGTAGTAATCTCTCATAATCCTTTGTATTTCTGTAGTGTCAGTTGTTACTTCTTTTTCATTCCTAATTCTCTTGATTTGAGTCTTCCCCTTTTTTTCTTGATGAGTCTGGCTAATGGTTTGCCACTTTAATTTATCTTCTCAAAGAATGAGCTTTTAGTATTATGGATCTTTGCTATTGTTTTCTTTGTTTCTATTTCATTTGTTTCTTATCTGATCTTTATGGTTTCTTTCCTTCTGCTAACTTTGGGGGTTTTTTATTCTCCTTCCTCTAATTGCTTTAGGTGTAAGTTTAGGTTGTTTATTTGAGATTTTTCTCGTTTCTTGACATAGGACTGTATTGCTATAGACTTCCCTCTTAGGACTGCTTTTGCTGCATCCCACAGGTTTTGGGTCATCGTGTTTTCGTTGTCATTTGTTTCTAGGTTATTTTTTGATTTTGTCTTAGATTTCTTCAGTTATCTCTTGGTTATTTAGTAGCACACTGTTTAGCATCCACGTGTGTGTATATTTTACAGTTTTTCCATGTAACTGGTACCTAGTCTCATAGCACTGTGGTCGGAAAAGATACTTGATATGATTTCAATTTTCTTAAATTTATCAAGGCTTGATTTGTGACCCAAGATGTCACCTGTCCTGGAGAGTGTTCCATGAGCACTTGAGAAGACAGTGTATTCTGTTGTTTTTGGATGGAATGTCCTGTAAATATCAATTAAGGCCATCTTGTCTAATGTATCATTTAAGGCTTATGTTTTCTTATTTATTTTCATTTTGGATGATCTGTCCATTGGTGAAAGTGGGGTGTTAAAGTCCCCTACTATTATTGTGTTACTGTTGATTTCCCCTTTTATGGCTGTTAGCATTTGCCTTATGTATTGAGGTGCTCTTATGTTGGGTGAATAAATATTTATAATAGTTATATCTTCTTCTTGGATTGAGCCCTTGATCATTATGCAGTGTCCTTCTTTGTCTCATGTAATAGTCTTTATTTTAAAGTCTATTTTGTCTGATATGAGAATTGCTACTCCAGCTTTCTTTTGATTTCCATTTGCATGGAATATCTTTTTCCATCCCCTCACTTTCAGTCTGTATGTGTCCCTAGGTCTGAAGTGGGTCACTTGTAGACAGCATATATACGGGTCTTTTTGTATCCATTCAGCCAGTCTATGTCTTTTGGTTGGAACATTTAATCCATTTAAATTTAAGGTAATTATCGACATGTATTTTGCTATTCCCATTTTCTTAATTGTTTTGGGTTTGTATTTGTAGGTCTTTTCCTTCTGTTGTGTTTCTTGCCTAGAGAAGTTCCTTTAGCATTTGTTGTAAAGCTGGCTTGCTGGTGCTGAATTCTCTTAACTATTGCTTGTTTTTAAAGCTTTTAATTTCTCTGTCGAATCTGAGTGAGATCCTTGCTGGGTAGAGTAATCTTGGTTGTAGGTTTTTCCCTTTCATCAATTTAAATATGTCTTGCCGCTCCGTTCTGGCTTGCAGAGTTTCTGCTGAAAGATCAGTGCTTAACTTTATGGCAATTTCCTTGTATGTTATTTGTTGTTTTTCCCTTGTTGCTTTTAATATTTTTCTTTGTATTTAATTTTTGATAGTTTGATTAATAAGTGTCTTCGCATGTTTCTCCTTGGATGTATCCTGTATGGGATCCTCTGTGCTTCCTGGACTTGAATGACTATTTATTTCCTTTCTCATATTAAGGAAGTTTTTAAGTATAATCTCTTCAAATTCTCAGACCTTTTTCTTCTCTCTTCTTCTTCTGGGACCCTTCTAATGGGAATGTTGGTGCATTTAATGTTGCCCATAGGTCTCTGAGACTGTCCTCAATTCTCTTCATTCTTTTTTCTTTATTCTGCTCTGTGGTAGTTATTTCTACTATTTTATTGTCCAGGTAGTTATCTGTTTGTCTGCCTCAGTTATTCTGCTATTGATTCCTTCTAGAGAATTTTTAGTTTCATTTATTGTGTTGTCCATCATTGTTTCTTTGTTCTTTAGTTCTTCTAGGTCCTTGTTAAACGTTTCTTGTATTTTCTCCATTCTATTTCCAAGATTTTGGATCATCTTGACTATCATTAATCTGAATTCTGTTTCAGGTAGACTGCCTATTTCCTCTTCATTTGATTGGTCAGTTGTTTTTTACCTCATTGCTTCAACTGCTGCGTATTTCTCTGTCATCTCATTTTGCTTAATGTACTGTGTTTGGGGGTCCCCTTTTCACAGGCTGCAGGTTAGTAGTTCTCATTGTTTTTGGTGTCTGTCCCAAGGGGCTAAGGTTGGTTCAGTTGGTTGTGTAGGCTTCCTTGTGGAGGGGACTGGTGTCTGTGTTCTTGTGGGTGGGACTGGATCTTGTCTTGTGGGCAGGGCCACATCTGGTGGTGTGTTTTCGGGTGTCTGTGAACTTAGTATGATTTTAGGCAGGCTCTCTGTTAATGGGTCAGGTTGTGTTCTTGTCTTGTTAGTTATTTGGCATGGGGCGTCCAGCACTGGAGCTTGCTGGCCATTTGGTGGAGCTGGGTCATAGTGCTGAGACAGAGATCTCTGGTAGAGCTCTCGCCAATTGATATTATGTGGTGCTGGGAGCTCTCTGGTGGTCCACTGCCCTGGACTCAGCTCTCCTATCTTGGAGGCTCAGCCCTGACACCTGGCTGGAGAATCAAGACCCTGTCAGCCACACAGCTCAGAAGAAAAGGAAGAAAAAAAAAGGAAGAAAAAAGCATAAATTAAAAGAATAATAATAAAATTTAAAAAATAATAATTAAAAAAAGAGAGGAACCAAACCAATAAACAAATCTACCAATGATAACAAGCACTAAAAATTAAACTAAACTAAACTAAGATAAACATGATAATCAGAAACAAACAGACAGCCAAGCCCAAATCTACAGTTGCTCCCAAAGTCCACTGCTTCAATTTGGGAACATTCGTTGTCTATTCAGGTATTCCATGGATGCAGGATATATCAACTTGATTGTGGGGATTTAGTCTGCTGCTCCTGAGTTTGCATGGAGAAATTTCCCATTCTCTTCTTTGTTTGCAGAGCTCCTGGGGTTCAGTTTTGGTTCTGGCCCTGCCTCAGTGTGTAGGTTGCCCTCAGGCGTCTGCTCCCCACCCAGACAGGAGGGGGTCAAAGCAGCAGATGATTAGGGCTTCCTTGCTCTCTCAGGCTGGGGAGAGGGAGGGGTACGGTAGTCATAACTGGAATGTAGGGTAAGTCTGTGGTGACAGAGGCCGGCGTGACATTGCAACAGCCTGAGGCGTGTCACATGTTCTCCTAGGGAAGTTGTCTCTGGATCTTGGGACCCTGGCAGTGGCATTCTGCATAGGCTCCCGGGGGTGGGGTGGGGGGATGTGGGCAGTGACCTGTGCTAGCACACGGAATTCTTGGTGGTTGCAGCAGCTGTGTTAGCGTTTCATGCCCATCTCTGGGGTCTGAGCTGATAGCTGAGGCTCACACCCGTTTCTGGAGCTCACTTAGGTAGTGCTCTGCCTTCTGTGGGCACAAGGGGAAGGAATCCCCTCTCCTCATGCACCCCAAAACAGTGGTCTCTTGCCTCTTCAGCAGGTCCAGACTTCTTCCCAGACTCCCTTCTGGCTAGCTATGGGGCACTAGCCCCCTTCAGGCTGTCTTCATGCAGCCAACCCCAGTCCTCTCCCTGGGATCTGACCTCTGAAGCCCGAGTCTCAGCTCCCAGCCCCCATCCACCCCTGTGGGTTAGCAGACAGGCGTCTCAGGCTGGTGAGTGCCCGTTGGCACTGATCCTCTATGTGGGAGTTTCTCTGCTTTGCCCTCTGCACCCCTCTTGCTGTGCTCTCCTCTGTGGCTCCGGTTTCCCCCCGATCACCCTCTGTCTCCGCCAGTGAAGCAGCTTCCTAGTGTGTGGAAACTTTTCCTCTTTCACAGCTCCCTCCCAGAGGTGCAGGTCCCATCCCTATTCTTTTGTTCTGTTTTTTCTTTTTTCTTTTGCCTACCCAGGTATGTGGGTATTTTCTTGCCTTTTGGGAAGTCTGAGGTCTTTCACCTGCATTCAGTAGGTGTTCTTTAGGAGTTGTTCCACATGTAGATATATTTTTGATGTATTTGTGGGGAGGAAGGTGATCTCCACGTCTTACTCCTCTGCCATCTTGAAGGTTCTCCCTGGCTCAAATGTTTGAGAGAAATATCTAATTTCCATGACTCTTTAATCAGCTGATTCTGGGATACCCTGGTATAGCAAACATGGTTATGTAGGTCCTACCCTTTCTTTATCAGGTATTGGGAGTTGGTAGGGATCTATGCAATTGCAAGGAAAGAGGGTGTAGGCTGGGCAGACACTCCAAAATATATGTAACCGATGGATTTGAGTGAGGAGAGTGAAAGCAGGTAGATCTTTAAGGAGGCTATTGTAATAGTCTAAACAAGGGATAAACAGTGGTAGTGATAGGGGTGGAAAAGAGAGGAGTGAATCAAGAGCCAGGATCAGGATAGAATTTAAAAACTGATCACATGGAAAATTGTGGGTGGGGGGGCTTAGAAAGAAATGATTCAAATATACCTCTGAAGTTTCCATGCTGTAGGCTAGGAAAATGCCTTTTATAGTTTCATAAAACATTAGAGATTGGGAGATCTAATTCACTCTCCCTTTACAACTGAGACCAGAGTGAAAAATGACTTGTCTTGAATAACAGTCAATTAGTGGCAGAGTAGGGAATTAAGAGTCAGGGAATTTATACTTGGACAGTGGGTGGTGACAAAAATCTGGACCTTGGTGGGGTGGGGTGGTACTCCAAGATTTCCAAGGAAATGGACAAGAACAATATTGCATGAGAAGAGTTAAAGATGCAAATGAACGATACCTGTGTTAGTAAAGGAAAGATGGAAGAGTAAGAAAATTGGGCCCTGAATGGTAAAAGATGAAGCAGAATCTGTTCAGGACTAGGGCTAGCCGTAGTTAGGTAGGTATAGAACGTGAAAGAAATCTAGTTAGTTGGGAACCAAGAACAGTCTAAATAGGAGGCTCATTAGTCATCAGTGGTAGTATGAGTCAAAAGCCAGATTTGCATGGTCAGCCAGATGGTTGGTAGCAACTGAATGGAAGTCAGGTACTACCATTAGCACAACAAACACAGGAAGGAAAAAAGGTTTTGTTGGAGAAAATAATTAATTTGCCCTATTATCCATTTTGACATTGGGGTACTAACAAGCAATTCAGGTAGAAATGTCCTGCAGGCCACTGGAAATGTGGGAGTAGAGCTTAGAAATGTGATCTGAGCCAGAGTCATGTCTGTCTATGTATCTATCTATGTGTCTATCTATCTATATATCTATCTATGTATCTATGTATCTATCTATCTTTCTATCTGATGAACCTGCTAAGGCTGACACTATAGAGAGAAGGAAAGAAGTTTCAATAGAAGTAGCCTTATATTTGGTGGTAGGTAGGAGGATCTCAAAACAAGGCCATTTGTCTTGGACAGAGAAGCAATTTCACTGCCACTGGAAATTCTGGGAAACTGTAAATTTTATCATGCTTTGGTGACACACTAGAACTGTTATACAACAGTTATACAACGAATCTCTCAATACTTGTTTACAATAGGGGGGCACAAATAGATCTTTTTTTTTTTTTTTCCTTTGGCTGCGCAGTGTGGCATGCGGAATCTTAGTTCCCTGACCAGGAATCGAACCCGTGCCCCCTGCAGTGGAAGTGCAGAGCCCTAACCACTGGACATCCAGGGAATTCCCAAATAGACCTTTTTTTTTTAAAAGGCAAATAGACACAAATAAACCTTTCTTTTAAAGGCAACCCCCCAAAAAACAAAAAACTTACCAACAGTTATGGACTTTTTCAGGAGCTACTTTTTCTTTGAAGCATTATTTCAATAATTATGACTCTGAGGGGGTGTCTATTACATGAGTGTATGTTTACTAAAACATACAGTAAAAGCATATATATGTAGAAGACATGAAGCAGTAAAAATAGATAAAAAGGTCTGAGTAAGCAGAAACTAGTAACCCTAAAAAAAAGTTAATCATAGAAGTTGGAGATAAAGAGTAGCCAAACCAAAATAATGACAATTTATGAGAGCACAGAGCCAAAGATGTTCCCTGGTGAGACTACAACGTGATAGTCTAGTAGTGAAGTTGTGTAGTATCCTGAACAACTCCTGAGTCACCTTCTAGTCTCTCAGAGACCAGGTTATGTAGCTTAGATAACTTTCTTATTAACATGAATAGTCTTATAACAATTCCTTTTAATTATCAGGCAAAGCTTAGAATAACAACCCTTTATTACTTAAGTTGGCTTAAATGTGTCTTTGACTTCAGCAACCTAAAAGAACTTACTAACATGACACTTTTTGTTTGTCTGGTAGGTGATTGGGTAGGAAAGAGGAAGGGAAGAAATGAAGAAGGAGGCATTAAACCACATGCAGGGTTCCCAAAGGGGATATGTGTGTGTGTGTGTGTGTGTGTGTGTGTGTGTGTGTGTGTGTGTCTAAAATCAGCAGATGAAACAAAATAGGAAGAACTGGAGAAAATAGAAAAAATGAGCATGAATATGATATAACTATATATATTTAGATATTTAAAATAAATTAAGATTTTAAATAATCAATAAAGGTTATAATGAAAGAATAAGAACAAGAGTACTTAGAAAAAAATTAGAACTTTAAGAAGCAACTACTGAATTCAACAAATGGGTTAAACAGCAGCTTAGATATATCTTAAGAGAGACTTAGTGAACCAGAAAAGAATCTTACCTAGATTGTAACATAGAGAGACAAAAACATGGGAAATGTGAGTGACATGGTGAATAACTGTTGCATAGGAGTTGGGAGAATGAGAGAAAGTAAATATGGGAAGAAATAATGTCTGATATTTCCAGTATTGAAGAAATATTAAAGAAGTTCATTCTGTTTCATTAATGACCAATAAAAATTGAGTCACAACCAAACACATCACAATTAAACATCAATGAGAGGACAATCTGAAAGGTGACAAGAAAAAGAAAAGGACCAACTATAAAATAATGACAATTAGACTTTTCCTCAACCATAATAGATGTCAAAAGACAATGGAATAATATCTTAAAAGTATTAAGTGAAAATAACTATAAACCTGTTGATTCTATAAACAACTAAATTATCATTTAAAAGTTAGGGCAAAATAAAGACAGATTTAAACCAAGTACGAGAACGTATCTCTCATACATCTTCACTGAAATATCTCAAAATAAGTACTTGGGTAAGAAGGAAACTGCTCAGAAAGGAGTGGGAATTGTAGCTAAGGGAAAAAAAAGTAAACATGTTGATATATCCAAATAAGCACTAACTGTGAAGACTACTAACTAGGAAAGATCATTTTTTTTGTTAATTCTTGGAAGATGAAAGCTTTGTCTTAATCATTCATGTGACTTCATTAGTGCCTAGCACAAAGTGGACTCACAACAAACACTGATGTTTAAATTAATATATAATGTATATATGAAACAGATGTCTCATCTCAATGTTAGTTCAAATTCTCTGCTTTGCTAATGAAGAAACTGAAAATATAGAAGACTGACCCAGTATTGTATGGCATATTGAACCCAATTCACCCTTTAGAGAACAGGAAAGATATTACAAGTGTCAAAAAATTATTGTAGTTTTCCTTATCATTGTAGGTCTGAGTCTACCTAACAATAGAAAGTGCCTATATACTGAAGAAATTAGTTGGTTATAAGACTCCTATTAGTTGTCTCTAATCTCATCTATTTTCTAAACATCATAAAAACTATAAAGAAATGGACATGAATTTATTCATTCAAGAAATATTAACTGAACATGTATTATAAGCCAAATACTATATTAGGTCTTGAGGATTAGGCAATAAAGAAGATATATCTAATCTTTGCTCTTATAGAGTTAATAGTCCAGCTGATAAGAGAGTCATTAAATGGATAATTTTACATTAGAATAATGTAGGAAGTCAGTAAATATTTCCTATTGCTTACTGAGTGCTACATGCAGATGGGTACTACATACAAATGTAAAGGGAAATTATCTGTTCTCCAGTTTATAATATGGTAGCAGTGATTCCAAGTAATAAAAAATATGTGAAGCAACATATAGCCACACAAACAGTAAAGGGATAAAATAAATTAAAATGTTTGAAAAATGGCAAAACTGCTAATATTCTTAACAAAAATAAAGAGATGAGGGAAAGATAAGAACATATGAAAAGTTAGTATAGATTCCTAGTATTTTCAATTCGAGGAATACCTTTTCCAAATATTCTATAATATCTCAATGTTGGCACAAAGCAAAAGATATCACAGAAAATAATTTTAAAGTATTCTTCTTAATTTTTAGTTATGATTAAAGTTTGGACATCAAAACTACTATTTCATTCACTATTTCTCCTCCCAGCCTTAGAAATATAATCGTTGATCTCTGTCAACCTATTAACATTTGGGGTTCTCTTTCTTTGACATTCTTTTGGGATGATTTGAACATTTTAAACTCTGAAAATGAAAACAGATGCTTGTCTTCAAAGAATATTCCCAACATATAATCACTGACATCTGAAACTACTACTTTTAAGAATGGTGCTGCATACTGTTGATCCTCTTAGTACTTTGGGGGTGAAGTAAAGACTTGTTATTATACTTACAAGATACCTAGACAACATCTGAATCATGTCAATCTCAGAAACAAAATGGTAGTACAATTAATATATAAGACTGCTTGATCTTGATTCTCAAATAGAGAGCTCTCATATTTACCACCAAATTCTTAAAACCGCTCAATAACTAGTTACAGGAACAAATAACATTTCTTCTTATTCTTCTTCCTCTTCCTCTTCTTTTTTCTTTTTCTTTTTTTAAATTAATAGAGAGAATGACAAAATGGCCAGGCTATTTATATGCATCCTTACAAAATTAATACCAATGGGAAAACTGCTATAATGCCAGCATATCATTTTGATTTTCACTTGCAGAAGCATACAAAGTATAAAATAATAAGAAATGGAGTAATGAGATAAAAGGATGCATTTCCCTTCTCTTATTCCATAGAAGCAGTTTGAAATTCAGCTATAATCAGGAAAACCTAGAGGGCCTGGTTATTCTAAATTAAGAATCTGACCCAATTCAAGATCACATTTAGGATAGAATATCCCAAGATAATGGAGAATCCCAGGGATTTGAAGTGTGTTGGGTCCTGGGATAGGACCCTCAATTGCCTGTCTTCTATTGCTCACAGCCCTCTGAAAGCCTACCTGCTTCTTCATTTATTAGTTCATTGATTTTTTTCATTTCTGTAATTAATAAGTTTCTACCCGGGGCCAGGGTCTTTTCTATAAACAGCCACCACTCTCCCCCTAAAAGGCCCAACTCAAACGTCTCTTTGTCTATAACTTCTACTCAATAACTCAAACTTTCTCAGCACATCAAAATCAGTTGCTCCCTTCTCTGGATTTCCATACATTTTTGTTCTTGACTCTGTTATACATAGCATTTATTACAGGGTGACAGAGTGAGTTGCTTATATGACTGTTTCCTATATGAGTGTGTGAGATCCTGGAAGACTGAGCTATCAGCATTCTCCAACAGCAATTCATGCTGTGCCTTAATCATAAGAAAGGGATTTAGAGTAGTGTCATAAATAAGAGCACAGGGTCTAGAGTGAAATTACTAGCTTTCAATTCCAGCTCCACCTGACAAGAGACAAGTTATCTGGCCTCTTTGTGCTTCAGTTCCTCATCTGTAAAATGGGGATAAAAGCAGTACTTGCCTTATGAGTAGTTGTGAGGACTGAGTTAACACGAGAAAATAATTTAGGATAGTACCTAATATTTGTTCAAAAAGTGTGAGCTAGCATTATTACTATTAAATTATGATTGGGCCACAGTCACTTGGGATTGGCATCTCCTGCTCCCTACTTGGTACTTCAAACTGAGGATAGCTAGATTTTTTAGGAGAAAGATTTTAAGGTTTTATTCTTTCTTTTTTTTTTCCACATTTCATTTCATTCTCTTTTGAGTTGGACTTCTTGTACAGAATGTCTCTTGGAAAGATTACTTATTAAAAGAAGAAATAAGTTTACTGGGCAGAGTAGAAAGACATGCACTCACTCCCTCTTGTGAGAGCACTGGAATCACAACAAGCTGCTGAACAATCATCGACAGGAAGACACTGGAACTCACCAAAACAGACACCCCACATCCAAAGACAAAGAAGAAGCCGCAATGAGACTGTAGGAGAGCTGCAATCACAATGAAATCAAATCCCATAACAGCTGGGTGGGTGACTCACAAACTGGAGAACAAGTATACCACAGAAGTCCACCCAATGGAGTGAAGGTTCTGGGCCCCATGTTGGGCTTCCCAACCTGGGTTTCCAGCAACAGGAGGAGGAATTCCAAGAGAATCAGAAGTTGAAGGCTAGCTGCATTTGACTGCAGGACTTCGACAGGTCTGGGGGAAACAGAAACTCCACTCTTGGAGGGCACACACAAAGAAGTGTGTGCATCAGAACCCAGGGGAAGGAGCAGGGATCCCACAGGAGACTGAACCAGACCTACCCGCTAGTGTTGGAGGGTCTCCTGCAGAGGCAGGGGGCGGCTGTGGCTCACCGTGGGGACAAGGACACTGGCAGCAAAAGTTCTGGGGAATACTCCTTTGTGTGAGCCCTCCTGGAGTCTGCTATTAGCCCCACCAAAGGGCCTGTACGCTACAGTGCTGGGGTGCCTCAGGCCAAACAACCAACAGGGAGGGAACTCAGCTCCACCCATCAGCAGACAAATGGATTAAAGTTTTACTGAGCTCTGTCCACCAGAGCCACACCCAGCTCCACCCACCAGCAGTCCCTCACAACAGGAAGCTTGCACAAGCCTCTTAGATAGCCTCATCCACCAGAGGGCAGACAGCAGAAGCAAGAAGAACTACAATCCTGCAGCCTGTGGAATGAAAATCACGTTCACAGAAAGACAGACAAAATGAAAAGGCAGAGGACTGTGTACCAGATGAAGGAACAAGAAAAAATCCCAGAAAAACAACTAAATGAAGTGGAGATAGGCAACCTTCCAGAAAAAGAATTCAGAATAATGATGGTGAAGATGATCCAGGACCTCAGAAAAAGAATGGAGGCAAAGATTGAGAAGATGCAAGAAATGTTTAATAAAGAACTAGAGGAATAAAAGAACAAACACATAGAAAAATTAAAGAACAAACAAACAGAGATGAACAATACAATAACTGAAGTGAAAAATACACTAGAAGGAATCAATAACAGAATAACTGAGGAAGAAGAACAGTAAGTGACCTGCAAGACAGAATGGTAGAATTCACTGCCATGGAACAGAATAAAGAAAAAAAGAATGGAAAGGAATGAAGACAGCCTAAGAGACCTCTGGGACAACATTAAATGCACCAACATGCGTATTATAGGGGTGCCAGAAGGAGAAGAGAGAGAGAAAGGACCCAAGAAAATATTTGAAGAGATTACAGTCAAAAACTTCCCTAATGTGGGAAAGGAAATAGCGACCCAAGTCCAGGAAGTGCAGAGAGTCCCAGGCAGAATAAACCCAAGGAGAAATATGCCAAGACACATACTAATCAAATTGACAAGAAATAAAGACAAAGAAAAATTGTTAAAAGCAACAAGGGAAAAACAAAAAATAATATACAAGGGAACTCACATAAAGTTGATAGCTGATTTCTCAGCAGAAACTCTACAAGCCAGAAGGACGTGGCACGACATATTTAAAGTGATGAAAAGGAAGTCCTACAACCAAGAATACTCGACCCAGCAAATATGTCACTCAGATTCGACAGAGAAATCAAAGTTTTACAGACAAGCAAAAGATAAGAGATTTCAGTACCACCAAACCAGCTCTACAACAAATGCTAAAGGAACTTTTCTAAGTGGGAAACACAAGAGAAGAAAAGGACATACAAAAACAAACCCAAAACAATTAAGAAAATGATAATAGGAACATACATATCGATAATTACCTTGCATGTGAAGGAATTAATGCTCCAACCAAAACACAGAGGCTCACTGAATGGATACAAAAACAAGACCTATATATATGCTGTCTACAAGAGACCCGCTTCAGACCTAGGGACACGTACAGACTGAAAGTGAGGGGATGGAAAAAGATATTCCAGGCAAATGGAAATGAAAAGAAAGCTGGAGTAGCAATACTAATATCAGAAAAAAGAGACTTTAAAATAAAGAATGTTATAAGAGACAAGGAAGGACACTACATAATGATTAATGGATCAATCCAAGAAGAAGATATAACAATTATAAATATATATGCACCCAACATAGGAGCACCTCAATATATAAGGCAACTGCTAACAGCTATAAAAGAGAAAATTGACAGTAACACAATAATAGTGGGGGACTTTAACACCTCACTTACACCAATGGACAGATGGTACAGACAGAAAATTAATAAGGAAACATAAACTTAAATGACACAATAGACCAGATAGATTTAACAGACATTTATAGGACATTCCATCCGAAAACAACACAATACACTTTCTTCTCAAGTGCACATGGAACATTCTCCAGGATAGGTCACATCTTCGGTCACAAATCAAGCATTGGTAAATTTAAGAAAATTGAAATCATATCAAGCATCCTTTGCGACTACAACATTACGACATTAGAAATAAATTACAGGGAAAAAATGCAAAAAACACAAACACATGGAGGCTAGACAATAACTAAATAAGAAAGAGATCATTGAAGAAATCAAAGAGGAAATCGAAAAACACCTAGAGACAAATTAAAATGAAAATACAATAATCCAAAACCTATGGGAGGCAGCAAAAGCAGTTCTAAGAGGGAAGTTTATAGCAATTCAAGCTCACTTCAAGAAACAAGAAAAATCTGAAATAAATAATCTAACTTTACACCTAAAGGAACTAGAGAAAGAAGAACAAACAAAACCCAGTTAGTAGAAGGAAAGAAATCATAAAGATCAGAGCAGAAATAAATGAAATAGAAACAAAGAAAACAATAGCAAAGATCAATAAAACTAAAAGCTGGTTCTTTGAGAAGATAAACAAAATTGATAAACCTTTAGTCACAATCATCAAGAAAAAGAGGGAGAAGACTCAAATCAAAAGAATTAGAAATGAAAAACAAGAAGTTACAACAGACACCGCAGAAATACAAAGCATCATAACAGACTACTACAAGCAACTCTATGCCAATAAAACGGACAACCTGGAAGAAATGGACAAATTCTTAGAAAGGTATAACTTTCCAAGACTGAACCAGGAAGAAACAGAAAATATGAACAGACCGAAAACAAGCAATGAAATTGAGACTGTGATTAAAAATCTTCCAGCAAACAAAAGTACAGGACCAGATGGGCTTCACAGGTGAATTCTATCAAACATTTAGCGAAGAGCTAACAACCATCCTTCTCAAACTCTTCCAAAAAATTGCAAAGGAAGCAACACTCCCAAACTCATTCTACGAAGCCACAATCACCCTGAACCAAAACCAGATAAAGACACTACAAAAAAAGAAAATGACAGACCAATATCATTGATGAATATAGATGCAAAATTCCTCAACATAACAGTAGCAAACAGAATCCAATGAAACATTAAAAGGATCATACACCATGATCAGGTGGGATTTATCCCAGGGATGCAAGCATTCTTCAATATATTCAAATCAATCAATGTGATACAAATCTAAGAATAAAAACTACATGATCATCTTAATAGATGCAGAAAAAGCTTTTGACAAAATTCAACATGGATTTATGATAAAAACTCTTCAGAAAGTGGGCATAGAGAGAACCTACCTCAACATAATAAAGGCCATATATGACAGACCCACAGCAAACATCATTCTGCATGGTGAAAAACTGAAAGCATTTCCTCTAAGATCAGGAGCAAGACAAGGATGTCCACTCTCACCACTATTATTCAACATAGTTTTGGAAGTCCTAGCCATGGCAATCAGAGAAGAAAAATAAATTAAAGGAATACAATTGGAAAAGAAGAAGTAAAACTGTCACTGTTTGCAGATGACATGATAGTATACAC
Organism: Mesoplodon mirus; assembly: GCF_964341445.2. Lineage (NCBI taxonomy): Eukaryota > Metazoa > Chordata > Mammalia > Artiodactyla > Ziphiidae > Mesoplodon > Mesoplodon mirus. The sequence goes on from NC_138983.1 coordinate 30,637,268, forward strand.
AGAGAATCCTAAAGATGCCATGAAAAAACTACTAGAGCTAATCAATGAATTTGGTAAAGTAGCAGGATGCAAAATTAATGCACAGAAATCTCTTGTATTCCTATACACTAGTGATAAAAAATTTGTAAGAGAAATTAAGGAAACAATCCCATTCACCACCATAACAAAAAGAATAAAACACCTAGGAATAAACCTACCTAAGGAGGTAAAAGACCTGTACTCAAAAACTATAATACACTGATGAAAGAAATCAAAGATGACAGAAAGCGATGGAGAGATATACCATGTTCTTGGTTTGCAAGAATCAATACTGTGAAAATGACTCTACTATCCAAAGCAATCCACAGACTCAATGCAATTTGTATCAAATTACCAATGGCATTTTTTACAGAACTAGAACACAAAAATCTTAAAATTTGTATGGACACATAAAAGACCCCGAATAGCCAAAGCAGTCTTGAGGGGAAGAAAAGGAGTTGGAGAAATCAGACTCCCTGACTTCAGACTATACTACAAAGCTACAGTAATCAAGACAATATGGTACTGGCACAAAACAGAAACATAGATCAATGGAACAGGATAGGAAGCCCAGAGGTAAACCCACGCACCTATGGTCAACTAATTTATGACAAAGGACGCAAGGATATACAATGGAGAAAAGACAGTCTCTTCAATAAGTGGTGCTAGGAAAACTGGACAGCTACATGTAAAAGAATGAAATTAGAGTACTCCCTAACACCATACACAAAAATAAACTCAAAATGGATTAGAGACCTAAATGTAAGAGCAGACACTATAAAACTCTTAGAGGAAAACATAGGAAGAACACTCTTTGACATAAATCAGAGCAAGATCTTTTTTGATCCACCTCCAAGAGTAATGGAAATAAAAACAAAAATAAACAAATGGGACCTAATGAAACTTCAAAGCTTTTGGACAGCAAAGGAAACTATAAACAATATGAAAAGACAACCCTAAGAATGGGAGAAAATATTTACTAATGAATCAATGGACAAAGGATTAATCTACAAAATATATAAACAGCTCATGCAGCTCAATATTAAAAAAACAAACAACCCAATCCAAAAATGGGCAAAAGACCTAAATAGACATTTCTCCAAAGACATACAGATGGCCAAGAGTCACATGAAAATCTACTCAACATCACTAATTATTAGAGAAATGCAAATTAAAACTAAAATGAGGTATCACCTCACACCAGTTAGAATGGGCGTCATCAGAAAATCTACAAACAACAAATCCTGGAGAGGGTGTGGAGGAAAGGGGACCTTCTTGCATGTTGGTGGGAATGTAAATTGATATGGCCACAATGGAGAACAGTATGGAGGTTCCTTAAAAAACTAAAAATAGAGCTACCATATGACCCAGCAATCGCACTACTGGGCAAATACCCAGAGAAAACCATAATTCAAAAAGACACATGCACCCCAATGTTCACTGCAGCACTATTTACAATAGTGCCAGCTCATGGAAGCAATCAAAATGCCCACTGACAGTCGAATGGATAAAGAAGATGTGGTACATATATACAATGGAATATTACTCAGCCATAAAAAGGAACGAAATTGGGTCATTTGTAGAGAAGTGGAAGGACCTAGAGACTGTCATACAGAATGAAGTAAGTCAGGAAGAGCAAAAGAAATATCATATATTAACACATATATGTGGAATCTAGAAAAGTGGTACAGATGAACCAGTTTGCAAGGCAGAAATATAGACATACATGTAGAGAACAAACGTATGGACACCAAGGGGGGGAAAGCAGGGGGTGGGGTGGTGTTGGGATGAATTGGGAGATTGGATTGACATATATACACTAATATGTATAAAATAGATAAATAATAAGGACCTGCTGTATAAAAAATAAATAAATTAAGTTAAAAAAAAGAAATAAGTTTACTTATGAAATGTCATTTGCTAATTGGCATGAAGTTACCATACCAATACACACAGTGTATAACAGATTGAATTGAAGAAATTTAAAATGACAGAAGAATAAGTGTACTATCATAGGCAGTAACAATGACAACTATGACTCACTGGCAAGCCATCCAAATTCAGCTGTAGGCTTGACCATACCATTCTCCACTAGAGTGGTAACTGAACTCTGACATATTCATTTATTCCTTAATTATGGCGACATTAATACAAAGAGTCCTTTTTGGGGAAGATGGAGGAAGCAACTTGTAGGTTATTAAAACAGAAAAAGGATGGCAAACTAGTCTGATTAGCTTCATCAGGAAAAAGTTTATGTTCCACTAAAATTTGACAGCAGTGCCCATTTCTTAATGAATGCTTTATTTTTCATTTCAGAGGTTTCTCTCTGAATTAACAAAATTTTACTGGGAAAAGATAGTGATTTCAAACATAAGTTGAGGCATGAGCCATCAATGCTACCGTGGAAAGATACACCTTATATTCACCAATGCAGAAAAAGATGATTATTCTTTCTAAAACTCACATAACCTCTAAGGGAAGAACAGCTTGGAATGAAGCAACCAGCCTATCACAGATCACACTACTTGGCTGTGGACAGGAATTCCAGGGTAGAAGACCACACTCAGCGTTCTAACTAGTGCACTTATTTGATCTCTGGATCACCCTAGTTCTGGACAGAGGAGAGAATAAAATGCTTACAAGTGTATTTACACTTTAAAATTCACAGAGAACTTTCCAAATATCATCTCATTTATTGGTTATAGCAGTTACTAGTTATCCCTTTTTTCCAGATGAAAAAATAAGGATCAGAGAAGATAAGTGACTTATTTAAGTTCACAAAGCAAATAAATCGCAGAACCAGAAATAGAACTTCAGGATTTTTGATTCCATGTCTTGGGGAGTCTCACCTATTCCTCACACTGCTTTAACTGATACTGAGGACTTTGATGCTTAGGTCTCTCACTCTTCAATGTGAAGGGCAGAGTACAATTGATTCTCAGTAACACCTAACAACGTACAATTTTTTTTCCTGAATGTTTATTTTACTTTGGTTGAGAACGTATACATCTTTTTATTGATTTATTTGTTCAACAGGCATTCATTAAGCTCTGGCCATGTACCCAGTACATGAGTCAGAATAAAGGTTACATAAAAATTTTAGTCAGAGAATAATGTCTATACATTTAATCAACAAGAATCAGACATATCTAAGAAGCTTCCTCCCGTTGCCTTTTTCCCATTGAAAAATTGATAGTATAAGCCTTCTGTCACTGATAATCAATGGATTAATTATCTATTTTGTGAATTTGAATCTAAATCCCAATGACCTGAAAAGTGATCAGTATACTTCTTTGATTTTTGCATAAGCTTGGAAACTGCAAGTGAATTCCAATATTCATTTAAGTAAAATATAATTAGTAGGGTTATATTTGCTAAATAACAATGATCATCATCATTATTCACTTCCATTTCAAGATGAGAAAGATAAGGTCTAGAACTGTTCAAGTTTACACAGAAAGCAAGCTGTAGAACCAGGAGCTGAATTAAGATCTTCACATTAAACTAGATTTAATTTAATAATTAAGATTATTATTTTTTTCAAGTTTATCACATACATTTATTTTGATCTAGGATGAATTCTAAATCATTTTGAAAATCATAAACAATTAAATGAAGTCTTTCATTTCACCTACTGAATTTAATATTAAATGACTTTTTTTCCCTTGATGTATCCAGAGAATTGAAAGAGAAATGGAATACAGGATAGCTCTAATGAAATATGAACAGCTTATTAAGGAAAATAATCAGACTTTGTTATTCAAAGGGATATCCAGAACCAATACCTTTTTTTTTTTTTTTTTTTTTTTCCGGTACGCGGGCCTTTCACTGTTGTGGCCTCTCCCGTTGCGGAGCACAGGCTCCGGACGCGCAGGCTCAGTGGCCATGGCTCACGGGCCCAGCTGCTCCACGGCATGTGGGATCTTCCCGGACCAGGGCACGAACCCGTGTCCCCTGCATTGGCAGGCAGACTCTCAACCACTGCACCACCACGGAAGCCCACCAATACCATTTTTAAGCCTACATAAATCGGATATACATTAATTCTGCAAGATCTAAAACCACAGCCATTTTGTCAAAATTAAGTGCATAAATTTCTTTCCTGAGGAGCTTGAGTATTTTCATATGTACCACTTCCCATCTTTAAAGATTCTTATTAGTAAAAATAGTTTATCAGAGAATTATTTTTCTTCAGAGTATCCCAAAATTATAAGGGAGGGCAATGTGTGTTTTCTAATTTACCTGAGTACTTTAGTGTTAATGTTGTTAGACCATTTTGGTATGGGAGATTCAGTTTCCATTTCAACATATAATGCACATAAAAAGTTTTGAGACATATTAAATTCTTTATTCTAACTAAGCTTCAAAATCTGGTGTGTATTTTGCATATATGGCACCTCTCAATTTACAGCAACCACATTTCAAGAGCTCCACAGACACATGTGGCTAGTGGCAACTGTATTGGACAGTATAGGTATAGAGGAAAAGATAAATAGTAAACAAGCAACAAGAACAGCATAAATGCTGTGACAGGCTAATACAGTGCTATGGGAGCAAAAAGAAGAGAATCTCAAATAATTTGTGTAGGACTGGAAAAAACTTCTAAAGGAAGTGACATTTCAACTAAGCTCAAAAGGAAGAGCTGACATTAGCCACAGGAAAGGGTAGGTGTAGGGAACTTTAGTGAAGGGAACACTGTATATGTGTTATTTATATGAAAATTCCTGGCTAGGAGTTCTGAATAGTGCATATAATCAGTGAAGTCCTTCAGGTTGTTTTTGGAATTACCTTACAAATTGCTGACTGGTAATTTACAAAGGAATTCATGGTAGTTGTAAGTGTTCTATTCCATCCTAGAGCCCCAAATCTGTCTTCTGGAGCTCCCATGATCTGGAAGAATACTAGAACTGTAGTTATTTGTACTAGCAAAAGGCACTAGGCTTTAGGTTTTATAAATACAGCTTAATCACTTTAATTATTATATAATTCCACTAAGTATATTGTGATTACAAGTGTGGTGGTCTTTTTTGTTCTGATAGATGATTAGCTTTTTGAAAGCAAAGGAAGTGATTTATATTTTTGTCCATACGTGGCTTTTACTATGTGTCAGGAACAGTGGCATATTTCCCAAAGTGCTTGATAATATTGAACGTGTTTAGTATGAATTTATTAAGAACCAGAAAAGACATTCAAATATAATCACTGCATATTATAGCCTGCTAAAATACATGTTTGTTAAATAAAGATATTGTTTAGGAACTGTATGGGGTTGAACAGTGTCCCCCATAGTTCATGTCCACTGGAAACCAGTGAGTGTGACTTTATTTAGAAATAGGAACTTTGCAGATATAATCAAATTAAGATGAGTATATACTGGATTAGGGTGGGCCCTATATCAAACATGACTGGTGTCCTTATAATAAGGGAAATGTGTACACAAAGACAGATGAACAGGGAGAACACCATGTGATGATGGAGGCAGAGACTTAGTGATGCATCTACAAGCCAAGGATACCAAGGACTGCTGGAAACCACCAGAAACTAGGAATAGTCAAGGAAGCTCTTCACCCAGAGCCTTGCTGATACCTTGGTTTGGGACTTCTAGCCTCTAGAACTGTGGAAGAATAACTTTCTGTTGTTTTAAGCCACCTAGTATGTGGTACTTTGTTACAGCAGTACTATGAAACTAATATAGAAACCTTCTTGGGCCCTCCATTGCTTCCCATATTTCCTTATGAAGCAGCTCTCTTAAGAGACTTCTATTCAATGTACTTGACAGATTAATCCCTTTCTCTACTAAACAAATTGTATTCTACTATCTAGAATTCCATATAGTCCTGCTCCCACCAAAAGAACTGTATGCTTATAGCCCAGAGCACTTATATTGTCAATACATAGTTTAATGAAATATCACATGAACTGGTGAAATATGAATGCAAAAGGAAAGACAGTTGCTGTTTCCATGAATACTAAGTTGGAGACTTTGGAAACTTTTCTCTTATAAAGGTGAGTCACATAAAAATGCAATCAAATTAGATGTGGGTGAGGTAATCATTAAGACAAAAATAATGAAAATCTAGAAAATATGGTCATTCAGATTACCCTGTAAGTATCTTTAAATTCTTCATTTTAATAAAAATAAAATTAGAGCTTATAGAATATATGCCATGGCATCATCAAAAAATCTACAAACAATAAATGCTGGAGAGAGTGTGGAGAAAAGGGAACCCTCTTGCACTGTTGGTGTGAATGTAAATTGATACAGCCACTATGGAGAACAGTATTTAAGGAACCTCCCTTAAAAAACTAAATATAGAACTACCATATGACCAAGCAATCCCACTACTGGGCATATACCCTGAGAAAACCATAATTCAAAAAGAGTCATGTACCACAATGTTCGTTGCAGCTCTATTTACAATAGCCAGGACATGGAAGCAACCTAAGTGTCCATCAATATATACAGATTAATGGATAAAGAAAATGTGGCACATATATACAATGGAATATTACTCAGCCATAAAAAGAAACGAAACTGAGTTATTTGTAGTGAGGTGAATGGACCTAGAGACTGTCATACAGAGTGAAGTCAGTCAGAAAGAGAAAAACAAATACCATATGCTAACATATATATATGGCATCTAAAAAAATAATAATAATGGTTCTGAAGAACCTAGGCGCAGGACGGGAATAAAGACGCAGATGTAGAGAATGGACTTGAGGATATGGGGAGGGGGAAGGGTAAACTGGGACAAAGTGAAAGAGTGGCATGGACATATATACACTATCAAATGTAAAATAGATAGCTACTGGGAAGCAGCCACATAGCACAGGGAGATCAACTCGGTGCTTTGTGACCACTTAGAGGGGTGGAATAGGGAGGTTGGGATGGAGATGAAAGAGGGAGGAGATACAGGGATATATGTATATGTATAGATGATTCACTTTGTTATAAAGCAGAAACTAACACACCATTGTAAAGCTATTATACTCCAATAAAGATGTTAAAAAAAAAAGAATATATGCCATGGGTGTGGTTTATGTAAGAATGGGTTTTGTGGGACTGCAGTTAGGACCCAACCATGTCCATATATATAGGTATTTATATATATGAATGTATATGTGTATATATACATATATGTACAGGTTCTATGATTCTCCACTTGAAGCAACTTTTTCTATTAGCCACACAATCATAACTTCAGACTACAATAAATAAGAGTGTTTCTACTATAAGTACAAGTTTATTACCCCATGTTTTTATTCCATCACTTATTAGCCTGTAAGTTTCATGAACACAAAGGCTCTATCTGATTTGCTCCCCGTTCTACCTTCAGTACTTCGTAAAATGCCTGGTATATAACAGCATCTCCCAAGATATTTTTTGAATAAATAAGCACAAAATGGAAAACATTTTTTTCTGTTTTTCCCTTCTCCAAAGAATTATATTATCATCAATAAAGTTGTATTAAAATGGGCTGCTTTGAGCCTTAAAAATGGATTCATTATGGAGAACTCAATTTTTTAATGGCATTTACAAAAATTGGGTTTTATCTACACATACATGAAAATTCTCATTTTTAGTATATCATTTTTCACAGCCCTAATATGCTTTTCACATCATAATCTTTCTGAAAATACTTATGTACCTATTCTACATCTTCAAATAATTTCTATCTGATACCACAGTGTTATTTCCCCAAGTTTACAGATTAGGGTTCTGAGACAGAAAAGTTAGCTTAATTTCTTAAAGGCAGATTCCTAATGATGCCTCAAATTCTAGATTAGCATTGACATTGCCACTGTACTCTTGAGGAAATTGCTCACCCTCCCTGAGCCTTAGTTTCTTCAGTTATCAGATGAGGCTTTTTGACTGGATGATCTCTAGGATGCCCTCTACCCCGAGTCCTCATTTTCAGCACAGAAAATTCTGGATTTTCTTATCAATAAAAAAAAAAAAATGTGACTTCTCACTGCTCTTCTTTCCAAAATGGGAGACAGAGAACATAGCTAGTTAAAGAATGACAGAAAGGATAAGGTGGAGATGTGTTAGTGAGTATGGAGTAGGAAGAAAGGAAGGGACAGAAGACAGGGTGAATGTGATGTCAGCCTGCTAGGATAAACGTTTTGGGGGAAGAAAATCATGGAATATTTTATGCTCACATAACCTGCAAGATTTTACTCGTACTTTCCTACAGGAATCTCAGTGGTAAGTTGGAAGGGCTTTGAGGCCTTGAAGTATGCGGCTTAAAAAATTAAAGACTTGGTCAACTCTTAATAACTAAATAGAATATCGTTTTATTAAATTGTTATAAAATAGTTGCTATATGACCTCTAAATCTCAATCTGAGTGAATTTATAATTAAGTTTTATTCCTTAAACTATGTATGATATTAAGAGGGAGGCAACTAATATTAGGTTCTTTTTACAAGCTATACAAATATTCCTTTTTTCTACATCTTTAGCTACTTAAAGTAACTTAATAGGAACTACTAAAAAAAATCTTATTACATTTGGTAAATAAAAATGATGTAGAGTTTCAGATGGTCCAACAAGATGAAGAATTTACCACTGGAATTCTGTTAAATAACTTCAGGATTTATATTTTTGCCTTGGAAAACTTTCATCATGGAACACAGCTGTGAAACAACTTTGGCTTCAGACAGAAAGGCTATAATAAAGCACCTCCTAGCTATACTTAGGTTCAAGAGGTTTATGGTGGTGAACAGCAGAAAAGATGAAATGTTTCAATAAGCCCCTCAGGCTGATTTAGTTAGCATTCACAAAGTGGAGTAACCTATACATCACATACCCTTTGTTAGCTGGTTGTTTAGAATAGATGTATGAGTCACTGGATTTTATTTTAGCAGTTGGGCAATGCAATTCTCCTTTTGCCCAAAATATTAAAATGCAGAAATGTGAAACTAAGAGAGGTAATGTCATATCTTATACAGGATGCTTATCAACCACTGTAATGGATAGAGAAATTCTTCTGCTCTTGTCATTCCACGTTTCACCTTGGTAGGCACAAATGATAAATCACCTCATGCACAGAAAATTTCTATTATTAAACTAATCAGCAAACTACAGTATATTTTTAAAAATTGTGTGTGGGGGAGAGGCGTTGGAGGGGGGAAGCTTGCAAATCCAAAGAAAGGTGGCATAAGAGAAGGATAGGCAAGATTCTATCCTGCATGATTTCAAGTACAAATGAATCCCTCTGGGAGTTTGGGGGGATTCATATATATATATATATATATATATACACACACACACATAGATGTGTGTGTGTGTTTGTGTGTATATATATATATATATATTTTTTTTTTTTTTCTTCTCTCAGACACTGTTCAGAATTAATGAGGGTACCTGCAACGATGCTGGCAAGCTGCTGGGTTCTGGTGATGGGGTAGATGCTGCGTGCCTGAACGATTGCTGAAGCGATTTTCTTGGCATGCTTCTCCTCCCCGTATGTTCTCAGGATGGATGCAAGTGCCTGTTGATCTAAAGCGTTCACAACATCAGCTGCGGTGGGCATGTCAGGGTACCTACGCAGAAGAAGAGCCAATTAGTTCACTGACATCAGTTTTCATTGACAAGAGGTGAAACTTCAGAGTACTGAGACATAAAGTCAGGCATACACACATAGTCTAAGAGGTCTTATGAGGTTTTTAAAGTCACAGACTGAAATCTTACACAAATGAAATAGATTTTCCATTTCAAATACCCATGATTATGGCAAGTGGGACTGTGTGTGACATTCATTAAGGTCAAGGGCAGCAGAAAGTTAAAATGCTTTATTAGCCTTTAATTCAGAAAGAAGTTATTATTCCTTATGAAGATTTCTCCTAAACTAAAATAATGGAAAATGTTTTGGATTTAGTTTGTTCAAATTTAAATTACTGCTTGATTTTTTTTTTTTTTTTTTTAGTATAGAAGATACAAGGCTTACTGACTGATATTTAAATGAGCCTAGATCTCAGGAACTTAACTAAATCTAAGACTGTAAAGTAACCAACTATTTATATGAGGGTACAAATTGAATTTAGAAAGTCTAAAAAAGAAGATACTGCTGGTCAGTTTCCCTCACAAAAACTAGAACAACCTTAATAGTAATAACATATATTATTTCAAATTGTTAACAATATGGGCTTATACACCCATGACAAAAGTCACCATGGGGTAAAATCTGGTAATTAACAAACAATATTAAACAGGCCTAGATGGTAATTTCAGGTGGAGGAGACAAAGCAATACCAACCTCTGGTCAAATAGAATAAATTATAGTAACAGGAAATAGCATTCACTTTGTCAGGCCATTCCAATTTACCTTAATTTAGGGAAATGTGTCAAGGAATTTTAAGTGATGAGCTAACTGAGATCTTAATTATTAGAAAGATAGCCTTGCTAATAGTACAGTTCTCTCTCCTGTAGTTAATATGTTGGATTGATTGTTGGTACCATACTGTAATGACTTTAAGTAAGAAGGATATAGTAGCTTTAAGACCTGACCATCAATCAGAGTGGGGATGATAAGGAATACCTGAATCTGTCCTTAAAAATACTACATTGCACCTTGTTAACATGTCTAGTACCACCAGGAAAATAATTTTGTTATTGTGCTTGGCTTGTCCCCTATTTCGCCATGACCTCCATCTCTCTCTCTCTCTCTCTCTCTCTCTCTCTCTTTGTGTGTGTGTGTGTGTGTGTAACCTTGTTTTCCAGATCCTGTGATTCTTCTTTTTTTTCTTTTTGACTGCCATGGTACTCCCAGATCAATGAACATCCTATAAGGTAGCCTATTTCCATCTCAACAGGCTTTGCTCCTTCAATAACAGCTTTTAAGGACAAAGATTTGGTCTATAGAGTCAGATCAACCTCGATCAGAATCATAGCCTTGCTACTCATATTGTGTAAACTTTTGAACCTATTGGAGCCTCAATTTCTAACCTGTAAAATGAAAGTAACAATGCTTACCTAACAGAATTGTTGACAGAATTAAGGGTTCACGCAATTATAAACTAGATAGTATAATACCTGGGACAGAGAAACTCAATGAATGTCACTGTCCTTTAGATCTTGTCCATTCCTAAATTTGCCAAACATCATTCTTGGTCTAACTGAAAAATCTCTGTTAGATCTTACCTAGCTGTTAATTCAACTGCCCAAACCACCAAGCATCAGAATGAAACTTGTTAGTGATGGTAAATTCAGACTCATAGACTACATGTACAGGTCTATCAGGACAATTCTAAGATTAGTATGGATGTACTCAGCATTTTTTTAAATACCTTTCTACTTTTAAGTAAGAAAATTAAAAGAGCGTTTTGCTCAAATACAGTTCAGTGGATAATAGGCATAATTTTATTTTACTCTCATGTTCACATAGAATAGCAGTGTATTGGGTTAGCCAAAAAGTTCCTTCGGTTTTTAGGTAAAAATAAAAGACATTTTTCATTTTCACCAAGAATGTTATTGAAGAACGTATTCACCATTTTGTTCCACTACCTTCTGCCATTTTTCTTCATAATTCCATCTTCCCAAAACTTTTTTATCTTTTTGAGCAAAGAACTGTTCCAGGTTCCTTTTACAGTCTTCCAGGGAATTGAAATTTTTTCCCTTAAGAGAATTTTGTAAAGACTGAAATAAATGGAAATCCGAAGGTTCAATGTCTGGTGAATACGGCAGATGAATCAGAACTTCCCAGCCAAGCTGTAACAGTTTTTGCCTGGTCATCAAAGAAACATGTGGTCTTGCGTTATCCTGTTGGAAGATTATGCATTTTCTGTTGACTAATTCCGGACACTTTTCGTCAAGTGCTGCTTTCAGTTGGTCTAATTGGGAGCAGTACTTGTTGGAATTAATCGTTTGGTTTTCTGGAAGGAGCTCATAATAAGGGCTCCCTTCCAATCCCACCATATATCACCCTCTTTGGATGAAGACCAGTGTTTTGTGTGGTTGGTGGTGGTTCATTTCACTTGCCCCACAATCTCTTCCAATCCACATTATTGTACAGTATCCACTTTTCATCACCTGTCACAATTTGTTTTAAGAATGGAAGTTTTCATTAGTTTCAGTAGAGAATCGCATGCAGAAATATGGTCAAGAAGGTTTTTTTTTTTGCTAACTTATGTGGAACACAAACATCAAAGCGATTAACATAACCAAGCTGGTGCAAATGATTTTCAACGCTTGATTTGGATATTTTGAGTATGTCGGCTATCTCCTGCATGGTATAACATTGACTGTTCTCAACTAATGTCTCAATTTGATTGCTATCATCTTCAACTGATCTACCTGACCACGGAGCATTGTCCAGTGAGCAATCTCCAGCACAAAACTTCACAAACCACTTTTGACACATTTGATCAGTCACAGCATCTTCTCCATACACTACACTAATTTTTTTTTTTGCATTTCAGTTGTGTTTTTACCTTTCTTGAAATAATAAAGCATAATATGCTGAAAATGTTGTTTTTTTCCTTCCATCTTCAATATTAAATGGCTACACAAAAATTCACCAATTTTGATGTTTTTTTTAATGCATGGTGATTTGACAGCTGTCACAATACAATCTAACAAAATTGTTTTGAATGAAGTGAAAGACAACAAAGGGCTACTAGAGCCATCTTACGGAAAAAAACGAACGAACTTTTTTGGCCAACTTGTTTCCACAGGGCTACAAGGCAAAAGGGGCAATACTCTGGAAAACTGATAGGCTGTTAAGAGGCTTCAGAATAGGCATTCAAACAGTGAAGAAGCCAACATACAAAATCTGCCCTTCCAAATCAAAAGTTAAGAGATCTTGTCAGTCCTCCAGAGATCACCAACTTACAAATGACTACACTCAGGAGGGAGAGAAAATATTAACATAATTTATTGCATAAATATTGCCATAATTTATGGCAACTCATTATTACCTTCTAGTGAAGAATACAACTGACAACAGAGCTAGACCTGCAAGTCCTTGAAGCTGGGAACTTCTTTCTGCTATATGAGAATTTATAATCTGAAAGCTACTGTTGAACTTGGGGTAGTACAGAATTAACTATGCTGTAAGATTCCAGTGTTAAATGGCAACAGGTTAAGAAAGCCTCTTGCACCCATCTTCATCACAGGGAAATATCAGCTTCCAGGATCTGACTGGCCAAATTTATTGGCTTGGACTCCCTCTTCCCATAATACCACTTAGATTAGCATTAAATATATTTGCATCTCCAACTTTCCCTTGTCTATGAATTCATGTGAACCAACTCCTTTCTGAATGCCATGAACTTTCTTCAGATATATTAACATTTCTGATTAGCTTACAGCCTATGCTATCTACCTGGAAGCCACCCAGCTTTTCAAGATACATTTGCTCAATACTATTATTATCCATTACATACTGACTTAGAGTTTAATTCTCGAGGGCTTATTTTCATGTTCTTAGGGGAGAACCTCAGGAACCCTCCTCATTCATAGACTACAGTCTGATGATGTCTCTACATTAACAATATGGGGATTTATTACTATTAACTAGAAGCTTTGTTCACTGTATTTCAGAAGGCATCCTTAGTAAGACATAGGAACAGCAGAAATTTGCTTGACATTTTATTACCTCCGCACAACAACCTCAGTCTCCAAACATGAGAAGATATTTGACCTTTACTATTAGTCATTGGTCTTTAAAAGATTTTTATTGTTTTCTTTTATGACATTCTTCACTCCATGAATGCCAATTTGTGCAAATGAAGGTATAAGACTCAGAACAAAAAGGTTCCAACAAGATGAATCACACTCTAAGTTAACAGGTCATATCAAAACATGGGGAAAAGGCTATATGTGAACAATTACCATGAGACAAAGAAGTCTGTGGGAAAAAAAGTCAAAGTCAACTCAATATTAAATTGTTGACTTAAATTGGACATTAAATTTCTCATGTAAAGGTCCTTCTGACAGATTGGAAGAAATGTTGGAAAATACATTTGTTTCAGTAGAAATGTTTGTGCAGGTCTAGAATTGCAGATTAGTAACAGAATAGCTTACAAATTTAGATAGAAGAAAGACTAATGTTCTTTTAGAAAGTAAGCTTCCCAAATGTAGGGGCCATGATAAATAATTTGGTGGAGGGGGTGCATAAAATGAGAAAAACATGCTTAAGCTTTGTTTCGTAGGTACAGGCTATTCAGTTCCTGGGCCAGTGTTGGGCATAGAGACAAGTGCTAATCTAAGCTTTTAAAATTAATTTAGATTTAAAAGAAATTATCCTATACTTTCCTAGAATGTGACCCTCTTTGTGTTATTTAATATATATTACCTATTTAAATGATGGAGAACAAATGTATTTCCAAGGTGGTGAGGAATGAAGAGGAGGTGTAAAGCTGTCTTACACATAGTACTGTGTCTGATTTAGTACCATAAGTTTTAGTTTCCCTGGAGAAGGTTGAATCCAAGTGACTGTACAAGAAACAGGACAGAACACACAATTGCTGACCTCTAGGATCTTGCCTTTTATGCAGTATTCAAAAGAATATGCATTAAATATAGTTCCTTTTACTTTTCACAAAAGGCATAGTTGGGCCTGCACCAAAATGAAACCATTGCTTCAGTATCATATTAATATTGTTAGTAGTTTAAAAGATCACGTTGTATCTGTAAAAAAGAAAATCAGTATTAAAGTTATCCTCTTCACTACTCTGTGTAAAGACTGCAATGATTTTTTCTTTTAGAATCCCAAATCTAGAGAAAGACTAAAGTCTATAATGAGTAGCAAACAAAACTGATTTATTATGTATGGATAGTGTTAGGTGTGGGCATGTGATGGGAATTCTACAGTCTTAAAAGGAAATTAAATTCAGAGTGTTTTTGAGAAATTGATTTCGTTATGAGGAGAAATGCTTTATCAATACTCACCTGCAACCATCCATTCTCATGTCCAAGGGGCCATCCTTCCGAAGGGAAAAACCTCTTTCAGGGGTATCAAGTTGCATGGAGGAACACCCAAGATCCAAAAGAACTCCATCCAAAGTCCCTGGTTGCACTCCAGCTTTCATTAGTAAGGCTTCTGCCTGGCTGAACTGGCCCAGGATGGCTCGGATCTGTTTACTGGGGATAAACCCAGGAGATGGAAAAAACACTTATGTCATATTAAAGTCTTTCTTAAGGTCTAGGATCAATGAAAGGGAGCACAGTCTATTATTAGCTTATTATTAACCAATATACGTTTACTAAGTGCCAACCACATGCTTTGTACTATATAAGGACATACAGATATGGAAACTCTATATCTTTGGTTTCAACACCAGAGGTGGTTTAACATAATTTTATTCTTGCTAATAAACACAATTTATTTTATACCTTGTGAAGGTATATAAGTTTATGAATTAGAAAAATGTGCTGGTCAGACCAGTCCTTTTATTTATTTTTTCTAAAAAAAAATTCTTATATCTCTGGGCTGGGAAAAGAAACATATGCCATTCTCTCAAAAGAATAAACACCTGTACACTGTTGGTGGGAGTGTAAACTGGTATAGCCACTATGGAAAACAGTATAGAGGTTCCTCAAAAAATTAAAAATAGAACTACCATATCATCTAGCAATTCCAATTCTGGGAATATATCCAAAAGAAATAAAAACACTATGTTGAAGCGATATCGGCACACTCATGTTCATAACAGCATTATTTACAATAGTCAAGACATGAAAACAACCTAAGTGTCTGTCAATGGATGAATGGATAAAGAACTTGAGATGTGTATATATGTATTATTCAGCCATAAAAAAGAAGAAAATCTTGTGATTTGTGACAACATGGATGGACCTTGAGAGCATTATGCTAAGTCAGACAGAGAAAGACAAATACTGTATGATCTCATTTATATGTGAAATCTTGAGATTGAAAGAGAGAGAGAGAGAGAGAGAGAGAACCATGCTCGTAAAAAAAGAGATGAGATTTGTGGTTACCAGAGGTGGGGGATGAGGTAAGGGGAATTGAATGAAGGTGGTCAAAAGGTACAAACTTCCAAATAAATAAGACAAATAAGTACTGAATTGAATGAAGGTGGCCAAAAGGTACAAACTTCCAGATAAATAAGACAAATAAGTACTAGGGGTGTAATGTACAACACGATGACTATAGTTAACACTACTGTGTGGTATTTATGAAAGTTGTTAAGAGGATAAATCCTAAGAGCCCTCATCACAAGGAAAAAAAATCCCTTTCTCTTTTGTATTTATATGAGATGATGTCTGTTAACTAAACATTGTTGTAATCATTTCATAATATATGTAAGTCAAATCATTATGCTGGACACCTTAAACTTGTACAGTGTTATATGTCAATTATTGTCTCAATAAAACTGGAAAAAAATAAACTTTTAACTAGTAAACCAATTTAAATATCATTTTTCTTTATGTTTTATTACTTATTATATGTCAAACATCTTCAAGCCAACCATTTTAGCTTTCTCCATATTCTTCACATAATTCAGGATAGGGGTGCTGTGCAGCTGCACACTTGAAAAATGAAACTAGGCCTAAAATAAACGCCTTCTTACAGAAGCAATGTTTTAGCTCTCAGCAGGGATTCTGAAGTGAATGGAGCATTCAGAATTAACAGACAGGCAAGGAGTTGGGATCACCTTACAGCTATATTAATTCTCCTTCCTACACAAAGTGAGATGCTGCCTTCAGGGTTCTTCAGAAGCCCTAGGGCAACTGGCATGCATTTTGGAAGGGGAATGAGAAGAGAAAAATTGGGCAACATTCCAAGACCTCATTCCCTCCATCTACAGGTGTATGGAGTGAGGGTGGATTTCAACAGTGTTGGGGAATTCATATCTATGATATTTACTTATATGTTATGTTGTTTAAGGAGAATTTCACAGCTCATTGGTAATTTTTTCTCAAATTCCAATGGTCAAAGTGATTTTCAGATTTACTCACCAAATAGTCACTAAATATCTGCTATATGTCAGGCATTATGCTATTCTGAGGTATAAACAGATTAATAAATCGTGGCTTTCTGAGCTTTGAGCTGAGAGAAAGGTATATAAATAAACAGTTTGCAAAACAATCTCATGGGTGCTAATAGTAGAGAGACAGACAAATTGCTATGGCTGTATTTGGAAAATATAAAATGAATGCTAATACTAGCATTGAAAACAGAAATAGTAGAATCTTGGGATTGGAAGGCAACTCACAAATCATTTGTTCCAATTATTTAATTGATGTTTGAATCTTTTCCCTTTCCACCATCACTGCCGGAGGGCAGGGTGGGGAGAAGACTCATTGTTTTAATCATATCTCATTCACCCCGTTGGTGAGGAAGGGATTCCGATTCTAAAATTATGGAAATGGTCAAGTGAACACACAGCACCCGACACTGGACAGATGAGACTGACAGGAGTTTATTAATCACATCCACTCACAGCCCAGGGGAGGAGGACACCAAATGCCACGCATGGCTACATGGGTGCTACACTCAGGAACAGAGTGGACGGACAGGCTGTGAGAAGCAGATTTTATGGTATCAATAGGGTAGGGTGCCGCATGCCCAAGAAAGGATGTGTTGGCTTGTTTGAATAATTCCACGGGCTGGCAGGGAACTGAAACCTGCTACTCAGGGATGAGCAGGTATTATGCCTGATCCCTTTGATAAGGAGTGTTGTTTGGCTAGGAACTTTCTCTGTGGAAGCACAGTGGGGAAGAAAAGTTGTGGTTAGGCCATTTAAGATTCTTACAGCTTTCCCTAAATGTCAAGAACACATAATACTGGACTTAAATTTTAGACCTTACCTCACAGTCATTTAGCCTGTGTTTGAACATTCCCAGTAAATAAAAACTCCCTATTGGTTTTTGTTTTTTTTTAATTTTTTTTTAGTCAGTTGGTTTTTAGTGAAGTTGCTGGCTGTTACCTCACTATTTCTATAACTTTTGTCCCAGGTACCAGTCCATGGAAAACAATTAAAAACCCATGGCAGCCCGTTACATATCTATTGTTAGTTATGGTAAGCGATACTTGCTGGCTACCTCTTAGTTGCCAGTCTCTTTTTTCCAACAGGACGTCAAAATTTCAGCCTTGTATCTTGGGAGAGAATGATCATATCCATGATTGTTTATGTCAACTTGGCTTGGCAAAAGTACCCAGTTATTTAATCAAACAATGATCTAGGTATTGCTGTGAAGGTTTTTTTAGATGTGGTTACCATTACAGTCAGTTCCCTGTAAGTAAAGGATATTACCTTCCATAATGTGGGTGTGTGTCATCTGATCAGATGAAAGGCCTTAAGAGCAAAAAATGAGGTTCCCCAGAGGAAAAGAAATTCAATCTCAAGACTATAATATCATCTCCTATCATAGTTTCCAGTCTGCTGGTCTGCCC
The DNA here is from genome assembly GCF_964341445.2 of Mesoplodon mirus. Classification (NCBI taxonomy): domain Eukaryota; kingdom Metazoa; phylum Chordata; class Mammalia; order Artiodactyla; family Ziphiidae; genus Mesoplodon; species Mesoplodon mirus. The sequence goes on from NC_138983.1 coordinate 30,655,650, forward strand.
TACCATTTCAGACTTGCCAGTCCCCACAATGCGAGCCAATTCCTTGAGATAAATCTCTCTCTCTCTCTGTCTCTCTCTCTGTCTCTCTCTGTCTCTCTGTCTCTCTCTCTCTCTATATATATGATGTGTATGTGTGTATATGTATTTATATCTCCTACTGGTTCTGTTTCTCCTGAGAATTCTATCCTAATGGATATAATATCTCTGCTCAAGAGGTAGATTTCTGATTAGCTAAGATAATTTGCACACATGACCACCACGGCCCCTATAATTTGTTCTAAGATTGGCGTGTGTCACATCTCTGGCCAATAAGATACAAGAGATATTTACTAGGGACTTGGGGAAAGAAAATTCTTTTCTTCCATTGAGCTATGGGAAGAAAAATGTTTTTCAGACTCTCACTTGATATGAAAAAGCACACAAGCTCTGAGCATTGCCAGCAGATATCTTGGCCCAAAGAAGGGAGAGGGTAGCAGCCAATTTGGCCAAAACTCTACAAAGCAGAGAGAAAGATTAACCATGTCATTAGATTGAACCTCACCTAAAATCCAACTTGTCTCTGAACTTTTGAGGTATATGAGCCCATAAATTACCTTTGTTATTTAAAACCAGTTTGAGTTGTTTTTTTTTTTTACTTGCAATGGAAAACATAACTATTATAGCTATCATGCTTCTCAGGTGTTCATTTCTCTAAATCATACAACTCTTGTTTCTTCTGCTATTCTCTATGCAAAAAGTCTTTCACCATGCAAGATGCTATTTTCTGAATGTGTCCCAGTTTGCCTATGTCCCTAGATCTGAACTCCATAATGATCAGCACAGAATAAAGTAAATTCTTTCCTCTTTTGTTATAGTTATTATATTAATACAGCTCAAGATCAAAATAGTTTTAGAATTTGTTTCACACTGTTGACTTATACTATCTAATACCATTGTACACCACTAAGCCTGTTTCCTCCACACTGTACTTGTGCAATTTTATTTTGTTAATTATTATAGATCTAGTACAATCTCTAACCTACATATTTTCTACAACCATTAGGATCCAGATATTATCTTGAACCATAGAAATCTTCTTTACACTGCAGCAAAAGCCTCAAACAAATCACTATTGCCCAGTCTTAATTCCTTAGCATTAGAGCTATATCCTGCTTAAAGCTAATAATATAATTGTAAAATAAAAATAATATCTTATAGGAGATGTTTGCATTCTTGGACACCCTCAAACATAACTGATTAACACTAACATTCAGATAGTTTTAGGCATGACAAAGAGTAAGTAACAAAAATATAATCCTCACCATAATCATATACAAGTATGAGAATATCATGTGGGGGAAAAAAGTAACCATGAGACAACACCACAAAGTAAATCATGTGTTTAAGGCAGAGTCTTCTGATGCTATATCAGTTATGTTTCTAGAATTAGATTATTCTCATAGTAAAAAAAAAAAACATCTAAAAGTATACCAACAAACTGTTGAAAATTTAGCCTTAACTTCAGACCCTGGGGCATTATTTCACATATGCAATTATATTGAGGCTAATTTTCCTGGGTAGGAAGATTCCACACCCACGTTTTTCTTTCTTCTCTTTTTTCTTTCCTTCTTCTCTCCCTTCCTTCCTCAGGTCCTCTCTCTTCCTTCCCTCTCTCCCTACCTCCTTCCTTTCTTCCTCTTTTATTCAAATTTTAAGTTCTTAGTATTTTTGCATATGCATTTTACAAGTGTTATAAAGCAAGTAAAAGAAAAGTGTGAATTCGCCAGAGAGGATCATGATGGTCACAAAAACAGAGCCAAACCAGGACTTTTAGCCATAACTACAAATACAGAATTTGTTTATCATTGTCATCATCATTTGTCATTACCCTAGGATCCCCAGGATGTAAGTAAAATGTTGCTTTTGACTCAAAGCACATGTTACATGAGAAGATTCTACAACCCAACGTCAAGAAAAATAAGGCACTTAGCAATAGAGTGCCAGTAATACCCTAGTTCCTGGAAGCCATTTTTTGAGGCTTTGACCATGATAAGTATTGTTAATCTTGACTCTGGCAAGTCATCTGCACTTGGAGTACAAGTTTTGGGTTTGTTTTATTATAAAGGATCCTAGTATATACTGAGGCTAGTGATGTAAGAGTAGCTACTACGTGATTTAGGATTAAACATGGAACTTCATCATTCCTCTAACTGCATACAGTCTAATGATAGCAGTTAAGGATAGATTACTCAACAAATTATAAAAGTAGATCCAGATTCTTTCTAAAAAGAACAAATCATTTAGCTGTGAAGGAATTGAGGTCTTAGATGGGGATATGGAAACAGATTCAGGTATGAAAGAATAAGTTAGAGATATAATTTATTAGAACTGGCTCAGTCACTAAAACTGAGGCATCAAGTCAGTATCAGCAGCGAAGGCAACCTCATGTAAAGTTACCTAAGCTACAGACTAGGCCATCTTCAGCCCATTATCAGGAACCCTGTGGTGAAATCTGAGGGTACACTGAGCTAGCAGATGGATATGCAGAGAACTCTGATCATATGGACCAGAGTGACAAGCAGAACAATGTAAAGAAGAGAAGAAAACTAACATTTCTTAAGAAGATGCCAGGAATGTATTCAGATACTTAAAGTTCGTTTCAGGGTTCACTTTGTCATTTACTTTAATCATTGATTTTGTGTGTCCATTTGAGGGCATACCTAGGTGATAACATTCCCTAAGAGGATATGAAGAGCAAAATCCAAATTGTTTTTGCAGGGGTGAAGGTCTGATTACAGTGGATTCAAGCCTTTCTCACATTAGTATCAGCATTAATCCATGAAATCCCAGTGTGCTACCTGTTTTCTAGTCATTAAATTTTATTGGTCTGTAGGCACAGAGCAGGGGCCTTGGCTGTTTTTATCACTTCATTAGGCACCCCTCAAGCAAGGAACTCAGAGGGAGCCAAAGCAGTGGATGAAAGCATAGCTCATATTTGAGCAATGGTCAGAGCCAACATTTGTAGAATGCTTCTTATGTACTAGACCCTGTGCTAAGTGCTTTATACTTATTAAATCATTTCATCCTTATGATAACCCTATGAGCTAGATGACATTATAACCCACATCTTGCAGAAGAAGAAACAAGTACAGAGAATGAAGTCACTTACTCAAGCCATATAGCTAGTAAGTGCTGGAATTAGAATGTAAACTCAGTCCTGTCTGGCTCCAGAGTCATGTTCTTAACCACTACACTGTAATACCTAGGTTTCTATTTATTTAGTGCCATTTCAGACCTCTAACTCTTCATCATTATAACCTTGTCATGGTCCACAAATCTGCCTAGTTTTTCTGATTTTTTATTAAAATGCTTTAATTGTTTTCAATGTTTGCCATCTCTTCATAGCTATAGGTCTGCAGATTCAGCACTCAACAAATATTTGCTGAATAAGGATTATCTACCAGGTACTGGAATACAGGAATATAAAAATGAACAAAATCACACAATATAGAAAGGTATATACACAAACATATATAAATCACTGAGGAGATGGTTTATTTCTTCTTTAAACAACAGTGGTAGAGCAGAAAGGGGAAACTGCATCATAAGGCTTATGTTTAAAAATTGGTTCTGATACTTATTAACCCTATGGTATTGGACAAGTTATTTAACATCCCTCAGTTTCAGTTCCCTGTGTCTCATGGTATTTAAGTTTTTCCCCTTTGAGGCAGCCTGGTATGGTAGAAGTATCTCAGTAAGTTCTGGAGTCAGAGTGAATCAGATTATTAACTTTTTAATTATTTATCCCTTTACGACCCAGATTCTTTATTTGTACCATGTGGGCAACAGAGCAATTCCAAACTCACAGAGCTTTGGTGAAGAGTATGTTAATCAATGTACATAAGATACTAAGATGACTAGGCAAAGGAAGGCCCTCAATAAATGTTATCTCTCCCTCTGTTCCAACCTGCTTTTCTTCCCTTAGAGATTCTTCTTACGATTCGGTCACTGTGTTGCCAACTGAAAGTTGGGAGTAGTAGCAAGGAGTTGCTCCAGGCACATCAAATGCAGGGCCATACTGACTATAAAGAATTCTCCAGTCTCTTTTATGTGCTGCTACTGAGCTGTATTTCTCCTTCCATTTCACAATGCTCTTGTTATAGTTTGAGAACTGTTCGCTTTTTGATATGTTAATGTTTACCATACTACATAAAGGTCCAAGATATGTTGATTTTCATATTAATTGTGATCACTTTTTAAACACTATTAAAAGATACACTTGCTCAAAGAGTATTTTCATACACTGTAGAGATGGAACGAAAAGATGTTGTTTTTGTTCTGCATAATCTGCTCAAAATCTTTGATAGCATTATCTTTATTGACCATTGTCTTTCCCTTCAGGAAATACTTTGTAAAAATTGATTTCATTGTTCATTCACAACTCATATATTGACTTGAATAAAGCAAATTTTAGAAATGATGAAATGTAATTATATTTCTATTTTTCAGTTACCCTTTCAAATTGTATTCAATGGAGTAATATTCCTCTGTTCTGGAATAACAGTTTCGGAGGCTATGTTATAAAGTCTTTGAAATTCCATTGTCCAGGAAGAGGTTAAAGTACTAATTTATATTAGACTTTCATAAGACAATTACGCATGTTGTGTTCTCCAGGGTAATCTTAAAAACTATAGTAAAATAAAGTATAACATATGAGCAAACAGAGAGAGAAGACAGAATGATAATAACAAAAAAGGTGGCAATAAAGAAGAAAAAAGGAACAAAGAACAGGTTGATACATAAAAAACTAACAGGAAGATAGTAGATAGATCCAAACCCAAATACACCAGTAATTATATTAAATATTCTGACTGAATACTCTAATTAAAAAAAAGATTTTCAAAATCCAATGATATGCTGCTTATAAAAGACAAATTAACTATTAGGACACAGAGAACTCAAAAATAAGAAGATGGAAAAAATGTTAATGCAAACACTACACAAAAGAAAGGTGGTATCAGATACAGCGGATTGAAACAGTACTAGAAATAAAAAGAGGTATTTTATCATGATAAAAGGGTCAAATCTACCAAATGTCATACAAATTACAAATCTTTATATCCGTAATAATAAAGCTTCAAAATATGAAGCAAAAATTGACAGAACTAAAAGCAGATGGATAAATATATAACCATAATGGTAGATTTTAAAATATCACTCTTAGTAAATATTGACTAAGCAGAACAACATATAGGAAATTTGAAACACACAATTATCAAGTTTGATTTAACTGACACAAAAAACCCCATACTCCAAAATTACATGAATGTATATATATATATATATATATATATATATATATATATTTTTTTTTTTTTTTTTTTTTTTTTTTTTTCCCGTACGCGGGCCTCTCACTGTTGTGGCCTCTCCCGTTGCGGAGCACAGGCTCCGGATGCGCAGGCTCAGCGGCCATGGCTCACGGGCCCAGCCGCTCCGCGGCATATGGGATCCTCCCAGACCGGGGCACGAACCCATATCCCCTGCATCGGCAGGCGGACTCTCAACCACTGCGCCACCAGGGAGGCCCCGAATGTATATATTTTTAAAGACACACTGAATTTGTAAAAAATAGACTATCTGCTGGGGCTATCAGACTAGTTTCATCAAATTTCAAAGGGTGATATCATACAGAGTATATTTTCTAAGCACAGTGGAATTTAAGTAGAAATCAATAATAGGAAAAGTCCTATTACAAAGTCCACAAATGTTTGGAAATTAAGTAATAGGCTTCTAAATAATCCAGAAAATAAAGAAAATTAATAAATATTTTAAACTAAACAATACTTAAAGAGTATAACTTACCACCTAATGATAATGCAACACATCAAAACTTGTGGAATACTTCTAAAATCATTATTGAGAAAAATCCACATAATTAAATGTACATAAAAGAATGCTGAAAATCAATGATCTATGCATTCTTTTTTTTTTTTTTTTTTTTTTTTTTTGCGGTATGCGGGCCTCTCACTGTTGTGGCCTCTCCCATTGCAGAGCACAGACTCCGTACACGCAGGCTCAGCGGCCATGGCTCACGGGCCCAGCTGCTCCGCGGCATGTGGGATCTTCCCGGACCGGGGCACGAATCCGTGTCCCCTGCATCAGCAGGCGGACTCGCAACCACTACGCCACCAGGGAAGCCCTGATCTATGCATTCTTATTTCATAAATTAAACGATAACCGCAACAATCTATGGAATAGGATAAAAAATGATTTGCAAATGATGTGACCAACAAGAGGTTAATATCCAAAATATACAAATAGCTTATAAAACTCAATATCACACAAACAAAGAATCCAATCAAAAAATGGGCAGAATATCTAAATAGACATATTTCCAAAGAAGACATACAGATGGCTAACAGGCACATGAAATTCAACATGTTCAACATCACTAATTAAGAGAATTGCAAATCAAAACTACAATGAGGTATACCTCACACTGATCAGAGTGGCCATCATCAAAAAGTCTACAAAGAATAAATGCTGGAGAGGGTGTGGAGAAAAGGAAACCCGTGTACACTGTTGGTGGGAATGTAAATTGGTGCAGCCAATACACACACACACACACACACACACACACACACACACACATACAATAGAATATTAGCCATAAAAGAATGGAATATTGCCATTTGCAGCAACATGGATGGACCTAAAGGGTATTATGCTTAGTGAAATAAGTCGGACAGAGAAAGACAAATACTATATAATATCATTTATATGTGGAATCTAAAAAAATAATAAAATGAATCTATATACAAAACAGAAACAGACTTACAGACATGGAAAACAAACCTATGGTTACCAAAGAGGAGAGGGAGGAGGGGAGGGAGAAATTAGGAGTATGAGATTAACAGATACAAAGTAATATATGTAAATAATAAGGATTTACTGTATAGTACAGCAAAATTATACCCAATATCTTGTAATAACCTACAATGGACTATAATCTGCAAAAAACAAAAGCAAAAACAAAAACCCAAATCACTCTACTGTACACCTGAAACTAACAAAATATTGTAAATCAACTCTACTTCAATAATAATAATAATGAAAAAGACAATACCAAATTAAAATCCTAAAAAGAGGCAGAAAATTATAAATACAAGAGCAAAAAAAAAAAAAAGAAATAGAACAATAGAAATAATTAAAGAAAAAACAAAAATTTGTTCTTTGAAAATACTAAGAAAATTGATTAATCCCTTATAAGGGTAATCAAGAAGAGAGAATGAACAAATTACTAACATAAGGGGTAAAAAAAGAACATGTCACTACAAATCTTACAGGCATTAAAAACACAATAGGACATTATCAAGCACTTTACGATAATAAATTTGAAATTTAGATCAAATGAAAAAATTCCCAGAAAAATCATAACTTACTAAAACTGTCCTATGAAGAAATGTAAAATATAAATAGTCTTAAAAGCATTAAGAAACTAAATCTGCAATTATAAAACGTTCCACAGAGAAGACAACAAGCCTAAATGGCTTCACCATGAATTCTTCCAAACAGTTAAAATAGCATCAATCTGATATAAACCCCTCCAGAGAATAGAAAAAGAGCCATTCACAAAGCCAGCATAACCCTGTTATGAAATTAAACAAGTACATTACAAAAAAAAAAAGCAAAACTAAAGGCCAATCTTTCTCATGGGCAAAATAACAAAAGTTAACAAAATATGAGCATATCAAATCCAGCCACATATATAAGGGATGATATCACTAGGTTGATATCCACTTGGCAAGGTCTGTGAAGCAGTTGAACGTGCAATAGTACTGAAGCTAAGGAGAGAGATCAGGGCTGGAGAGACAACTTTTGTAATTGTCTTAAAAGAGTAGGGATTTAGAAAATGTTTATTAAATGAATACACAACAGGATTTTAAAACGGAAAAATTCTTCTGGTCTCAGTTTCAGGCCAATATAATCGGGAAATAGATAACCACTGCTAAAAGAAATACCAAATAAAAATGCAATTTTCCCAAATACATGGCCTAGAGAAGGTTTCATTGCACTTGGACCCCTCATAGAGATGTTTATTTAATTTTATATTATAAAAGACATTAGAAAATGAACAAGAAAGAATTCTAATAAGAAAATTTTTTTGGCAAGAACTGCTTCCTTGCTTAATTTTCTTGGCATCTCACTTTACTCTTTTTAATGATATTCAAACACTTAATCCTTGATTCCATGTAATTCTCACATAAAAATATCTATATCCTCTGTGCTTAAATCACCCAGCCCACTCCTATACCCCACATTCTCTCTCTCTCTCTCTCTCTCTCATCAAAGACTATACTGTTCCAATGATTGGTGATATTTCTTCTTCAAGACTGAAGTAGAGCTTACTTATGATTCATTTGGCACTCAGTACATGCTACTTTGTAATGTTGTTTATCTTTTTATCACACTGCCTCTGTTAACAAGAACTTAAACCTATTATGGGTCATATAGACCATGTTATACAGCTTTTGGTATGTGTAGTACCTAAAAGATTCTAAGTGTTCAATGAAAGTTTTTTTGTTGATGAAAGTGGTGATGATTTTAAAGGCATTAACAATTTTAAAGGCATCAAAGATGAGAACTCAGTAATAAAAAACTCAATGTTTTTTCCATCATACTTCACTAAGAAATACATGTAAGATACACAGTAAACTGATACAGCCTTGGAGGGACAAACAGTTATGCAGTGTGTAGCCTGTAAATTTAAGTCAATACACTCGTTAGAAGGGCTTAAGTTTCAGGCATTTATTTTTCACATTTTTAAGAGTCATGAGGTGTTTTATGGAACCACCTTATAACCATAGTCAATCAACCTAAAATAGTGTATTTTAAGTTTTTGTTCATGATATTTGGCCATCTACATTATCACGGAAGAAGTTTGTTCATGGTATCTTGTGACATACATTATCATGGAAGAACTTAAATATACTCAAAGGAAAAAATGCTAGCATGTTCTATTAACAAAGGAAATAAAATCCACAATTCATACATACTAACCAAAGCCAGGGAATTCAGTTAAGGTTAAATATAACTCATTCAATAAGGAAGGAAACTTTGAAGTGCTTTAATTTGAAGGCTGGTATTACAATACTATTTAAATAAAATTCCTTTTTGGAGTATCCTTTTTTCCCTTCTGGAGCACTTTAAAAAGTCCCAGAAAAAAATGCATTTTATTTCATATATACAGAGATTTTACATATCTACAGAGATATGTAAGAGTGTTGGTTTTCTCTGTATAATAATTATCAGATAGTATTTGAGAAATGATGTTTAAACTGCTTCTTCTATGATTTCTAATATTTCTGACTCCTTATGCTAGATAACCCCACTCCCTTCATATTATCCTTTTATCCAATTTCCTATAAAGCTTCGTGTGATCATTGGAATAAGAAGTGTCCATCTGTTGGGGGCATCATTTTCCAAAACTTACATGTTCTTAAGTAGTTCTGATAAATTCAACCTCTAAAAAATCACCATGCATATACACTGCCAAAATATCCCATTGATTCTATCAGTTATTCAGGAAGATCTCTCATGACTTAAACATTAATAGTTTTGAATGCCTGACATTGATGATGCCGGGTGCTTGGATGACTGCCTGAACCCAGGTCTGAAGGGACCAGATGATTTAATCTAATGATCTCTAATTAAGGGTGAATATCATGATAATCTGGAGAATGCTTACAAATTATGGATGTTTTATTACCATCCTAAAAAATCAACATCAAGACAAACATGCTATATTTAGGGGATTTTCCTGAAAGGTTCTTATTCTCATCTCTTTAAGGAGCAATGGTTAGATATGGCCAAAAAGAAAATAGGTTTAGGTATGTCTATCAAGACCAAGAGGAACAGCAAATTCTTGAGGCTGATGATAGCTTTTATACACTAAGTACGCACAAGAACCATAAAGCAAAAGAGTAAGAAAAATTAAATGCTTACTGTTATGGTAAAGGATAAAAATTGCTACATAAGGCAAGGGGTGGCAGCTGCTAGGAACGCTGAGGCTTGGAAATATTAGTTGTGTGTCGCCCCCTTCCAAAGAGAAGAGAGAAATTCTACTTACTGGTGATGAGCAATGAGGTCACTGACACAAGGATGTCCTGTGAGGGCACTAAGCTGTCCTTATGCATCAACAGGTCCTAACTCTAGTGTGTAAGTCTGAAATTACCAGTTCCTACCCTAGTATCTTTTGATGGGTGGACTTAAAATGGCACTGTGAATTTAAATTCAGTTTAAATAAAGAAATAAAAATCACTAAATACAACCAAGTATTTTAAAATGAAGGAAAAATCGATAATGGAAGTCAGTAGTGCTTTTCAAATGAAGAGAGCAGTCATTAGCTAAAAATTCAGTCTGATGTTTGAATTTTTAAATTAATGCACATTTTAATCTACTCTATATCTATATTCATTTTAATATAAAATGTTTAATTATAAAACAATGTTTAATTTAACAAGTCAAATTGTTGCTCTAGGAAGACATACCATGTTTTTCCTGTAATCTTGAATACTCACTGACAACACTTCTGACAACATATTAAAATGATGCATATTAGAACAAAGCATCCAGAGAAGGAAAAGACAGCCTGCAAACCTTTGTCCTATTGGTAGTTCTCATTAGTTTCAAAACTCAGTGTGGTTATTACATAATATAACAAGATTATGGCAAATAGCTAATGGCTTTTAGTTTAAGGAGAAGAAAATATGGCCTTTCTGACCTCTTGAAAAAAATCATTAAAACTAAAAATTGATAGTGAGATTTTAGTGAATTTTCATTGCTTTTTTAAGTTCAGAGGGAGTAAGAAAAATGCATTCCCTCTGTAAATGCAAATTAATTAGCTGAATATGTGTCAGGAGCAAATTTTTTAGCCATACTACTTTCCAATGACCTCTCTCTGAAAAGGTTTTTCTGTACTTTTCAGTTGCTTAGTTTTATTTCTGTGACTACTGTATATCATTTCTCATTTTAAAAGAATATTCAAATGTACATTAGCAGGAGATAATTTCCCAAACAAAGCATGAATTTAGTTTATCTACGTCTTGAGTGGCATTATTTTGCAAAAGGGTGACTGCGTGATTAGGTTCAATTCTGGAATTGATGATTTGTATATGACATATAAGTTAAATTATTCTAAAATCTGGAGGCTGTGGCTCTAGATGCATAAAAATAATAACAGTTGTTGGCCATAATAGATTTAATCAATTTTATAATTTCTCTTAATTAAAACCCAACATTACATTGCAGAAAGTAGAGCCTGCTGATAACACTGCAAACATAAAAATTACTTTAAGACCACACTACTTTTTATTTTAGGAAATTCCATAGGGATGTTCAACATAATTCTGAGTATATGTGGAATCCAGTTAGAAAATCAAAAGAATAAATCATCTCTATATTAAGTTTAAATTTTGAAATGTTAATATTCTTTATGCACAGATAAGATGCTTTTGAGATTTTTAAGGAAATCAGTCTGCTACAGACACTATCTGAATACTTCTATGTGTCAGATACTACATTAGATACTAAGGTCCCTATTGTAAGAGTTCATAACAGTGCACAACTTTATGATTCACAGAATGTTTTAACCTAATCACACTTTGACCTTCATCACAATTCTATAAATTATATAATGTAAACACTTTTCTCCTTACTTTATGATGATTGAAACTTGAGATTAGAGAATATTTTTCTTACACGTCTTTCTATAAGATAATCTAGCACAGTAATAGGGAACAGATGGGTACTTGATAAATACTTGATAACGAGTGAATTGCTCAAGGTCACACATTTAGTAGTGGTAAAGCTAAGTACTAAACTTAGGTCAGTTAGTTCCAAGACCAAGATGTCAAAGTATTACTATAGATAGCTTTGAGAGGTTGATTCAGGGCATCTGTTTGCACATCTCTCTGATGAAACTGATTTCAACACCTTCTTAATATAGTCATTCTAGAGCTATGTATACATTTTTTTTTGAAAAGGTGGAATGGCATGCCAGGAGAAAAAGTCTATTCATTGCTCTACTTTTAGCATCCACCCTTGAGGGGGAGGAGACAGTAAAGAAATGGAATTATAGAGATCTAGCATCTATGTCACCAATGTGGATGGCTAGACCACTGGCAAGTATTACCAGACTGAAATTATCTGCCTGATGAAAAACTTATGTGCACTTGAAAATAGGAACTATCCAAATATCAATCTTGAATCAGAATTAACCAGGTTAGCTTCATACCAACACAACAAGGTTTCCTGGAAGAACTACATATCTCAACTTTAAAAAGTGCAAAAATAAAATCTGAAATAATACATTTTTGTAGAAAGTACTAAAATGAATTCATTCAGATTTTGGGGTCAATTACTTAGGTTATTTCATTTGTATTTAAATTAGTTTTACAATAAATATTTATTGAAAGGCATTTTCAGGACTGCTGGGCTAGATGTTAAAATGTTCAGAAATGTTGTGTGTCTTTGGGTAAATCCTTTCTATATCTCGGCCTGTTTAATCATTATAAAATGCCAGATCTGGACTTAAAATACCTCTCAAATACCAGGATGCCCATATTCAGTAATTTTTGTATAACAATAGCTAACATTATTGAACTCTTACTATGTGTCAGGCACTGTTCTGAGTATTCTCTTTGTATAAAGTGTATAATCTTCAAACATACCTGAGGTAGGTAGTATTATATTCCCCCACTGTATAGATAAGGAAACTGAGGCAGCAGAGTTAAGAAACATCTTGAAGGGTTACATAGCAATTAAGCAGCAGAGCTGGAATTCTAACCTAGGCAGTCTAGTTCTAAAGCCTGTACTATTAAGCACCATGCTGTACTGCCTCTGAGACAACAAGAGTTACTAAGTCCAAGAGCACAAATGATAGTTACCATTTATTGTTATTATTATGTGCCAGACATTGAGTTAAGGGCTTTATGTTATTTCATTTAATCCTTACAAAAACAATAATCTTTGAGGTAGTCATTATTATACCTATTATACAGGTCAGGAAACTAACTCAGAATTTTGCAATAATCTGTTCACTGTCAGAGGTAGTGATAGGCTGAAATTCTAATCCTGTTTGCTCTGTTTCCAGTGCTTCTACTTTTAACCACTGGGCTATTATGATGCTTTGTAAGAAATATACTACTTTTGGGGTTGGAACTCATCCTATACATTTTGCATCTCAAAAGGGTCTTGGTGGGTTTCAGGAGAAAAAGATGTAGTTGGAAAAAATTATAACATGCTGAAAGGGTTACCAGTATGGAGCTCTCCTACTAAAATTTTATATAAGCATTTGAATTTTCCAAGGAAAAACAATCAATATGCGATTAACAGACACACACTAATACATATAAAACAGATAAGCAACAAGGGCTTACTGTATAGCAAAGGGAACTATATTCAATATCTTGTAATAATCTATAATGGAAAATAATCTCAAATATATATATATATATATAAAACTGAATCACTTTGCTATATACCTCAAACTAACATAATATTGTAAATCAACTACACTTCAATTTTAAAATGTGAGAATTAATAAGTAAATGCCACATTAAAAATAATAGTACTAATGATTGTTGAATCTGAGGTCTGACACTAAAGTTTGAGAGAATAACTTTCTCTCCTCAGATTAAATGCAGGCATCTCCTTAACTGACACAACTGAGTTATTCCATACACACAATTTTGGCAATGTTTCATACAGGGCTTTAAGAGAAGCTAGGTCACTAAATAAAAAACTGAAATCTTTTTCCTCTTCTTAATTCCAAATGGTGGTCCCTTCAGATCCAATTTGAAATGCACTGGCAGAGCTCAGCATGTAAGCTGGCACTTGGCTGGCTCAGAAGTCAAGGGACTTTAACTCCATGCATGGATGCACAGAGTATTTTAGTACCTTTGGGAAAAAAGCAGTAAAGCTAAGCAGGAGGAAAACCTGTTTGTAACTGATTATATTACATTTGTACAAAATGGTATCACTCCCATCACTTCTAAAGACTCTACTGTTGGAAGTAAACAAGTGCTAAGGAATCCTCTTGAAATAGAGCAACAGCAATAATGCCAACAAACACGGTAGAACTATGCAGTATCCATATCCATTGTAATAAACAACAATAATAATATGCAACTAATCCCCTTCCATAAAATAGTAATCAGTCATTAAATTAAGAAAAATAAAACAATGTTTGGCTTTTAAAAATAAACTTTTAAAAGGCTCAATATATATAATGTTAGTATACATATACACATATATAAACATATTTAAATATATATTATATACCCTAAGAATACAAAGCATATGCATATTATATATATACACATGCATATATATTTATGTATTATATGTAATTTTTTAGTTCTAAGAGGGAAATAAATCTAATTGGTCAAAATCAGTCATAAAATTTTAACCATGTTTCTGCAAAAAACAGCAGTGCCAAAGGGTAATGCATTGTTAATGGTTTCCAGTAGAATAAATAGCTACTCTGACGTCAAAACTTTGTTACACTCCAATAACTGGCTCACTTGGGGTTTCAGGTACAGCAAGTTACATGTCAGTTTTAAATAAAGTTATAAAAATAGAATGCCTGGTGAACCATATTGTCTCTATGCAACCTGATATGTTATGATTTATATCCAATAAAACGTTAACAAAGGTGATAGATTATACCAAAATAGTATCTGGTGGTTTAGGATGCCCTGCTCCTTAAATTTCAGGTTAAAAAAATGCTATATTTTACTTTGTCTTTTCCCAAAGTGGTATATAACTGAGTTACCCACCGTTAGCACATGTCAAATCAGAAATATTTACATGACAAAATGATTCATGAACTGGTAAATCTCCCTTGATAAGATATAATAATAATATTCTAACCAGGGACATGGAGCAATAAGGAACAGTAAGTCTACAGAATGCAAAAAAAAGAAGGGTTATTATGTTAGTCATATAGGAATATCAGTCATTTTTCAGAAAAGATATTGCTCAAATAAATATAGAAATTTACAATCAAAATGGAGCAATTGTATCACCTTACCTTAGAACTAGAATTGAAACTATAAGTTGAAAACCCCGAAAGATGTGTTCCAATTATGTATTATATTTAATAATGAAAAGATGCCAATTAACATAGTTTCATTTTAAAGTGGGTGCAAATGAGATCTTATAAGGCTTGAAGAATACATCAAACAGAACATACAATCAGAATGATAATAGTTTTCTATAACAGTGTCTTACTATGGATGGCATGGAGAATATATTTGTGTAGAAAAGGGGAATACAATTCCTATTTCAGCAACAGTATTTACAGAAATATTATCAAAACCAAGCAATATATATTCAAATTACTGATGAAGACAGCAATTTATGTGCAAGAAAATATTTACATTCTAGTATTACTCAATTATTATTTCTATATTAAGATAGAAAATATTTTATTCTTATATATAGACATTTATATGTGTTTTAACCATGCAATAACACATAAATCCATCCATGCATATGTATTTCTTCTATTCCCTTATTTTCACTTACTTTGTATAAGAGAGGCAAAGAGAAGGAGATTTAGGCAGACAAATCCAAGTCTCTAGAACATTGCCCCCCACAGGCAATGTTCCAAGCACTGCTATAGGCTATTGAAAATCATCAGCAAACAAAACAAAGAGTTCTGCGTCATGGAGATGATATTCTAGTAGGGGTGGGGATTAATAATAATAAACATTTTAAATAAGTAAATTATATAGTTTAATAGGTGATAAGTGACAACAAAAAATACAAAATAAAAGTGGAGAAGAGTAAGATCAGAAGTGCTAGGGTTGTGATTTTAATAAAGTGGTCAGGTAGGTCACTGAGAAGGCGATGTTTGAGCAAAGACTTGAAGGAGGGAAAAGGAGAGGGAAGAACTTTCCAGGCAGAGGAAATAGCTAGTGCAACAGTCTTAATTCAGAGGCATGCCTGATAATTTTGAGAAACAGCAAGGAAGCCCGAGTGACCACTGCAAAGTGATAAAGGGACAGAGAAGTAATGAGGAGGCTGAACATTGTAGGGCTTTGTAAGCTACTGTAACCTCTTTGTTTTCTATAAAATAGTTACCACTGCAGAGTTTTGAGCAAAGGAATGGCATAACCTGGCTTAAGTTTTAAAAGGATCATTAATGGCTGCTGTGTTGAGAATACACTGAGGAGACAAGAAGGTTGGGTAAGAGGTTACTGAGTGATCCAATTAGGACTGAGGTGGTAGCAGTGGAGGTGGTGCCATCTAAACATTCATAATGCATTTTGAAGTTAGAGGCAATAGGATCTGATGGACTGATATAGGGAGAGAAAGAAAGAGATAAATCAAGGATGACAACAAGGATTTTGGCCAAACCAAAAAGAAGGTTGAAGAAGGCTATAGGTAAAGCAAGTTTTAGGTAAATGTCAGTTGTTCAACTTCAGTCACATTAAATTTGAGATCTCTTTACATATAAATGGAGACATCAAAAAGATATTTAGATATACAAGTCTTGAGTTCAAGACAGAAGATCAGTATGAAGATAGTATTTGAAGCCATTAAACTCGATGGATTTACCAAGCGTGGGAATCTACACAGAGAAGAGAAGAAAACCAAGGAATTCTAACACTAATACTGAGGAAGGAATACTGATGAAATTATAACTGACATGGTATATATATTAATTGCAATAATAATATTCATTAAGATGCTCATCAGATACTGTATTTGGGCCTTCGTGCATGTGTTTCTAGACTCCAAATAAAAGATAATAAAGAGAAGGCCTACAGGATTGACACTTTCATTTATTCAGCAAGCCTTTCATGCTTTTCACAGTTATTTATGTCTAGCCTTTCTACAATGGTGTCAGTGAGCTTCTACCTTAGCAGGGTACGGACTTCATCATCACATTCCATAGTCTATTAATTTTGTTGGACAATTCATACCTTGTAAATTTAGGGAACTCAAAGGGAAGGAACAGGGAAAGTAAGAAGGGAATATGGATCATACCTGCCTATGATTCATTAAATAGGGCTTGATCTAAATTTACATTTATAGACCATAAAACACCTATTTTGCTTTGTCTCTGTTTTTTATAGAATCAGACAACTTTGGTAATTTGTATTTACTCCCATCACACAACAGAATTCATTTCACACAAGTCTCTGATTGGCTTATTCCATATTTTGCAATTGTCTTGATCACCATCAATAACAGAGGCTTGTACATTAACTGGCCAATATTATAGCTATTATCATACTAGTGAAATAGGGTGAAAGAAACACACTTTTTTCTTCCAGTGTTGTTGAGATATAATTGACATACAGGACTGTATGAGTTTAAGGTGTACAGCATAACGATTTAACTTACATACATCATGGAAAGATGACCACAATAAGTTTAGGGAATATCCATCATCTCAAATAGATACAAAATTAAAGAAATAGAGAAACTTTTTTTTTCCTTGTGATGAGAACTCAGGATTTAGTCACTTAACAACTTTTACATATAACATACAGCATGTTAATTATGTTAATCATGTTGTACATTACATGCCTAGCACATATTTATCTTATAACTGGAAGTTTGTACCTTTTGACTACCTTCGTCCAATTCTCCATCCCCCCACCCCCTGCTGCTGGTAAGCACAAATCAGATCTCTTTTTCTATGAGTTTGTTAGTTTACTTGTTTTTGAAGTATAACTGACTTACAACACTACGTTAGTTCTTGGGGCACGATATAGTGATTCCATGTTTCTTTACATTTCAAAATGTTCACCATGTTAAGTCTAGTTACTGTCTGTCATCATAACAAGATGTTACATAATTACTAACTATATTCCCCACACTGTACATTTTATACCTGTGACTCATTTATTGTTTTAACTGGAAGTTTGTATCTCTTAATCTCCCTCACCTATTTCTCTCATTCCCACATCCCCCTCATCCCCCTCCCTTCTGGCAACCACTTGTTTGTTCTCTGTATCTATGACTTCGTTTCTGTTTTGTTGTGTTTGCTCATTTGTTTTGTTTTTTAGATTCTATATATAAGTGAAATCATACAGCATTTGTCTTTCTCTGCCTGACTTATTTCACTTAGCATAATTCCCTTCTAGGTTCATCCATGTTGTCATAAAGGCAAGATCTCATTCCTTTTTATGGCTGAGCAATATTCCATTGTCCATCTGTTGATGGACACTTAGGTTGTTTCCATATCTTGGCTACTGTAAATAATGCTTCAAAAAAACATAGGGGTGCATATAACTTTTCAAATTAGTGTTTTAATTTTCTTCAGATAAATACCCAGAAGTGAAACTGCTGGATCCTATGGTAGTTCTATTATGATTTTTTTCAAGAACCTTCATACTGTTTCCCATAGTGGCTGCACCAATTTACATTCCCACCAACAGTGCAGGAGGGTTCCCTTTTCTCCTTATTCTTACCAACACTTGTTACTTGCTGTCTTTTGGATAACAGCCATTCTGACAAGTGTGAGATGATATCTTATTGTGGTTTTGATTTGCATGTTCCTGATGATTAGTGATGTTAAGCATCTTTTCATGTGTCTGTTGGCCATGGGTATGTCTTCTTTGGAAAAATGTCTGTTCAGGTTCTCTGCCCATTTTTTAATTGGCTTGTTCATTTTTTTGATATTGAGTTGTATGAGTTCTTTGTATATTTTGTATATTAACTGCTTATTGGATATAGCCTTTGCAAATATCTTCTCCCATTCAATACGTGGCCTTTTCATTTTGTTGATAGTTTTCTTTGCTATGCAAAACCTTTTTAGTTTGATGTAGTTCCATTTGTTTATTTTTCCTTTTGTTACCCTTGCCTGAGGAGACATATGCAAAAAAATATGGCTGAGATCAATGTCAAAAAGTGTGCAGCCTGTTTTTCTCTTGAAGTTTGATGGTTTCAGGTCTAACATTTATGTCTTTAATCCATTTTGAATTTATTTTGGTGCGTGGTGTGAGAAAGCAGTCCAGTTTAATTCTTTTACATTTAGTTGTCCAGTTTTCCCAATACCACTTATTGAAGAGGCTGACTTTTTCCCATTGTATATTCTTGCCTTCTTTGTCATAGTTTAATTGACCATTAGTGTGTGGATTCTTGTCTGGGCTCTCTACTCTGTCCCATTGATCTATGTGTCTGTTTTTGTGCCAGTACCGTACTGTTTCGATTATTATAGCTTTGTAGTATAGCTTGAAATCAAGGTGCATGATACCTCCAGCTTTGTTTTTTTCTCAAGATTATTTTGGTTATTTGGGATCTTCTGTGTTTCCACACAAATTTAGAATTCTTTGTTCCAGTTTGGTGAAAAGTGCCATTGGTATTTTGATAGGGATTTCTTTGAATCTGTAGACTGCCTTGCTCAGTATCGATATTTTAACAATATTAATTCTTTTAATCCATGAGCATGGTGTACCTTTCCATTTGTTTGGGTTGTCTTCAATTTCTTCCATCAGTGTCTTATAGTTTTCTGAGTACAACTATTTTACCTCCTTAGTTAGATTTACTCCTAGGTTTCTTTTCTTTTTTTCATTTTGATGTGATTATAAATGAGATTGCCTCCCTAATTTCTCTTTCTTACGGTTCATTGTCGGTGTATAGAAATGTGACAGATTTCTGTATATTAATTTTGTATTCTGCAACTTTATCGAATTCATTGATGCATTCTAACAGTTTTTTTGTGGCATCTTTGAATTTTCTATACGTAGTCATTTGCAAACAGCAATAGTTTTATTTCTTCCTTTCAATTTGGATTCCTTTTATTTCTTTTTCGTGTCTGATTGCTGTGGCTGGAACTTCCAGTACTATGTTGAATAAAAGTGATGAGAGTGAACATTCTTGTCTTGCTCCTAATCGCAGAGAAACAATTTCATATTTTTAAAAGTTTCCAAAAAATTAATAAAATAAAATAATAAAAATAAAAATAAAAGAGTTTCCTTCTTACAATGTTAAACACAAGATTTGAATGAGGGTTACAATGGTAAGGGTCAACCAGCTATGAAACTTAGGTAAAGTTATACAAATTTTCTAGCCTAACTTTAAGGTTCTACATGGTTAAATGTAGCTGAGAATTCAAGCATACAAACCTATTTGCCATGTGTGTAGCATTGTCCTGAGCCCTAGGGAAGATGCACACAAGGCATATTACATGACTCTTGACCTCAAATCACTTAACACCTTCCTGGGACAATAGTATATTCTGTTCACATTAAAAGACAATATATTATAGAGTATAACTATACATTTATGTGTAAAGAATATAGAAAGCATAAAGGAAAAAGAAAGTCAAAAATGAGGCCAACCAACTAACACACATATATATAAAGAGAAGGGTTTTTTAATTATTGTTTTTATAAACTTTAATAGAATTCTTTTAAAATTAAGCCTTTGAATGATTGATCAATTTAAGAAAAGTCCATGAAACAAAATGGATGTCTACTGAGTTCCATAAACTGGGCAAGATACTATGGATTGAAAGACAAAAAGACATGGATGGTCCTTTCTAATGGGAAGAAATACAATTATAATAACAAGTGATTAATTATATGTTTCAAAATTCAGAGACAAATTCTTGTCCTACCATCTGTAAAAATAAATCAAAACATATATTCAGGTGTCAAAAAAAACTGGAGTTTAACAATATATGTACATTTAACTGTTTTTCTCCAAGCTCTAGTTTTAGTAATTTATCCAGCTCTTTCCTTGACTATAAAACTAACTGTATTTCAAGTTTAATTAGGTCTCATTTGTTTATTTTTGTTTTTATTTCCATAACTCTAGGACATGGATCCAAAAAGGTATTGCTGTGATTTATGTCAAAGAGTGTTCTGCCTATGTTTTCCTCTAGGAGTTTTTATAGAATCTGGTTTTACATTTAGGTTTTTAATCCATTTTGAGTTTATTTTTGTGTATGGTGTTAGGGAGTGTTCTTTTCATTCTTTTACATGTAGCTGTCCAGTTATCCCAACAACACTCATTGAAGAGACTTGTCTTTTCTCCTTTGTATATTCTTGCCTCTTTTGTCCTAGATTAGGTGACCATAGGTGTGTGGGTTTATCTCTGGACTTTCTATCCTGTTCCGCTGATCTATATTTCTATTTTTGTGCCAGTACCATACTGTTTTGATTACTGTTGCTTTGTAGTATAGTCTGACATCAGGGAGCCTGATTTCTGTTTTTCTTTCTCAAGATTGCTTTGGCTATTCGGGGTCTTTTGTGTTTCCATACAAACTGTGAAATTTTTTGTGCTCATTCTGTGAAAAATGCCATTGGTAGTTTGATAGGGATTGCATTGAATCTGTAGATTGCTTTGGGTAGTATAGTCATTTTCACAATGTTGATTCTTCCAATCCAAGAACGTGGTATATCTCTCCATCTGTTTGTATCGTCTTTAATTTCTTTCATCAGTGTCTTATAGTTTTCTGCATACAGGTCTTTTGTGTTTCTATACAAATTAAAAAAAAAATTCTGTTCTGGTCCTGTGAAAATTGTCATTGGCAATTTGATAGGGATTTCATTGAATCTGTAGACTGCCTTGGGTAATATTTTGCACATCAAAGGAAACCATAAACAAAACAAAAAGACAGCCTACAGAATGGGAGAAAATATTTGCAAATGATGCTTCTGACAAGGGATTAATCTCCAAAATATACAAACAGCTCATACAGTTCAATATCAAAAAAAAAAAAACAACCCAATCACAGAGTGGGCAGAAGATCTAAATAGACATTTCTCCAAAGAAGACATAGAGATGACCAAAAGACGCATGAAAAGATGCTCAACATCACTAATTATTGGAGAAATGCAAATCAAAACTAAAATGAAGTATCACCTCATACTGGTCAGAGTGGTCATCATCAAAAAGTCTACAAATAATAAATGCTGGAGATGGTGTGGAGAAAAAGGAACCCTCTTACACTGTTGGTGGGAATGTAAACTGGTACGGTTGCTATGGAGAACCATATGGAGGTTCCTTAAAAAACTAAAAATAGAGCTACCATATGATTCTGCAATCCTACTCCTGGGCATGTATCTGCAGAAAACCATAATCCAAAAAGATACATGCACCCCATTGTTCATTGCAGGATTATTTACAATAGTCAAGACATGGAAGCAACTTAAATGTCCACCAGCAGATGAATGAATAAAGGAGATGTGGTATATATATGTATATATATATATATATATATATATATATATATATATATATATATACATATATATATATAGACACACACAATGGAATATTATTCAGCCATAAAAGAGTGAAATAATGCTATTTGCAGCAACATGGATGGACCTAGAGATTATCATACTAAGTAAAGTAAGTCAGATAAAGACAAATATCATATGATATTGCTTATATGCAAAATCTAAAAGCAAATGATACAAATCAACTTATATACTCTACTTCACTTCATTGTACAGTAGAAACTAACAGAACATTGTAAAACAACTATACCCCAATAAAAAAAATTAAAAAAAGAAAACAGCATTGTAAATCAGCTGTACTGCATTATAAAAATAAAGATAAATTACAAAAAACAAAACAAAGCAAAACAAACAAACAAAAATAGAAGTAGACCCACAGACATAGAAAACAAACTTATGGTTACTAAGGGGGAAAGGAGGGGGATAATTAGGAGCTTAGCATTGGCATATACACACTACTATATATAGAATAGATAACCAATGGGGACCTGCTGTATAGCACAGAGAAATGTACTCAATATTTGTAGTAACCTATAAAGGAAAAGAATCTGAAAAAGAACAGATATATATGTATAACTGAATCGCTTTGCTGTACACCTGAAACTAACAAAACACTGGAAATCAACTATACTTCAATAAAAACTAATTGCATTGCATTTCATCCATGTTATCTATAAGGCCAAGAGATAAAAGGCATGACAATAAAATATGAACTAGAGGGTCTCGTTTTAGATTATAACACCTAACTTGGCAGAAGTGGGTATAGCCAATAATAAGTTTTACTGTATATAAAATGAATAAACCACATCTCTTCATATCTTGCTAATAAGAGGGTTATTTCCAGAGGATGGGAAGACTGTGACACTGTATTCTATTGATGTCTGTGTGTGCGGGGGTGGGGCGGGTGGGTGGTCAGAGCACATACTATGTTCAGTTCAGAGTACCACATTTCAAAAGATATACAGACCAAGAGATCCATGAGGAAAAGCATTTGGAGGTCAGGTCTTAAGAAATTTAGAATGGGAGGAAGTAGAAATAAATAACTGTTTCCTTCATAAAGATTGAGGCACTTGAGAACATTAAAAATATCAAAATCTCAAGATTCATAAGAATAAACCTTGTGGATGCAGTTTTAAAGTTTCATGTATGCAAAACTAGGAAGACTAATATTTTGATGACTCTCTGCCTTTCTTCTCTATGACCTGGAAGAAGCCAGAATAGCAAGAAAAGGGTCCTGAATATGAAGGAAACTGCAGTGCTTAATCTGGATGAGAAAGCGTGGGCTGCTATATAGATATGGACTGGTATATTGTTATGGCTCAGCAAAGATAACATCTGATAACCCAATATTTGCCTAATAAAAGGTTATTTACCCCAAAGAATATGCCAAGTAGGATCTAGAAACTTTAATTACCAATTTTTAAATTTCTAATCTCTATTACATTTTATTCCAGGAAATGTCATTTCCTTTGTTAACTCAATCACAATATTTTTTCACCCTAGCAGAATTAATTATACCATATTTCACTATCTCAAATGAAGTGAATATGTATATGTTTGCATATATATACATAAATGTATGTACATATATAGTTATATTTATAATGACTGCATAGTCAGTTGTTTACATGTTGATCATCCCTTGATAGATTGTGAGCTATTCAAATAGGAAGCTTTATACCTACTAGCTCACCCCTATAATATGATGGGCAGTCAAGACACTTATTACATAAATGTATGAATCTGCTGGTTTAGTGATCTGCACTAAATCTGTGTGCCTTTGTTAAGTGGTCTTCTAACAGATAGGCAGTACAGAATAGTAGTTAAGAATAAAAACTTTAGATCCAGACTACCTTGGTTTAGATCCTGGCTCTGCCACTGACTAGCTCTCTGGGACTTTGGCAAGTTACTTAACTAAGTGTCTTAGTTTATTTATCTATAAAAACACAGAAAGTAATAGTAAACTATGTGATAAGTTTGTTATGAAGATTAAATAATACCTGTAAAGTGTTAAGAACATCAACTAACACACAATATAGTCAGCAAGTAGCAAGGAGAAATAAAAGTATACTCTTGCCCATTAATGTAGGGGGTGGCTACCTGAATGACTAACAAGCAATCTGTGATGGTCTTTAGGAAGGGCCATAATGATACATGTTCCTAATATGTGCGCAGGCACACACACAAACACACAGATATACAATGTAGCTACCTCTATACTTATCTATATTTATATATTTATGTATATATTGTATATATATAATATTACATACCTCTCTCTCTATCCCCTCACTCATTCACTCACCCATCCATTCATCCATCTATCCTACTAAGGCCATATTCTCTGAGGTGGAAAATGGCAGATAAGGAGAGTATCAAATTTCAAAATGATCTAGCAAAAGGTAACTTGTTCCTGATTATTTACAAATGTAACGTCTTGAAAGTTCAATTGAAAGCTATGAAAGATTTATAATTTTGGGATTTTAGTTTGTGGGTCTGGTGTTTAATTTCTGAAAACTCATTTGTTACCTATTACTATTCCCAAAGAGAAGTACTACATTCACTGGGGGTTCTAGAAAGTAATGGATAAAATGATACAGTGATAGTGTCTAGGCTTTTAGTCAAGGACACAATTCTTGAAACCCAGTAACTAGAACATTTCTGGTGAAAAATGGCAGGATTATTAAATTGGTCTACTGGCCCAGGTTATATAATAAATAGATCTAATTATGGTAGTCAAACATTTTTTACTCCTACCTCTAGAAGACCTACAAGAAATACTAAAACTTTTAGGCAATGCACTCTCTTCAAAATGGAGTAGTTATCTTAGTTAAGAGTGGTAATACGAAATATTTATCCCTTAAATGATTAGGTAAAGATGAGCAGCTCTCATGAAAAAAAATAGCTACATCTTTCAAAGAAGTACTATTTTAAGTATTTTAGATAGCTATGACATACAAAATAGGGAGCTTCTGATATAATTTTGTTTTGGTATGGCTGGTATTCTATTTTCTTTGAGCCAAAGAAAATATAGGTCTAGGACAGTTGGGATTTACTGTATCCTAATTTTCCTGCAAGGAAATAAAAATATCAGGGATTCAAAGGTTCAAGGAATCCTCAGATGTCTCTAGGGAGTTTGGGGGTGCTCTTTTGTGTCTTTAGTCTTCTCTAGGAATCAATCAGTTAACAAAAACTTGTTGATCACCTACCATGTCCCAAGGCAACAGAGAAGAAGTAAATAAGGACAACAGGTCCTTAAGGAGTTACAGTAAGGGACAAAAAGATACAAGCCTTTACATACATAAATAAAAAGGATAATTTCAGGTACTGGTAAGTGTTATAAAGAACATAAAAAAGGGGAAATGGAGAACAGTGATGGTGGAGATGAGGAAAGGGGCTACCTCATCTTTAGATGAAGGAAAAGTCTTCATTAAAGGCTGAAATGTTTAGCTTGACTGATGAGAAAGAGGAGGCCACACAATAGGGAAGAATGTTCTAAGCAAAGGAATAGCAGGAGCTAAGTACCTGATATGGAAATGAAACTGAGTATGTCTTCAGTACAGAAAAGATAGTATGGCTGGAACACTGTGAAGAAGGAAAAGCTTAGAGAAAGGTGAAGTTGCATAGATAGGCAAGGCCCACTTAAGGCAGACAGAAAAGTTAGAAGCCTTCTGTAGTAAGCCAGGCTAGAGGTGATATAGTTATACTAAACTTACAGCATTTGGGATGGTGAGAAGTGGCAGACTTAGGACTATATTTTGGAGTAGTCAAAAGGTATTAGTGAGGGAGAGGAATCACGGATGACTTCTTGGTTCTTTGGCCCAAGCAACTGGGTGCCATTTACTGAGACAAGAAATAAAAGATGATTTTGGTGGGGAGGAAATCTTATTTAGGGTTTGCCCATGTTAAGTGGCAATTTCAAGCAGCTAATTGGACGAAACCTGAGTCGAGTTTAGGGGAAAGGTAGGGCTAAAGATATAAATTATTGGGCCTCAGTGAAGAGATGGTCTTAGAAACCATGGGACCAAACCCTGAAAGAATGTAGATAGAAAGGAAGGCCAAAGACAAAGGCTAGAGTCACTCCAAAATTAGAAATCTGTTAGAGGAGAAGGAGGCCAGGAAGTGGAGTTGGTGAGGAAAACCAGTGACTCTGAGGTCAAGAAGTCTAGAAACAACATATCAAGAAAGGAGAAATGGTTATTTCAGTAAAGTGAGGACAAAGGCTCAATTGCAATGGTTTAAGGAGCAAATGGGAAGTGAAGAACTGGAGGAAGGGAAGAATATGGAGAACATTTTCAAGGAGTTTTGCTGTAAAGGGAAGAGAAAAATGAAGCAAAGCCGTAAAGGAATTTAAGATCAAGGTTGTTTTTTTTTTAATTGTGATATTAAAAATGTTTGTTTACTGAGGAGGATGCTTCCATGGAGAGGGAGAGACTGATAATGCAGGAAAGGGAAAATTTCAGGAGCAAAGTCCTTAAGAAAGAAGAAGAGACTGGGATTCAGTGCTTAAGTGTAGAGGCTTACTTAAAAGAGGTATTTCTCCATCATAACCAAAGGGAAGGCACAGCGGGTGGGTACAGATACAGGTAAGATGGTGAAACTGATGGTAGAAATATGATACAGTTCATATTTTATTTCATCTCTTTATCTGTAGGTGCAAGGTCATTGGCTGAAAGAGAGAGAAAAGGAGCTAGAGATTTAAGAACAGAGTATGAAACAGTTGTCTAGAGAATGGGAATTTACTGGCAGTAACAAATGTCCATTTGAAATTAGTGACGCCTTCTTTGTTAGCTAAAACAGCAATCCTTCCCCTTCCTATCATCAACACTTCTTATTCTTTTTCCCTACTGTATATTCTCCTTAGCGCTTGCTGACAAGATATATTTTACCTCCCACTAGACTGTATGCCCTAAGAAGAAAAGGATTTTTGTATTTTTTCTTCACTAATACACCCTCAGCACGCCTCACACACAGTTGGTGCCCAATAATATCAACTGATTGAATGAATTTGTGGTAATAAATTTGAAATTAGTCCAGTCACTACAATTATATTCTTTTCTCGAATAATGTTCAGATGCAGGTGTGGAGTAAGTTGGGTTTAAAGAAATTCGGGGGTTATATGAGGAAATATGACAGAGGAAGAAAGGGGAAACATGAGTAATGACATAAAGGGGGTGATGGATAGTAAAAAAGAATTATAGTCATTGGACATTGACTAGAGGCTGGAGTTCACCAGGGAGGTAAAAAAACAGTGGGAGTATTTGAGTAGGGGATCTAGAAAGACAGGAAGTCATGGTTACAGAGTGTGATATTTGAAATGGAAATTTTAGAGATCTAGGGTATGATCATGTGAGTAAATGGCTGAGGTGAGATAAAAAAATCATTAGAGTTAAGGAAGCTAGAGAACTGAGAGACAAGGATGTTGAATGCAATTCAGACTGGTCAGTGACATATTTCTAATGTTGATTCCTACAGCACTCGGTACCTAGTATCTATGAAGCATCTAGGGCTTTGTGAGTTGTTACAAGGAAAGTCTATTATAGCATTATATTATTTCTGAATGACATGGGGAATCTCAGAGCCCTGGAGTAATGACTCATTTATACAAGAAAACTGATGACCTAGCAAGAATAAAATTGACCTTCAATATCTTCTTGAGGGAGAATGTTATGAGTTTCAAGTTAGTTGAGAAGTTTGGTCTCCTCAAAGCTAGAAGCTTTATTAATTATAAAATATACTGCTGAGAGGGTTATGTGTGAGGAATGAAGCAAAATTCTGGCCAAAACATTAAGTTTGTAACTTAGCAACAGAGAGCTTGGCCAAAAAATGGTCATTCTCTTTCACTCTTTGGCTTGAGAAAAGTAGATACAGTGGGGTGAGAGCATGGTATGAAAAGCAAAGGTAGTAATTTGGCCATCTTTGAATCTACTTCAAATACTCCTCTAGTTAGTAAAAATACAAGAGATCTGCACTACTGAGAAGCAAATGGGAGGCAAGAAAGTCACAGAACCTTAAAGAAAAAGATATATTTCAGGTGTGACTGAGGGAAGGCTTTGTTTAAAAGGATAAAAGAAAAATCCAGATCTGATAGTGATTTTGATTCAAGAATCATTCTTTTCTCAAAATATCTCCAGAAATTCCTGAAACTCCTCTCTCACACTCCAATCACAAATAATGCAAATGGAATAGGAAAGTGAAGAGCTAAAACTGACAAGGTGGTTGACCTGAAACATTTTATTAGTGATGCAGAAATAACAATGTTTTGAATGCTACTGACAAGTCAAAGGTCACTGATAACAAGACAGAAGACGATTTTCTGGCAGGTGAAAAACAGAACTGAAGGTGAATTTCTAGACAAGAAAACCAACTAAGAGAAGGATACTTTGGCCTTTGAATCAATAATTTATTTTGCTGAATCAGCCATGCATACTGGCCAGAAAGTTACATACTTAGGCTCCTCTGCCCCTCTTTTATGAGCAAGAAGCAAATGAAGCAAATGATGTAGGAGAAACATCATTTTTTTTAATGGAAAATAAGTCCCAAAATATCTCTTTAGTGTTGTACCAAATTAGTGCAACATCACATAATAACATCATTTGTTTAATAGGACAAGGAAGCTAAATTATACAACATAACGGTGTGCATAATGATGAGCATTACCTGTTTAATGATGTAAAGAAAGGACTTATCAATGAATGAACATTTACTGTACCTCTTACAAAATGCAAAGCAACAAGGAAGTACCAAGATTTAAGCAAAAACTCATCCCTTATAGAAAATAAAACCTAATTTAAGAAATGATATATTTACATGTTATAGTATTAGGTGGAGTACCAGAGGGGTATTTTAATTTTTAGCTACCGAGAATTTGATAGAAGCTCTTGTCAAATTCAAAAATATTATTTTGAACAAGTAAAAAATTTTAAAAATTAATATTATAGTTACCCTATTTTAATTTATTTTAACCAGCTATTGTTGGTTAAAATAAGCTACTTAGCAGTTTTCCTTTCATTATTTTTCTGGTTGATTTCAACCCCTTGAGTAACTTGTTAGAAAATGATTTGAAAATAAGAAGTGATGTAAAAAGCCTTGTAAACGCTTATTAATTGTTAATGCGCTTTACCTTTAAGCCACCTGCTGTACCTCTAAAAGTTGATTATGGGACAAAGTCATCAGCAACTGACTAAGGAGAGAATGAGTTTTCAGTTCCAGATTTCCAGCATAGTATTTTCTCTCCCCTTTAGGAAATTCTGTTTGAATTACCAATCAATCTGAAAATGTTCTCAGGTTCTGGCCTTATGTAAGGCTTGATTAGTGGGTCAAATTACAAAAGATGCTAAACTGGTATTTATGGAATCAAAGTATGAATCAACTCACTTCATAAAACAATTAAAAGGTGTACTTAGGTAAAAATACTTTTTGGGAAAGGTCCCTTCTCTTGAACAAATTTAATGTCTTAAGAAATTAACAAAACAGTCACAAAATAAAATTAAAACTCTATTATAAATTGTAACAATTGCAGCAGTAGTTACCATAATTCAAAATATGCATACTTTTAAATTCACATATGCCATTTCCAATAATTTTTGCTCTTGAGAAATTATAGGCATGTACAGAGTTATATGAAAGAATATGTCCATCATGGATAACTTAATATAAAAATTATTAATGAATCTTTTACATTCTATTTTGCTATATCAAGTCTTTGAAATCCAGTGTGTATTTTACATTTCCAGCACAACTCAATTGAAGTGCCAAAATTTCATCAGAAATGCTTGATCTGTATTTAGATTTCATAACATTTACAGTTGAAAGAGTAAATTCACATGTCTAAGTTACTCTTAAGAGTTTCAAGTATTGATTTTTTTAAATTTAAATTTATTAAAATTAAAAACCCATTTCCTCAGCCACAGGAACTTCATGCCAAGGGCTCAATGAGCTGCCACATGTTGCTAGGGGTTACTATATTATACAGTGCAGTTCTCAAAGATGGTCATCCTCGCTCATAGACATCACCCATTTGCTTCACTAACGTATCTTAGTAGGAGACATGAGCCTGAAAGGTGTCCCATAACGATACCATAAAAGCCCAGGTTATTTTTCACTGGTTTTAATGGTAATAGTAGTAACAATGGCTAGAGCTGTAATTCTATTGCTCATGTCTTTTGGCCTATAATATGTGACACACAGTACTTATTACTTGCTAGGCATTTTTAAAATCATTTGACATTTATTAGCTCAGTTAATCATTTTAACAATGCTATGAGGTAGGTAAGAGGTTACCAAACTTGCTTGGCTCACTGCACCCTTAGTGCCTCAGTAATTTTTTCACAACCTCTCCAGAACAAAATAAATATCTAAAAGTTCCATATTAAGTAGTTAGGGCCAAGCAACTTAATAAGTATTTATGTCTTAAAATTTAGAGCCACTTGAAATATGCATTAATTAAAAGAAGAAATACTATTTTTATTTTATTCTTAATCACAATTACTTACTAAAGGTATATATATGCCTGTTAGACAATGTATAACTTTTCAAAACTTGGCATCAGGTTGAACACTATCACCCTTATTGTTTCATATTGATTTTCATATCTTACTTGTTTTTTTAATCAAAACAACCACTAAAAATCAAGCTTGGTAAAGATATGACATTGTTGAAAGAAATAATGTATGATGTAATGTTGAAACTGTGAACTACTTTGAAGTAATAGCTTGGCTGTATACAACAGGTGTTGAGTATCACTGTTTCCCTTGAAAATGTAAAATATACTTTTGTACCCACATGAATTCACTTAGTCTTCTGTGTACAGTTTCAGAGGTGGAGAGGTAGTTAATTATTCTCATCATTTTACAAATGGGGAAATAGGAATGGAGGTCAAGTAATTTTCCCAAAGAGCCAAAATGAGTAAGGGTGGAGCTGGGTTTTGAGCACAATGACGTTGTGTGAGTCCATCATCTGTAATTTTTAACTATTCTGCATTTCTGATTTCCAGCCCAAAGTATAAGAAGCCAAATCAGTTAAGAAGGCATATCATCCCCCATCTAGCTGGACATCAGTTCAGGTCCTAGACCGGCTTTCCTTCAGATCTATCTCCTGCTCTGCTTTGTATTTAAGGGGGGCTAAACTGCAGTCTGCACTCTCCAGGATTCTATTAGGGTCAGGCAATAGAAGATATTGACAATAGATCAGAAGGCAGGAGGAAGAGAGAAGTCAGGATATCTACTTCCTCTCAGCCTCTTTTCTACAATTTCAGCTCTGGCTAGGTGACCTGGGTTCTTGAGCTCCAGAACTAGCTCCTCACCTTTGTCCCTTCAGCCCAAGATTAGCAGTGGCTACTGGCCTTGCTAATCCCTAGACAGCCTCCCTGTTTGGCTTCTTAGATGTTCAATTATTGTGTTCAACTCACTGAGAAAGTCTCCTTTTGTCCCCGAGTCCTTCTGACACTTGCTTATAAATACTCTTTCCAGTAAGTATAAGATTTGAATGACAGGGCTTCCCTGGTGGTGCAGTGGTTGAGAGTCCGCCTGCAGATGCAGGGGACACGGGTTCGTGCCCCGGTCCGAACATGCCACGGAGCAGCTGGGCCCGTGAGCCATGGCCGCTGAGCCTGTGTGTCTGGAGCCTGTGCTCCGCAATGGGAGAGGCCACAACAGTGAGAGGCCCGCGTACCACACACACAAAAAAAGATTTGAATGACAGAGTAGTTCTCAAATCTGGACATACCTCAAAATAACCTGGAAGAGCGTTTAGAAATGCAGATACTGGGGCCACAGTGAAAACAACAAAAAAATAGGAGTTAGAACTTAGGAATTTGTACGGCAGGGGGTTGTCGGGGAGGAGGGAGAAGCAAACAAACAAATTAAAAATCATCCCCAATAATCTTATGTAGTGAAATTAGAACTACTTAAATCCCACAGTATATGCAAAATGATTATGAAATTGAGTAGTATGTAAACGATATCATGTTAAAATTCAGACAGAGTAGAAAATTTAGGACAAGAAAATAACAGTGGTTATAAGAAACTATTCTTTTAAGATTAAAGAACAATAATAAAATGGATAGCCTTACATACCCTCATCAGGTAAAGAAATGGAAAATTATCTTAACCGCCTGCAATCTGATATCCTTGCCTAACAAGATATAGCCAAGATCCTGAATTCTGCACTAATTATTCCCTTGCTTTTCTTCATAGTTTTTTTAAAATCTATGAACACATCATCAAATATTATTATTTAGTTGCCTGCTTTTGAACTTCTTAAAAAATTTGTTTTGGGGCTTCCCTGGTGGCGCAGTGGTTGAGAGTCCGCCTGCCGATGCAGGGGACACGGGTTCTTGCCCTGGTCCGGGAAGATCCCACATGCCGCGGAGCAGCTGGGCCCGTGAGCCATGGCTGCTGAGCCTGCGCGTCCGGAGCCTGTGCTCCGCAACGGGAGAGGCCACAACAGTGAGAGGCCTGCATACCGCAAAAAAAAAAAAAAAAAAAAAAAAAAAAAAAATTGTTTTGAACTGGCTATCCTAGCCATTTCCAGCCATTTAAGCAATCAGCTGAGGCCTCAGTCATTACAGAGCAGAGATGAAATATCTCCCATTGTGTCCTGCCCAAATTTCTGATCCATAAAATTATGAATATAATAAAATGATTGTTGCTTTGTCTTGTGATGGTTTGTTATGTACCTATAGATAACTAAAACAAGATTTTAGTAAAAAGTTATTATTTGTTCTTTGGATATAACATTTTCCTAGGGAATACAGATGAGGAAACAACCTTCTCAGAAATATATGTTCTCAACTAGGTTAGGCTATACATAGTTAGGATGAGTTTTCAATGGTTAGTAAAATTGATAATTTGCCCCTTACTTTATATATTGCTACTATAACCCACCCGGAGATCCCAGAGTGCTATTCTTAATTTGAATTAAACTTTAATACTAATATATTTGCTTAAGCATATGAATGCTGTAACATTGGCCAAAGGAAGGAAACTAGAATAAAACAGTTTTCCTCTCAAAAAAGTAACTGAGGGGCTTCCCTGGTGGCGCAGTGGTTGAGAGTCCGCCTGCCAATGCAGGGGACGTGGGTTCGTGCCCCGGTCTGGGAGGATCCCACATGCTGCGGAGCGGCTGGGCCTGTGAGCCGTGGCCGCTGAGCCTGCGCGTCTGGAGCCTGCGCTCCGCAACGGTAGAGGCCACAACAGTCAGAGGCCTGCGTACCGCAAAAAAAAAAAAAAAAAAAAAAAAAGTAACTGAAATGTCAACAGTATGATATATATCATTTTATTAAATCAGGTAGGAAGATAAAAGGGCCTTCAACCACAGCAATGCAGGGAAGCAAACATATCGGTTTATGTTTTAGATATTCTTTCCCACTTGAACTATTTTAACTGTACTAAATACCACGTTGCATAAACTTCTATTGCTAAGAGAGAAAAAGTGTGACCAAAAGAAGTCATGAGATTAATTCTAACCACAGCAGTATTTCTATAGGTAACTGAATACTCCACTTGGAGCACACCTGCTGGGAGGCTGTTTACTCACACCAACGATGATATCAAGACTCCATACATTTTAGGAACTCCTCTTTGGCATTTATTTTCAAAATCATCCAAAAATCCCTCTAGAATGCCAGTTTTAAAATATACTATTTTTACTTTCACACTGTTTTTTTTTTTCTTTCAATGTGGCACAGAATTATATTTTTTTCTCAATAAGTTCTCCTATTAGTAAAGAAATTATAAAAATACATATAATCATTCTCAGCTGTAAAGTTTAACCCATATTGCTCCTTTCAGAAGATCAAGCACTCAATAACAGATACCTATGTTAACAAAATTATTAAAGCAATATGATGTCTAGAAAACAATGTAAGAAATTTGGTGTCTGCCAGTAACCAACTCTTACAGGTTGGGCTAGATCTGTGAGATTTGGTTCTCTGCCAACTTAGCACACCCCTCCCCTTTACAGCAGTCTCAAAGAAACTCCAGGGTTCACAGAGAACATTTTGAAAATCACTAGTCAGATCAACTCTAGAGGTCCTTTTTTCCTAATTCTTCAAGACAGTTGTTAATATTTATTCTATCATTTGGTAATTAAATAGTTATAGAAAGTTCAAGTAAGGTAACACTGGAGTTCTGTCTACCAAAAAAGTAAAGACACTGATGAAAGTGAAAATCAGTAATATAATGGACAAACACAGAAAAGGAAACTACCATATTACTTTATAACCTGATGGAATCCTTTTTCTTACATTTGAAGAAATGAGCATTTTTATACTCTAGAATGATGCTTACTAAATTATCATTGACTAAAGATTACTATTTGGAAATGATCTTTAGCTCTTTTCCTCTCTTCCTAGGATAATTTTTGCATATTAACAGTATATTGGAGCTGTTCTAATTTAATTCAAGAAACAAATTTTGAGCACTGAGAACACAGAGGTGAATAAGACATCATTTCTGTCTTTGAGTTGCTCATACTCCAGAGTAGAGATGGTGCAAAGCATGAGAGGAAATCAATAAATCTAAAAATAGTAACAAGAATTTTAATATGAATATTTAAGAACAATGGGCAAACACGTGCATGCTAATAACATGCAAACATATGTATAGCTCTTCTGTCAAATACCTGGTCCTGATATTCTCACAATTCTAGTGAAGATTGGAATTTTAAACAGAGTTTTATTGATATTATTTTAATAGCCCCCCTGTTTTAGCTTCCTTGCTTCTGCCTTTTGCCCCTTGAGAGTACTCTCAACATAGCAGCCAGAGTGACGCTTTTAAAACATGTCAGACAATGTCATTCATTCCTGGGCTCAAAATTCTGCAATGACTTCCCATTCCACTCAGAATAAAAGCCAAAGCTCTTTCAACTACCTACAAAGCTCTGCCTGATCTGTCATCTGAGCACCACCACCCTCCCTCCCACCTATTAGCTTTCTGACATCATCTCTCACTCTTAACCAACTCTTATTTGCTCATTATCTACTTCCCACATGGACTTTCTTGCTTTTCCTTGAATACGTTGGACATGTGTGGCCTAACCCTCATGCCTTTGTCCTGCCCTGGCTGCTCCTCTGCCTCAGTGCTCATTTTCTCAGGTCTATCCTGTGCTAATTTCTCACCTCCTCTAAGTCTTTGCTCAAATGTCCCATTCTTAATGAAACCCTCTTTACCCTACAGAAAATCGCACCTAGTTTTGTCTACATTCCCCCACATTCTCAATCCCCTTTGTTTTGTTCTGGTAGTTTTCCAGGGCACGTATCACATTTCTCACATAGACAATTTACTTATTACATTTATTATGGGTTCTGCCCTGCTAGGATTAACTTCCATGGGGGCAGAGCTCTTTGTCTGATTTTTTCACTGACTTAGCCCAAGCACAGAGAAAAGTGCCTGGCACATTGTAGGTGTTCAACAAATATATGTTGAACAAATGAAAAAATGACCATGTTTCTAGATTGATATTTCAAGAAAATATTTCCAGGGTATTTTACTATTTTGAGAAATCTGATAAGCTGTTTAAAAATACATCTTTCATTTTCTGACAATTATCTTGCTAAATAATTCCATTTGGCTTTTATTATTTTTCAAGTTTGGAACACATTAGCAGATTAATAGGGTTGTCAATCATCTACTTACTCACTCAGGTATCCTTTCACTCATATCTCTCTAACCATACCAAGCACACTTGGAATATTGAAAGAATAGGAAGGAGGCTGGGAGGCCAGTCAGGCTAGAATAGAGTAAAATGGAGGTGGGCACAGAGCAGAGTGACATGATCTAATTTGTTTTCAAAAAAGGATAACTTGTTCTGGTGCTGAAACTGACTACAAAAATATTATAATGGCAGAAGTAGGGAGACTGGTTAGAAGGGAAAAATCCAAGAGATGATGGTGGCTTGATCTAGGGTGGTATTGCTAAGGTGGTAAATAGGGGCCAGATTTTGTGTATATTTTGAAGGTACAGCTAATGGGATTTCTAGACAAAATTGTATTGCATATGAAAAAGACAGAATACTCTTTTTTTATTAAAAAAGTATTTTATTTTATTTTGCCTGAGCAAATAGAAAAATACAATTGCCCTTAACAGATGGTTGGATTCAGGGAAAAGTAGGTTTTAAGGGGAAGATCAAGAGCTTTGTTTGGATGTGTTAGATTTGAGATTTCTATTAGACAACCAAGTGGAAATGTTAACTAAGCAACTGGATGAATATGTCTAGAGATAAAAATATGACAGTCATCAATTAGTAGATAGTTTTTAAAGCTCTGAGACTGAATAAGATTACTGAGGGAGTGAGCATAAATAGAGAAGAGGCCTGTAGAATGATTCCCAGAGAAGCACAAATATAAAGATGAGAAGGAACTTGTAAAGGAGTTTGAGAAGAAGCTAACAGCTCAGGGAGAAGAAAAACTAAAGAATCAAAATAAAATAGTTTGAAGGAGGGGAAAGTGGGCAACTACATCACATGATGCTGACAGTTTAAGTAAGATAAGAAAAGAGAATTCACCATTGGATTTGGTAATGTGGATATCATTGGTGTTTGTGACAGGAGGAGTTTTGGTAGAGTTGAAAGGTAGAGCAGGTGAAAGCTTTTCTTGGGTAAATCCAAGAAAGAATGGAAGGAGCAGTTCAAAACAGTGAATCTAGACAGGTGATGGAATAAGTACAACAGAGAAGTGAACACACCAATCACATATTTGTACTTGAACGTTAGCTGGGCGACTGACTCCAAAATAATAAAAACAGAAGATGCAATGCTATAGTAACAACAATTAAGATTTATTTAAATAATTAAACATTATTTTCTCACTTATGATCATGAAGATGAGGTGACTGACATAAAGTAAATTGCTTAAAGTCAGATAGTTAATGGGAGGAAAAAACCTGAAGGTAGGGCTTCCCTGGTGGCGCAGTGGTTGAGAATCTGCCTGCCAATGCAGGGGACACGGGTTCGAGCCCTGGTCTGGGAAGATCCCACATGCCGTGGAGCAACTGGGCCTGTGAGCCACAATTACTGAGCCTGCGCGTCTGGAGCCTGTGCTCCACAACAAGAGAGGCCGCGATAGTGAGAGGCCCGCGCACCGCAATGAAGAGTGGCCCCCGCTTGCCACAACGAGAGAAAGCCCTCGTATAGAAACGAAGACCCAACACAGCCATAAATAAATAAATAAATAAAGCTAAAAAAAAAAAAAAAAAAACTGAAGGTAGTCTTGTCTTCCAAAGAGACTTACCTTTAGGTTAAAAAAAAAAAAAATCATCCACAATCTATGAGTATCTGGATGCCATGGTGGAGAAAAAACTTAAGGTTCAGATGGATATAGAAATTTATTATCCAGATGTCATTATTTATATGAGCAAAGTTATTTTAAAAATACCTTTTCTTATTCTCTATAATTATTTTGCTTGCCTTTAAAGAATTCTACTAATATTAATATTCAAAGTTTTAGTCTGGTTTTAAAATTATTACTATCTACATTATTTAACCGGTAAAGAAAATACTTTGTCTCCTAATCTAAAATAGTCAGAAGCACAGAATAGAATGGTGGTTGCCAGGTGCTGTGGGGAAAGGGAATTGGGGAGGTATTAGGCAAAGGGTACATAGTGTGAGTTATACAAGGTAAATAAATCCTAGAGGTCTACTGTACAGCATAGATTCTACAGTTAACAATACTGTATTATATATTTTAAAGTTTGCTAAGAGGGTAGATCTTATGTTAAGTATTCCTATCACACAAATAATAATAATAAAAAGGATGAGAATAAACTTTTAGAGGTAATGAATATGTTTATGGCATAGATTGTGGTGATGGTTTCATGGATGTATACTTATCTCCAAATTCATCAAGTTGTATACATTTAATATGTACAGCTTTTTAAATGTCATTCATACCTCAATAAAGTGGTTTATAAAAAAATACTTTGTGTCATAAAATCAGGTACAAAGAAGTACTCTTCACTTATAATGTGCTCCATTTTGTGTATTTACATTCATTGCATTTGATAATATAAGTATAAATTTTAAACCACTTAAAAAAAACTATATTCATGATATCAGATGTGGTTCCTTAATGTGAGAAATTTAGATTGTTATTAGGGATATAATAAGAAATAAAGACTAATTTTGTTTTCCACTTGAATTTCTTCCATATAGGTAGATAACTTTGAAATTCTAAGCTTAGACTAGCTCTTATTCTATTTTTCCTCATGATGTGTATGCTGCTACTTTAATAAGGGGAGAAAAATGGGTCAGGCCCTGTTAGATATTCAGAGTGTGGGTGGAAATCCTTTGACTAGCTTTCTGGGGATGCCTCTAACATGGGAATTGCTGTTGAGATTCCAGGAGAAAAAGATAAAATTCTGTCAGTAGCGATATCTCTTACAAATAAACCCTTTCACACCCACTAAAAAGAAGGTTAGAAAGGTGCCTGAAACCTAGCAATTAACCAATATCGTTGCAAAGTTTTAGTGCAGAAAATCCTAAGCTGAGCCTCATATTGCACACAATATGTTCCTTTTAATATACTTGCTGATATGAAAAATAATTCTCTAAGATATAAAATAAGGGCGTTAATACAAAAAGCATTTTCTGAATTATTCTATGTATCCTGATATCTTTAATTATTACATGATAATTTAATGTCATATAATTAGCTTTTGTTTCTTTAAAAGATATGATTATTTTTATTTATAGGAGTTTGACAGTTTAAATCTGAATTTTTCAGTTTCAGTAAAAGGAAAACAGACTAGCATTAGTAGAGAATGGAATAAAGTTTCTTATAACATATAGTATCTAAAGATCTTTTCATAATGGGAATATGTATATTCCCATATAGGTTCCTTTGGTGTGCAGGACCCTCAAGTGGAAATAGATGATAACTGGTTTTTGTACAGTAAAAGCTGGTAATAAGGGCTCTGAGTTCATTGGAAGGTATACTATACCTAATCAGAGTTTATCTCCTAATATTTCTGTGAGAAATTCTGTATTTAGTGAAGAGTTGAGTCTGCAGTTAGCCCCTTAATTCCCTCTGGAACCTAAATCTAGACTAACAACATTATTTCAAACAGTAGTTTGGAGATTTAAAAGGGTTCTATTTACATTGTGAAAATGGAAAGCAAGATAAACTCAGCAAATTGCATCAAATTTCTTCTTCTACACATTTGATGCAGAAAATGGAAAATTATCATCCATTCATTTATCCATTCATCCATATGACCTTAATCCAGTATCTACTACAGAATTTTGAAGAAACAAAGTCAGGTAAGACACAGTCATGCTTGAAGGAGCATACAGTATATGGAAGTAAACCAACAGAATAGTGTGTTAAGAGCTTGGATAAAGATTGCACAGGGTGTGATGGGGGAAGAGAAGAAGGATACTAAGTCAAACTGGGAGAGTCACTGATGACTTCCTAAAGAACATGGCACTTAGTGGGGTAAATAATGCTCCAGTTAGATGAACAGCATGTAGACATAGAGAGTGGTAGGACAAAACATGATGAGTTTATTATGTAAAAGTAGTTTAATACTTCATGGAGGGTATGAGGAGACTGGGG
Source organism: Mesoplodon mirus (assembly GCF_964341445.2). Lineage (NCBI taxonomy): Eukaryota > Metazoa > Chordata > Mammalia > Artiodactyla > Ziphiidae > Mesoplodon > Mesoplodon mirus. Next base: position 30,695,451 of record NC_138983.1, read on the forward strand.
TGGAGTCATAGGTAATAAATCTAGAGAAAGGACAGAGGCCAAATCCTTAATGGCCTCCTGTGGTAAGCCAAAAAAGTTTAACTTTATCTGGAAAGCTATGTTTCATCATTGAAAGACTATAAGAATTTTACCATGGAATAAAGCCTGCTGTATAGAAGTATTGCTTGAATAGCTCATTTAACTTGATCAGTGATATCTTATTATTACAAACATTTTACTTGTCCTGTGACATGTCCATAATATGTCCTATATAATGGGTATCCTTCCTTCTCATAAATATTTATAGTAATGGTATTTTATTTAAATAACATAGTTCTTCCATGTTATAGAAGCTTATTTCTACAATATCTAAGAGTCTTGACACTCATTACTCTGTATTGTAAATACCTGTTTAATATCTATAATTTCTGGTAAAGTAGAAAGAGATTATATTGCTCTTTTTACCCAGCTATATCTCAGAATGCAGTTGAATATCTGCCCCAAAATAGTTTCTTGAAATGAACTAAATGAGTAACAAACAATACTTACAGTGAAAATAGGAACAGATATTCTAAAAATAATTTAAGTTTGGGTTTAGAATACATTTGATATTTTCCCTTCCAGGAGATTTATCTACCTGATCTCGTTAGTGGTTTACCTATCTATTAGATTGAGCTGTGTCTTGTGGTACAGAGACACAGAGCCCTTATCTTGGGCTTCTGAGCATTCCCCATCCCCAGCCTATTTCCCTATATACAGCAGGCTCTAAAATGAATATTGAATTGTACATTAAATTTAGATTGTATTCTCTTAGGAAACAAGAATAAAATACTAAAGTAGATAATCCAATCCAGCAGCTGTTTGTTTCAGTTTTACTTTAAATATCAGGCAAAAGTGGGGGTGTAAAGAACAGGAGGATTATACGTGTAACTATAGCAAACGTATTTTGATTTAATTAGCTTAGTACGTTACAGAAAATACAACTATTGTTTTCATTCTTTTAATAACTCAGAAGCCCAAGCATAAAGGATTTTACTAAAAATTTCTCATATGTAATAAAATATGTCTCTAAATATGTATTGCTTACACAAGATAAAATAAAATGAAGGCTTTCTAGGTATAGTCATTCTTGTGCTGAACAAGCTGCTATTCTTATCCTGGTACCATATGGTTATGTTCAAATGACGTAGGCAATAAAAATGGATTATCTTAAGTTTGTGAAGAGGTAATTCATTTTCTCATAGTTATGATAATATGAAACACCATTTACATTTCAATATACATGTTGACTTCCATGAATCAGTTTTATAAACTTTAAATTAAATATTCTAACTGAAGAAATAAATCTATAACACTACTTGGGAATGGGTGTAGAGGTGTTAATTATACAGGTCTACATAAGTCTATAGTTTGTATAGTCAGAAAGCAAAAACCAAAGAGTTTATCTGAAATAAACATTTGCAGACTCTGTCTACTTATGTCAGTAATAAGCTAAATAATAAATAAGAAGAACTTAAATCTACAGAAAATGAAGACAACTCAAGAATCAGCCTTCCAGAATTTTCAGGTTTCAGAAAAAGAAGGGCTAAAAATTAAATATGGAAAAACTTCAACCTTCTTTAATGAGGAAAAAGTAGCTTCCGGGAAGCCAGCAACATATGAATACAGAAGGAGAAAGCCAAAGAATGGGAGACACATAGGAAATATTTTCTGATTGGTTGATGACATTCAAAAAATATTAGTTATTTTGGCCTGAAGCCAAGAGTTGATGGCAAAATCAAAACTTATAAAAAGTAAGTCTGGGTGTTGGGGGGGAAGACAATGATACAGTTCATTGGAGTAGTGCTTGGATGTCGTTTTCAGTATTTACACTGACAGAGGTAGTCTTCAGTATTTACACTGACAATGGGAAGGAGAGCCTGTGATAAAAGCAAATGCCAGAACACTTTGCAACGTGAAGGAAGTTGGATGCAGTGTTCCACACCTTAAATCTTAAACCGACTCTGATATGTGCATGTTAAGGAACCAAGCAGATAAATACAGGAAATAAAAGCCAATAATCCTGGTATACACCAATGAAACTTCTCAGACACTTAGAGTTATGATGATAATAATTAGCATAATCATATATTATCTTATATAATAATTATTATAACAAAGCAACTATAGCTAGTATTAATTAATTTTATGCTAAACAATTTAATTACATAATTTAGTTCTCATAACACAGCATGAGATACGTATGAATAGGAACTCATTTTACAGATGAGAAAAAAAACTCTGAAAGGTTATGTCACACATCTAAAATCCTACAGCTAAAAGAGGCAGAATTAAGACTCCAAACCAAGACTTTTTGATTCCAAAATCTAGACTGCTTCTCCAACAGTGTGGATGGATATTTGTCTTAAGTCAGATCTGGATGAGTCCAAAGGGGAAGGATCCAGCTAGAGACAAAGAAGGTTCTTTGTGAGTCTGCAAAGTTTCTGGCAAGAAAAAAAGTAGCACATCCAAGTATGGAAATTGAAAAAAACTTTAATAAAGAGACTATTCACAAACACATGACTAGGTTAAGGAGAGGCAAAAAGGGATGTGAGAAGTACCCTGAAGCTAAGAGGTGAAGAGGCAAGGGCAAAGAGTGGTGACTGAAAGCCCAAAGAGTCAGAGCTGCATCTAGTAGGAGAGGCCTATGAACAATGAACTTTGAAGAGGAATGTGGCCACTGCTAAGACACATTCTGACCTCATCTCTGTCCTCTGATTTCCTGCCAGTGTCACCCATTTGCTGAACCCAAGCAGAAGCCAGGAGATAAATGTTGTCGATAAATCCATAAAAGTTATCTTCCTGGGATCGGTGTAGACAAGGGTGGAGAGAGGTTCTAAAGACAAAAGGAGACTATCCAGCACACCTGGTAGGAATTCAGAAGAGTAAGGGTTGACTTAGAAAACTGAGAAAGGTAGTTCATTTGGTAAACCTGGGATAAGATACATTTTTGAGCCTGTTCATCATTCCTTCTCTAAGGTACTATCATAATCCCAAATCAGGAGAAAAGTTAGATAATTTTCATACACTATAAATGTTTTTTAATGAGTTGATTAAAATGTTTTAATCACTTATCTAATATAAATCTAAATGTAAAAGATCTGAATCTAAAAGAAATCATAATTTTAAAAATTGAGATGCCATTCACTTACCATAATGTTCACCCTTTTAAAGTGTACAATTCAGTGGTGTACACTGTAAATATTTTGAGTACAGACATCTCTTACTCTGAAACTTGATTCCACTCCCCAACCATGTGTTCTGTCTTCGTAGTCAGTATCTATATTTCATATTCTGTTTCATTCATTGCAAGACAGGCAAAGTACAGTTTAAGAGATGGCAGTTTTCAGGGGGTTCTAATTCTCTAGGCATATTGGGGTTTCCAGGCAACAGGATCCTAGAAAGTATAACTGTCATTCACACCACTGGTTTCTGTTTTGTTTGAACCATAAATAAACACTTGTTAACTTCCATATATACTCCAAGCGGAGCTAGGTTCTAGGGATATGAACATACATTAGACAAAGTTTCTGCCTTCAATGAACATTTAGTACACAGTATGAACAAATATGTGGGATATAGCCATATAGGATAGGTAGTTTTCAAAAATTTTTGATCAAGATACATAGTCAGAAATATGGTTTAACTGCAATCCCATATACAAAAATACAATATATATGTGTATATACGTACACATATATATTATTTCACTGGAAATGATACTCAATTTAACTTCCATTATGTAACATGATATTTCCTATTCTATTCCATTCCATTCCATAAAATGCTCATCAAGACCCCCAAAAAATGATTTCATGACTCACTAAAAGAATATGCTAAACAGTGTTCTAAGTCGAATCCTCACAACATTCCTAGGAAATAGATACTATTATTATCCCCATTTTAAAGATGAGAAAACTGAGAAACAGAGAGGTCGAGTTATTTATCCAAGGTTTTTCAGTGAAAAAATCAGAGCTGGGATCAAAAAATGAAGGAGTCTGGCTGCAGAGCTTTATAGTAAAGAAGAAAAAGAGAGGCCAAATATTAAAGTTGCCAAGACCTGAGGGAGAACTAAAAGACCCTCACTGCTGATTACACACAAGGGGCAAGGGAAAGGAAATAGTTAAATAAGATTAGTGCCTGAGCTCATTCACCCAAGAAATGATTATGAATGTATGCTTCCCAGTTGGTGCCATTCTTCCAGAGAGTGACAAAAGGTGGAACAGATTCTGGAGGAATGAAAATTACTGAAAGTCTTCTGTGAGAATGCAAATACTCTGCCGGAATTAGGAAAGTGGTAGGACTAAATGTACTTATCCCTTTTCCTCTTCCTTATATTGGCCAAGTCAGACGAGTGGGAATACTTGAAGGGTCTTTTAAAACTTAGAGATACAATATTAACATCAGTTTCACCTATAAGCATGCAACATAATTTTACTTTGGAATGAATTATTTTAATCTTTTAGAATGCTAGTAAAATGGGAAGCTAGGGACCATTAAAGCAAAGTAAAATTTCTAATAGGAAGATCAGGAAAAGAAAATCTTCAAGTCCCAATCACCATCAGTTTCCAAGTAAAGTGGCAATTCCTAGCCTTCTAAATGGTCTTACTGAATCCTTTCCAATTTTACCCTCCTCCAACCTATTCTTCATACAGCAGGCAGAATAATCTCAACGAAAATATGATATGTCAGTTCCCTGTTTCACTGTGCCTTTTCATTGCTCTTAAGATAAAGACCAAAACCTTTAACAAGGTCCTGTGTGGTCTGGCCCTAGCTTACCTCTCTAGCCACTCCTTCTATCATCCACTCACATTGCTCATTTTACAGTCCCTTTAATATAACATTTTCTTTCCTCCTGAAGATCTTTAAATATTCTGTTCTCACTACTACAAATGCTCCCTCTCACTCCACCATCCCTCCCTCTTTACTGAGCTAACAGTCACTAGTCCTTCAGATCCTGACTTGAATTCACATACTCAGGTAGTCTTTCCAGATGTTCTAGACTAGATTAAAACATATTGCTCTTAGAGCATACTGTGCTCACATTGTTCTTAAAACATATTAAGTATGTTCATATTAAGTATGAATTAAGTATTCGTTCTTAGACATAATCCCAATTGCATTTAAATCATAAATGGTGAAATTATCTGTTTGCTATCTATTTTTGCTTCATCGTAAAATCTGTGAAGACATGGACTATATGTCCTAATCCCATTGGAACCACTAGAACTGTCAGACTGCCTGAAAACTACTTAGTACAATGCATTATTTTCTCAAGCCTCGGAACTAAAAGTTTAGTAAACCAGAGAGTCAGGTAGTTTCACCTCCTCAAACGCCTTCACCTTGCAAGATTGGTATCCCTTGCACAAAGGTTATATTTAAAAGTATTCAGTGGGGCAAATACAATATTCTGTTTTAGTAATATTTGCATTACCAAAGAGAGTGAAAAGGTGACAGGCCATCATCAATAATTCAAAAAGATCTAGTTAATTTTTCCAGGTTGTCTTTTTTTCATGCTTGTTTATATTTATAAAAATTCTTTCACTTTGACTATTCATTAGCATAACTAGCCTCCTATCATTAGTAAGATTAATAAGAGCCGTGTCTCATATCTTATTCTTTCAGTCTAAATTTTAGGTAGATAGGGCTGTTTAAGATTATGTGTATTCCTTTACATAATTTTTACATTGGTCCTGAAGACAAAATGCCTGGGTTTGAGTTCTGGCTCTGTTAAAGAATGTGACTAAATTGCTATTTTACATATACACATATGTATATATAAAATAGCGTGGTAGAAAGAACACAAGCAGTGAACCTGAAGCCATGAGGTCAAGACTTGCCTTTGTCTGGGTTTCCTGTGTGAATTTAACCAAAAGTAAGAAATGGTGCCTGAAAAGGTAAATGGTAAAATTCAAGTACTAGAGAACAGACGGCACGACTTGAAACAGATCATATGTGTAATTTAGAATAGATCATATCATATAGGTAAACATATTTATAACTTCCTAAGTTAATGACCATGGAACAAACTTTAATAGAAAAGATGGAGGCCAGCTATTGCTACTTATTTTTTCTGAAAACAAACAAAACAATGGAGGTTCAAATAGTATTATTAACTTAATGTTCCTCAAGGATGTCAGAATATAAGAAAAATATCTCTTCTTACGAAAGGTAAGACTAGACCCTGATTAAAGGCAGTAGAGTCAGTTAGTTAAAAGGTTAAGAATGTTTCATTCACACCCCTTGGCTCAGAAACACGAGAGCACCTCAGACACAAGAGACACTTAAAGTGTGTAGACAGGAATACTCTGAGGATGCTGGTGGGGCCATTTTACATCACCATCTCTTCATATCCAGCCACCAGTATCTTTATCATTACATCTATTTAGGGATTGTAATTCATATAATGCAGTAACACCATGGGCAGAAATGGATAAGTGCTGTCAAAACGTGCCCTGGATATGCAGAATCTCTCTAGTATGGGAAAGAACCACTTCTGTGGTTCTTCCAGAAGAACCACAGAAGTAAAACATTACGGGAGCAGTAGCTTTAAAGAACTGCATCCTCCAGTAAGAAAGTAGAACCATCCTAGAAAAGGAGTCCCCAATGCTAAAATTTTTGCAGTAAGGGACTATATATTTCAAATAATTTTCTAGCTTCATATCTGAGGTAAAGATTCCAGCCCCACATGACTGAACAGTTAGCAGGTCAAAGGAGAATCTACACACATAAATATACAACAAAGACAGGGCCTATGAAAAGATCCTGGAAGAGAAAAGAAGAATTCTGTGCTCAAGATACAGAACAAAAACATACTTTTGAAAAGGATTTATTATATATACAAAAAAAGGTTAGAATGTGTATACTTTGGATCCCATAAATTTCAAGAAAGGTCTGCTGACTATGAAATAAAGCATTAAAATGAGATTATAAGACAAGAGGAAATAAAAAGGAATTGGCAGAAAATAACATGTCAATAAAATTAAATAAGACTACAAGAAAAGAAAATTTCCAATAGCTGAATTAAAACTTGAACAAGAGGCAGTAAAAACCATAATTGACACTGTAGAAAACCAAATCTGTAACACATGGAATAAGTCTGAAGAGATTTCCTATAATACTGAGGCAAAGTAAAAGTAGCAGAAAACACTAAGAAAGGAAATAAAAGACATGTGGGACAGATAACACTCCAACCAACAAATCATAAGTGCTCATAGGTTAAAAAAACCGAGAAAAGAGTAGGGGGTAACTAACACAAAAACTCCTTTGTAGAGAAAAGACCTGATCCATAAGCCAAAATTACTCACAGAGTACATAGAAAATTGATTAAAAAAAAGAGATTAATTAGTAATATTTCTTAGTGAAATTTATGAATGTCAAAAATATTCAAAGAAATATATCTAGTAAGCATCCAGCCTAATAGTGGGAGGAAGGAGTGAGAAACAGATTACCTAGGAATGGAAAAAATAAACTGGGTTGACCTCAGACTTCTCCACAATACTACATGTCAGAAAAAAAAGAGTAACATCTATACAATTCCCAAAGTGCCATCCTAAATAAACTGTTGCCCATGTAAAAAAGCATTAGAAACACACTGTTGGGTAGACAAAGACATAGATGTTTCCCTTTTGCATATTTCTAGAAAAACTAAGATGTAATCAATTGGTGGAGAAATAAGCCTACATAAAGAACTTGAAAGGGGACTTACAGTGTTATAAAAAGGCTAGTGGGGTGCATTGAAATGAATTAAATCAATTTAAGTAAGATTACTTTAGATATTACTACCAAACAATGCAAATGTTAACTAATAATTTTCATAATAGTAGATATTAATGTCTAAAAGCCAAAATCATATTTTAAAAGCCAAGAAGTGGGAAGAGAGAGGGAAATAAAAATTCAGGAAATAAGTTCTCACTTTGCGTGGGATGGTTAATCAAAAAATATTTCTTTCTGCATAGTTAACAGTAAAAAATATTTAAGTACTTTTAATCTTAAAAAATACTAACATCAGCCAGTAGTAAATTAAAAAAACTTTTTAAATGTCATCAAACTTGCTAGAGAAAAGGCAAAAACAAATATGTATATGTGGATAATGGACAAAAGAAAATTTAAATGCCAAAGATAATTTCAATAAAACACAAAAATAGAAAATATAAAACCAGATGACAGGGCTTCCCTGGTGGCGCAGTGGTTGAGAGTCTGCCTGTCGATGCAGGAGACACAGGTTCGGGCCCCGGTCTGGGAAGATCCTACATGCCGTGGAGCGGCTGGGCCCGTGAGCCATGGCCGCTGAGCCTGTGCGTCCGGAGCCTGTTCTTCCCAACGGGAAAGGCCACAACAGTGAGAGGCCCACATACCGCAAAAAAAAAAAAAAAAAAAAAAAGACAAGATGACATAGAAAGAGTAAGCATATCCTGATTTAATTACCCTTTACAAAAAACAGATTTGTTTACACAAAGTAAATACATCTGGTATTTGTTGTTTATAGGAAGTACATCTAAAATAACACAGCATAGAAAGACTTAAAACAGCAGTAATATGGATAAGGATAAGACTATATTAGAATTAGAATTCTAATAAATTAAGTTATAATTACATAAAGGAAATATTCTGCAACCAATAAAACTATTCTTTAAGGTAATTTAATGAAATAAGAATGTGCTGATAATGTACAAATAGAATCATATTTTGTAAACTATATATGTGTGTATGTATGAGTGTATATATATACATATATATATATAACCAAAAAGATTAGAAGGAAGTACACCAAACTGTTAATTTTGGTGGTGGTGGGCTATGAATAATTTTAATTTTCTTCTCAGCACTTTTCTGTACTTTATCATTTTAATTAAGAAAAAATATTAGTCAGAAACATAAATACTGTAATCAATGGAAAAATATACCATCATCAATAAAAATATATCAAGACATCAATTCTTTCTAAATTAGTATGTATTTAATACAATTGATCAAAATGGTTTCTAAACTTGGCCAAGATATTCCAACATTTTAGAAGTATAAAAAAGTAAAACTATCCAAAAAGTTCAAACAAGAAATAGTACATACAATATAATGAAATATTGGCAATTAAAAAGATGGAATGGGGAACCCTCTTGCACTGTTGGTGGGAATGCAAATTGATACAGCCACTATAGAGAACAGTATGGAGGTTCCCTAAAAAACTAAAAATAGAACTACCATATGACCCAGCAATCCCACTACTAGGCATATATATATACCCTGAGAAAACCATAATTCAGAAAGAGTCATGTACCACAATGGTCACTGCAGCACTATTTACAATAGCCAGGAGATGGAAGCAACCTAAGTGTCCATGAACAGATGAATGGATAAAGAAGATGTGGCACATATATATAATGGAATATTACTCAGCCATAAAAGAAACGAAATTGAGTTATTTGTAGTGAGGTGGATGGACCTAGAGACTGTCATACAGAGTGAAGTAAGTCAGACAGAGAAAAACAAATACCGTATGCTAACACATATATATAGAATCTAAAAAAAAAAAATGGTTCTGAAGAACCTAGGGGCAGGACAGGAATAAACATGCAGATGTAGAGAATGGACTTGAGGACACGGGGAGGGAGAAGGGTAAATTGGGTCAAAGTGAGAGAGTGACATGGACATATAGACACTACCAAATGTAAAATAGCTAGTGGGAAGCAGCCACATAGTACAGGGAGATCAGCTCGTTGCTTTGTGACCACCTAGAGGGGTGGGATAGGGAGAGTGGGAGGGAGACGCAAGAGGGAGGAGGTATGGGGATATATGTATATGTATGGCTGATTCACTTTGTTATAAAGCAGAAACTAACACACCATTGTAGGGCAATTATACTCCAATAAAGATGTTTAAAAAAAAAAGATGGAATGAAATACACAAAATCATTACTACTGATTAAGGTGGTGGAATGATAAGTGAGTTTCATTTTCTTCTATATACTTTTCTGTATAAGTTTACCCCAATGAGAATATCTACTTTTATAAACTGTTGAAAGTAACAGCTTATTATATTTTTATAATCTGCTTTACCTACAGTCAAATGATGGAATCAATTATAATTTTTACTTTTTCTTTATACATGTCTATATTCTCTAAACTCAGTGTATGGAGCACATATTATCCCTAAATTCAGAAAACAAAAAATTGTTTAAAAAAATTGTCTTCCAATATCCATCTTCCACTGTGGTAAAAGTCAGCCAACACCCCACTGCTCCAATTTTAATGTGTTTCCTCTTGTACAGTCTTCAGAGGCAACAGGGAAAAGTTTCAGTTTTCAAACAACAGGTGACCTGACATGTCATCTTTTCTGAAAGAGCTAAAATGGGTTAGCCTAAAATTCAGCTTTCCCATGAATTGCTTAGTTTTCTGTGAAAATGTTAGTTTCTATTTTTGACTTAGTTTTGACAGAGTGAAGAACATGGGATTTTTCAGGAAAAGCATAGGCTACTCTTTGACAACAACAAAATAAATAAATAAATGAAAGAAATTATTATATTTTCTCAAAAGATGTAAACGTTGAAATGACAAAATGCTTCCTTTTTGCACACTTTACTGCAAGTTGTAATTACATATGTATTTTTTATTACTGAATCACCTTATGCAATGAAAAACAGTTTCAAAATAAAAAACAAAGACAAATAATGAACAATGTTATTGATTTTCTTAAAAATACATATGTAATCCTAGATATCAATTACAGGATTACATATGTTTTCTTTTTGTTTGTTTGTTTGTTTGTTTTTGCGGTATGCGGGCCTCTCACTGTTGTGGCCTCTCCCGTTGCAGAGCACAGGCTCCGGACGCGCAGGCTCAGCGGCCATGGCTCACGGGCCCAGCCGCTCCGCGGCATGTGGGATCTTCCTGGACCGGGGCACAAACCCGTGTCCCCTGCATCGGCAGGCGGACTCTCAACCACTGCGCCACCAGGGAAGCCCCATATGTATTTTTAAGAAGACAATGAATTTATCTAATTTGTCAATCCTTCCAACAAACCATCCATCCATTTATCCATTATCCCCAGAAATAATCCATAGCCCGAATTTGTGTTTATCTTTGTCATGTGTAGTTTTATACCATAACTATACATGTAGATATTTATAAATAATATATAGCATTACTTGGCTTTTTCTACTTTACATAGATATGCGGAGATGCGTCATATAATCTCTAGGATTGTTTCTTTTAGCCATTGTTTTCCCTTTCTCCATACTACCCCCCCACCATTAATTCCTTCTTTTTCAAGTTCTCCATGATTGTATATACAAACAATGCATATACAATTTTTTTAACATTAAAAGATATCCATGAAAAATAAGTATCATTTCCCCCATGTGCTCACTTTCAAAATTGTTACATCTTCCCAGTTTGATAAGTAAAAAGTATTATACCATTATTATTTTAATTTCATTTTCCTCCTCACTGCTACTTACGTGGAGCATCTTTTCACACATTGATCTTCTATGATTGACCCTTCTATCCTTTACCCACTTTCCAAATTGGAATTTGTTGTCTTATGAAGTTTGAGAGAACTCTTCCTATATGATAAATATTGATGGGGTTCAGGAAAAGCTACCTCAAAATATGGCAACTTGGCATAGTGAATATCTTTAAACTGAAGGAATTTGAGAAATGGCACATGTAGGTCATAAGCTCTTCATGTGAGAGATGCCTGCCTAAACCCAAAAAAGCTACCTTATCTCTGAAAATGAAGGGACGAGAGGAATCTAAATAAATGGGACTTGCTAAATTTTGCCCACATTACTATCCTTAGCTCATACCCTTTGTCCTATCATATTTTTCTGTAACTTTCCACTCTTCATCAAATCTAATATAAAAATGCTCCAGTTTTACTGTATCTTTGGGTCTTCATTTCCTTATGAAGTCTCATGAGTCATGTAAAACTTAAATTTATATGCTTTTCTCTTATTAATCTGCCTTTTGTTACAGGGATCCCAGTTGAGAACTTAGAAAAAATATATTTTTCCTCTTCTATAATATCAATCCTTTTCCTATCCTCCATATTACTAATATATCTTCTCTAAGTTAACTGTTTGGAAATTTTACCATATGATTTTTGCCATATATTTTTTAAATTTTTATATAAATAGATATTTCTATTATTTATTTTTATAGATTTATGATTTTGAGTCTCAACTAAGACAGTTTCTTACCTTTGGATTGTATATATAATCTCCTCAATTTTCTAATAGGACTTTTATTTTCAATTTTTTCATACATTTTTACTCTATCTGGAAATTACTTCTGAATCTGATTTAAAATAGGGGTCCATTTTATTTTCTTCAAGTTTGATAGGCATTGTACCAACACCATTTATTTAATAATGCACTCTTTTCTCAATGAATTAAAACACCTTTATCTTCTGTTAAATTCTTTTATGTAGTACAATCTATATCTGGATTCTCTGCTCCACTAACCTACTTGCCTATTCTTATGCCAGTATAATATTGATTTCACTACAGTGACTTTATAGTGTGATCTGACATCTGGTAAGGCAAGTTTCCTCTCAATTTTTTCTTTTTCCCAAAAGACCTTGTCACTCTTCCCCCCATATCTACTCAAGATTATATTACCTAAGTTAAAAAAAAACACACATAAGTTAAGGTGAAATCAATTAATATACTTCCTGGAATTACAATAAATACATATACGAATTTGGGGAGAAATGGCCTTCTTTTATAATAGTAATTTGTTTTACCCCCAATCACATATGCTTTCTCTTTTGTTCAGATCTTTTACGTCCTTCAATAGAATTATACAGGTTTATTTTTATTTGGAAATGCGTCTTTCTTGCTAAATTTATAACTAAATATTTTATAAAGTTTTAGGTGCTTTTAAGAATGGAATATTTTTTTCCCATTTCCCTTTCTAGGTATTTAGTACTTGAGTAGATTTTTAAATTTTTATCTAACCATTTTGTATCATCTTATTAATTTTACAAGTCCTTTTGGGTTTTTAAGTATTCAGTCAAATCATTATTTTTAAAAAAAAGACTATTTTAACCTCTCTTTAGTTTTTTAATTACATCTGCCAGACCTTCCAAAAATACTGATTAAAATATATATAGAAGTTAATCCATATTTACAACCTGATTTTTGACTAGATTGTTACAGTATTTCACCTTTTGGGAAAATAACTGCTATTTGTCCTTGGTTAATAGGATATTTTACGTTTAAGTAGTTGACTTATATTTCCATTTAACTTACAGATTTTAATAAGAACAGCTAGCTGATCATTGTGATGCTTATCAACCTATCATTGATTGACTATCTGATATGGAGCCATCCTTGTATTCTTGATTTAAACCCTATTAGGCCATAGGTATTATTCTTTTAACTAAATGAAGGGTGAATTAGATATGCTACTATTGCATTTTGAATTCTGCATTTATATACTTCAGTGAGGTTGGACATTTTCTCTTTTTCCTTTTATGCTATCTCTAGCAGAATTAGGTATTGATACTGGATTCAATATAAAATGAATTTTAGGAGCTTTCTTTATTTACCATGGTCAGGACTAGCATAAAAGGCAACGTTTTTCCTTTTATTTTTTAAAGTTATTTATTTATTTTTGGCTGCGTTGGGTCTTCTTTGCTTCTTTGCTTTGTGTGCGGGCTTTCTCTAGTTGCGGCAAGTGGGGGATACTCTTCGTGGTGGTGTGCAGGCTTTTCAGTGTGGTGGCAGAGCACAGGCTCTAGGCACGTGGGCTTCAGTAGTTGTGGCATGCCAGCTCAGTAGTTGTGGCTCACAGGCTCTAGAGCGCAGGCTCAGTAGTTGTGGCACATGGGTTTAGTTGCTCCGCAGCATGTGGGATCTTCCCAGACCAGGGATCGAACCCATGTCCCCTGCATTAGCAGGCGGATTCTTAAGCACTGCACCACCAGGGAAGTCCCTTTTCTATTCTTTATAAGGGCTAGATAACAATTGCAAATCTGATCACTGTGCATTTTTCTATGTACTTTACTTACCTTTCTAATCTCTTTTATGGTAATAACCTATTAAAGTTTTATAATTATTGAGTCAATTTTAATAATTTATATTTTGCTAGGACATCATTTATTTATCTAGGTTTCATATGTTGCCACAGAATTACAGTAGTATCATCTTATAATTTACCTTGTGTCTATGGTTGGTCTTCTCTCTCAAACTTAAGCATATAGTTTCGCTCTCTCTTTCCTTTAACAATCAGTGTGAAAATGGATTTTGCTATTTTCAAAGAATGCAAAGAATGATCTATTGGGATTTCTTTCTCCTTTTTTTTTTTTTGTTTTTTTGGTTTTTTGCTTTTCAGTTTCTTTGATTCCAGCTTTTACCTGTATTAATTACCTCTTCCTGCTTTATTCTGATTTATCTTATTGTTCTTTAATTAATTTATTAGGTTAGGCAAAGGAATTATTTTGTCGATGAACTAAAAATATCTCAGTAAGATTTGAGACAAGATATAATTTAATAAAATGAGATTATTGGGTGATGGGTGAAATACATCCTATCTCTATTAAGACATGTATACCTTTTAGCAAACCATTTAATATGTGTAGCTAATAGTTTCCACATCTGTAAACTGAAGAGAATACAGAGCCTCAAGATTCCTGTTAAGTAAAAAATTACACCTGATAAAATTGATAATTTTAAGTTCCATTTAAGAAACTAGGGTGTTTGGAAGAATAAGAGACCTTGGGAATCACTTCCTTTAGAAACAATAATATCTAAGAAGATTCAGGTTGTCTATGATAGTGAAATATAATGGAGACCTATACTCATTCTATAAATGTTCAGGTCATAATCAAGTGAACTCCTAAGAAGTTTCACAAATATGAATGCCCTAGTACAAGACCTTCTTAAAGAAGGTGCATCTAAGTTACGTTGCTTAAAATGACAGAAAGATTAAAACAACAACAACAACAACAAAAAAACTACTATGCTACTAAACCACATCCTTATATTTTTCTTAGAAATAAAGAAGCTGGGGTCAAATGGGTTTCCAGGGACTTCATAAACACTGTGATCTTGCGAACAAAAATCTAGGTATATTTATTTACACTTTTATTGGGAGAGTTAATCACATTGATGGATTTGCAAAGAGTCTGGGACCTGAGAGAGGTTGAAAAAAACTATTCTAGGTTAGTAATCCAACTTCTACCTTTAGTCTGTGATCAAACTTTTCTATGGTCATACTTTTGCTACTTCACCAAAGAGACCTTCTCTTTGTTGGATAGCTACAACTAGTAAAAACTCTAGTTTACGTCAAGTCAAACTTTATCTCTAAAATTCTCATCTATTTTGTTGATTTCAGTCTCTGGAGCTTCACACAGTAGAACAATTCCCCATTACAGAAAATAGCCTTTTACATATTTGGAGATAGCCATCTTAATTCCAAGATATTTTTCTTTTTCAGGCTGGTGTCTTCTAAACAACATAGCATATGGACATAACTCATTAATTCAAAATTTTTTCTCTAAAGGAAGATGCTTTAACAACTCATGAAGACAATAACTTTATATTTTTTAAAAGTTCTCTAGTAAATGCTCACTAATTCTGATAAATGGATAGAGTGCTCTACATTTACTTATGAATTTCAGAAAGACTTCAAAGAAAGCAATTGCATTATTGTTTCATGAGTTCTACAGAATTCTACAGAATTTTTACATATTAGTTATTTACTCCACTAAATTCTTAGAAACTGTAACTCATAAAGTACTTAAAAAATGTTTTTAAAGTATGGGTTATTTGTCAAAATACTATTCATGGATGGATTTCAACACATTTTCAAATTTTAGCCAAAAATAAGTTTTTGTGTTTATACTTACTTACAAAGGATAAATGCAGTAATATCATTATTTTAAGTGATTCTAAAAATATCGTTTACATCAATTCTTTTTGGATAAAAAGGGAGGAAATACTTAGCGGAGTGACATATAGTATCATACAAGGGAGAACAAATTCCAAGATGGTAAACTAAGCTCCATAAAACTTAGCAACAAAATTAAATAACTATACAAGTGTATTACTTACGGGTACAATTCTGAAAGCTGTTCAGCTATTGCATAAGCTGTTGGGTCTCTGTCTAAGGCATACAGAGTAATATCTGACTCCTTCTGTAGAATGGCTCTTGTGTGTCCTCCTGAACCAAATGTCATATCTAGAAAAAACTAGCCAACACAGAAAAAGAAAATTACCACTTAGCATGAACAAAATTTATTCTTGCCAGCTACCTTATTTCTAGACACACATAATGCTTTTCAGAGCTGATAGCAAATAGAAAAACAAATTACTTTTTTTTTTTTGCCTAGAGTTCAATTTGTTATACATGAGATCTGGATCAATTAAGAGTGACAAGTCCAAAAGAATTTGTCAGAGTAACAGCAAAATGATAATCTTTGTCACATGCTGGCCAATTCAAGGCAAATTTGCATTTCCCTCCATAAGTTCAAACTAGCCACAGTGTTGTGCTGCTAGCTTTTTACTGCTGTCAAGCACCTGACTAAAAATGATATTTCCAACAATTTCTAATCATTTGGAGACAGCTTACAATTGGTGTGGCTCACTTTATCTCAAGTTCTCTAAATGCTTTATATTAAACATAAAAAATATTCAAGAATACAGAGAGAGAGAGAGAGAGAGAGAGAGAGAGAGAGAGAAAGAGAGAGAGAAAGAGATTATACCTAACAGTAGTCATAGGACAAATATGTAATTAACAAATCAGACCTGAAAAAGCCCAGGGCTTAAGTCAAAACACCTGGGATAAATTATAGCCTTGCCACCAAGTAGCTACATAGCTTTGGAAAAGTCATTTAAAATTCCAGGGTTTTTAGAATTCTCCAGAGTTTAAAAAGAAAAGGAAGGTCTAGAAGAAGATACTCCGACACCTGCCTAATTGGTAAGGTGACATATAATTTCTCATCTAAACCAAAACACTTTTGGTAGTAAAAGATTTGCCAGGATAACAGGATACAAGGTATGGGAGTACATATGTTTAAATGCTTGGATCACTGAAGACACATAATGAAGTTAATTGGATCTGAATCTATTTCTTAGCTATTTTATTTGGCCACACTTAACAAAACAATGCTGGCCCACTTAAAAAAAAAAAAAAAAGCCAGCTGGCAGTTGGGCAAGAAACTAGACCTGGACCATAAGAAACATAAATGTAAACAAGGTAGTTGATTGTAGTTGGTTTAGAAGTCAAGACACTCAGCACATCCTCTCAAAGTTACACTCTTAGTTTAATGTGCTCTCTGAATAAGCCTCACTGGTATGATGAAAATAAAAACAGTTATTCCAATAATACTGAATACTGTGACAAATAACATACACTATAAATCAGACTGTTAAAAATATTTAAACATATAACTTTTTAAAAGTTCATGTGTACATTGCACAAAGGAAATTCCTGTAATGGATTTGAACATTTCCCTGCCCTGAATGTTACAACTTATTTCAGGGAGAGTGGTCAGAGACAAGGCACAATTATGCTCTGATTTTTTTTTTTTTTTTTTTTTTTTGGCTATAAGCTACCATGCCGAGTCCTGTCCTCTGATCATGTCCTCAGAAAAGTTAGCCTACTATTCAAAGAATAATATGGAGGAAATCTTCTGATCAAAATTGAGAAGAGGATGGATGTAAAATATAAGATGTAAATGCGGTTTAAAAAAAAGGTACAAGCACTGCTTCTTAACATAAATTTTTTAGTATAACTTAACCTTGTACTTCTATCACTGTCAGCACAAAAGGTATGGCTACATATATTTTTCACCTTTTTAAACAGTAACTTTAAAACAACACTTAAAGTCTTATTATTGGTATGGCTGTTAGGAGTACATATTTAATCTCAAGATTGAATAATTTCCTCAGTCTGTATACTTATTTTATGCATCTATGAGGGTAAAAATCTTCTACCATAGCTCGCCATAGCTTGCCTCAGTTTTAAAATTGCTAGAGGTTTACCATGACTTAAACAAATAACTTTTCCAGGCAAAAGTATATACCACTTTCTTGTTATGCCCCGATATCAAGTCTTATATAGCCCTGGATTTAAACTGAGAATATATCAAATAAAATAATTTGCATATGATTACCTTATCCCAAGCCAGGAAAGTCCCAATCAATATTTTTTAAAAAATCCTTATGATTAAAAATATTTTGGAAAATGTGAGATGATTATAATCTACATGATTATTTTTTTAATATATCATGATTATGCCCTTGGAGATGTACTGACAATCAAGGAACTTTCCATAGGAAAAAAATAATCTATTATTACCAGTCAAGTGTAAAACAAAGCAAAAAGTGGGAGACAAATGGGATTTATGAAACTAGAACTGAACCCCACAATATGTCCTGGGTTAATAGGTGATTGGAGCCATCGACTTCCATTTTTAAAATTCTAATGTACACTGTCCATCAAATATAGTAAGTGACTTCTAGGCCTTATGAGTCACCCAGCACTACAATTGAAAAGGGAGCCAATTAGTTTTTCCATTCTCCTGGGTCACTAACTTGACATAAGACCACATTTTTTGATTTGTACAACTTGATAATAAAATAAGGCGACTGGATGATTTTTTTGCTTAACAAATGCATAAGAACAACATAACAATGTTTCAAAATAATCCTTTTATGAATCTCAACTATGTATATATGCAAATGTTTATCTTATGCTCCAAACATATATGGAATTCTTTCTTTGAAATTACCTGATATAATTTATCTAAAAATCCGAACCCATATGATACCAAGAGTTTTTTCTGGTAATTTCACTCATCACCTTTATAACCCTGGCCAAATCATTTTAACTTTCTGAGATTCAACTGCTTCATCTAAGAAATGTGGATAAAATGTACCCTTGTTTACCTCAGATATTTATAAAGGTTATCTTATTTCTTCCTTAAAACAATGAAGTAGGTGTTAGTAAATTTTACATACACAGAAACTAAAATTACACTAAGCTAGTAAATGGCAAATGTAAGAATTGAATACAGGTGTACCTGGCTCTAAAACCCGTGTTCTTTCTCCCACTGACTCTGCATTAAGTCAACAGAGTCTATATCTGCACACTGCTTTATGACTTTCCAAGCATTAATGTTTTCCTACTTGGTCTAACAAATACTCTGTAACAGGGTATGGAAAAGTGGCATTATCCCCATTTTTACAATGGGGATTGTAAAAATTTGCATATTATTATGCAAATTATGCATATCTTTCAAGTTCAGAAAGATAATGTGACTTAAGATCATATTAATAGTAAGGGAAAGAGAATTCTAAACAAGGTCTCACCAACTCTGAATTCTGTGATTTTTCTGAAAAAAAATAAAGAGAAGAAGGGAGGGAGGAAGTGAAACAATAAATAAGAAAAAAAATAAGAGGATGGTTAAGAAAGAATCATGGCAGAGATGGCTTTACAAAAATTATACAACAAAAGCTTAGTGTTTTATAGATGACCCATTCCCACTGGAATTAAGGCTCTTGAAAAGCCATCTTTCTGTATCTTTATCTCTCTCTCTTTCTCCCTCTTCCTCTCTCTGTGTTCCTCTTCTCCTGTTTCAAGAAGATGCCTAGGTATCTAGAGCTTTAGAATATATGTTCTTTGAGGATATTTGCATGGAAGAAAGAAAAAACTTTCTATCTTTCCTATCATTTGAAGACAACCACTTTTGTTCGGGTTTTTTAGTTTGTTTGTTTTTGCGGTACGCGGGCCTCTCACTGTTGTGGCCTCTCCCGTTGCGGAGCACAGGCTCCGGACGCGCAGGCTCAGCGGCCATGGCTCACGGGCCCAGCCGCTCCGCGGCATGTGGGATCTTCCCGGACCGGGGCACGAACCCGTGTCCCCTGCATCGGCAGGCGGACTCTCAACCACTGTACCACCAGGGAAGCCCAACAACCACTTTTGTATCTTTTAGTTAGAAACAACAACACAGTTCAGAAAGAGAGAATGCTAGTTACCCTGGGTAGGTGGTATCTTTAAGGAAAAGAGATGAGAGACTTCTTTGAAATTGAGTAGGAGAGACGGAAAAGATGAACAAATTCCAGAAAGGCGCAGGACCAATAAAGTGACTGACAGGTGGTAAAATCTCAGAGCAGCTGGCTAGATGATGGACTGAAGGGGAAGGACCCTCAATCACAGGGTTCCCAATGTTACCAGAGATTTCCATGCCTCTCTATTGCACAGAAGAAGCAGAACATTTGGTCCCAGAGGGTCTACAAAGATTGAAACAAAAGGCATCTTAGGGGAAATTAAATGTGACATGAGGTGAGTAAGAAGGTGCAAGGTCTCTGCATAGCTCTGTATGGTGTCTGGGGTCTGGGGGATAAGTGAAATTGATGGCTTCTCAGCACAGGGAGACTGGGGATCAAAATCAAAGTGAAGGTGATTTAAAGAAAATAAAAACTAGCATTTGAGGCAGAGGATTCATCACGACAATTCTCCAACACTGCCTCCAATTCAAAATGGTAGCATCAGTGCACAGTAGTAGGTGTTTACTGTATATTTAATGATGTGATATGAAAAAAGAGCTCAGTCTCCCAATGTAACTATGATAAAGATTGCAACACTCATTTGTGCATATGAATTCAAGAAGTAAGACTCATTATGATAGGATCACATAAAATAGTCACAAGATGCCTAGCTTTTAAGTCATTTAATGTCAATGTATTCCTAATATTAGCAATTGATTCATTAATGAACAGAACTTTTTCAGAACATTAATAATGATCTGTAATTATATAACTCTATAGCACCATGTTTTTATTTGCTGATCAGTCTCCTTTACATTTGAAATAAGAAAGTGAACATTTCTTATCTTATGTTAGCTCTTTTAATCAAATACAAATAAATGACATTTTATCCCATGGTCTTCTAAATATCATAGAAAAGATTAGATTTTACTTTTCACCATGATGAGTCACAGTTGAATAGTTGAGCTATAGCTGCGGATCTGATATGGACATGGTACAGACACAGAATTTCAGAGCTCAGAGGGACATAACAGACTATTCCACCTCCTCATTTTACTTATGAGGAGACCAAGGCCCAAAGAAGGTAGCTGGTAGCTAGTTGAGGGCAAAGCTAGTATTAAAACTCAGACCCTGTGCTTCTTCCACTTCATCTCATAATACTCCCCCACTGAAATTATATATTCACACTGAAATAAAAACAATCGTTCTTTGGAAAAGCATTTTCTTGATATGAAGATATATACAAGTGGGAATTCTGCACCTTAAGCCTCCAACACAGTTAAAAACAACCACTGTTCTACCATTTTAATTTTAAGACTGTATGATGATAAATCTGTAGAATTCTAAAGACAATTATGTTTTATATGTGGCCTGAAAAAAATGTCTGCCCATTATGTGTAATAGCTACTGGTGAAGACTGACCTCTTGACAGGTTACAGTTTTCAAATTCATCTTGAAATTAAAAACAAAAAATTAAAACACCTAAAGTCATAGACTCATGGGTGATTAAAGCTAGAAGGGCCTATAGAAGTTAAGCCAAATTTAATTCCGTCATTATATACCACTCTGTCTTTCTAGATTATATCTATGTCCCTTTTATACTTCTCAAATGTGATATCCTTTAAGACAGCTAAGGCTGCTCTCTGAAGTGGGGAGACTTACAGAAATCAAGGGATTTGCCCAAGATCACCCTGCATAGACTAGATATTTAAATGATTTGTTTTTCCCAATACAAGACCTCTAATCATTGAAATTTTCACACTGGGACAACACTGTTAAAATTGGACAGGAAAACATTTTGGGCCATGAACAGTATGAGGGCAGATCTTCCAATTACATTTTTCTACTGTTGATTAGTCATTTCCAATCTGTGCAAGATTTTTAATAGTAAGTTCTCATCTGAATTTGGAAACAATATGGCCTTATTTCACTTTAAAATTTCTTCCTATGAATATTTTCTTTTCTGGCAATTAATTTTGAATTTTTCAAATGAAAGTTCTTTTGAAAGAATTTTAGTTAAACTTCACCTATCTGTAACTAGCTTCATTTTGAAAAACTGAAATGTCTCAGGCATATACTTAACTTTCTAGAGTTTTTTCAGGAGGTAATTAAATTAAAATGCATGGCATTAATTAATAATCTGTATATTTACAGAACATCCAATATAGATAAGGCCACAGAAGGTAATACCAAGATAATAAGTTATGACCCTTCCAGTTTGGTGAGAGAATTTAGACATGCACACAAATAATTATTAGTAAAAAGAAATCAACAATATAAGAAAGGTGTATATAATATTTTACAAGGAGTAAAAAAATATTAATTTTAATCAGTAGTGAGATGAATGAAATTGAAGTAGGTTACAATTCAGCTGGGCCTTGAAGGTTGGGCAGAACTCAGAGCTCACCCTTTCTTCTCACTCTCCATATTTTCCAAATCAAATTAGTTACCAAGTCCAGTTGATTTTACCATACAAATATATCTTAAATCTTTCTACTCACTTTTTCAATTCAGGCCCCCATATTTCTTTGCTTTATTATTGCAGTAGCCTGACAACTCATACCCATACCTCTAATCTCACTTCTAATTCTTCTCGCTACACTGTTAACAGGATATCCTTTCTAAAATAAAATTGTAGCATGTGAAATTCTACTTAAACCGTCTCACAGGCTCTCCAAAACTACATGATAGAGTCCAAACCTCTAGGCAAAATGGACAATATTCTTCATATTCTGGCCTCCTCATTTATTTCCAACATTATCTCTCACTACTCATTTCTTTCCAACATGATCTCTCACTATTCCCAGACATGAATTTTACAACATATTCTCTAACCATACAAAAGTATGTGCAATAATCAAACATGCCAAGCTGCCTCATGACTTCTCTCCCATTTTTCCTTGTTCCATCTCTCTCAAATTTTATTCCCAAACAATTATGAGAATCCTAATATGTCCACAGCTCTATTCCAAGAGTTAGAAATACAATAGCAGGCCGAAATAGACATGGGTCCTGCTCTCATGTAGTTTTCAGCCTGGAAGCCTGAGTATCTCTAACATACTGTCCTTTCTTTCTAGAATAACCTCTGAAAGATGCCCTAAACATTTGTGTCCCTGGTGCCAAACAATAAATAACACACAGAATATAACCAATAAATATCTGCTGGATAAATAAAAACAAGGAGAATTAGAACTTAAAAAAGGCACAGACATAGGAAAGGATATGTCAGATATAAGGAGAGCAAGTTTGACTGGAATCTAGGATTTATTAAAAGAAGAGGGTGGAAAGGATAAAAAGGGAAAAGAGAGAAACGGAAAAATGAACAACTTTCATGTATGTTCCAGATATTGTTTTAATTTTTGCAGTATGTACCCTCTCTTAATCCTTGTAGTAGCAATGTAAGATAGACAAACTAGGAGCTCATGCCCGAAAGGTAGTGTGAAATCAAACTGCAGCAGTCCTAAAAGGCTAGGGTAAGTAATTTACACCACATTTGCTAGACGCTGGACAGCTTTGAAGACTTCCTTTTTTAACATTCAAAAAATAATTTATTCCCATGGATATGGGGAGGGGGAAGGGTAAGCTGTGACAAGGTGAGAGAGTGGCATGGACATATATACACTACCAAACATAAACTAGATAGCTAGTGGGAAGCAGCCGCATAGCATAGGGAGATCAGCTCGGTGGTTTGTGACCACCTAGAGGGGTGGGATAGGGAGGGTGGGAGGGAGGGAGATGCAAGAGGGAAGAGATATGGGAACATATGTATATGTATAACTGATTCACTTTGTTATAAAGCAGAAACTAACACACCATTGTAAAGCAATTATACTCCAATGAAGATGTTAAAAATAATAATAATAAATAAATAATAATAATAATTTAACTGCCAACAGTACTAGATGGATGGAACAGTGTGAGAATATAGTGGTGACCTGGTGTAGAGCACCCAGGTGAGAGGACATAAAAGCTTGAACTGGCAATAGGAATAGAGAGTGATAACAAATGTATGCCCGTTTATTTCATGCTTATTTTATGCAAAATGTGGTGCTAAACATTTTATCGGTATTATTCATTCATTTTATATACAGGCATAAATATACACACATACACAGTTAATTGAAAGTGATTCTCAAAACCACACTCTGAGCCAAGTTACTATTATTATTATAATACTATTTTACAGAAGAGAAAGGGGAGGTTTAGAGAGGGCTAGGTAAGTTGTCTGAGGCACAGCTAATGAATGATGAAACCTGATTTCAAAAACCATTCTCTCTCTTGAACCTGTACTACTAATTACTTTGCTTTTTTATAGGGGTAGAATAGTAACTAGATGTGGTGAGTGGAGAAGTAAGAAAAATTGTTTAAATGATCACAAAGCATGCTATCTAGGTAACTAAAAGGATAATAGACACCATTTATTATGCAATTACGTGCCAGTGCTAACTATGCCACACACTTTAAAAACTTGATCTAGTTTAATTCTTACCACGGCCTGTACGTTAGGTAAAATAGCTCCACTTTACAACAGATGAGTGTGTTGGAGCCATTTACTTTGGAAAACATGAATGGGTGGTACGATTAGAGATAGAGGCAGAAATAAGCATTTCTTTTCCCTCCCTTCCACACTGCCTCTCCATGCCCTGCCACCTCCCAGTTAGTGTTAGAAAGGCCAAGGAACAACTTCTTACTCCAGAAGACAGAAAACTAAAAGCATGTGAAGATACAGGCAGCTTGATAGAAAGAACAAAGAGGTTTAAGAATTTCATATAGGAATAGAATAACTCTTTGTAGTAAACTTGAAACAGTGAAGTGAGGGACATGGCTGAACAGAGATTTTGAAGAGAATAAAAAAAACAAAACATACAAATGTAATAGGCCCGATTATAATAGCAATAATCCATAGAGGGAGCAAGAAGTCTGGTTCCTGAAAATGCTTAAAAACATTAAGTTTTAATTGTATTTAAAAGCTTATCCTAATCAAAAACATTGATACATGTAAAAAAAGAGTAAGATAAATTATTTTCATTATATATCCAAATTATACTATGTGGCCTTTGGAAATTTGTGCCACAAATACAGTGTACCTGGCGTACATTTACCAAAGGCAACAGAGGGGAGTTCCTTTGATGTAACCAGTGAGACAAATGTTAAGAAAGATGAGCTAGTTATTTGGATATGATATAATGGATATTCTGACAAAAAAATCACTAGAAAGTAGTCTGCTTTATAATGTCACGGAAATGTTCATAATTGCTAAGGCAAACTATTATTCTACCATTGTGTGCTTAAATCACTCAAGGCTATCAGCGACTTCTCTCAGGCTTTACTTATGTTTTCTGTCTAATCTGTGACAGGTAGACATTTGTCACACCGATGCATTTGGAGACCTGAAATAAATTAGAACATATAACTGTGAACGTAGAAGGCCACCAACCTCATAGTCAGCTAACATTCTGAACAAACATTTTTCCTACAAAACCCTTTGATTTATTATTGTCTTGTCAAGGTCTGTTGAGTATCCGTCTGCTACACTCTTATTTTGTTTTATTTGTAACTAATACATGAGCTAATGTAAAAGGAAAAAAAAATCTCAAAAGAACATAAAAGTTATACCAAACAAAACAATCAATGCATTGCAATAAATTTATCTTCTTTCTCATTTTATCAAGAGTATTGGTGTTACTATGATGACTCATTCTGCCTAAATTCTGCAGACATTTCATCTTGTAGCTTAAATTCTATCTTATTCACAAAAGAAATCTTAACTTGTCATAACAAAACTTATTTTTTCTTTTCTTTGTAAAGTACATTCTTCGATTATATTAAATAATTAGAGTATTCATCCTTCCTGGTGATGAGTAGCTTTTACTCTTACCTGTAACATGGAATAAATTTCAATCATAAGTCCCAGCGCTGTACAATGGACTGCCATTTGATCTGTTTTCAGATACAATGATTGAATTAACACAAACAGCTAAAAATAATATGGCTTGGGTGGTCTCAATAAGCTTAATTTCACAAAGGTCTCAGGACCAGGCAATGTCAATCTGTCTGCATCTTTTTGAATAAGAAAAACAGTTTTTAATCAACACCATCAAGAAATTCAGATAACATATTCTGGACAAACTTTTCTAGGAACACCACACAACTACTGAGAATGATAGACAGTTATTTTCTTCTAAGAATTATTAAGTGTATAGATTGTTTAAAGTATTTGGAAAAATAATGTGAAAATAATACAATACTGAACTCTTTCATCAATGTGTTCAGCAAATGCTCTTCCCAAAAATTTTTGGTGGGGGCCACAAGTCATTTTACTGATGATGGTTTCAACATCATTCTAATATTAAATGCTTATCACCATTAAAATAAAACCAATGATGGTAAGATTTACTATTATTTGGCCTCCAAATAACATTAATTTTATACAAGTCAAAACACAGCTATATATATAAGTATTGGTGTCCAATCCACTGTGCGTATATGTGTCTATGTGCATGCACACATATAAGGGCAGGTGAGTAGGAACTTCCGTATTCCTTAACTTGTTTAAACACATGATTGAAGATTGGACAAGTTTCAGACTCACACTCAGGATACACTATACCACCATTAAATCCTCGTGTGGAGTAGATGTTAGAAAGTAAAATTTAAGGAGTGACAAAGAGTTTCATAAGTTAGGAAGAGAAAAAATAATCAAGAAAATATCTTTAAAATAATTCAAAATAATTAGAAGAGGCAAGGTCAATAAAATATCTACATACTTTTAGAACAAACTGCTTATGTGACTTTCAAGTATTACACGAATTGAAAAACAAGATCTAAATGAGGCAGCAGGGTGTAAAAGAAAGAGAATGAGGTCAAAATATCTGATTTCTGATCCAGACTATTATTTAATTGCCATAAAAGTTGGACAAGTTACTTAACTTCTCTGAACCTCAATTTCCTCATGTGTAAATGGAGATAAATATACAATATTAGTTCACATCACTTTATTTAGCCCACAACATCTTTATTGGGATATGCAAATAAGACAATATGCATGAAGGAAATTTGAAAATGGTATAGTACTACATAAATAATATTAGTAAAATCTATCTTAATTAAGAAAATAATTATTCACAAAAGGCCTTAATTTTATAATAATTCATACTAAATACAAAAGTAATTTAGCATACAAAAAACATTTCACAGCTTCTTAGTTTGAAGAAACACTAACAGAACCTTCAGTTGGCAGATCGTCTTTAAAAGGATCCTCTCGATAATGTTAACACTTCTAGAGGGAGAAGTTCCAAAGAGTTTTAAATGCAATAAAAATCACCTATGATATATCTAAAATAAGACAATTTCATAATTACTCTTACTTTGCTATGTCTTAAAACTAAGAAAATATTTTTGCATTGTCTTTTTTAATTCAGCCCAAATTGAAAAAAAATACAGCTTACTAGACAATCTTTTAAATACTTACTCTCTAAAAGCAAATGTTTAAAATGTAAATATTATTATTACTTTTCTTTTGCAGATAGTAATACCTTTAAAGATTTTTAGTATTGCCCTTTAAAATTTTATCACACGGGGATTTCCCTGTGGTTCAGTGTTTAAGACTCCATTCTCCCAATGCAGGGGGCCTGGGCTCCATCCCTGGCCAGGGAACTAGGTCCCACATGTATGCCGCAACTAAGCATTCACATGCCACACTAAGGAGCCCACGAGCCGCAACTAAGGAGACAGCGAGCCACAACTAAGTAGATGGCGAGCTGCAACTAAGGAGCCCACCTGCCGCAACTAAGACCCGGTGCAACCAAACAAATAAATAAATAAATAATAAATAAATAAATATTAAAAAAATTTTTTATCACACTACTAATCATATGCGTAAACATGGTGCATAAACAACTCCATGTAGGGAGAATGAATTGGACAGTGGGGCTAATTTAACTACACTGGTATTCTGACATATTACTAGAAACAAAGCATCCAAAATTTCTCTATTTTTAACTGACCAGGAAAACTTTATACAACTTTCAATGTGGCCAGTTGACTGACAAGAAGTAACAGTCATATTAAAATCAATTATCTAATTACCTTCATAATAAAGTAAAAATTACACACTTATTGTATAAATTCTGTATGGAGAATACAGAATTTTAGAGTATAAGTTTTACATGTAGATACAAAGAATTATAAAATATACTACTAGTGTCCTAATGGACATTCAGTCTACTTGGAGAGACCAAACATGTATCCCTGAAATGATTAAATAAATTCCAAACATGCCAAATTTTTATTGTGAACTAAAATTGTATATTTATCTCCATTTACACATAAGGAAATTGAGGTTCAGAGAAGTTAAGTCACTTGTCCAACAAAATTCCAGACATGCCAAATGCCAGTGTATAATTACATGTCAATGTTAACAAAGAGTAAACTATGTTTTACAGAAGCAAATAATACTCTATGCAGTCATGGTCTGAAAAGTCTCCTTCATCAAAGAAGATGGCCTCAAGTCAAATCTCAATTATAACTAGCTAAGTATAACAGAGGAAAGAATGTGTCCCAGGAGGCAGGAAAAATCTGAAACAAAGGCAAAGGAATTATTATTATTCATTATTCTTGAATCATTAACTGATTTAATTGTATAGCATACAGGATTTGTAAAACGAAATAGACCAGGTTGAACATAAGGTTGTTTAACCTTTCTGAGTCAGCCCTCTTAGTTATAAAATGAAGTCAGAAACACTGATCTTATAGGATTACAATGAGAATGAAATAAATTTGTGTATATAAATTGCTTAGAATACTTTCCGGCACATGGTGATTAAAAATCATAATAATGATAGTGATGATGATGATGATGATAATAATACCTACTACTTCCACTGACAAGAGGCACAAGAACAGATGAGAGCCCATGAAGCATAAGACTTGCACTAGGATAATGACAGGTAGAAAAGGAAGGGCTCATATGAGGAGAAATGACAAGGAATGCTACCATGAAGGAGTACTCATAAGAACCAAAGCTTAGTTTAGATACAAATGATAAAGTTGGAAAAAATGTCAAACTTGTCACAGAAGTTTCAAATCTGTTTGCATTAAAGAATGATGACAGCACTGACCAAAACAAAACAAAACAAAAAACACTGGTATCATCAGAGGAGATAATCTGTTTTTCTGGGAATCAACATGATCCTCTCAAAATCTGACCCTCTCAAAATCTAAAGCACCGGGCTTCCCTGGTGGCGCAGTGGTTGAGCGTCTGCCTGCCGATGCAGGGGACACGGGTTCACGCCCCGGTCCGGGAGGATCCCACATGCCGCGGAGCGGCTTCGCCACGGAGCCTGAGCCATGGCCACTGAGCCTGAGTCATGGCCGCTGGGCCTGCGCGTCCGGAGCCTGTGCTCCGCAACGGGAGAGGCCACAGCAGTGAGAGGCCCGCATACCGCAAAAAAAAAAAAAAAAAAAAAAATCTAAAGCACCAATTTATAAGCGGTGGCATATATTTCCTTCATACTCACGACCCCTTCTAATTTATCAATAGTTTTACATTTAAATCAATGACAATAACAGGTTAAGAATCAATTCAAGAACACTAGCAGGGAATGGGTCATATTACAGATGGACCCTCTTATTATTATTAAAAATAATAGCAAAGACTGATTAGATTCTTTCTACATGTGCCAAGCTACTTTACATAACAACTCTGTGAGGTAGATGCTACTATTATTTCCATTTCATGTGGAGAAGCACTCACCTAAGGTTGCATGGTTAATAAATTACAGAGTTATCTGAACTCATGCAGTCTGTCCTTTGAGTCTATGCTCTTAACAAAACTTCCTATAGTTTCCTATAATTTA
Source organism: Mesoplodon mirus (assembly GCF_964341445.2). Classification (NCBI taxonomy): domain Eukaryota; kingdom Metazoa; phylum Chordata; class Mammalia; order Artiodactyla; family Ziphiidae; genus Mesoplodon; species Mesoplodon mirus. The sequence continues at coordinate 30,725,319 of NC_138983.1, forward strand.
TTTTTGAGTAGCACAAATATCAGATCATGTCACTCCTCCTCTGCTCAAAACTCTCTAATGGTCTTCCATTTCACAAAGCCCTTCAAAATTTGCCCAGCCAACCTCACCTAACTTAACTGACTCCATCTTCTACTCCTCCACTTCTGGATCACTCTATTCCCATCAGCAGAGCCTTGTTACTGTTCCTCAAACAATGTCTGTCATAAAGCATTTGTACTTAACGTCCCACCTGCCTTCCCCATCACAGCACAGATATTCAAGGATGGAGCATTTGTTCTGTCTTCTCTTTCAGGTCTTTGCTTAAATATAATCTTCTTAGTAAGGCTGAAAACTAAAATTTTTCTCACCATCAACACCCATTTCTCCCTATACCCCCTCCTTGCTTTACTTTTTCTCCATAGAACTTATCTAATATAACATAATCAACCTCATATCCTTCTTTTTTATTGTGTTTATTGTCTGTGTCCCATCATTAGAAGGTAAGTTCTAAGAGAGTAGATAAACTTTTGTATCTCTCATACCTGGAACAGTACCTGTCACATAGAGCTGAATAAATATTTGTTGAATGTATACATGAATAAATGAATACAAATATATTGGTAACTAAACAAATTTTGTTTTCGAAAAAAGGATAAAGGAGAAAAGGGAATAGGAATTAATATTTATTGAGCATCTAACCTGCGCCAGAAAGTTTACAAGGTGTTTAGCATCCATTAACTCACTAAACACTCATCTAATTCTCCTGTGAGACAGATATTTTTTTGCCCTGTTTGCCCAGGAAACAGACTGAGTTTAAGTGGCCTTTCCCAAAACAAACTGCAGTAAGTAATGAAGCCAAGGTGAGACAGTGGCCTTTTTGATTCTGAGGGTCCATGAGCTTCTTGCTTTATCACCCTGCCTCCTGTAAAGTATTTTAGGTAGTAGCTAGGATTTACACATCTAATCTAATCTAGCAGGAATCTTTAAAAACATTTCCATGAGTAAGCATCATCATATTCAGATGGATGGGTGCAATTCTAGTAACTTTTCAGATAAACAATATTGTGATGATTAGTTTATGTGTCAACTTGTCTAGGCTACAGTACCAAACACTAATCTAGGTGTTGCTGTGAAGATATTTTGTAGATGTAGTTAACATCCAAAATCAGTTGACCTTAAGTAAGTGAAATTACTCTCCATAATGTGGATGGGATCTCATCCAATCTGTTGAAAGGCCTTTAGAGCAAAAACTAAGGTTTCTTGGAAGGAGAAATACTTCTTTAAGACTACAGTAGTGCAGATGAACTGGTCTGAAAGGCAGAAATAGAACAAACGTATGGACACCAAGGGGGGAAAGCGGTTGGGGGGTGGTGGTGTGATGAATTGGGCGATTGGGATTGACATGTATACACTGATGTGTATAAAATGGATGACTAATAAGAACCTGCTGTATAAAAAAATAAATAAAATAAAATTCAAATAAAAAAAGAAGAAAAAAGAAAGAAAGATTTAAGTCAGAAGTCTTCATGTTTGCATTCTGCTGACAAACTATTGACATTCAGTGAGAAATTTCAATGCAAAAAAAGAAATGGTAATTCTTCCTCTAAAATTCATCTGCTTTTGAAATTGTCAGCAAATAATAAAAGTGGACATTTTGCTAATGGTGGCATGGGGTAAAGACCCTCTTCCATATGAAGTAAATTGTAATTGTACTATTAAAAAAAAGACTACAGCAGTGGCAATCATTTTATAATATATAAAAATATCAAATCATTATGTTGTGTATCAGAAATGAATATTGTAAGTCAATGGTTAAAAAAAAAAAAACCCGCACAGCTTTAACCCCTATATGAGACTCCAGCCAGCTTACCTGCCCGACAGACTTCAGACTTGCTAGCCCCCACAAATGTGTATGCCAACTCTTGAAAATAAATCTCTTAATATATAGGTATAAATTTTATTGATTCAATTTTTTTCCGGAGAACCCTGACTATTACAAACACTGTCTTCAAGTCTGAAACAATAAGTAAGACAAAACAGAAAATCCAGACGTAGACTTCTAGCAATGCTGAGTAGAACAGGCAATAAACATTTGTTAAGTTTAGATAAACAAATAGATGGCTTACTTAAAGGAAAAGGAAGAGAGAAAGCCTATAAAATTCTTAAAGAAAATACTGTCTGTCTGTCAAGAAAAACTGTTTTTGGGGGGGGTTCTTTTTATGCTTAATAAACATTTTATTTCCATTTTTTCTTTGTTCAAAGGTATCCAAACACTGGCAAACTTCTTAAATTGAAAGAAGAGTCGTCTAATTTATTCAGCTCATTCAACCATCAATATTGAATGTTTATATTTTTTCTTACACATATTTCTTGTATTCCAATCGTGACATTCTAGAGCACAGTGAGCACATTTATAACTTATTACTGCATTACTACCTTGGCTATTCCTTGACCAAAATTTACTTCATACAACTGACAGCCTAACTAACCTACTAAGAAAACCTGTTTTAATAAACTTTGGATAGGTATTAAACAAAGATCTTGTTTAATTTGTATAGGGTTATCAAAATTCACTACAGATAGCTGGAATTAGCATTAATAATTTTATTTGGTTTGAATCTTAGATTTTGGCTTCTTTAAGGTGTTCTTTGCTATGGTATTGGCATAAGGTATAATTCTCCACCCAACTATTTCAACAGAGTCCTAATGCAGTGCTAGAAAACCACATGGGTGCCCTTAAGACCACTGAAAATGAAGTTAACAAATGGGGTTCATTTAGCAAAGGGTCTCCACTCTATGACCTTGGAAGTCATTTAATAAAGGTGCGTTTAATACAGTTGTGTGAAATAAAGAGAAAATTTATATGAAAATACTTTGTACACTGTAGATCACTACACACATATTATTTTTGCTATTAAACATTTGATGGTGACAATAATGGCATGACATTTAATTCTATCTCAAATTGTGTTTAGAAATACTGTCTTTCAAAACACCATAGATCCAAAACCAGAAAATTAAGTCAGACAGTCAAAATTATTTATTGCTATGAAAAATAATTAGGGAGCTTGAAAATCTCACTATAATAGATCTACCACCTGTTTAGTCTGACTGCATTGGGAATCTCAAAAGCCTATATCATGGTCTCTGTGTTCATGAAACCTGTGTTGTGTGCCTCCTGTACCTCCCCAATTATGACCCCCCCACTTTCAAAAAGTATGGCTGGAGTATTTGAAGCAATAACCCAGAATAATACAAGTATTTTAGAGTTACAAGGTACTTAAATGCCAAATATGAGCATTACTGCAGAGACCATTTAGGTTTCTAAGCAATAAGTATAACATGAAAACTATTATAAGGATATTTTTAAGCACCAGGACTATATTATGTTAGAATACAAGGGGAACAACTTCTTAAAACAAAACAAAAAACTATAAATTGCTATAACAAAGGGAAGCTAGTCTTCCCTATACATCTGCTTCCACTTTTCAAGTGCTTCTTCTGTGTTAGTTCTATTTATTAAACAACAACCAAAAAAGTCCAATATTTCCAATCCATTCTAAATTAAATCATCTTAAATCATGCCTTCTGAAATTGAGGAGGAAACACTATTAAGCAACAGGAAAAGTCAATTTTTCCAATTATTTCCACCTAAAATTAAACTTCTGCCCTCAATGCTCTATCTTCAATTCTAGATTTATGTTGCAATAAACATTACTGAAAAATAAGTTGATAACTACTTAAAGCCTGGAAATCTTTTAGTTATGCCAAGTTGTATGTTACAGAATGTGTTATCATTTGTTGTGAGACAATATCATTTATGTCTTCATAATGAGAAGTATCAAATCTATCTGACACAATCTTAAGAGAAGATACAAGGTAGAGAAGATATGATCTTTGAATGAATACCTTATCCTAAAAAAAAATACAAATAAGCAAAGAAGGAGGTTTAGTTTCCTATGTTTGAAGTAAAACATAATACCCCAAATAACCTCAGATGATCCAGTTAATCAGAAAAAGGCTTTAAATATATAAACACTGGCTATACCAAATGAGATCTGGAACAGGCTAAGGTAAAATAATACACATTAAAATATTAAACCATATCAAGAAAATTCTTCTTACTCTCGCTAGGAGAAAATTAGGCAAAAACAACCAGCACTTTCTGTTAATCAGTTAAGATATTTTACTGTCAGAACACAATGCTAAGCTATTTTCTGACTACTAGTTTTCACAACAGGCTTAAAAATAAATCAACTTTGCCTTTCAGGAGTTTGTCTTATTTCAGACATGTAATTGTTGTTACTTCTTAAAATGTTTCTGTGCCAGAAGAACTCTTCTATATCACCACTTGCTTTTTTGTACTTGGAATTCATAATTAAACACTAGAATACTACCCACAAAATGTGAAATATACCACAGATTTACGTCCATGTACTATTTTTATTAAAAAATATTTTAAGTTGTAAAAGAAAAGTACTATTGACTAACTGTTCTACTAAAAAAATTTTTTTTTACAAAAACGATATAGTCCTTGAAAGGTAAATTTCTTTATGGTAATATAAAGTTTAAATAATTTAGATCTTCTTGTCTCTTTAAAACTCTATTCCAGCTTTCTTCTGCCTTCAATATTAGTTAATTGTTGAATTCTCAAAATATCCCACAAAGTACTAAAAACTATAACACAAAGGAGAAAGAAAAGCAATGTGAATTACTGTGATATCCAAACCAAAGAAAGACGTTATAAGAAAAGTAAACAGGCACAAATTTCACCAAATTATATAGAGAATAAATATTTGCTTTAAAATTTCAGATGGGGCCTCCCTGGTGGCGCAGTGGTTGAGAGTCCGCCTGCCGATGCAGGGGATACGGGTTCGTGCCCCGGTCTGGGAGGATCCCATATGCCGCGGAGCGGCTGGGCCCGTGAGCCATGGCCGCTGGGCCTGCGCGTCCGGAGCCTGTGCTCCGCAACGGGAGAGGCCACAACAGTGAGAGGCCCGCATACCGCAAAAAGAAAAAAAAAAAAAAAAAAAATTTCAGATGAAATTTAAAATAAAAGCATTGTCACCAATTTTAAATTCTACAGGCAAGTGTAAAGACATTTGTGCTAGAGTTCAATTCTACAAAACAATTTATAATTTCAGGGGTAACTTTAAAATATAAACCTTAATATGATAATCATATGAAAGAAGCATCACTTGCCTTCTGGTAGATATATAGTAACTCTCTGCTATCAAGCAAAGTTATTATTAGTAGGCTCAATGTTTTAACTTCATTATACAATATAATGTAAATGCAATCTAGGATAACTCTCATTAGTGCCAGTCTACATCTATTACTTTGGTTGAACAAGTTGTAACTAAAGCAAATGAGCTAAGTATAGCAAATATTGACTTATTCCACCATAAAAAATGTTTTTTAAAAAAATCACTTAATTTTGTTAAAATGTTTTAATTTGTACTAATTCACATTAAAATTCTACCTAATATAAACATTAATTCTGCATCTTCTGTCATGATCGTTTATCCAGGTTTTGAAACACATGTAATTCAACAGATAATTATTAAACACTTAATATATAAGCAACACACTAAGCTCTTTATATAAAAATGTGGCTATATGACTTCAGGCAAGTCACTTTACCTATCTAGGCCTTAATTTTTTCAATGATAAGTCAAGAAGATTAAAAAAGATGATCTCTTCAAGCTCAAATATTCTGTAATTCTAAAATAAATAGCATCTAAACATATCTGACTATAACTTAAGAGACAATTCCTTTGCATTTTTAAGACAGTTAAGTAAACTTGAAATAACTCTATTATAACTTAATATCATGTCACGTGAGCTGGAAATTTAAACCCAAAGAATAAGTATCAAAATGTTGATAAATGAAACAATGATTTTTTTCCTATAATTTCTGAAAATATTAGTTGATCTTTATCATCTAAGAAAATATGAATTATCTTTGTTATTGTTAGTCATGGAAAAAAGGTTCATGTGAAGAAGGGATTTTATCTATGTTCTAGGATAAATGAGAAAAGAGGCCATCTATTTTCCTTCTCCAAATAAACGGTTATAGTCACAGGCAAGAGAACTATTAAGGGAAATTAGAAACAGGAGGTTTCTCTTTATGAGAAGTAACCTTAAAATTATCAGTAATAAACAGTATTAAATCAACTTTTGAATTATTATTGATCATGGAAAAAAATTAAAGCAGTCAATAAAGTATAATCGACATTTAAGAGCAAATCAATTGCATTAACTCAAAATACAGAGCACTACATGAGGCTCTAGCAGGAGTCCTGAAAAGAAAAATTATAAATCAATAGTATTGCAAATATATATAAAATCTGTTTCAAAGAACTTTGTAGTAATAGCTTCATAACTAAGTGCTGTTGCAATGAAAACACAGCTGATTGTGATCAATTTGGGAGTCTTTCATTTTACTGAAATTTCCATTACAATGTTATTTGAACAAATCACAAAATGCTCTTGTATGGCATCCTAGTGATGTTTTATAAAATGTGAAGTTTACTGTACTGGTTAGCTCATCATCACCACGGGGAATCATCAAATGGAAATGATTCATTCATGTAAGCTGACTCCTATAATCGTTAACCACTTGTGCACTCCAATTGAAGGAGTACTGATAAGAGTCAGGAGGTTTTCAAACTGGTCTCTGTTATTTACCACCACTTGCTCCATGGTTAATTGAGACTATAATAAATTGATCCAGACATGTTTACATCTGTCAAAATAAGAACTCAAGGTATAGATGCAAGGAGTTTATAAACAAAACTAAACAATTTTAGGATTGAATTTAGAAGTTCAAGCTTTAGGAAAAAACCTTGGAGTTTATTGATGGTCTCTTTCTGCACAAATAATATTTGATATTGACTTTAGACACAATCCCCTATCTATTATGACATTCTGTAGGCTTTGTTTCTTTCTTTGGGAAATAAAAAATGAAGATACACAGGACTGAATGACATTAAACACACAAAAATCTCATTTGGTAGTTCAAGTTATTAGTGACTTTGCAGCAAGGTTTATATCCTGAAATTTCAAAATAGTATTTTAAAGAAAGAAAGGAAACTTGGAATTATGACTCTACACTAAATTATTTAACAATTCTCGTGGGCTTCTGAGGGAAATGAAAATTCAACAATATACTTACTAGCACAGTATTTCAGTTTATAATATCACCCATATGCTATATTTTATTACAAATTCAAATGGATTCTAGGAAATAAAACAACTATAAAATAAGCCATATACCTAAATTACACATTGAGAAGATTATGGTAAATAATATTTCATGAATGTAAACATTAAAAATAAGCTAAGATGAATTGATTACTAAGAAACAAGTTTACATATTTTTATACTATCATTTATATGAACAACCACAGTTTCCTTTAGGAAATAAACATTATTATTTTACACCAACAGAAGTTATTGATGACATTTCCCAATACAAAAGAGAAAGTAACAGTAATCTATAATTATATCATTTATGTTGACTTTGGGGAAAATATAATAATGCTTCAAATGGCATTCTAAAAGGTATGGCTCAGCCAAGAGTATACGGGCAGCAGCAAGACTCTGAAACTAAGTAGCTGAATGTAAACTTAGGTGAGTCCTAACATAAGCTTTGCAGTTAATATTATGCGTCACTTTTTAAAAGACATTTCATATTCTTCTGTTTCTTCTGTGCTTCTACTCAACGATTTATTGTAATGAACATTATAAACTAGTAAGTTAACATTTAGGTATGAGTCAATTTTTTAAACATTTGCTTGATATCATTACATCATTAACTTTTAATTCATAGTAAATGAATTCCAGTAAGTGAATAATATCTTACATAATATTTTCATCTCTAAATAAATCCAAACAAAAGATCATAGTTATTTAATAATTTTCACTGTTAAAAATCACAAAGAATTAAATACCATCCATCTTGGTTTAAGACTCTGTCAGAATATTAAAATATCTTTCCAATGATATATTTGAATTTATTTTCAAATAACATATGTGATTCATATGTGGTTTGGTGAATCAAACGTCAGACATAGTCTGAGTCAACTATGATATGTCCCAGAATGTCTTCCCACTTATAAAGTTAGTTTACAACTTTGTTAGTTAGTTACAATTAGTTTACAATTTTGTGATATGGTATTCATTGTATTCTCAAATGCCACGAAAACTAGTATAACAAAAGACAACGAACAGAATATTAACTCAATCTGGCTCTGGGCCAGAATTGGGGAAACCTAAAAAGAGAACATGGCTAAAGATGAAAAATATCCAAGACAGTAATGACTGCATGTCTAAATTATATTATAAATACTCAAAAACTCCCATTTTATAAAATCAAAGGCATATTTTTCCATAAACTTGATCACTTACCTGTGTGGTGTTAAGTTGAAATCTTACACTTTCACATACACAAATAATACAGTAAAGCTATTCCCCAAAGTATATGTGTGTGTACACACACACACATATAATATATATATATAAATAAAGTATATATGTCCACATGTATGAAGTGATGAAACTATCATCTCTAAAGATATTTCCATATCAGAAGAGATACTTCCTTCTCTATTATTATTTCTCAAATTAGGAAATACTTGCTATTTGGAACACTTCAAATGATAAATAACAATGAAAAGTAAATTAAATCATAAATTAAATGTATCATAAATAAAAATAAAATTATACTATATATTTAATGCTGCAACTATGAGGTAACCACGTTTTTATTATTTTAATAAGATGGACATCCTTCCATGTTAAAAAAAAGTTAACACTTATTGTGTGTTTCCTATGTTCCAAGTTCTATCTGATATGTTCTACCTTTTTAATCCTCATAATGATCCTGAGTTACACTTATTACTATCACCTACCTCCCCTACCAGCCCTACCTCATCCTTTCTAAGAGCTGCATGGTATGCCGATGTGCAATCTTACCATCTATTTATGCATTTCCTGAATAGTACATTTTAAAACATTCTAAAAATCTCCAGCAACCTAAATGAAAATATATACTCAGAGTTCAGCCAGGATTTATTTAGCTAGTCAAAGAGGACCATGGCCAATATGAAAGTTTACAAACTCACCTACTTTTGTTCAGAACAACCTCTGGGTTTGTGGATAAACCTTAGTTACTTTTATATTTCTTAATTTTTATTTCTAAAGCACTATCATATCTCACAGACTTCATAAGCTTTATATTATGTACTTCTAAGAAGTTTCCAGAAAAAAATTATTCGAGGTTATATTGTTTAAGCTCATCAAGAACAGCACTGTTTTATATTTTTATGAGGTTTCTTTCCAAGTATATTAACACTATGTTCATTCTATCTGATTACTAGAATGAAAATATGTGATTGGTAAAGTGGTTTATTTCTGAAAATACATACTTAAAGATTAACCAATATGAGTATGTCTTCACAGGTTCCACCATTCTATTCTATCCAAGGAATCTGAATCTCCTTGCTTTTGACAAGTGTACTATATACATGGATTAAACTTACTTAACCACAGTATCGTCTTCCTAAAAAAAGTTTTAACTCTATCTTACTGTGGTATTGGGTAAAATTAAGCAGTAAAGGCAATTACTAAAGATAAACAAGTATATTGCATTCTGAAAAAAATTTTACATAGAATTATTCCCCAATTAAATATGATCAAGCTTGGAGAATTTAAAAATGTTGTGACACTGTAACCCATGCTATTTTCATCCATAATATAAGTACTATATATTATTGTATAGAATGAAAAGCTAGACAATTATGGTTATTTATAATCAAGTCTAATAAATTTTATAAAACAACATGTTTTCTTCAAGGGTGGAACCAGTAAAACAATTTTTATTATAAATATTAAATCCAAACTCACATAATTACCCTTCCAAAAAAAGTCCATCAGTAATATAGATTGAAAAGAAAGATTATTAAGATTTTTAGAAAAAGAAATCTTAAGTATGTGAGCTCTAAGAAATCATGTATTTTTTATTGACTGTAAAGTATTTTGTAATTATTGACAGTAATACAGAATTCTGTGAAGTAGGTTTCCTATATTTGCTGTCCCTATAACATTTTCTCTTCAACCCACTCCAATCAGGTTTTCAATTCCAACCACTTTCCTGAAGCATATCCTTACAAAATCACCAATGACCTCTATTCAGTTCATATTTTACTTGACCACAGCATTTCACACAATGGATGATTCAGTTCTCAAATTATGTCTTCCCTGGCCATGGTATTAAAGACCTTCTATGGCCTGACTTTTCAATTGTTCTCTAGACTCAAAACCCCAAATGTCATATTTGTCATTTCTACTTGGATTTCTACTATGCACCTAAAATTTAACATGGGCAAAACAGAATTCTTGATTCCACTATATTTTTTAAAATATATACGAATACATAAATATTTATGTTAATGTATATATAACATATAAATGTGCATATTTTTATATATTTATTTGACTGTGTATTAATTATGTCTCCCTCAATAGATCATAAACTCCATGAAAACATGGATGTTTCCTGTTAACTGTTATATCCTCAGGGCTACAAACAGTACCTGAAACACAGCTAGAGCTCTATGAATATTCACTAAGTGAATAAATAACATACAGAATTAGAAAAAATGATTCTTCACTTTGCTTTTACCTTGGGCTTTAAAATATTATGTAAAACAGTTTTAAACCTAAAACCATTAGCAGATAATAATTAATAGATTATTTTGTTTCTAAATGGTTTCAGAACAGAGTTAAGTTGATCCTGAACTATCAATAATAAAAATACTAATGATGATAGCTACTAATTGTTCAATGGCTATTATGTGCTAGTCATTTGAAGATGCTTTATATACATTTAATCCTAATAACAATTCTCAAAGATAGGTATTATAATCCTCCCAAGTGCAAAGAATAAAGACAGATATAGAAACTAAGGCTCAAGATAAAGCAACCTGCCCAAGCTTTTAACAGATGGGGCTGGGATTTGAGCCCAAATCAGTCTGACTCAAAACTCAATACTTTTACAGGGAACTATATTCAATATTTTGTAATAACCTATAAAGGAAAAAGTCTGAAAAAGAATTTATATATATATATATATATACACATTTATATGTATATACATGTGTGTGTATAACTGAATCACTTTGCTGTACGTCTGAAACTAACACAACATTGTAAATCAACTATACTTCAATTTTAAAAAAAGGAAAAAAAAACCTCAGTGCTTTTAAAAGAAATCTGTATTCTGCCTGCCTTTCTTTTTTAGTTCTAGTGTTTACTTATTTTAAATAGAATTCAATTTAATAAAAAAAAAACTGTCAGTCAACTGCTACAATGTCTAACATACTGCAGGACAGTAAACAAATATAGAAAATATATGATCCCTGATCCTTTGGACCTTATTATAAATAATTTCAGATGATTATAGATAGATTTCAAATCAGAAAATATTTTAAGACTATATAAAGTGGTTATTTTATGCTTTTTAAAAATGCAATATTCCCTTTTCTTATAATACCTATTCTAAAATTAAAGACATTAAGTAAAATGCGGATTAAGTAGGTCTAATCATTAAAAGCAAACTTCCAATATATCTCCTTTACCCAGGGACTCCCTAACAAAGCAGTCTGTTTTTCTCTGACACATTTGATGGAAGATGGCTTTCACAGGTTACACAAACTTCTTGGAGTCTACTCTACAGGGAAGATAAGATAGACTGTGGGTTTGATTCCTAACCAGTACTTATTATTTACCCTGTCTCTCCCCTGTGACAGTGTATATGGGCATATTTGCAAATTATTAAGTCACACATTACAATAACATAAAATTGAATCAGCTATAATTTTTAAAACTTTAATTAAAATATAGCAAAATTTTGGTAGTAATGATAATAAGAGATAACGCTAGTTGAGAATTATAAGCCAAGCACAGTCTTAAGTACTTAAATGTATTATCTTTAAATATTATTAGCAACAAATTACTTACAATTGGTTATGACTCACCAGTGTGTCTCTGCACATAAGTTTGAGACCATGTCTTTATATAACAAGTTAGTTATTCATGCCTGTGGGCATGAATATTTTCTTTATTATTTATCTTGCATTTTGGCCATTTTCTAGCACCACAGGGCAAACAGAAAAGAGGGAAAACAAATTTACATCAATCAATGTTATTACCTCCAGTAGCTATTGTCAGAGTTGAGAGGAAGAAAACAAAACCTAGTGAAATATGAAAGATTTAGTGTGTTTGTGTAAATTTCATTTATTCATGATTTTACTTTCTTTACAAAAATAACTAAGGAAAAACTGGTAACAAATACTCAATAGCAATTTGTCAGAATTCATTTTTCCTACTCAAGTCTTGGAGACCACAAGTGGAAAAAGAAAAGGCCCCAAAATTTAAATAAAGTACAAAGGAACTGGGGAAATTGGTGTTTAAAATACGTTATTCTTTTCATTTGTATCACTTATAAAAATCATCTTGTTTCTACCTCACTTTTCAACCTCAGACAAGATAACTTAAGAAATTGAATGCTAATTCTCTAGTAGAGAGGAGACATACAAAGAGAGGATTGCCATAATTTATATTAATATGTCTCTAATAAACACTAGCATCCTTAAATGGCAGAGGTCCCAGCCCTTCTTAGTCATTAAATAACAACCTTACTGATTGAGCCAAAGTAGTAGAAAATAAAATAGAAAGCAGAAAACTAATCATAGTTTCAGATTACATTTTTTTAACAGACTTTATTTTTAGAGCAATTTTAGGTTTACAGCAAAATTGGCTGTATTACTTTTAAATCAGTTTTGCTGAATCTAGGATCATGGAAAGATCAGGGTAACAGCAGTGATATCAGAGAATAAACAAGATATTTAAAAATGTTTCAGATATACAATTATCAAAACACATCCATTTGAAATGAAAGATGAGAAGAGTCAAGGATTCATTTGTTCATTTATTCACTCAACAATAAAGACTTAATGTGTACTCTTATGGAGTAGTATAGTCTACCATAGTACACAGAGAATACATCACAAGCTCGTCATTTCAATAACCGAGTGGGATTATGCTTCCATTAGCTGAAAAATGTAAAATATGAGGTAATGGAATAAGGACTTGATTTGGGACTATTTGAGTTTACAAGAGTTTTTAAACATCATTATTAATCAAAGAAACACAAATTGAAAACAATGAGACACCACTACACACACACCAAAAAAAGCTAAAATTAAAAACACTGACAATACCAAAAGTGTTGAGTTTGTGAAGCAATTGGAACACTCATACACTGCTGATAGAAGTGTAAAGAGATTAAACCACTTCGTAATACTGTTCAGCAGTACCTACTAAATGCTAAATATATGCTTACACTATGATCCAGTGATCCTACTGCTAAATACATACCCCAGAAAAATGAGTGCGTATGACTATTCAAAGATATGTATAAGAATGACCACATCAGCTTCAGTCATAATAGTCAAAATTGGTAACTACCCAAAAGCCCATTAACAGGAGAATGGACAAATAGATTGCTTTATGTTCACAGAATAGAATAGTATACCATAAATTAAAAAAGAATGAACTACTAATCCTATCAAAATGTAGATGACTGTTACTAACATGTTGAATGCAAAAAAACAGCCATAAGTTAGTATATACTTTATGATTTCATTTCAATGAAATTCAAAATCTAGGAAAAGGAGGTAATAAAGTGAGAATAGTGGTGATACTCTGGGGCAGGTATGTTCTATATCTTCACCTAGGTAGTAATTATGAGCATATACTAATTTATAAAAATTCATGGAACTGTACACGTAAAATGTCTGTATTTTGATGCATGAATTCTACTCTTCACTTAATAAAAAACGTTATTGGAAAAAGAATATATAATCAGAAAATTAACAACGGATAAATGTAATAATATATATCTAAGCCATCCAAATAGAAAAAAAGGGTAAGATTATAGATTTCAACCCACAATTATCAGTGATTATGTTAAATGCAAATGAACTAAATGCTCCAATTAAAATATTTCTAGATTGTTGTTGTTTTTTTGTTGTTGTTATGTTTTGTTTTCTTTTGTTTTGTTTTTGCGGTATGCGGGCCTCTCACTGTTGTGGCCTCTCCCATTGCGGAGCACAGGCTCCGGATGCGCAGGCTCAGCGGCCATGGCTCACAGGCCTAGCCGCTCCATGGCATGTGGGATCTTCCCGGACCGGGGCACGAACCCGTGTCCCCTGCAACTGCAGGCGGACTCTCAACCACTGCGCCACCAGGGAAGCCCTAGATTGGTTTTTAAATACACCTATGCATGTGTGCACATGTGTACACACACAAACTAAATCAGTACAAAAAGGTTTTCTTTTATCATACACTGGGTAAAAATAAATTGCAGATAGTTTAAAAATTAGTATTTGAAAATGAAACATTTAAAGTACAGAAAGAAAATATAAGTGAATATCAATATACTTCTAGAGTGGGGAAGATCTATCCTAGCATGAAAACAATGACCAAAAAACATAGTCAAATGAATGGAAAACAGATTGTGTTTCATAAAAATGAAAATTTCTGAGACATACACACAACAAACCTATAAAGATAATGTAAAAATAAATTTTTAAAACTAGGTGAAATATTTTCAATGAATATAATTTGAAAGTATTCATGTCAACAATATTGTTTTTGTCTGAAACAAGAGGATTAACACCTAAAATTTTTTTATATGGGCACATTAAAATTAAGACTTGCACATAGACTATATTAAAATGTTCAACTTCAGATCTAATGATCTAATAAGGGAATGTAAGTTAAAATAGAAATAATGTGCTCTTGATAAAAACAAGTATTAATATTTGCACTGATAATACTGCTGGTAGAATGTCAATTGGTAGATATTTTCTGGAGGTCAATTTGGTAACATGTACCGAACACCAAAAAATGTACGTAACCTTTGTTCTATGTCAAGTAATTAATACCAGTGTAATAATTACATAAAGCAGTTAGTAATTTTCCATGAAATATCATGAACAATAGCAAAAACTGGAAACAGTGAATTTCTAACAGCAGTGAATTGTTTAACTATGTGTGGTATATTTTTGCAAGAGAATACTGTAAATGCACTGTTTATTCATATTTGTTAACATGAAAAATATTAATGATACACTGCTACATAAAAAATGTTGTTTTAAGAGTAGTGTATATGTGTCAGAGTTTTCAGAATGCCAGAATCCTGAATAAGCTACCACACTGATAGTAAAGATTTCTCTTAGTAGATGTTTGGGCAGGCAAAGGAAAATAGAAGCAAATTAGGCAGTCAAGCATCAAATTACTTCTACCTCTAGGGAAAGTGAAAAGCAAGTAACTCGGGTTAAGCATTTCTTGTCTTAAAATCAGAAGCACTGAAGCCCCAAATCTTTCTTTTTATGGCTGAGTAATATTCCATTGCATATATGTGCCACATCTTCTTTATGCATTCATCTGTCAATGGACTAGGTGGCTTCCATGTCTTGGCTATTGTAAATAGAGCTGCAATGAATATTCTGGTATGTCTCTTTTTGAATTATGGTTTTCTCAGGGAATATGCCTAGTAGTGGGATTACTGGGTCATGCTGTAGTTCTATTTTTAGTTTTTAAGGAACCTCCATACTGTCCTCCATAGTGGCTTTACCAATTTACATTCCCAGCAACAGTGCAAGAGGGTTCTCTTTCTCCACACCCTCTCCAGCATTTATTGCATGTAGATTTTTTGATGATGGCCATTCTGACTGGTGTGAGATGATATCTCATTATAGTTTTGATTTGCATTTCTCTAATGATTAATGCTTTCAGCATTCTTTCATGTGTTTGTTGGCAATCTGTATATCTACTTTGGAGAAATGTCTATTTAGGTCTTCTGCCCACTTTTGGATTGGGTTGTTTGTTTTTTTGATATTGAGCTACATGAGTTGCTTGTAAATTCTGGAGATTAATCTTTGCCAGTTGCTTCATTTGCAAATATTTTCTCCCATTCTGAGGGTTGTCTTTTCGTCTTGTTTATGGTTTCCTTTGCTGTGCAAAAGCTTTTAAGTTTCATTAGGTCCCATTTGTTTATTTTTGTGTTTATTTCCATTTCTCTAGGAGGTAGGTCAAAAAGGATCTTGCTGTGATGTATGTCATAGAGTGTTCTGCCTATGTTTTCCTCTAAGAGTTTGATAGTTTCTGGCCTTACATTTAGGTCTTTAATCCATTTTGAGCTTATTTTTGTGTATGGTGTTAGGGAATGTTCTAATTTCATTCTTTTACATATAGCTGTCCAGTTTTCCCAGCACCACTTATTGAAGAGGCTGTCTTTTCTCCATTGTATATTCTTGCCTCCTTTATCAAAAATAAGGTGACCATATGTGCGTGGGTTTATCTCTGGGCTTTCTATCCTGTTCCATTGATCTATATTTCTGTTTTTGTGCCAGTACCAGACTGTCTTGATGACTTTAGCTTTGTAGTATAGTCTGAAGTCAGGGAGCCTGATTCCTCCAGCTCCATTTTTCGTTCTCAAGATTGCTTTGGCTATTTGGGGTCTTTTGTGTTTCCATACAAATTGTGAAATTTTTTGTTCTAGTTCTGTGAAAAATGCCATTGGTAATTTGATAGGGATTGCACTGAATCTGTAGATTGCTTTGGGTAGTAGAGTCATTTTCACAATGTTGATTCTTCCAATCCAAGAACATGGTATATCTCTCCATGTATTTGTATCACCTTTAATTTCTTTCATCAGTGCCTTACAGTTTTCTGTATACAGGTCTTTTCTCTCCTTAGGTATGTTTATTCCTAGGTATTTTAATCTTTTTGTTGCAATGGTAAATGGGAGTGTTTCCTTAATTTCACTTTCAGATTTTTCATCATTAGTGTATAGGAATGAAAGAGATTTCAGTGCATTAATTTTGTATCCTGCTACTTTACCAAATTCATTGATTAGTTCTAGTAGTTTTCTGGTAGCATCTTTAGGATTCTCTATGTATAGTATCATGTCATCTGCAAACAGTGACACCTTTACTTCTTCTTTTCTGATTTGGGATTCCTTTTATTTCCTTTTCATCTCTGACTGCTGTGGCTAAAACTTCCAAAACAACGTTGAATAACAGTGGTGAGAGTGGGCAACCTTGTCTTGTTCCTGATCTTAGTGGAAATGGTTTCAGTTTTTCACCATTGAGGATGATGCTGGCTGTGGGTTTGTCATATATGGCCTTTATTATGTTGAGGTAGGTTCCCTCTATGCCCACTTTCTGGAGAGTTTTTATCATAAATGCGTGTTGAATATTGTCGAAAGCTTTCTCTGCATCTATTGAGGTGATCATACGGTTTTTATTCTTCAATTTGTTAATATGGTGTATCACATTGATTGATTTGCATATATTGAAGAACCCTTGCATTCCTGGGATAAACCCCACTTGATCACGATGTATGATCCTTTTAATGTGCTGTTGGATTCTGTAAAAACTTAGACTTTTGATGCCCTTCATGTAGCTATGTTACTTTGACAAGAGTAACAGGTAAGATTTATTAAGTGTATATTCCATGCCAGGAAGTTTTCTAAGGTGGTGTTTTATACGAATGCTTTAGTTTATTTTTTACAAAAACCCTACCCAGTACTATCATAACCCCATTTTACATGTAAGATAACAATCTCACAGAGGTAAGGTCAATGGCTCAAGGTCACATAGTAATAACTGGAAGCACTAGCCAGGTCCACTTGGCTCCAAATACCAGACACTATACTACCTCTTAAGATTAGATATCACATGATGTCATACTATACAGTCAAAAACAATTAATACTGTAGAAGAATTGTGGATAACAGTAATATCAAATACTTATTTAGAACAGGAAGTGTTCTAAATATTTTCCAACATTAACTGATTTAACCCCTATTATACTCCTATTATTTTATAGATGAGGAAACTGATGCACAGAGGAGTGGAGTAACTTTCCTAAGAACACAGTAAGTTGTAGGGCCAGGATTCTAATCCAGACACTGTGGCTCCCGAGTCATGCTTTTAAGGAAGACACTATAGAAAAGGATATTTAATTTTTTTGCTAAAGTACAAAAAACTATGAATAGTATGATTCCAATTCTGTAAGAAAAGAAAAATCATATAAACACAGAAAGAGTTTGGAAAGATATATACCAAGAGGATTAACAGTGGTTATCCCGAATTACAGGGGATAGTTTCGGTCTCCTTTAAACTTCTTTGTATTTTTAGAATTTTCTAAAATTAATATATATTTCTTTTGAAATGTCCAAGTACAACAAACATTTTCAAATCATGATTTCCTTCCACCACTATCACTATTCTGATCTTCATTACCTTCTATCTATTAACTAATCTCCCCATATCTGGTCTTCTTTCCCACCTGTAAACTCCAAACTAGCACTAAATTAACCTTCCTATAACAAAATGCCGCACTTCGATTATATTATCATCACCTGAAAAAATATATGCCTACATATATTTGTTTACGCATTTATCTTCTATTTCCTTCACCAATATGTGTGCTCTTTTCGGGTAAGAAATTTTCTTGTTCATCAAGAACAGGTACTGTATCGTGCTACTGCAATGATCTAAGAAAAAGATGGTAGTGGCATAGATTAGGGCAAAGACCAACAGAGCAAGTTGAAACAAATATACTTGAGACATATTCTAGACTTAAATTCAACAGAGCTTAGTGATTATTTATCAGGTGCTGGGAGTAAGAAAGATAGGAATTCAAAGGTGATACCCAAGTTTTTGACTTGGACAATTGGTTGGCCATACCAATCACTAAGACATAAGGAGGTACAGGTTTGAGAAAGTTAATAAAGAGTTGTTTGAAAAAATTTTAATAGGTGCCTGCAAGAAATCTAAAGAAAATCTCCAAAACAGAGACAGACATATGATTTGAGAGTTAAAAATGGATGCTTTGAAAAGAGAGGTAAGTTAGGAATGGATATCTGAGTGCATATTTCATAATGTATGTATTATAGTAAATTCTAAATAGTATTGCATATTTCAGTAAATTCCAAATAGATTCAATATTTAACGGTAAAAACACACCACATTAAATAAAACTTGGTTATAAAAAAATGAAGTGGGAAAGTTCTTGCTTACTATGACTCAAAATCCAGAAACAATAAAACAAAAACAATCCTCTTTAAGCAAAGTCAAAAGTCAAATGTCAAATGGGGGGAAATATACTAGCAACTTATATTACTAACAAAGAGCAAATCTTCCTGATATATATCAAAGACAAAGATTTGGAATTGCTTGCATATATATGAAGAGTCTCAAGAGGGTATACAAGATACAAAGATATTAATTATTACCTTTTTATAATTAATGGAGAATTCAAATATTTAAATTAAAAATGGTAAACTTTTAAAAGTATAGTAGCTGGATAGTGAGAAGAGGAAGTTTAAAATAGGAAGAGAAAAGGTGCTAGAACCTAGGAAGAAATCCCAAAGGACTTTAATATGTAAGAACAGACAAAAATAAAAAATACAGCAGAGACATCAGTATGAACTCATGTTTAGCTTAATATAGATACACACGGTTACATATAGAAATATTTATAGATATGTGTATATAAACAGGTTAGTATACACACACTTATTTCCCTTCCTTGTTCTGTCAGCTGAGTGGGCAAGGCCACCCAAGTAGCAATGAACATACCTAGCACCCAGATATTGGTTTCCAAATACCATTCTCCAAAAAAAGAATGGATACTTCTAGTACTCAGGCAGGACATATACAAGATGAACCTGGAGCATTTCTAGTAGTAGAAAGTAAGAAATTACTAAATAAAAAACCAAAAATCAAAAACCTTCATTAATGGAGGTATGTCAAAGGGACACAAGAGCCAACTGAAAGAGCTACCAACAGCCAACTAAAACAATTTGAACAAAATAAATACTGGATTATATCTCAAATATAAAATAAATATCCACGAGTCCATACTGATATAAATAAATGTCTGAACAAATAAAAAATAAGGAAAAAGAGAAAAATATTCTATGCAGAATAATTCCAAATAGTTGAGGCAGATACTCCACTCCCAAGGAAGGGAGCATAACTCCCCCCATCCCCCCCTCCCCAAGTGTGAGCTGCACATAGTGACTTCCTTCTGAAAGGTACAACATGGAGAAAGGAAAAAGAGTAAGTTAATAATGGTGGAATCTAAAAATCCTAACTCAGTCAGGTGAAATTTAAATCAACAGTGTTAAACCATGTTGATAGTACTTTCTCTTGACATGATGTGATAAAAACAACCCTTTACCTCTGTGGCCTTCCTCCCCAAAACCCATGAGCTCAGTCTAACCATGAGTAAAACACTAGGCAAATTCCAATAGAGAGGTATTCTACAAAATACCTGATTAGTAGACCTCAAAACTATCTAGATCTTCAAAACCAAGGAAAGTATGAGAAACTGTCACAGTCAAGAGGAACCTAAAGAGACAGAACAACTAAATGTGCGGTATCCTGTATGAGACACTGGAGCTGGAAAAGGACATTAGGTAAAAGCTAAGAATATCTGAATAAAATATGGACTTCAGCTAATAATACTGTACCAATACTGGTTTATTAATTATAAATAATGTACCATATTAATGTACAATGTTAAATAATATGGGAAACTGGATGCAGGTTACATGGGAACTCCCTGCAGTATCTTCACAAATTTTCTTTAAATTTTCAAGCCTCTATAAAGCCTAGGTTCAGAAGTCTTTAAGATTCTTCATGTTCAAATCAGCTGTCCCAATCACTCATTAATTTCTTCTACACAGTTTCATAATAAAGATGCAAACTAAAGTAAAATACCAAAGTTTGAAAGGAGGAAAAAAAAAAGCAATCAACAAAAGAGATTTTCTTCATAATTTGCTCTTCTTTCCTTGGGCTGAACAATTTTCTCACAGTCCAATACTGCTATTTTCTGTTTATTTCTTTCAGAAGTGCATATAGGTCTGATATTGGAAGACAATCAGAAATCAAGAACTGTTCTCAACTCCCTCAGGAGGCTGGTAGTACCTAACACAGTGTCTGAGACAATGGAAAAACCAACTAGACCTCTCTCAGCATCAGTCGCCTCATCTCTAAAATGAGCATTTAATATCTACTGGGCTACTATGAAGATAAAATGTAAAACAGAATGTAAGGCAGTTAGCAGAATGCTGAAACATGGTATAATAAATGGAAACTATTAGGAATAATAGGAAAATAGAAAATAGTGATGCAGTAAATAAAGAAAATTTGTATTCTCTAACACAATAAAAAAGTAAAAAGGTAATAACATATGAATTTTCATCATCAAATTAGGGACCTGAGATACAGCTGCTATGATGCTTTTGAAAGTATTATATTCAGTAAACTAATCATCCCCCGTATAATACAAGCTACCAGAACAATATGAAAAAAGGAACTGATCTAGTTATGCTCTCTTAAAGTAGATAAGCTCCAGTTCATTTAGATGGGTTTTATGATAAAATTGTGCCACACACCTTTAATTAAAAGCAGATTACCAAAACTGAATAAAAACATAAATAAATTTGGAAATTTAATTGCTTTAATCTATATTTATGATCTGAGGAATTTAGACTTTCTTATGCTACCTAGAATCCCAAATATGCACTAAGGAAGAAAGCAGTTCATTTTGTGCCGTAACATGTTGCAAAGGTAACTAACTATCTTTCCAGATAGTCTGGCAAAAGCGTATATTTCTTAGTAGTAAATACTTCTTCATATGCCTAGAAAATATAATGAAAAAGAAAAGAAAAGGCAAGACAAGGCAGGGCAGGCAGGCAAAACACAGCGCCTTAGAATATTTAAGTTTCTTCATTTCCAAAGCCATATTTGTTTTGTGATGAAAGATAAAATTGCATCTTCCTGAATCAGATATATTAATTTCTATGATTATGGTCAAAGTAAATTTAAAAAGAGCAAAAATTTGAAAGTTTCTTAAAATATGTAAATAGTCATGAAAATACTAAAGAAAGAAACCGTAGAGAGTGAGGGTTTTTTTTTGTTTGTTTGTTTGTTTGTTTTGCGGTACACGGGCCTCTCACTGTTGTGGCCTCTCCCATTGTGGAGCACAGGCTCCGGACGCGCAGGCTCAGCCGCCATGGCTCATGGGCCCAGCCGCTCCGCGGCATGTGGGATCTTCCCGGGCCGGGGCACGAACCCGTGTCCCCTGCATCGGCAGGCGGACTCTCAACCACTGTGCTACCAGGGAAGCCCGAGAGTGAGGTTTTGAGTTAGGAACTCTACTACGTCACTATACTTAACGTCACTCCAGTGATGCTAGTCTGCTAATGATAAGAATACATTAATAAAATATCACATAGTTTAGAATATTATTCACTCTCATTACTAAAAACTGAGATTAAAATAATCTCAGAATTACCTACAGTCAGGATAAAGTTCTTAATCTCGTTTTTCAGCTATGTAAAAAAAAAATCTAAGAACATTTGGCAAAACTTTTCACATATATTTTCTCCTTTGAGCCTCTCAACAATACAAAGGGGTAGGTAATATTGTCTCTATCATGCAGATGAGGAAACAAAGGCTGAAAGAAGTCAAGACACTTACCTAGTGTCATACTACAAGTCACATAGAGCCAGGACAAAAGTCAGTTGATTTCAAGTTTAGTGTGCTTCGCATACTTCAACTGTCATTCTTTACTTAGCTTTCTCTCATTTTAAAATTAATGCACATTCCCCAAACTCGATTTAAGAAGTTTTATTAATAAATAAAAAAGGTATAAACTCCCCAAAACAAAGATAAGAGATGTCAGTAACTGTTCAAATGACAGTGCAAATAAGTGGAAACTGACTTGTCAGAGCCTAAGAAGCTGAAGTAGATGTCAGCTTCCTTAGAAGGTGGGGAAAGAGACAGGATAGAGAAAGCAGAAGCAGTTGTAATCTGCACAGGAGCAGTCAGAGCCCATCTTTCCTCCCATTACCCTTTCCAAGAGATAGGAAATTCATTTTCTAGAGAAACAGTCCAAACAGACCTGGGTTCCAGGTCATGAGGCACAGCAGAGGGCAGAGAAAGGTGCACACTGAAATCAAGGCAGTTGAGCGCAAGTCTTCATCCTGTGCCCAGAGACCCCAGAGACTCTTCTCTACTCAGCTCTGAGCAGGTGGGAGATGGGAAGATTCTTCTCTAGAAAAACTGACCAGCCCAAGAGAAAAGACTCAGCACTACTGATACTTGAATTCTCCCAACAAAATAACCAGATCTTAGATTGGTCACGCTCTACAGAAGCCCAGTGAGCCCCATACCTTACCCTCACAATCAGAGCAGCCCCACTCAACCACCCAAAGACAGCCCAGGGTCACCAGAGTGGGAGAAAATCATTAGTAAACAAACAAGCATGAACTTTGCTCCTGTTCAGATTTTAGGAAATATGCTCAGAAATCACTTTATTTAAAACAATCACTACTCTGCTGCAGCAGTAAGAGAACAAGTAGAATTATTCTCATCTGGTAGGAGTTTGCACTGAATTTTGGAAATCATGCTTTTTCCAAAAAACACTTATATCGACTTCAAATCATTATTATTAGTAGTATTATTATTATTATATATTTTTTGCCATACGCGGGCCTCTCACTGTTGTGGTCTCTCCCGTTGCGGAACACAGGCTCCGGACGCGCAGGCTCAGCAGCCATGGCTCATGGGCCCAGCCACTCTGCGGCATGTGGGATCTTCCTGGACCAGGGCACGAACCCGTGTCCCCTGCATGGCCAGGTGGACTCTCAACCACTGCGCCACCAGGGAAGCACATTAATATTATTAACAGTCGTAGATTTATGATTAATGTAATTATCAACGATTTCACAAACCTAGTTACTAACTTAGACCAAGTTTAATTTTAAAGAACATTATGTTCGGGACTTCCCTGGTGGTGCAGTGGTTAAGAATCCGCCTGCCAATGCAGGGGACACGGGTTTGATCTCTGCTCCGGGAAGATCCCACATGCCGTGGAGTAACGAAGCCTGTGTGCCACGACTACTGAGCCTGCGTTCTAGAGCCCAAGAGCCACAACTACTGAGACTGTGTGCTGCAACTATTGAAGCCAGCATGCCTAGAGCCCATGCTCTGCAACAAGGGAAGCTACCACACTGAGAAAGCTGCACACCGCAATGAAGAGTAGCCACCACTTGCCACAACTAGAGAGAGCCCGTGTGCAGCAACGAAGACCCAACACAGACAAAAAATAAATAAAATTTAAAAACAACACAAAAAGAAATGGATGCTGAGGACAGACCAATCAGCCGTACCACCACAGGGAGCTTGTTGGAACTTCCATTTCACAGATAAGGAAATTGAGATTCAAAAAAATTAAGTGACTTGCACAAAAGTTCAGTGTTAAATAAATTGAATTACCAGGAATAAAACCTAGGGATTTCTAAAAAAAACAAACAAACAAAAAAACACACACACAAAAAAAAAACCCCCAAAATTATGTTCATTATTAAAGAAAATGACTAAAAAAATTTTTTTAGTGTAATAGAAATCACCTCCTGTGATTCTACAGCCAGTAATTTTAGTATAACACCTTTCAGATCTACGAATCTACATCAATGTTTTAATGGCTGTATAGTATCCTTCTATATCACATTTGCCTTGAATTTCTAAATTATTTTTTAAATGTACATTATAGAAGAACTTAAGTAGGAAAAACCCTTACATTATAAATATCAGTTTTAAATCTGAAGCTTTCAAAGGTTTGAACAGCCAAGAAAAGAAACATCTGGAGAATCTTTCTTCCATAAAGTTTTCAAAACACATAAACTGACAGCCACATCTGACTTTCCTTGAACCCTAATATCCACTTATCCAATCCTTTGAATTCCTCCTCAGAATTCACTTGCTAATCTACTCTCCGCTCTCCATTGTAACAGTGATTGCATTAGTTAAATTCTCAGAATCATTCATCTAGATTACTACATAAGCATTTTCATTAATTCTACCAGTCTCTCCCCATTTTGGTCTAATCTCTGCTTTGCCTTTTGAAATATCTTCTTAAGAAAACAAATCTAATAAGCATGTTACTCCCTGTTTAAAAAACGCTAGTGATTGCCTTGTTGCCTACAGGTTAAAGTCCAAACTACAGCTGTCCTTGGAAGAAAGGGGTTAAGGATGGAACTGTGAGTGTTTGTTAAAGGGACCTTTAGTTGTATCTATTAATGTTTTATTTCTTTAAAAAATTAATTAAAGAAAATTAAGACAAAATGTTAATTCAGGGAGACAGGAATATAGGTGTTACTTGTACTACCCTTTGTGTTTTTCTATATTTTAGAATTTCTCTTTAAAAGAAGCATTACTTGGATTACTGATTCAAAAAAAAAAAACAGTGAAAGCAAGAAGATTATGCTTCTGAGTTATCCTACCATATATGACCTACATAACCAAAATTTCTTATTTTTATAGAATTTTTTCATTTCTAACTTGTAACAGTCATCACTTGCATTCAGTTTATATTCACACCCGCGTTTCTCCACTGGTCAGGCTGAGGGTGTCATTGTCTTTTTTTTTTTTTTTTTTTCAAGACATGCATGCCTAAACATAGAAGTGCTCCATAAATATGTGACAAAGAGAAGAAAGGATAGAAACAGGATGAGAGGGGAAAAGGAGGAAAGGAAGGAGAAAGAAAGAGTAAACAAACTGATGTGAGTATAGGAATCTTTCCTCAAGTGTAGGCAAAAATTGTATTAAAGGTTTTAGTTTTCATTATGATTGGCACATTACAATCTTCTAGAATATAAAGACTTTTCAGAGATAGAAGATAACCAGTTTTTTTTCCCATGTTTCCAAGACCAAAATGAGGAAATAAAATCATTTAAAAAATTAACATACATTGGATAAAAGAAAATCTAAGTAGTAGATCATGGTGATAAGATACTGAAATAACATGTAGAGTTTTAACTTGTTGTTACAGTATAAATTAGATTTTTTTTTTTATATCCAGCATCAAACAATGTTCTATGGGGGTGAATCTCCCAGTGTGGGCTTTCTTGGAAAGAAGTGTACTCCATCTCCTCATACGTAAGCTGCAGGTACCAGATGATCCCCTCTGCTCTCAGTCCCTGGCAGTAAGTGACCTGGATTCAGACAATTACATGTTCCACCTGGGATTTTGAAGGAGTAATGCTAAAATGCAGGGACATTTAAAAATTTATGCACGTGGGGAATTAGTTATGTATATACCAGTAGACTCAGAAAACACTGAAATGATTATAATCAAGTTTTTCAAAGGAAAAGACAACCATATATGTCTAAATTTGGGGAGACAACTATAAACTATGGCACAATGACTGTGTTACTCTCTTTCAAGCAGAAACATATGTATTCTTTCCAGGTAAATACATTCTACAGTACCAATGCTGGAAACAAAATGGTGTTTATAAGGTAATCATAAACTATGGGATTAAAGGCAATGGTGAAGTATTTCTTGTTTTATGATCTCAAGAGAATGATTGCATCATGATAACATCACCCTCTAATGAGTCTTTTGGTTTAAGTAATTGTTTTGTTCATAGATAAGCAGTTTTTAAATGCTTGTCTTGGTTTTAGATCAGTAAAGATACAATAGGGAGACTGTGTGTGTGTGTGTGTGTGTGTGTGTGTGTGTAATAAATTAAATGTCAAAATAAAGTACCAAGGAAATACAGTGATTTCATTTTGGCAATGATTAATCCCCAAGGGTAATTAATGTTAATGTTTAAAGAGCTATATGTATGATATTTTGATGTATGTGTTTTATTCAGACTTTACAATTACCTCTTCATATTTAATTTTTTAAATAAATTTAAGCCCATTAGAAAAAAAATTTTGGCTTTGTTCTTTAAAAAAAAGATTTATCTCTCCTAAAGAGAGATAAATTATAATTTGGAAAATGTATTAAAATTATAATAAATAATAAATATTCTAATAAAGGATGGGATATATGCTAGTTGTGGCAAGTTTTCAGATTGAGGTCCATATTTTAATGGACAAGGAAAAGGCATCCAGACCACAGAAAGTAATGAACACTGAAGAATTAACAAAACAGCTCACTCAATTTTAGTTAAAGATAACTAAGTTCCTAGAGAATAAGCCATTTTGGGTCAGGTGATTCTGGGAAAAAAATTATATAAACAAAATTATTTTACCTAAGTCACTAAAGGTGAGAAAATGCATTTGATTGTATGTATGCTACATGTATGATAATTGTGTGACATGTATATGCTACATATATACTTTGTATATAGTTTTATATATAGTTACATTAAAAAAGCATCCTATTAAAATTAGATAACCCAGTAACAGCATGTGGAGAGAGATATGAGAAGAGAAATCTGGAACAGATTTCAAATGACAGCAAAAGCAGTGCTGCCGTGGAAAGAAGTTCTGGCAACAGGTGCAGAAAGATGAGCACATGGGAAGGCAGCCATGAAGCCTGACAGAATTCTGGGAATAAAATAATAATATTTAGAATTTATGCCATACTTTTTTTCCTTCAAGCATTTTACACACATCAACTAATTAATCATCAAAACACCCACATGAATATTTCTTCCTCATTATCACACCCAAGAATGATGTTACTTTTTCTTAACTATGTAATACAAATCATATTTAAAATATTTTTCACTTTTCACACTAAACTTTTCTGCAATATTTGCCTTTACATCTAGAACTAATTTAATCATAGCTTTTGGTATCTTCAACAGATTCTATTGCCCCAAACAAATCCAAAATTAGATTGCTTGTTTCCAATAGATTTCCTTTGAGAGTGACATCAGGATTTATTAAAAGAATGGATACACCATGGTTGCTACGGTTCACATTCAATCTGATAGAGCATATTAAAGTTCAGAATAGGTACTGGGCAAATAAATAGAATATTAAAAACTTCCAGAAATTCTGAAAAAAAAATGCTCAGGTAATTTTCTTAGACTTTATAACATTACCAAATGACTATTTTCCAAGACTTACTAATCACCAAATCCAATAGCCTTTACTAAAATGCTCTTAAGTCTGTGATATTAACTACCACACTTTTGGCTTGGCCTTCCATGACAATGTACACTCTAATTTATTCTCTTCATTAACTGCTATTTCTTTAACTGCTGCCTTTAAAATGAATGAGCCCCTCAAGAATCCCCTTTGTTGGAAGTGGGCTCTTGAGCCAGATTGCCTGAGTTTGTATTCAAACTCTTCCACTTACTAGCTATGTGAACTAAGGCAATTTATCTTGTGTGTTAGTTGTTCCATCTGTAAAAAGGAGGTGTTGGTAATAATTGTACTATACGCATTTTATAGGGGTTGTGTGAGAAATATGTGAGAAAATATATGTCAAATAGACATACAGTGCATGGCACATAATAAACATAAACAAACGTTAGCAGTAATGATGATGTTAATTTCTATTATTACTATTATCCTCTTTATTTGTAATATCATCTAATCTTATAGCTTCAATTATTCCTACTTTGTGAACCACCTTCAAAAGTAAATCTTGTTGATGTAACCTTTTTCTAGAACTCTAATTCTCATTTTCAACTACCTGCTGAATAGCTCCATTATAGTGCCCTGTCAACAGCACAAACTCAATAGGCACCAAACTGAACTCATGACCATCCCATCGTTCTGATGCTTTTTATCTAGTTGTAGAAGAATTTCAAAATACAGGTTATATTTCATTACTATGCCACCCTAAGTTACAACCTCGACAATTATTTTAATATTACACTTAAAATAAGGCCCAACTCATTTTCTCCAATTTGGCAGTATATAATTTGTCTTCTCATGTTTTCCTACCTTGACTAAAGTTATTACCCTTTTACTTAAATCTAAAACTAAGAAATGTGGTCTATTATAACTTATTCTAACACACTTTTTATTCTAGTGTCTTTTTTTTTTTTTTTTTTTTTTTTTCTTTTTGCTGTATGCGGGCCTCTCACTGTTGTGGCCTCTCCCGTTGCGGAGCACAGGCTCCGGACGCGCAGGCCCAGCGGCCATGGCTCACGGGCCCAGCCGCTCCGCGGCATATGGGATCCTCCCAGACCGGGGCACGAACCCGTATCCCCTGCATCGGCAGGCGGACTCTCAACCACTGCGCCACCAGGGAGGCCCCTCTAGTGTCTTTTTGTACATTAACTCTTTCAACTTACTTTCTTGTATGGAATGATATATAATCTCTGATATCTCTTAACTCCAAACTTTCACTATATTGTTGTTTTCTAACATTTACATATAATGGTTAATGTTTACTATGATTCATTTCCCTTTTATTTCTTTAAATTATAGTTAGTACATTACATTGATTTTTTTTATTATATGTATTTGGTTATATGTTCAGAATAAGAAGGGATGATACAAAACTTTCATAATAAAAAGGGGATGTTAGGTCTGATAGAATTGAGAATCAATGTACTAAATGAAGAGCTACATCAGGGAGTTTTATTGACTTGCTGGGTTTATTAAAGGAAGAAATGGTTTGTTATTGGTTTGTTTATTTTAATATTTTGACCATTTAGTACATTTTATTTACAAGGAGTAGGGCAATGATAATCATTACCATTATCATACTACTTTGCATATGCCTATAGTTTATAATTATTGCAAAATCTCACTCAGCATATTAATTTCATATGTACATACTCTATGCCAGAATTAAGTATATCAACTCCAATATTTTTTAAATGCTTTTAGAAAACAACAACGGTCACTTTTAAGAGGCCAGGGTCACACTAAGAATAAATTCAGCAGATGGGTATACAACCATTGACTTATTTATAAAAGACATCAAGGAAGCCATTCTTAAACAGATTAAATTCTACAAAAATCCTAAATCTGAAACGTAAGCCAGATCATTAATTGTAGAATCCTACTGTCTTAACACAAGCGATTCTGAAAGTAGTATAGTAACCTGATATTAAGAGAAAGATCATGCCATCATCTCCTCCTTGATTACTTCCCAACAACAGGCCTGTAGTTAAGAATCATTACATCTTTTATGAGATGAGGAAATGGGGGTTTATAATTTCAGAAACAAGGGCTGAATATAATTTCTCTTATATCTATCACCTATTAAACAACCATGTTTTTTCAGAAATGATTTAAAGTGTCTGTTTTTGTAGAATTTTGGTAACAAGGATATTTTCTATTCTTTTATTTGTGTTTGAAGGCCAATATCTTCTGGGTGGAGCCATCAGATTTGCTTGGTAAAGCTACCAGAGAATAAAAATAATTGTCTATACTATCATTTGTAAGTTTTTCAGTAGATATGTATAATTTTATAATAGAAGAAGGGAAATAAATTTGTCTACAGACAAGTTTGACAACTCATAAAAATTATTTTTTAGAGTTTCTATCAGTTAATAAGATGATCTTGTACAAATGTTTTTTTTGGTTATTTTATTCCCTCCCCATTCCCTGGGGATAAAGCACTGATAATTTTTAACATTTCAGAAAGAAGAGTGACTTAACACATCTAGAAAGTGATGACATAAATGTTTATGAGCAAAGATATTTATCTATTTGAAAAGGTCATTTTTAAAGACTTCAAAGATTCTATTGTAACGAATATCCACAGTCACGAAGAATTATGGCATACTGTACTGAAGATACACTTTCCTAATACACTGAGATCTGTTGAAAACCATAAACATAAAATACATTTATGACATGAATAGAAGAAAAATGAGTTTCTAACCATTCTAGCTATTCTGAAGATAGAAAATGTTTCCATGTTGTATATGCCTTAATAGAAATCTCAGGTCTTCATCTCTTTTTTCTTCTTCAACTAGGTACCGTTCCAAGATCATGCCTCCCATAAAGTACAGGGATGAATGAGATTGTCTATGAGGTCCCTTCCAAATCTAAGTTCCTATCCTAGGGTACACTTTAGACCCTAAAGAGTAAGAGTAATAACACATTAGACACACATAGGAACATACAAATTTTTCCAAGCAGAATACCATTACTGAAGAGGACCTGGAGCTTATTTAGTTCCTCATACAAAATAAATGAAATAAACAAAGCCCAAGGATATAAGGTAACCTACCTAAGATGACATAACAAGTTAACAGCAGGGCAGAAACCACAAATTGCTAATATTTACTGTGAACTTACCACCCTGTAAGGTAGGTATTATTACAAAGCACATTTTATAAATGAGAAAGGTGAAGCAAAGGGAAGGTAAGTGGCTTGTGTAGGTCATAAAGTAACAAGTTAGAGGGGGAACAGAGGTTTGTCCTCAGATAATCAGCTTCCAGAGCCTTGTTCTTAACCACTATGCTGGAATCTTCCTTTTAATTGCAAGTTGGATCTCCTAATTCCCTTTCCAGCTCCCTTTACTGGAGACTTAATAAATAAAAATTCCTGCTTGAAAATAAGATAAACTTTGCTCTTATGAGTTACACAGAAAAGAATCAATAGCAGAAACATCAGATAAGAATCCTAGTTTGAAACTTCAAATAGCTCCATTATTTCAACTAATATTAGATATTTACATGAAAATGCAAATGAGTCAACTTATGGAGATTAACAGAGGATCAAATTTTAAACCAGAACTTTCTCAAGCACTATTAATTTCTGCACTTAGCTCATGCTTGCAGCTCTACCACATGGATGTTTGTTAAACGAGCCTAACGATTAGAGCCTCTGTCCAGAATCATTCTAAATTGGGACCTTAATTGTTTCTGTTTCATAAGTCAGTGGGTGTAATATTTTATCTGTTGGATTTTCTAAATGCCAGTTCCATCATGTTCTGAGCACACTCTTTTGCCCACTCAATAGACTGGGTCATCAAGACAAAACTTTGGGATAACAGGATAATGAAATTTTCTAATTCTTTAATTATTCTCTCTTACAAGCAATCAATAGACTAATATTTTCATGGGCTCATCTACATCCCTCTCTCTCTCTCTCTCTTCTCTCTCTTCTCTCTCTCTCTCCCAATTTAACCAAGCCCAACTGTATAAATCACACATTAGGATATTTATTTTTAAAAATTATTTTCCAGAATAAAAAAAAGTCCCCCAAAGGCTGTAAATTAAAAGTAAATAAATAAAGGTTTCATAACATACTTTTTTCCCTTTTGCTCTCTGGGTGAACTGTTAAACTATAAAAAGAATGTGGTATGACCACCATCTGGCTAACACCAAAAATATAAACAAATCTCTTTCATCAAAATTGACTGGAAAGAAAAATTTTTTATCCTGAACCCCACTTCCTTCCTGCCATCCATTTGGAAATGAGAAATGAATTCAACAGAGGGGAGGTTACAAGACAATTTTAGAAAGCAGCTTAGGCATAATGCTTGTGAACTGGAAGGGAATCAGCAGTGTGGTGCAGCAAAAAGACATGCATAAGCTTTGAGGCCATATAAAACTAATTCTATCACTTCCTTGCTCTGTGAAGTTGGGCAACTCATTTTACTTCTCTAAACCTAAATTCACTTGTCTAGAAAGTACATAAACTAGCAAGTGTGGCCAAGGGGACAGAAAGAAACTCTAAATGTCTTGGGAAATAAAAGCAGAAATACAGATACAATAACCAACGTTATATAATGTGAATAAAGCAGAGACTCATGCCACGGGCTGACTCTATTTCAGAGGCAAATAACTATACCGATAATTGAAATCTGAAGAAAGAGGGTGGGACCAATAACAACAGGGGTAAAAATTAGAAATTAAAGATTCCTTTTCAAGGGAGAGTACAGAAAATACAGGTCTTAAAGAACAGCCATAAACCTATTTGCAATTCTAAACCTTGCTGAGTGGAGACACACAGAAATTTACAAGATGCAGGAGGAGGGGTAGTAATTCAATAAACAGTCATTGAGTGAGGAACTGAGTTAAATGTTGAGAAAATACAGAATGACCTCTCCAGTTTAAAGAGGAAACAGGTAAGTTAGCAGACAACTAAAAAAGTGTAGTAAATGTCATCCTGGAAGAAAGAACAGTGTAATAAATGCCACCATGGAAGAAAGAAGGGACAGAAGCATGTGCAAGGTAACAGAGACCCAAAAGAACCTCATAGGTCTAATGTGGATGGCAAGTAGGGCATGTAGCAGAAGAGGAGGTTGACAATGTAGAACGGGCCGGGTGGTAAACGAACTTGTACATCTGCCAGGAATTTACAGTCCATTAAACTGAAAAGTAATATGATCAGATGTAAAGTTAAATCCATTTAACAGCAAAGTGGAAGATGTACTGAAAGTAAGTGATAAATTAAGAGGCTCTTGCAGTCATCCTGGTAAGAGATAAGAAGGTGGTGAGGTGGTATTTTAAAGTGGGGGATGGGTGAAAAAACTCCAATCAAGAATACCTACTGGGTTTTGCCTGAGAAAACCATAATTCAAAAAGAGACATGTACCAAAATGTTCATTGCAGCTCTATTCACAATAGCCCGGAGATGGAAACAACCTAAGTGTCCATCATCGGATGAATGGATAAAGAAGATGTGGCACATATATACAATGGAATATTACTCAGCCATAAAAAGAAACGAAACTGAGCTATTTGTAATGAGGTGGATAGACCTAGAGTCTGTCATACAGAGTGAAGTAAGCCAGAAAGAGAAAGACAAATACCGTATGCTAACACATATATATGGAATTTAAAAAAAAAAAAATGTCATGAAGAGCCTAGGGGTAAAACGGGAATAAAGACACAGACCTACTTGAGAATGGACTTGAGGATATGGGGAGGGGGAAGGGTAAGCTGTGACAAAGCGAAAGAGAGGCATGGACATATATAC
The DNA here is from genome assembly GCF_964341445.2 of Mesoplodon mirus. Classification (NCBI taxonomy): domain Eukaryota; kingdom Metazoa; phylum Chordata; class Mammalia; order Artiodactyla; family Ziphiidae; genus Mesoplodon; species Mesoplodon mirus. The sequence goes on from NC_138983.1 coordinate 30,759,095, forward strand.
ACTACCAAACGTAAGGTAGATAGATAGTGGGAAGCAGCCGCATAGCACAGGGAGATCAGCTCGGTGCTTTGTGACCGACCGCCTGGAGGGGTGGGATGGGGAGGGTGGGAGGGAGGGAGATGCATGAGGGAAGGGATGTGGGAACAGATGTATATGTATGACTGATTCACTTTGTTATAAAGCAGAAACTAATAAAAAAAAAAAAGAATACCTACTGGGTTTTGAATTCAAGTACCAACCAAACAATTATATAGTAGAATATTTAGAGCTATAAGTTTGTTTTTAATTGAGTTCCAAATACTCATTTTGAACATCAGGTCCAAATATTTGTCTTGTGAAAACAAATAATTTCTTCCAATGAAAAACTTTCATCCACAAAAAGCACATCTCAAACAGGGAAATCTTTTCTTATTACCTATTTCTTGATCACTGTTCTTCTGTCTGAACAGATGGGAAATTCTTCCTCTTAATCCAACTGAGGGCAGAAACTCCAAATGGTAAGAACTTTCTGGCATGGTTTTACAAAGAGTGCTTAAATCTATTCCAACAACATAGTGTGGGAGTATTTCAGCATAGGTTGGAACAGTTTCAGGTTCATCATTACCTTCTGAGAATACCTTTGATAAATAAAGCCTTAAAAGACAGTAAGGCTAAAGTCTCAACTCTCCTGAATAGACAGAATTATTCTCTTCTGCTTTCAACATTCCAACCCATATGGGTAGAACTCCCAAACTGCTGATATCTAGAAATGATAGCAATGTATGCCCGTCCTTTATAATGAAATTATAAAAATGTTAGGGAGTTTTTGTTTAGTTTTTTTCTCAGGGAGTGTGTAGGGAGAGAATCTTTCATTTTTTAAAATCATCCCTACTTCAAATTCAGTAGAGGTATTCCTAAAGCACCTTTCCCAACTCAATATCCTCAAGCTTCTCTTTTATTTTTGTTCTGTCTCCAACCTCTCCATATCCAAAATAATAGATATTGGTTTATTTGTGTGTTTGCCTGTGGAAGAGGTGTTAGTGAGAAGATACTAGTCCAATTCTTTTGCTCCCATAATATCTCTAACACAAATCCATGTCAATGCCATGAACCAAATAGAAGTAATAAGAAAGAAGAGGGAAAGAGGCAATAACAGGAAAGGGAAGACAAAGAACCAATAATAGTTAAATATGGACCAACCTGAAGAAAGACCAGTTCTATACTAGTATAGTATAATTACCAAATTGAAAAATTAGAATTTTTCTAGTCCAACTACTTTGTTGAAATTTTGATGCAAAAGAGTACTGTAGGAGATTGGTGGGTGTGGGAAGAAGAGGGACTGATTAAGCATTTCAAACCTAATCTGGCAAGGAGTTTAGGACTGCCTGCCCAAGAGATTCATCCTAAGCAATAATAGGTCTTTAATCTGTATATTTAAAATTTGAAGAGGCTACATTGCTCCTAGGTGTGTGAAGAGTATAAAAGTATCAGATATTACCCAACTTCTTTTTCTAAATTCCTCAGCTGTTTCAGTGAGTAGTTTCCACTTGTAGGAAAGTGGAAACTACTTTTCTTGCCTCAGAATTTTATTTATTGACTCTCAATATGAGAAATGCAAATGTACTTTAAATGTGCTTTAAGCTCTGTTTTGCTATCGTGCTTTTTTGTATAGGTCCTTTCTCTAGTTAAAATAATTTTTCTGTTGGAAGCAGATGAATCCTGGACAGTCATTTACTAGTTTGGTTTGGGTAACCCATCAGAAATACTCCAATGAAATAAGAGATGGTCCTACTCTCATATTATCTTTAAGCCATCCTCATCCACTACTTGCCTAACCCCCCCAAAATTATACATTTTAGATCTAGAATCATACCTTTTAATAATTACCTAATTCAAAACAATTATTTAATCTATAATAGACACAGCAGCCTGGAAGGGAAGGTGATCTGCAAAGTCACATAGAGTTGGGACCAGAAGCCAGGTCTCCTGATTTCCAGTCTAAAACACGAAAGATACAAGAATGGCTCTGGCTAAGCTTCCTAGATGAGAAAAGATTGTGTGGTTTCACCAACCCACCTCCCCACCCCCTAACACACACACCTTGGCTACATCCATATTCCAGTACATTTTGTCATCATATTATTGTCATCTCCATATGTACCAAGCAATGTTTATGAAATGCTTTACGAACAATGTCTACTCATCAGAAAATCCTGACATAGGTTCACCAGAGTAGAAAAGGCTAAAACAATCAGAAGGCTGAGACTGAAGCCAAGAAGATGTGCCGGTAACAAAGCATCAAGTTACTTGAAATAAATTCAAGTGTTTAGGCTAAATAAACAGCAGGATAGGAAAAGTGAAGCATATTACTCCCTTGCCCAAAAGCTATCTTACCTAGCAGCGTCTTAGCCTGGAGGTAAAATTGCTAAACAACCTGGTACCAGTCCACATTTCTAATCTCATCTTCCATATCCTTTAATGCAGTATTATACTGCTTTGGGTCCCCTTTATATGTTATAAATTCAGTAAGTTATGAATTAATGGCTTTTTTGTCACTGAGGTCATAGGGTGCTTGAAAATACAGAGTATGTAAACTCCCTAATGGCCACTACAGTTCTAAAAACAACACAAACTCAAGAATACTTGCTGACAGGAATGATGACAAGTACCATAAGTAAGAAAGGAATAAATGGAAAAAGACTGCAATAAAATCAGTATACTGAATGCCTTGGTGACTGAAGAAACATAGTCATCTATTGGCCAACAGGAAGACTGGTAAGAAGAAGCTAGTTTAGCTTAGGTATAGAAAGCCAAAGACTTAGGCAGTCTCTTTTGTACAGAAGTGCTAAGAATACGGCTCCAGAAACAACATTATTAAAATGAAGAACATACAGTAATTGGGAAAAGTGTGACCAAACATTACATGATTAAATAATCCTGACAGAACACATAATTGCTAAGTAAACTGACTCCAGATTTAGAGAGACGGCAAAGAGAAGTGGGGAGAGAAGAAGAGGGGAGTCAGGAAATAAAGAGATAAACAAGAAAAATAGCAGGGAATGGAGATTTACTCTTTCTTAGTGGAAGTCCTTGAGGATGAAAAATGTCATACCTTGAAGAGATCAGCATAAGATATGGTAATTAGGCTCCCATAATCTCCTGAACTTTAGATGTCATAAAATGCCAGAAAATGGAGTTTTTCCTTTGTAATTTATACATTACCAAGAATTCTCTAGCTGTTCAGAATCTCTAATAAAACTCCAAACACCCAGTTAATAAGATTCAAATATCACAATTTTGCTAGCAAAAGAGGAAAAACTATATACCAAGACATGACTCAAAGAAAAAAAAAAAAGGCAAGGAATTGGTAAAGTGGTGTGGCCAAGCCATGGACAAAAAAATAAAAATAAAATGAGGTTGGGTAAGAAGATTGAAAAACAAAAATCCTTTAGGTGGGGTTGGGGAAGAGTGAAATAGGTGAGGGAAACTAAGGTACAAACTTCCAGTTACAGAATAAATGAGTCACAGGGATGAAATGTACAGCATAGAGAATATGGTCAATAATAATATAATATATTTTATGGTGATAGATGGTAACTAGACTTATCAGGGTGATTATTTTGTAATGTATAGAAATATCAAATCACTATATTGTGTAACGGTAACTAACATAGTGTTGTAGGTCAATTATACATCAGAAAGCAAACAAAAAGACTCATGGCAAAAGAGATTAGATTTGCGGTTACCAGGGTCCGGGGAGGGGGCGGTGCTGGTGGGGGCAGGTAACTGGATGAAGGCAGTCAAAAGGTACAAACTTCCAGTTACAAATTGAACAAGTACTAGCGATGTAATATACAACATGATTAATATAATTAACATCACTGTATGTTATATATGAATGCTGAGAAAGTAAATCCTACGAGTTCTGATCACAAGGAAAAATAATTTTTCTTTTAGTTTGTATCTATATGTGATGATGGATGTTCACTAAAGTTATTGTGGTAACCATTTCATGATGTATGTAAGCCAAATCATTATGCTGTACATCTTAAACTTATACAGTGCTGTATTTCAATTATATCTCAATAAAACTGGAAGAAAACGAGAAAAATCTGTTGACCCTCAGAAAGGTTAAACACTAACTGGTGATAGTCTTAGGCAAAAGAGTATGTAATCCAGCACTTCTCAACATTACATATGCAGAGATTAAATTCTTCAAGCATATTCACAATGTTCTTTGAAAAACAGACAGGTAAGAAAGAGGTGGGGTGGTGGGAATTCTTTGGTTAAATAAGTTTGCACAGTGGGTACACAAAGTTAAAAATATTTTGCTTTTTTTTCCCCCTAGGATTCTTACATGCTAGTGTATAATAAGAATCTCCAAGAGAAGTACAGATTATGCTATATTTCTAAAACTTAATTAACCATAGAATTCTTTAAAGCCCATCTCATTAGAACAGAATTAAGGGAAAATGAATGAAAACCCAAAAGGTCAAATGGTTGCCTTTGTTCTTAAGCGTTTCTAAGGAGTAAAAAGAACAAGGACCATCTACTATATTCCAACAAATCTAAGATCATACTGATTATAAGATGAAGCATTAATATGTACTATGAAAGAAAGATGCTGCCAATTAAATTATGACATGTCATCAACTGTAAAATGTGTCTCAATTTCAAATAGCTTCAAAAGTAATATTTAAGAGTAATGATTCAAAGATGTGTGATCCATTTACTGTCATATAGATTATCTATTGTATATCTAGATCAATACTTTTCCTAAATTTCCTTTCCAAATCTGGCATGAGACAGCACACTGATGTGCTGCCATAAATTGCCTAACGTGTTTATTATACAGATATTGTTGAAGACTTTCAATAAGTTACTCATTAGCTGGGCTTCAAGTTCCACATTTGATTATGGGTAAATAATTCCCACCTCCAAGGGGTGCTGGGAGGATTTAAAGAAATAATATATGGAAAGTGTGAGGAAATAAGTAGGCACTTAATATGTGAGTTATCTTCTCTTTCTTCTTCTTTTATTTCTCCCCCTCAGTAATTAACCCTAGCACTTTATCATCTTGCCAGAACATATTTGATCGCTTCGGCCAAAATACCTTCCTGGTCTTGATTACTTGTTTAATCTTCTGTAAACATGAAGAACACCTAATAAGTCCCCCCTTGCAGAATCCTTTATACAAATAAAAGTACGTTCAAACAAATATGAGCACAATGAAGAACAGAATCTTTCAAAAACATGTCATTTTTAATAAGTTTATTAAGGTCAAATTAATGCAATGTAAAGGAAACTAAGCATGCCACTTAACCTCCAACATAATGTTTAGTCGGAGAGCGGGCTCTTATTTGACAAACCAATGTACTATTATTGTATGAACTAGTTTCTGTGGAGCATAAAAGAATTCTCTCATGGACTGATAAATTAGCAAGCTAAAAAGAGAAGGAATTGCATTGAATAATTTTTAAGGGAAAAAAAGCATCAAGCAAGGGAGAAATTAAACACAAATGACACAGAGTTCATAAAAGAGCTTTAAAAAAAATCAACATGGTAACTATAGGTCTATTCAACAGACCAAAAAAAAAAAAAAATCATAAAGCAAAACAAAAACCTAAATACCAAAGAACAATTAAGCAAGTTGCCAAAAAACAAAATACTTTTGTGGGATGTCAATCAGTAACAGTGAGCTGACAACTGTGCCTTAATTAATTTTGAAACTGTTTCCAATTAGTTAGTATAGAACACTAGAGGCTTCATGCTGCCTATGACTCAGTGCACTGACTCATCCACCAAAACTTTTCTTACAGAAGAAATATCCAAGCACCCGCCAGGATGCAAGATCAAAAGGAAAGAAGGTTCACCAACCTTCTTAGTTAAAGGCCTGTGATAAATTTAGATGACCGGAAGGATATGGAACAACTTTCCAGAAAGGTTTAATAGCCAGAAATAACTTGAAAAGTTTGATTTGTTAACAAAACAATGAAAATATATTCTTTAAAATTGCTACTGCAACTATCTCTATAAAGAATGCTAGTTGTTTTTTAAACTATACAGAGGATATAAGTAATAAAACCAAAATTAAAGTGTTTAATTAAATTCACCTATTCATCATATATAAATATCCCATATTTCCTAACTTCTTAATATAGCAGTGGAAACAAAATTTAGATATGAATAAAAGCCTAAAATCATCATATACATTTAGCCCATTGAAAGTTTCTTATATTTCTTTCAGATTTAGTTTATCCTTAGTGTGATCCAAGATTACTGACCTTTCTAGAATTAATATAAATGCCTTAAGTGGTTCTTCAAAATAACTACAAAAATAAAAAAGAATGCAAGTAACTACCTTTCCTTGTGTTTATCATAAAATTTACCTCTACCTAACATTTTATCTCTACCTCAAACATGTTATTAAATCACAGTTGCAATATAGATAACTATTTGTAAAACAGTTTAGGAATGTTTTGGGGTTGGGAGAGAGAGAAAAGAAGAATGAAAGACTACTCCCTGCGGGGAAAACAAAGAAGACCCTTTATTCAGAAACTGAAATCTAGGAGAGGGGGTGCCCCACAGGACTCAGCCAGTCTCAATATCGCAGAGAGCCTAGGGGATCCAAGGAGAGAGGTCAAATTAATACCAAGTCAGTTCCTAAACAAATTGCCAATAAGAGATCCATTACGCCGTAGAAGTCTATATGTAATGATTCAAAAAAATTAAGATGACTTACAAAGACAAGTTAGTACAGGAAGTAAAAAAGTAAAGACATGGAGATAGGAAGGGAATGAAGATGGCAATAAAGATATAAGAAATAAAAAGGTAAAATTAAAATCGCTAGTAAGACTGTTACTCAAAACATAGGACATAAAATGTTTATGTCCTTTGATAAAAGAAGACCACAAAATTTACAAGTTTCCTAGAAGCCACTGCAAAGAGAGAAACATATGCAGTCACATGATTTGTCATATCCAGAAAAACAAACACACACACACACAAAACCTAGTCCTTCAAAATAAGATTTCTTACTACTATTGTACCTTGAAAACAAAAATTTCCTATCAGTCCTCATAAAGAAATCACAGAAAACCACCTTCTCTTCCACCCCTACAGTGAATATAACAATGAGTTTTAAAGTTGTGTTACTTTTAATATCCCTCAATATAAGCGATGGAATAACAGTGAAGCACAATTCAATTAAACTAATTCTAATGTGAAAACCATATGGTACAAGTACACTACAGTCCTTCATAAATTTTATTTCCCCAAAAATTTTTATAGGTATTAGGTGGCCGAGAGTTCAAAGTCATAATCTAAGACAAGAACCTGGAGTCTAGCTACTTTATGTTGTTTGCTAAAGAGCAAGTCTATATATTTTGACAGTAGGCAGGAAAAGATATGTGGCTGATATACACATAGGAAGCCTAATGAGTCTAATGAGAATACCTGCCTGAATTAATTAAACAAGTGCTTAATGAGTCCCATTACATAAAAGATAAGATAGTACTTAGTGGGGATACAACGTTGAACTTGTCTACCACCCTCCCGTAGCAGAGGTTAGAGTGCTGGGAACCACATGCAATTAAATAAATAATTACAGCAGTGATAAGGACAGTAATAAGATTGAGTGGCTGCCAGAGAAGAGCCTAACCTGGAAATGAAATGTTTAAAAAGGCCTTCCAAAGAAACCATTAGCTAAGCGAAGACCTGAGACCTGAAGCAGCAGTTAGCTCAGAGGTTCCAGACAGAAGTTAACACAGATCCCAATCAGTCCCCCTCTAGGCTCATCTTCCTTACCCCAACCATTAAATGATGGAGCTACTTAAGGATCAGGACACTTTCATTTACTCAAAGACAAGGAAAAATACTCTAAGCCCATGGCTTCAGTTTTTACTTAATGCTGAAAACTAGGTGACATGACAAAAATCAGTAATGTGTCACTGTTCCCAGAGGTGTTCCATGACTTTCTTCTCCCTAAGTCATCAAAAGAATACCTGGCTTTGAGCTCCCAGTTTCTTTCTCTACTCTCCACTGCAAGCAAGGCCCTATGTTGTCAAAACAGGAAAACACAGTTACATCAATTTAAATAATGAAGAGCAAAGAAGATGAAGGATGAATTCGAATAAAAGTTAGCCTGGATGGGAGTAGAAGGGTAGCTTCTTCAGGAGTTTTGAAGAAAGGGGTGGTCCAACAGCTGCATTTGATGAAGACAGAAGATGAGAAAAGGAACAAGAACAATATTACAAAGTACTGCTGGGAATTAAGAGTTCCACTCATAGTTTTGACAAATGCATAAAAAACTTGCACTATTTTGAAATAATTTTTGTTTTAATGAACTGTGTTTTTTTGACCACACACTCCTCAAAGACTGCATCACATGAATTATGACTTCATATGAAACAAAACTGACAAGTTTTTGTCTCATGCTCAGACCTTTCCTCTGAGTTCCCAAACAATTTATCCAACTAGCTCTTGAAACTCCATGTTGACTATGTGAAAAGCATCTAAAAACATGTCCCCCACCAAAAAAAAAAAAAAATAGAAAATCTTCCTTAAAAAATTTGAGTCTTCATCCATCCAATGACAAGGCTATATACCTACCTTAACAGCTACATTTCTTTTCACCTCTCACATCTAACTCCTCATCACCACATTCTGTTTATTTTTAATACAAAATCTCTCAAATCTGCCTACTTCTCTCCATCTAAACTGTCACCACTCTAGTCCAAACTATCAACATCTCTTTAGATAAATTCAATTACTTTCTAACTGGTCTCCTTTCACCCACCCTTACACAATCTATTCCCAGCCTACTACCTCTAATCTATTCTCCACAAGGTTATCTGAAATGTTCTTTACAAAATACATATCTAGTCTAGTTACCCCACATCCCCCTGCTGAAAACTTTTCAATGGATTCCTACTGCTTTTCAAATAAAGACCAAAATCCTTAATATGGTCTTGAGCCTAGCATTTTCTGATGAAGACTTCATCTCTTTCCATCTCTTCTTTGCTGTCTACACTTAGCCACACTGGTGGTCTTCAGGTTTCTAGCATCACCATTTCTGCAACATCTTATTGGTTACACTGGTCAACCCAATTCATTATGGAAAAGAACTATGGAAGAACATGAAAACCAGGAAGTGAAGATCAATGGAAGCCATTTTGTAGACACTGGTTATGACAGTATGTTAACTGATCTTTTATTCAATCTTCCCTAATGATTAAACTCCAGGACTTAAACTTAAGTGACTATAGTTAGCCTGAAATTACCTTGAAGTCTTGTGCTTAACCTTAGTCACAACTCCCATCCCGAAGGTACCCTATTTCCTGCCATGATCTAAAAACATCCTCTTCCTACCTTTCAACCACTATTTCTAGCCCTACTACTCCAACAGACATTTTTTCAATTTTTCCAAGAAAGGAAAACTTACAAAATTTCATATCCTAAGATTTACCTTTTGTCTTTTTCTTAAATCAGATTACTCTTAAGTAACATTCCCAGATAGGATTTTGTTATGACATGATATATTTTAACAATTTTGTAAGATTTAGAAGCTGCATTTAATTTCCGTATGCATCATTATTCCAATATGTCTGTGAACTTCCAAATCTGAGATGGAAATTGAAAATTAAAAAATACACTTTTCCCTTTAATCATATCAAACTTTTGTTGATTTTTGGAATAAGTACTAATTCAATACTTTATTCAAATAAAACATAATAAAATTATAGTATAATGCAGTGGGGAAATGAGAAGTTTTTTGTTTTTTTAATTTGATTTTCACAAAACTTTTCAGGAACTTGTCTATAACAAACAAGCAAAAACACTACATTGTGTGTCAAAGAAAGAAATAATTCTCATCTAATGTACCACATGACACACCAAGGTGAATTTTCAAAGGACAGACAATTGAACAACTCACTTTAGGGCAAATAAAAACTCAATTATAGTTTATGAAAATCTCATAGGAACCCCCCCACACAGGATGAACTTAAAAGCTGGGGAAATTAATCTGTTAATTGATTTAATGGATTCATTTTTGAGATTATTAAGGGCCCATGATAAAATAAGAAAAAGAGATCGAGAACAAATTATTTTCTACCAGTTTAAAACATAGACTAAGTAACGTATTAAGGTTAAGGGACAAGAACAAATTAGATTTTATGAAATATCTAACTTTTCTCACATAAAAATGATATATATTTTAATATAAAAGAATGTAACTTAATAAAGAGACGCTACCCATGCATATAATCGTGATATAATTACATAGCGCCATTTAAATCAGCTATATGACCATTACAGTGCTACATATCTAGACCCATGTCTTGTTGCTATAAACTTTGCAAGGCAAAAAAAAAAGGGTTCAATTTTTAAAGCTCTGGCTTCTCTGCTGGGAGACCCAAGAAGCTTAACAATTAATGTTAATCACAATGATTTCCATGGCATGGGCATATACCCCAGGAAATAGACTGAAAGTAGGAAAATATTTCACAAAGCATGTATACTTCGGGAACTACTCATCTTCACTATCAGGTTTTACTTCACAAATGAAGCTAAAAACCTCATCAAACCTCGTTTAATTCCCTGGGCAAACATTATTTTTATCATGCTAAATTTTTATTTACAATGAAAAATATTGTTCAGTATTACAAAAATCACCTAATTTAAAATAAGTACAATATCTAAATAGCACAACTTGGCTAGATTTTCAAGATTAATCTTTTAAAAGCAATACTTCTGATTGATTAGGATCACCAGAAGTAAACTACTGCAAATGATTCTTCCAAAAATAACAAACCCATTAACACTGGACAAGGGTGACACTATTAAAAGTTTATCAGTTTGAACAAAAGATGAAACTGCAATAATTCCACTGCATTTTAGTGCACATTTGGATATGTTCATAAGCAAACACAGAAATTCAAAGATTACATTTTTATGCAACATATTTACTGATGGCAAGAAAAAGTAGAGAAATAAACATTTTAATGGGAAAGATCAGGTATGTGAACCTGTCTTCATATGGAAAAGGAATGCTTGGAAGTATAGTATAAAGGGAAGAAAATGCTAAGGTAGTTAAAAGAGAAGTTATGCTGAAATTACTCTTCACCAAATCCAGTCAAGAATGCTTACTGTACTAGGCGGCTAAGTGTTAATTAACCTGGCTACCAGATACATCTAAGCTGGGGTGCCTTGGGGGAAGGAGTTAACAAGGACAGAGGCTGAGATGGTAAAGAAACTTTACTACCTTGCAACACTGCAACTTTATATCAGGATTCTATTGAAATTTTGTTGCCAGGTAATTCCCTGCTTCACATCTCTATCATGCTAGGTCACTGTGCAAAACAGGACCCTTTTCCTTGGTTCTAATCCACATGCTACTTTGTGCCATCTTTCCCCTAACCCAGTGGTACTCAATGAGGGTGTTGAAAAATGTGTTCAGGTTATTACAAAGAATTGGAGGATGCCACCAGCATTTAATGGGTGAGGTACAAGAATGATGGATGTCCTGCAATGCACAGCACAGTGCTTCAAAATAACCCAAATTCTATATGACACACAGTTCACAAAGTGGGGGGAGGGGGAAAGGGAGAACAATGATCTAAGCCTGAAACCAAATTTTGTTTTACATCTCATACAGTACTTTTTACAAAGATTGAATATACATTGAATTTTCTAGGAATGGAGCTATTGTGTAAATTGAGAGAAACTTTACCAAGAATAGCTCTCCATTTCAGAAAATCACGTCACGTTCAGCAATGCCACTTGTCATATTTAAGTGGTCAATACAACACCCCTTTGTTGGTCTGCATGTGCAGATTTGTGTTCGGTCATTCTGTTTATAAGTACAAACCTCTGATACTTCGACAAAATGTCCATCTCAAATCCAATGACCTTCACCTCTCACAGTCAGTTGCTAGAACTTTTCATTGGCTTATCATGTTCTAACTTAAATTTTAAATTCAAATACTCTATTCTTTAACCACAACTACTCCAGCTCTCACATGGGCACATCCACTTGTGTTCTTATTCTCTGTCTCTCCCTTCCGCAACCACACTACTTTCAATTACTTTATCCCCCACATTTCAAGTATATATTAACACTTGAAAAATATCAGTAATAATCAGAATTATAATTTATAGAGTATTTACTATGTACCAGATATACTTTACACACATCTATACTTAAACACTTATTAACCCTCACAATATTCTAATGAGGTAGGAACTATAATTATCCCCTTTCTTAGACGAAAACTGAGGCACAGAAAAATAGTGTAATTTGCCTGTGGTCACACAACTCATCAGTAGAAGAGTTCCAGGGCCCAGGCTCTTAACCACCACACCACACTGCCTCGTGTCTCGATGACTATTCTAAATTTTCAACAACCTCCTTGAACCACCACTTCAATAATCTCTTCAAACAACTTTCTGATTTACAGACAACATTGTCTTTGATCTCATCCTGAAAATAAAGGCACTCAGACTAGATTCCTCTCAATTTTTCTGGCCCATTACCTACAAATTTATCTTCAATCACACCCATCCTCACTTCAAGTCTCTCCTCTACTCAAAGCCAATCTTATACCCGTGCTCTTGAACCAAGACTCTCCTCCAGCTTTCATCAGACCTCCCCTCTCCTGTATCTTCAAACTTTCTCTCTGGCCTACTCTATCCTCACAGAAATAAGGAGTATAACTACCTACCTACCTGCCCTCCTACCTACCCACATACATACATACACACACACACATACATACATAAAACTCTTTCTTGACATACTACTATCCATATTCTACCCTCCTTTACTCATCCAAATCTTTTCATATCAATTTATACTTGCTCTCTCTTCCTGTCCCTTCCATACAGGAATCTGATTTCCAATAAACCATTACTCCATTGAAACTGCTCTCCCTAAGGTAATAATTTAACTGTCAGCTCTGAAAAATATTTTCTAGCCTCTACCTTTCTGAAATTCGGATGCATCTGCCATTGTTGATGGCTTGTGTCTTAAAACTCTATTTCCTTAGCTCACATGTAACCAGAGTCTCCTGGACCTCTGCATACCTCTTTAACCATTCCTTCTCTCTCCTTCCTTAGGTCATCTTCTTCGACCAAATTTGTAATACATTAGTTTCCTCTGCACTTCCATCTGTAAAAAAAAAAAAAAATGAGGGACCTCATTCTCTTTGTGGCTTCAATACTGCCTTGCTGATGACTCCTTAAATTTTTTTTTTTCTAATCTGGTCTTCTCCTTCTTGCTTCAGACTATTCAGTCAATCAACTACCTTCTGGACAGGAAAACCTAGATGTCCTTTAGACATCTCAAACACACAAGCCCAAAATTTAATTCATCAACTTCCCCCAAACCTAATCCTCCTCCATTATTCTCCATATCATGGAGCAGCATCACTCTCCATTTGGTTAGTCACACAAAAAAGAGAGTGATGATAAGCTTTTTCCCCTTCATCCAATCCACTGCCACAACTGCTGACTTTTCAACTCCTTCCTTCAACACACTGATTATTGTTCCTTTGGTTCAGATACCTATTATCTTTTATCTAATATAAAACATCAGCCTCCTTGCCTACAAATTCTCCCAACATATAGCCATTGAGTAGCCTATAAAAAATGGAAATTTAACCAGGTCACTCCATATCTTAAAACTCCTCAAAGATTCCCCATTGCCACAAGAAAAAACTCCACACATCTTGGGCTTCCCTAGTGGCGCAGTGGTTGAGAGTCCGCCTGCCGATGCAGGGGACACGGGTTCGTGCCCCGGTCCGGGAAGATCCCACATGCCGCGGAGTGGCTGGGCCCGTGAGCCATGGCTGCTGAGCCTGCGCGTCCGGAGCCTGTGCTCCACAACGGGAGAGGCCACAACAGTGAGAGGCCTGCGTACCACAAAACAAACAAACAAAACAAAACAAAACAAACAAACAAAAAAAAAAACTCCACACATCTTGATCTGACTAGCCTAATAGTATTTTCTGCCAGGAAAATGACCTAAATAAAATTGTTGAGCTCTCACTTGATTATAAAGTGAAGAAAAGGGGGCACATACACATGCATACATACACACATCTCTAAAACAAGTAGCATACGATCCAATAGTAACCACTGAAAATTAACATATTAGTCAGAGAGCATATCATGTAGTCCCTCACAGAATATTTTAATTTTACAGAGACTCTTGATGACACTTAATGGTAATAAGTCCTTAAGATACAGAGATTGGTAGCAAGTCATCCCAAGAGAAGAGAAAGCATTCAGTCAGTTCTGGCAGGGGAAAAAAGAAAAAGGTGGCACACCCAAACTTGGTAATTTGAGAATGATAGTTTAATTAAGGAACTATTTGTAAAGATGTAGACAGAGTTTAGGGGATAGGGAACAGGGAATAGTGCACAGCTCCAGAGGATCTGACAACAGCCAGAGACGTTACCATCCCAAGGCTGAAGGACAAAAGGAGTAAGTGATTACCATTATCTAGAGAGGGTTAGTTATATAGAGAGGGCCTCCTGACAGGTGCTATGGCTCTGGGGAGAGAAAAGCAGCCAATTCAAGGCAACACAAAGGAGTACGACGACTTCACTTTCCCCTTACCCTCTGATCCCTAGCTGGTATCTCCCATTGGTATAATCCAACCAGAAGCCAAAGGGCAGGGAAGCTAGATGATATAGTTGGTAAAGGTCATCCTCCCAGGGCACATACAGGGTGAGAAGGATAGAAAGTGGTTCTAGAAAGGTAAACAGAAGATATCCAGCCCTTTATAAAGCCAACTCTGACAATTACAAATAATGTTATGTTTGTAAGAGACCTTAAAGAGGATATAGTTCCAAAATCTTCATTTTCCATATTAGGAACTGAGGCTTAGATAAGCAAGTGACATTTCCAAGGTCACATCATTACTTAGGAGTAAAACATGAACTGGATGCCAGGTCAGGTGATAATCTCCATTTTGGTAACCTCTTGGTCCCCCAACACAGTGCTAAATACATAAAAAAAAAAAATTCAGGGACTCCCCTGGTGGTCCGGTGGTTACGAATCCATCTTGCAATGCAGGGGACACCAGTTTGATCCCTGGTCAGGGAACTAAGATCCCTTGTGCCACGGAGCTACTGAGGCCACGAGCCACAACAAGGCCGCCCGCGTGCCTCAGCTACAGAGTTCATGTGCTCTGGAGCCCACACACCACAACTGGAAAAAAGCCCGGGCACTGCAACGAAGAGCCCACTGCAACAAAAGATCCCGTGTGCAGTAACTAAGACCCAATGCAGCCAATAAATAAATAAATAAATACTAAAAAAACAAAAACAAAAAAAATTCAATACATACTTCTTGGATTGAATTTTGTAAAGTTCTTTTAGAAAATACAAAAGAACCAAAAGTAATTTGATATGACGTGAAAATTTCCCCTGTAGTCATTATGTTAGAAAGAAAAAAATACAAAAACAAATATCAAACTATATGAGTGTGTCTTTCTTCTGCAATCTAGCAAAATCAATATATAAAATGTTATGAAAATTGGGGGAAAATCTAAACAATTTCAAATGTTCAAAATAACCACATGTACCTATTCACAGACATGTTGACCTAAAGTCTACTGACCTGCTGTGTAAACAACCTAGTATCTAAAAGATCTCTCATTTCTGAGTCATGAAAATAAATTAGCATAACAAAAAAGAAAACCATCAAAGGCTAATTGATGTAGTATAGACAATTTAATGTTTTTGTATTCTCCTAAAACATCATTAGAACTACTTCAAGTTACAGTCTACAAAATTCTGTTGATGATCAACACATACCCAAATCATCTAAGTTAATTAAATAATAAAGCTTTACCTATAAAATCTTAATAATCAGAAAACTCATTTCAAAGAATTTAGTTTCCCCACTCACACTTTTATAGGAAATTACATATACTCAAATTTATCAAAGAGAATAACAGTGAATTAATAGTTTCTGCTCACATTTGAACTTTTATGCAAAACATTAGAAAATAAAACCACAATGAGAGATTCATATAAAATATCCTTACTAAAAAAAAAAAAAAAAGCTTCTAACTCTATCACTGACATTTTATTTGAGGGAAAACTATACAAAGTATGTCCAATTTTTAAGAATCTTGAAAATAAATGTTTATAGCAAGCATACACATTTTATGTTAATTTTTAGCAATTGCAATACATTTACAAAAACTGTACTCACTGAATGCCTCTCTTAAACATCATGCAAACTTTACTTTCAATTTTGAACATTATGCAGATTTAAGCTAAACTATTTTTACTTAAAATATTCTTATAGACTATGAGTGTGGTATATAGTACCTAATTGCAACATCCATTCATCTAGAATTCATCTGGAGATTATACTGTTATTCCTGGTTAATTATTTTTCTACTCAATTTTTTTTTACCCTATCTTCTTTTTTTTTTTTTTTTTTTGCGGTACACGGGCCTCTCACTGTTGTGGCCTCTCCCATTGCGGAGCACAGGCTCCAGACGCGCAGGCTCGGTGGCCATGGCTCACAGGCCCAGCTGCTCCACGGCACGTGGGATCCTCCCGGACCGGGGCATGAACCCGCATCCCCTGCACTGGCAGGCGGACTCTCAACACTGCGCCACCAGGGAAGCCCTACCCTATCTATTTAATACCATCAATACATAAATATGAAGAAAAGGTTTCTGCCTTGGTTAAAATAGTTGCCATAAGAAAATACCTGCAGAGCATTCAATGGAAACTCACATGGAAGAAGATCCTTCCCTCTCTTCCTTTAGGTATGAACATATATAATTCATCAAGTAGATCAGGAAAGATAAAATTAAGAAATCACGTTCACAGCTCAAGTGGGTATTCTCTGTCACTTAATTTTTACACCAAACACAGGTCAGTCTCTGAAAGGTAATAAGCCAACTAACAGGTTGAATATTAGCCCAAGACATTGAAGCTACAAACACATGGAAAGAAATTCAGCAAAATTCAAATAATTGACCAGGGATAGGTTTTCTTCAAGCTGGCACACTTTGAACTGTCAGAGCAATCTCTTTAGTGTACTGTTTTGTAAATGAATTTGTCAGGATTAGTACTAATAATAACATTAGTTTGATTAGTTGGATCTATGTTATAATGTTTATTCTACATAAAACAACAGCAATGAAAAGCTTCCAAATAAACTAAAGCCACTTTACAACATTTAGGTTTCTAAATGAAATACAATAATGCATATGGGTGTTTTAGAGTTTGGATGAAATACTGTTAATTATATCAAGGGAACAGTTTATCCTAAATACGAGTAAGAAAACAGTCTAGGTATGGAAGGTATAAAAAATCATTTTTAGCTTTTATTTGATCTATTCACAAAGCCAGAAAACAAAATTTTCCTTAAACTCCTAGGCCAGTGGGGCCAAAGTAATGATGCAGATTAGACATGGCAGCCATTCATATTTCAACTTACTTTACGTATTTACCAACTTCTCTTATCCCTTCTTTTTCCATTTCCCAAATTCCTTTACAGCTTTGATATTCAATGTGTTATCCAAGGTTTCCTTCTTTTTGCCTTGACAATCATATCTATTCTCAAGAGTTTAAATATCACCTGTGTGGTAAATTCAATCTCCATATCTAATTTCTAACTCTAGTCTCTCATTTCTGTTACTGGACATTCAAGTGAAAGACACCCTCTTCAAACACAATCATCCATCTTTCCATCTCTATTCCCAAATAAGCTTCAACTCCAGAAATTCCTTGTCAAACCTCAAGGCACTGAGAGAAAGTATCAAGGCTCCCCATATCCAAAAGGTAAAGTCCCATATCATTAGCAAGCCTTACAAATTCCTTCATGTTCTGAACATTTGCTTACCTGAGCACATGCTGCTTTCTCATGACTTTCTGCCCTTGCACAAATAGTTCTACCTAGAATTCCCTTCCTCTCCTCCTAGAATTCCCTTCCTCTCCTTATCCACTTAGAAAACTCCTTGTTATTTCTGAAGATGCATATTAGCCTTCATCTCCTTTGTGAAAACCCAGGTAGAACAGTTTCCCTCACTATTACATCAAAGCAACATATATACATATATATATATGTATCTATCTAATTATATATAGATATAGATATAGATATAGATATATAATGGAATGTTTTATTCCAAAGAGCTCTTCTATTGCAGGCTATTTCTTTTTTGTAACCCTTGTACGTAATAAAGTGTCTAACATGAAAATGGTGTTTAATTCATGTCAGCATCATCCTGTACTTTTTAATTCCTAAATATCTCTCTAAAATCTGTGCAGGGCTTCTCTGGTGGCGCAGTGGTTGAGAGTCCACCTGCCGACGCAGGGGACACGGGTTTGTGCCCCGGTCCGGGAGGATCCCACATGCTGCGGAGCGGCTGGGCCCGTGAGCCATGGCCGCTGAGCCTGTGCGTCCGGAGCCTGTGCTCCGCAACGGGAGAGACCACAACAGTGAGAGGCCCACATACCACAAAAAAAATAAATAAAATTAAATTTAAATATCTGTGCGTTCCTTTCCAAATCTACAATTATCACCACTCATTATCTTTGGTCAAAAGTCTCATTAGTCTAGACCAATCCATTCTCAATAATGTAGAGAGAATAATCTGTTTAAAAGGAAAACTTAATCATCTCTGACCTCCACGTTCCTCTCCAGCCTCATCTTTCAAACCTCCCCTTTGCATCTTCAGCTCATTCAGTGGCTTGTTTACAATCCTTCATTCTTGCCATACTCTTACCCAGCATAAAACCTTTATATATGTCCCCTCTTCTCTCTGAAGTGAATTCAACATCCATTTATGGTAAAAACTCTCAACAAAGTGGATATAGAGGGAACATACCTCAACATAATACAGGCCATATATGACAAGCCTAAAGCAAACATAATACTCAATGATGAAGAGCTGAAAGCATTTCCTCTAATACCGGGAACAAGACAAGGATGCCCGCTCTCACCACTTTTATTCAACATAGTATTAGAAGTCTGAGCAACAGCAATCAGACAAGAAAAAGAAATAAAATGAATCCAAACTAAAAAGGAAGAAGTAGAACTGTCACTGTTTGCAAATGACATGATACTATACATAGAAAATCCTAAAGGCACAACCAAAAATCTATCAGAACTCATCAATGAATTCAGTAAAATTACAGGATACAAAATTAATATACAGAAATCTGTTGTGTTTCTATACACTAACAATGAACTATCAGAAAGAGAAATTAAGAAAACAGTCCAATTTACAATCACATCAAAAAGAATAAAATATCTAGGAATAAATCTAACTAAGGAGGTAAAAGAGCTGTACTCAGAAAACTCTAAGACACTGAGGAAATAAACTGAAGATGACACAGAGAGATGTAATGATATATTATGTTCATGAATTGAACATAAATGACAATATTGACTAAGGCAATCTACGTGATTCAGTGCAAACCATATTAAAATAGCAATGGCATTTTTTCACAGAACTACAACAAAGAATTCTAAAATTCATACGGAAACACAGAAGACCCCAAATGGCCAAAACAATCTTAAGAACAAAGCTGGAGGTATAGTACTCCCTGATTTTTTAACAGAGCAGGGCCCTATGGGTTTTCTTGGGACAGAGCCCTCCCCACAGGTCCTCTGGTTTAGCTCCTCTCTGAAGTATCTAATGAATGTAAATTGGTGCAGCCACTATGGAAAACAGTATGGAGACTCCTCAAAAAATTAAAAATTGAACTACCACAGGATTCAGCAATTCCATTCCTGAGTATTTATCCAAAGAAAATGAAAACACTAACTGGAAAAGATATATATATATATATATATATATATATATATATATATATATATATATATATATATATATACCCATATGTTTATTGCAGCATTATTTACAATAGCCAAGATATGGAAGCAACCTAAGTGCCCATCAACAGATACATGGATAAAGAAGATGTGGTGTATATATACAATGGAATCATACTCAGACATAAAAGAATGAAATCTTCCCACTTGCAACATGAATGGACCTAGAGGTTATTACTCTAAGTGAAATAAGTCAGAGAAAAACAAATACTGTATGATTTCACTTAAATGTGGAATCTAAAAAACAAAACAAATGAATAAACATAATCAAAACAGACTCATAGATACAGAGAACAAACAGGTGGTTGCCAGAGAGGAAGGGGCTCAAGGGAGGAGAGAAATAGATGAGGGAGATTAAGAGGTACAAACTTCCAGTTGCAAAATAAATGAATCATGGGGATGAAATGTACAGCATAGGAATATAGTCAATAATAATGTAATATCTTTGTATGGTGAGAGATGGTAACTAGATTTATTGTGGTGATATTTTGAAATGTATAGAAATATTGAATCACTATGTTGTATAACAGGAACTAACATAGTGTTGAAGGTCAATTATACTTCAAAAACAAGCAAGCAAACAAACACACTCATAGAAAAAGAGACCAGACTTGTGGTCACCAGAGGTGGGGTGGGGGAGGGGGAACTGGAAGAAGGCAATCAAAAGGTACAAACTTCCAGTTATATGATAAATAAGTACTAGGGATGTAATGTACAGCATGATAAATATAATTAACACTGTTGAATGCTATACATAAATGCTGTTAAGAGAGTAAATCCTAAGAGCTCTCATCTCAAGGAAAAAAAAATTTTTTCTATTTCTTCAATTTGGTATCTATATGAGATGATGGATAATCACTAAACTTATTGTGGTAACCATTTCATGATGTAGGTAAATCAAATCATTACAATACACACCTTAAATTTATAGTGCTGTACGTCAATTATATCTCAATAAAACTTGAAGGAAAAAAAATGGTGTAGTATTTTCATATAACCGAAGCCATGCTCTCATATACTTTACATCATCCCTTAATTACTTAGAATACCTAATACAATGTACATACTATGTAAATAGTTGGAAATACAATGTAAATGTTTTGTAAATAGTTGCCTGTGAGCTGCAAATTCAAGTTTTGCTTTTAGAACTTTCTGGAATTTTTTTTTCTGAATATTTTGATCTGCAGTTAGTTGAATCTATGGATGTGTAACTGCAGATATGGAGGGCTGACTTTATTCTCCGTCACAGCTGTGGAAATTTCACATTCACCTTGATAATTATTTAATAAATGCCTGCCTCCTCCACTAAATTATAAGCTCCTTAGAGGCTAAGATCATGTTCAGTTTTGCTCCACATTGTATCCTCAACATCTAAGATCATGTCCAGTTTTGCTCCACATTGTATCCCCAACATCAAGAGCACTGCACCTGTTACACAGAAGCTCAATAAATATTTACTGAAAAAATGAGGAAATGGTCTCATTTTCACACAGAAACTTAGACCTAACAGCTCATTGTCTTTTTTGTCAATTTCCCAAGGCTTTCTTCACTTCACCCAATCACTTGCCATATCTACCTTCTTAATGTTTCTCTTACCAGTACCTTTCTTTTCATTCTTGCTTTTGATAATTATTTCAACAAATATTTATAGGGTACTTTCTAGATGCCAGTCACTGTCTTCAGCATTGAGGATACAGTTGTAAAGAAACAGAAAAAAACACAAGCTTTGTGGAACTGAAATTCCAGAATGCCATGGAGGGAGGGTGTGAGGGAGGGGCAACAATTAAGAAGCAAGATGGGGCTTCCCTGGTGGCACAGTCGTTGAGAGTCCGCCTGCCGATGCAGGAGACACAGGTTCATACCCCGGTCTGGGAAGATCCCACATGCCGCGGAGTGGTTGGGCCTGTGAGCCATGGCCGCTGAGCCTACGTGTCCAGAGCCTGTGCTCTGCAACGGGAGAGGCCACAACAGTGAGAGGCCCACGTACAGCAAAAAAAAAAAAAAAAAAAAAGCAAGATGAAAATGAAAAAATATAGCATGTTAATGATAAGTATTAGGGATAAAGAAGAAAAGCAAGGAAAGGGGATATCAAACATTATGGGATGGTAGTTGAAATTTTAAATAGGGTGGCCAGGGATGATATCTCTAAAAAGGTGTCATTTGAATGAAGACCAGAAGTGAGGGAGCCAGTCATGTGGATATCTGAGGGATGACTATTCCAGGTTTTCTGACTTAACAGATGTGCTGTCTACTTTCACCTAGAAACTCCAGTTTGCTTAGATTAGCTCTATTGGAAAATTTAGTAGTGAGGACCTTGCTCTAAGTGAGCATACTAAGAAATAAGCACTAGCAGAAAAGATTAAAAATGCACCCAGAAATATATAGCCATGTAGGGATTTAGGGAAGGAAGAAATTAAGGCACTTAGAAAATCACTGTTACATAGAACAGAAAAGAATGGATATTCAAAATTACAACCTTAAGTCAATTTTAAAAAGTTTAATTTAGATGTATAGACTCTAAGGTAAGTAAGGTTATACTTTGGAAAGATTTATAAGACTTTTTACCCAAAAACCAATATAAAACAAAAGTAATGAACAAAAACATTTATAGAACTTAAAGTAGTGACTGGAATATGCAATCATCCTAATTTACAATCTAACATAAGTGTTAAAAATGGTTTATTGTTTTCTCATTTAACTAGTTAATTCTTGGTCTCCCATAATCACGGAAGTAAAAAATATCAGAGACCTGCAATACTGTGGTTAACATCCTAAACTGACATAATGAGCTAGAGAGTAATGCTGTAATGAATCTTATTTAAAATGCAAATTAATATCTTGCTTTTCATATCATAATGCAAATGAATATCTGCCTTTGTATATCATAAAATTCTCTACTTTGTGGATATAATTATATATTATAAACTCAATTAGAGTTTGCTCTCTCTCAGCAAAATGAGCATCCATAAAATGGATTACCTTTGACCTATCATTTACTATTAGTTCTGTTAACAATATTAATAGTTTAGTTACTTATCCTGCCATTCAGGCTGCCTTTCCCTTACCTCCTTCAGGAAACTCTAAGCTATTTTTGGTGGGTGCCAGATCATATTCTTTGTTTCTTCAAAAATGAAAGAAAAATTTGTACCCTGTGGTAGACTGAATGTCCGTATCCACCCAAAGTTCATATGCTGAAATCCTAACCCCCAAAGATGATGGTATTAGGAAGGGGGGCCTTTATGAAGTACCTAAATCATGAGGATGGAGTCCTCACGAATGGGATTAGTGCCTTATAAAAGAGGCTCCACCATATGAGGACACAGCAAGAAGACACTGCTATGAAACAGGAAGAGGGCTTTCACAAGAACATCTGGCACAATGATCCTGGACTTACAACTATAGACTGAAAAATAAATTTCTGTTGTTTATAAACTACCACCTACTTGATGGTATTTCCTTATAGCAGCCCAAATGGACTAAGACATACCCAGTGGATGGTCAGTAAATAAAGTGAGCCATGAACAAAGAACATTTTGATTTATATGGTTACATCTTCAGAAGGATAAAACTCATTCATTAATCAGTTATAAAAAAAATTACTTTTTGAATTCTTTTCCATGTGTAATTATAAAACCAAATCTGTCAAGTCAGTTACCTTGGATGTAATAAAAAAATTCAAACCAGAACACACTGAAAACAAAAAAATTACAAAAAAATGCCAGTTGTAGTTGGATACTTACTTACCTTTATCCTTTATCCTTCAGCATAATCGAATCAGAATTATGTCAATCCATAAATAGATTTTACAGGAAATGGAGAATTTGACACTAACACCACTTCTCATCCCTGGCTTTCAGAAGGTATAGTCACATTAAGAAGAACTGACTGAATATCCCTAATGTAAGTTTCTCGAAGAACTTCTAACACTTACTTTGAATAAATTCTGAAATAAAATATTTTATTTTGTATGTTATTCACCATGAATTTAAGCTAATGGCTCTTCAGGGGAAAACAATAACTTTAGAAAAATCTCAGCAGTTTCTATAATGAACAAGATGTTACAAAAATATTAAACCAAGAAAACAGTATAAAACATTTCTCTCTCATAGTTGTCTGTCTCACTTAGAAATATCTGAAATATTCTGAAATATCTCACTTTGTATTTAAGCTCTAAAGTAGTCCTTAGCAAGAAAAGTTGGCTTCATGTTCATTCATTAAGGTAGTTTGCTGCTTTGATCATTTTAAATTAGAGCAAAATCAAGCCTTCCTATTCAAAAATGTTGGTTTCACATGTATTACTCAAAGAAGAAATCATCTTTGTGACAATATTCCATACTAGTGGAAAAGTTAGTCTTCATAAGACCATTTTGAAGATCATTTCTAAAATGGGAGGAAGAATGGATGACTGAATTTGCTTTAATTATTTCATGATTTCTTCTATAAAGGAAGGTAAAATCAAAACCACAGAGAAGAGACATAAGGTAGCGAGGAGGCTGGAAAAAGAAGGGAAAACATATAGAGAAGATAGAAATTCATGAAGTTTGTCTCCCTTTTTAGTATTAACACTGTTTCCTGAAAACATCCTCTTACAGTTTCCTTCCCTTGACAGCACCCTTTCCCTCTATCTCCATCTCTAAGCCTCAGTCACTTGATGGCTCTAGTCAATTTATGCTATACCTTTCTTTGAGTTAATTTCTTTTGCTTTTCAAAAAGAAAAACATATTCAACAAAAGAAAGAATTGGCTTTTTTCTGGAAATTTAATTATAAATACAGAAAAATACTGTATAGCACACAGAGCAAATGAATATGACGAGGATAAAATATATCCTTAAAATTATTACACAATGCAATATAACATCTCATACATTAAAGACTCAAGCGAACCAAGTGAAAAGTTTATAGGGAACAAGAAAAATTAAGTAGCCATAAAAAATGCATATAAATACTTTCTGAAACAACATTCATCAAAGTAAATAAAATCTTTAAATGCACATTACCTTCTGATAAATAATATTTGTTTCACCCAAAGGAGACAAAAACTAGCACCACAAAAAAAGAAAGAGAAAGAGAGTTCACAGATCATTACAACAAGATGAGTCACAATAAAGCTTTGCAACTTCGTTTATTATAAAATAACATTTTAAGTATTCTACTTACAGCTAAGTAGTTTGTTATACGAGGAGAAGGTAGTGGAAGAAGAGTAAAATAAAACGTTCTGAGAACTCACAAGGTCAAGGTACACTTCCTACCACTTTTAACAAAAATATGGGACCTAGAAAAAAAAACCACTGGACCTAGCCTCTTGCAGTAACTATGATTAGACTATTGATCAGGGACTAGTGCTGACCTAAATAGACAGTAGCCAGTACTCAGAATGACTCATGCAAATGTGCTTTGTGAACAGAAAAACCTCACCTGTTTCTCCTTTTTCTTTCTCTGCGCTTCCCTTACAGAATGGACCTTTGTTTTCTTCCTGAACTTGAAGAACTGCTCAAATAAATTTTAAAGTTCAGTACTTATGTCTGACATTTAGAAATGGAAGATCATTTTCACAACCATGGAACCACATATATTTGGGGATTATTGCTGAACCAATAACTGTAATTTCTAATTACCTTTTAAGTTAAATTTAAAACAAAAAAAGAATCTTAAATTCTCATATTTGAATAGCAAACGTATAGGAAAGATTCATCTTCTGGGCTACAAAAAAGACCAAATTATAAGAAGATAATTTAAAGACACTGGATAGGCAAAAGAATCAATTAAGTTATTGGTCTTATTTATCCAATGTCCTTTATAATCTGCTTCTAAATTCTAATGAAGATAATTATATACAGGGATAAAAATGCATTAAGCCACTGATAGAAAAGCAAAAATATTCTCACGGATACTAAACTTACTAGAAAGGGTGGATATACATTCAAGAAATACACTGCAATTATTAAAGATTTCAATATGAAAACTAATGTAATTATACAATTATTTATTTAAATAAATGTGCATAAAAATACATAAATGGAAAATAAGTATTTTAAATAGTACCACATCTTTAAGGGAAAATAAGCATGAATAAGTTATTCTCCTTTTAATTATAAACGATGTATATACTTCTAAAACTCTAAAGAACTGTTAAAGAAACTAACATTTTGGGCATGATTGAGTAGCTCATTTACCTAAAGACCTTATTTCTTTATATATGCCAAATAAAATTTGAAAAAATAACCCGAAAACTCATTTTTGCATCAATTTTTCACATTTCTTATAGCATGAACAAACATTTTATAAATAGCATTAAATATATACATTCCCATTAGAGAAAATATGCTAAATTTATCATTGGGATCCATACTCCCATATGCCCCACCCTAAAACTCTAAGAGGAATTTCTATATTTGATACTTTGAGTAAGATGGGTTTAACTAATACACATTAGAGCTGATAAACTGTAGTTTTTACAACAAAAAATTAGTGATAAAAATTATAATTAAATGATCAGATATAAGAATTCAATATTTAATTGTCTAATTGTTTTGTGTTTATTACTGTTGACTCCCTGAAAGATTTTAAATACCTTAACAACAGTATGTAAAATGTTCATCACATCACCAGGTAGTGCAGGCTACATATAAATGCTACTAATAGCTGAAATATCAGATAACATATTAAATAAATACGGTACTAATAAAATATTGCATATAATAAACACAAAGCTAATCATGAAATCCAATACTAATGGGATTTTAAAATATATATTAAAGACATATTTTAGAAGTATACATAGAAGAAATCTGCAAGAAATACAGAATCTGCAACAGTAAAATAAAAAAGCAACAATATTTATTTTATTTGATGTTGGCATATAATTATAGAACAATCATCTATTTCTAGAGGTCATAATTTAATATAAAAAGAAGTGTTTTCTCAAAACAGTAACTTGCTCTTTTTTAAAACAAATTTTTATTATGTTAAAATACACATAACTTAAACCCACCATCTTAACCATTTTTAAGTGTATTTTTCAGTGGTATTAAATACATTCATAATTTTGTGCAACCATGCCTACCATCCATTTACATAACTCATTTTATCTTTTCTATTAAAAAATAACTCCCCATTCCTCTCCCCCGCAGCCCTTGGCAGCCACCATTCTACTTTCTGCCTATGAGTCTGACTACACTAAATGCCTCATGTAAATGGAATCATATAGTATGTGTCTTTTTATGACTGGCTTATTCACTTAGCAAAATGTCTTCATAGTTCATCCATGCTGTAGCATACTGAAGGATTCCCATCCTTTTTAAGGCTGAATAATACCCTATTTTATGTATAGGCCACATTTTTCTTCTCTCTTCACCCATCAATGAACATTTAGGTTAATTCCCTGTTCTAGGTATTATGAATAATGCTGCTATGAACATGGGTGTGCAAATACTGCTTCAAGACCTGCCTTTCAATTCTTTTGAGTATACCCCGAAGTGGAATTGCTGGATCATATGGTAATATTCTATTTTAAATTTTTTGAGGAACTGCCTTACTGCTTTTCACAGCATCTGTATCATTTTGCATTCCCACCAGCAGTGCACAGGAGTTCCAATTTCTCCACATCCTCACCAACCTTGTTTTCTGATTTTTTTGACAGTAGGCATTCTAATGGGTGTGGGGTGGTATCCCATTATAGTTTTGATTTGTATTTCCCTAATGATTAGTGATCTTGAGCATCAATTTCATGTGCTTATTGGCCATTTGTATATCTTCTTTGGAGAAATGTCTGTTCAAGTTCTTTGCTCATTTTTGAATCAGATTGTTTGTTTTGTGTTGTTGAGTTTTAAAAGTTCTCTATATATCCTGGATATTAAATCCGTATCAGATATATGATTTGCAAATATTTTCTCCCATTCTGTGAGTAACCTTTTTAACTCTGTGAATAGTATCTTTTCATGCTCAATTTTTTAAAATTTTCATGAAGTACAATTTATCTATTTTTGTCTTTTGCTATCTGTCCTTTGGTGTTATATCCAAGAAATCACTGCTAAATCCAATGTTGTAAAGTTTTTGTTCTATGTCTTCTTCTAAGAGTTTTACAGTTTTAGGTGTTATATTTAGGTCTTTGATCCATTTAGAGTAAATTTTTTATGTAGTATTAGATAAGAGCCCAACTTCATTCTTCTCTCTGTAGATATCCAGTTTTCCCAGCACCATTTGTTAAAAAGACTGTCCTTTCCCCGTTGAATGATCTTGTCACCCTTGTCAAAAATCATTTGACCATATATGTGAGGGTTTATTTCTGGGTTTTCTTTTCTATTCCATTGATTTGTATGTCTGATTTTTCGCCAGTACCACACTCTTGATTACTGTACTTCTGTAGTAAGTTTTGAAATTAGGAAGCATGATTCCTCCAGGTTTGTTCTTTTTCAGGATTTTTTTGACTATTCAGGGTCCCTTTAGATTCCAGATGAATTTGAGGATGGATTTTGCTATTTCTACAGAAAACATCGTTGGGATTTTGGAACAAATTTCATTGAATCTGTAGACTGCTTTGGGTAATATTTTAACAATATTACGTACTCAAATCCATGAAACCAGGATGCGTTTCTCTTTTTTATGTCTTAATTTCTTTTAGAAATGTCTTGTGGATTTCATTGTACAAGTCTTTCAACTCCTTGCTTAAGTTTACTCCTAAGCATTTTATTCTTTTCAATGCTATTGTAAATGGAACTATATCATAATTTTCTTTTCAGATTGTTGATTGTTCATGTATAGTGATTTTTGTGTGCTGCCTTTGTATCCTGCTACTTTACTGAATCTATTTATAAGTTCTTTAGGTTTTGTTTTGGTTTGGGTTTGTGTGTGGGATCTATAGGGTTTTCTACATATAAGATCATATCATCTGCACAGATAATATTACTTCTTCCTTTCCAATATGGATGCCTTTTATTTCTTTTTCTTGACTAACTGCTCCAGCTAGAACTTCTAGTAGTATGTTGAACAGAATTGGTGAAAGTGGGCATCACTGCTTTGTTCCTGATCTTAGGGAAAACACTTTCAGTCTTTCACAGAGTATGATATTTACTGTGGGTTTTTCCACATAAGGCTTTTATTAGGTTGAGGTAGTTTCCTTCTATTCTAGTTTGTTGAGTGTTTTTACAATGAAAAAGTGTTAAATTTTGTAAAACGTTTTTTCTGCGCTGATTAAGATGATTACATGTTTTTTCCCTTCATTTTGTTGATGTGGCATATTACACCGATCAATTTTTGTATGTTGAACCATCCTTGCATTCCAGGAATAAATCCTACTTGGTCATGGTGTATAATTCTATCAATGTGATGCTGAATTCTGTTTGCTAGTATTTATTGAGGATTTTTGTGTCAGTGTTTATAAGGGATATTGGTCTGTAGTTTTCTTTTCTTGTAGTGTCTTTGTCCGGCTTTGGTATCAAGAAAATGCTGGCCTCATAGGATGAGTTAGAAAGTATTTCCTCCTCTTCAGTTTTTTAGAAAAGTCTGAGAAGGGTTAATATTAATTCTTCTTTGAATGTTTAGTAGAATTCACCAGTGAAGCCATCAGGTCTGGGGCTTTTCTTTGTCAAGAAATTTTTTGATTACTGATTCAATCTCCTTACTAGTTATAGGTCTACTCAGATTTTCTATTTCTTCATCATTTAGTCTTGGTAGCTTCTGTGGTTTCTAGGAATTTATCCAATTAATCTAGGTTATCCAATTTGTTGGCATACAACTGTTCATAGTACTCTTATAGAATCCTTTCTATTTCTGCAGAACTGGAGGTTATGTCCCAGGGACATTTTTCAGTTTAGTAATTTGAGTCTTCTCTCTTTTTCTCTTAGACCTTCCAGCTAAGACTGTCAACTTTGTTGGTCCCTTCAATTTGGTTCCATTAATTTTCTTCATTGTTTTTCTTTGGGTTTCATTATTCTTCTTTTCCTAGTTGTTTAAGTTGTAAAGCTAGGTTGCTGATTTGAGAACTTTCTTGTTTTTTTAATCTAAGCATTTATAGTTATAAATTTCTCCCTTAGCACTTCTTTTACTGTGTGTCTTCAGTTCTGGTATATTGTGTTTTTGTTTTCATTAATCTTTAATATTTTCTAATTTCCCTTGTGATTTCTTTGATCCATTGGCTGTTTAAGAGTGTGTTGTTTAATTTCCACAAATTCATGAATTTTCCAGATTTTGTTCTGTTATTGATTTCTAACTTCATCCCATTGCTACTGGAGAAGATACTTTAAATGATATCTGTCTTTTAAAATCTATTGAGACTGAATTTATAGCTTAACATATGGTTTATCCTGGAAAATATCCCATGTGCACTTGAGACATCTATATGCTGTTGATGTTGGGTAGAGTGTTCTGTAAATGTTAGATCTAGTTGGTTTATTGTGTTAAGTCCTCTATTTCCTTATTTACATTCTGTCTGCTTGTTCTATAGACTATTGTGAGTGGGGCACTGAAGTCTCTAACTATTATTGTAGCACTGTCTCTTTCTCCCTTCAATTCTGTCAGTTTTTGCTTCATTTATTTTGATTGTCTGACATTAGGTGCATAAATATTTATAATTGCTTTATCTTATTGCTGTACTGAACCTTTAATTAACATTTTTTTACTAAAATGGCCTCTTTGATTTAATTAAAATTCTCTTACTACTTCTATTTAATTAAAAATTAAGGTGAGATTCCAGGAAAACTGTTTAAAAAAGTTACATTTTTATTATTTATTTACCTGTGTGAATCCAAATTGTGCAAAAAAAAAAAAGACACAGATGTTGATTTCAAAGTTTTTGCACTCAACAAAATGTCTCACTGTTATATAATGCATAATGGACTTGATAACAAGTAAATTACATAAACAAATTCATACTATACAATACCATTTTTAACCTGTTTTATATTTGGGATGGATTGTTTATTAGAGAGAGAAAAAAAGAATACCACTGTTAAAAAGTAGATGAGGGCCTCCCTGGTGGCGCAGTGGTTGAGAGTCCGCCTGCTGATGCAGGGGATACGGGTTCGTGCCCCGGTCTGGGAGGATCCCATATGCCGCGGAGCGGCTGGGCCCGTGAGCCATGGCCGCTGGGCCTGCGCATCCGGAGCCTGTGCTCCGCAATGGGGGAGGCCACAACAGTGAGAGGCCCGCATACCGCAAAAAAAAAAAAAAAAAAAAGTAGATGAGAGGGCTTCCCTGGTGGTGTAGTGGTTGAGAGTCCACCTGCCGATGCAGGGGACACGGGTTCATGCCCCGGTCCGGGAGGATCCCGCATGCCGCGGAGCGGCTGGGCCTGTGAGCCATGGCCGCTGAGCCTGCGCATCCGGGGCCAGTGCTCCATAACGGGAGAGACCACAACAGTGAGAGGCCCACATACCGCCAAAAAAAAAAAAAAAGTAGATGAGAACAGTATTCTATGGCTACACCATGGTACCTTCCAGGAGAAACATAAAATATAAGTCTTAACGAGGGAATGTCAAATAAGCTAAGGGAAAAATTTACAGACTGTACTAATTTTCAGAATTGTCAGGCAAAAATTTTTGCCATTATATAATCTACAGATATCTAATGGCAACAACCATGAGGGTCCTATCCAGTATTATTCACACTAGCTAGAAAGCCAACTCTACATATTTCTTCCTAATGCTACATTCAGTGACACCAGGTTAGTAGCTTGAAATGTGCATGGTAAGAATTTGTATTTCATGGGAATCTGCAAGCAAAATAAATCAAGGTTTTTTTTATTTTTTTTAAATCCGTACCCCACCCTGATCCACACACTAGGTTGTTAAATATTTACCAGTACAACACTGGAAATATTACATTCCTGAAGGTATTTTGATACATAGGTCACTTAACTAGCTACACAATGCTTTAAAACAGAAACATTTTTCAAATAAACAATGGTAGAAAGAAGTGTAAAATAAAAATTTGCTTCCAAGAAAGCTATATGTTAAAAAATAAAGGAGAGGACACTGCATCTTGACACAGTCCATTCTATCTGAAATTTAATAGTTCTTTCTTTAGGAAAAAAAATGCATCTCCCTACATGTGCTATAGCACAGGTCCTGTCTCATATAAAAGTTCTTAACTTTTTCAATAATTTGAGGTTAAACAAAATAAACTCCTCCTTTCTGTTATTGATCAGCCTTTAATATTTAAAGACAGTAAACCTACAGTCCCAGGATTTTCTCTTTGATGTTCACTCTCTGTTTAAAGATTATAAAGGATTTAAAGTAAAACAAGTGAAATACTGCAATTGATGTTAAGAAAAATCCATTATATAGAGCATAGGGCATTTTTTAGAAAGAAAATTATCATATCTTGTACCATGACAGCTTTGGTAAATCAAGTGATGATGAAATTAGTGTAAAATGTTAGACTATCAAAATAGATAAAATACTTATTTTAAATATTTAGAAACCCAACCTTATAACCTTAGCCTGACATTTATCATAATTTATTTTGCATCAGTTAGGTACCAGCTCATTTTCTCAGTCCTCATATCTGTTCCTTCCCCAGATTTCTCCAGTTACTTCATCAGACTGGGCCTGCCACACTGAGGCTGGAATCATAAGTCTTGAGCCTGAGAAGCTACCATAGTACCCGAGGGACATTCCTTTTATCTGTGCCTCACATCTGTCCTCCAGTTTTCTCTGACTTTTATTCACTCCCTTAAAAATCCTTACAAACCCACCATGTTACAGTCCTTATGCTAGGCCCTGAAGATATAATGATACAATGGTAGACAAGATAAACATGTCCATGATTTTCACGGAGGGCAGTCTGCTAGGAGAGATGTCCACTGAATAAATAATCTCATTTAAAAATTATAATTATAAATTATTATAAGTGCTATGAAAGAAAAGTATATGACTCCATGGATGTATTAATCAGGAGACTGCTCTCCTCTGTAGGCTCCAGAAAAGCTTCCCTGAGAAAGTGAAATTTAACTCAAGACCTGAAGAATGGTTCAGGCAAAAGAAACAGTACTTTTTCAGTTCCAAACATGTTGGTTCCACCTTTGCTGGAACTTTTATTTCCACCTTTGCTGCCTCCTGGCATTTTTCTCCTGAATTTTATTGTATCTAGCTACCAATGCTGACCTTCCTATCCCCATAATATCATCAGATAATGTTTATTGAGCCCATACTACTCAGAAGATACTATTCTAAGCGATTTACATAAATGAACTCATTTAACCCTTACAATGACCATATGAGATAGGTTGTATTTCTTCATTTTACAGATGAGAAATCTGAGGCAGAGGCATGATAAGTTACTTATAAGTTACACATGAAATTACACATGATGTTATTACACATAAGTTACACATGAAATTACACATGATTACAGATGAAATTACACATCTACTGGTACTAGTCCTTGCATGACCATCATGTCCCTCATAACTTATCACTCCTATAGAAACTCTAAGGCACCAAGCTACATTAGCAATACTACTGGGCAAAGAATACCAAGACTCCTATATCCTTCAGCCTGCTATCATTTTCAACTGGACAGGATCATGCATTTTTCTCCAGCTTTCAGAAATAAGGAATAAAAAATTGACCAAAGTAGCCTACACTAAAACATCCTCAGGAGCAAGAAAAATGTCTGTAGAACAAGTAATACTTTCTTACAAAAATTATTCACCCAGACTATGAAATAATGAAAACAGGGCAAGGAGAAGAATTATAATTTATTTAACCCCTTCTGTACCTCCCAAGGAAGAGGAAGAGGAATTTTTTTCTTTTAATTCAAACTCATAAATATTTTGCATGTATTTGCAAAACTAAGTTAATATGTAGTGAATTGGCTATGATGCAGAAGAAATTACCAAAATCAATTATTTTCTTTAAGTAAGCATCTTTTAAATATTAAAGAAAAGGAAATAATTATTAAATGAATGAGGCCTCACTCAAAACTATATTTAAAGTTCCTGTTATGATCAAAGTTTCACTTGCAAATTTATCATTGAAGGTGATGTGAAAAACAGTAATTAAGTAGGTGATTGATACAGGTGAATGTATGACTCATAGTTTGCAAAGGAAAATGATTTTGGAGAAAAGGCTCAGGAAGAAAAGCAGCAAATAATGGGTTCTGGAAGAAATGAAGAACTTTCCTGTCCAAGGACTGTCAGTAGTTCTTTATTACTTGAAGATTAAGGGAATAGTGAATAAAGCTGTCTGCCAGACAGCAGAAATGGTAAGAAATAACATTGTCTCTAAGTGTACCTCACATTAAATTTCTCATAAATAACATTCATAAAATTAAACTTTCTATAAAAAGTTACTAGAAAACCCAACTGAAATCAGAACAATGGAAATGTCAAAATAAACCAACATTACAATTGTCACGAACTTGAACAGAATGAAACAGCAGGGTAGGTCAAGTTGTAGAATTGCCTAATTTTATTCTACTTGGTTTTTGAAAAAAGGCAAATCCAGTACTGAATTAGAAGGAGACTTAGCCAGGTTTGTTTCTGTTTGGTTGTTTTTCTACTTCATGGGTTATTGCAAAATAAACATTTGGTTTTTGTTACTAGGGTTCAGCAAATTTATACAATGAATTTGGTTTTTGGTTCCAGAGATCAAATTCAAGCCATCAAATCCAGTTCCACATTTTTACTAACTGCCCCTCCCCTCTCATATATATCTCAAATATATATATTTATACATACATTTTAAAACTCACATTTTGGTATGAGTTTTAATTACTATCCTTGCCTTATGAAT
The DNA here is from genome assembly GCF_964341445.2 of Mesoplodon mirus. Classification (NCBI taxonomy): domain Eukaryota; kingdom Metazoa; phylum Chordata; class Mammalia; order Artiodactyla; family Ziphiidae; genus Mesoplodon; species Mesoplodon mirus. The sequence goes on from NC_138983.1 coordinate 30,793,679, forward strand.
CTTTAAAGGAAGTGAAGAGAATTTCATTTTGATGAAGTCATACTTAACAGGAAGTTTTATCCAATTTAATTTTTTAACTTACATTTTCATGTATATTTTGGAGTCCCTACTATGTGACAGCATTTAGTCAGATACTTTAAACACATAATCTCATTTAAGAATACTGGATTTGGGCTTCCCTGGTGGCGCAGTGGTTGAGAGTCCGCCTGCTGATGCAGGGGACACGAGTTCGTGTCCCGGTCCGGGAAGATCCCACATGCTGAGGAGCAGCTGGGCCCGTGAGCCATGGCCGCTGAGCCTGCGAATCCAGAGCCTGTGCTCCGCAACGGGAGAGGCCACAACAGTGAGAGGCTCGCATACCGCAAAAAAAAAAAAAGAATACTGGGTTTATTTCATTATATATATACTGGCTGCCTGAGGACAAGGTAAACAGAATATTTTTTATGATAAAGCAACCTAAGTCCTATCACTGATGGCTTTTTAAGAGCTGTGTGTATGTGTTCACACACACATGCGTGCTAGACGATGGGTTCAAATCTATACAGTCTTGTTATAGAATCTTTGCTCTTAACTACTAAGCCACTATATGTTGGGAAAAGAAACAAAAAATGGCTTTTAAAATGAATATAACTGATTTAGGTAATAATAGTAGCTTCTAGAAGAAGAGATCATAGTTTGGAAGTCAGTATGCTAATTACTATCAGCATGAAGTTATAAACAGACATTTAATGAAAATTTACTATGATAAAGATTTCTTTTCCTTTTGTAAATGTGATTAATTTTCAGAAAGACTAGTTTTTTCTTTTTGGATATTGTAACACCTAACATTTTTGTGATCTTTTTATAGATTTTAAAGATTTTCATACCTAAGACCTTATACAATCCTGTTAGCAACACTATAAATAAGGCAAGCATGATGGATAATTTTATATGTCAACTTGGCTGAGCCAGAGTGCCCAGATATTTGGTCATACATTACTCTGGATGTTTCTGTGAAGGTATTTTTTAGATAAGAATTAACATTTAAATTGCTGGACTGAGTAAAGCAGATTACCCTCCATATAATGGGTGGGTCTCATCTAATCACTAGAAAGCCTTAATAGAACAAACACTGACCTCCCTGGAACAAGGAGGAATTCTGCCAGCCAACTGCCTTTGGACTCAACCTGGAAATCTTACCTGGGTCTCTGGCCTACCAGTCTACTGTGCAGATTCTGAATTTACCAACCCTCTATAATCACGTGAGTTAATTCCTTAAAATCAATCAAACAATCTCTCTTTCTCTCTCTCTTTATACACACATACACCATACACCCCCACCACACACACACACACATATCCTGTTGGTCCTATATCTCTGGAGAACTCTCAGTAAGACAGAAAGGTTGCTGAAAACTAAGCCTAAGAAAACAGGAGACAGGAATTCCGATTTTTATCTTTGTCTCCAGTCATTCCTAAAAAGATACGAAAATTCTCAAGAAGCTATATTAGAATTCAGTTTTCATACCCTAACCACATAGCTGGAATAATGTTATTTTCCTTTTAAAACTGTTTTTGACAAAACTAATCAACTCTGGAAAACAGCTTAGCAGATTCTCAAAAAGTTAGGCAAAAAGTTACCATATGACCCAGTAATTCCACTCCTAGATACATGCCCAAGAGAACTGAATACATGCCCCCACAAAAACTTGTACATGAATGTTCATAGCAGCATTACTCAGAGTAGTCCAAATGTGGAAACATAAATCTCATCAATTGATGAATGAATAAAAAAAAAAGTCGTATCCATACAATGGAATGATTCAGGAATAAAAAGAAATGAAGTACCGACAAACGCTAAAATGTGGATAAATACTGAAAACATGCTAAGTAAAAGAAGGCAGGCGGAAAAGACCACATATTGTATGAATTAATTGATATGAAATGTCCAGATTAGACAAATCCATATAGACAAAAAATAGATTAGTGGTTGTCAGGGGCAAGAAGGGTGTCAATGGGGAGTGAATGCTAATGGGTATGGGGTTTCCTACTGAGATAATAAAAATGTTCTTGCATTAGACAGTGGTGACAATTGCATAAGCTCGTGAATATACTAAAAAACACTGAATTGTACACCTTAAAATTGTGAATATTAAGTGAATTATATCTCAGTTAAAAAGTGTTAGAAAATATAAAACTAACCAACTTACCTGCCTTTTTTGTGGTGCCAAACAACGGACAACTTCATCCACCATCACTGGAATATGTAATTTAGTCATCACTTCAGAATCTCTGTCTTGTAACTCCTGAGCTCCAGTTTGATCTGTTTGCTCCTGGGCTTCATATTCATTACATCTTTCTGCTGTAGCATGTATTTTTTTTGGCCAGACACCCAAATTAAATATGCCAGATTCCAACCAGCACGAAAGAAATTTTTTATAGATTCTACAAAAATATGGGTATTGAAGCATTCTGTAGATCAACAAATCTAGAAAAAAATTTAAAATATCATGATTGTTGGCTTTTTTCAAAAGAATGTTATAATACTTGGGGGAAAGCAGATTAGTATGAAATATTTAACACATGAAAAATACATAAAACTCATAATCTCAGAAAAGTGAAGGTAACTACCCTCCTTATGCAAAGCAAGGAACCCAAGAGAACCCCAGAAACTATTTGAAAATACAACTTTTAATGTGGCCTGATAAGCTCTGAGACCATTAATGTTTTAACCATCAGAGATGTGAATATTGATTAATCAGTCATCATTTTTCTAAAAGGGATTAAAAACATTATTCTATTTTAGGTTCACATGGTCTTTTATTTCAAGCTCTTCTAATTGTTTTTCTCATAATACTAAATCTTCATTTTCAATTTAACTTTGTTTGAAAAATTGTCCCTGAAAAAAGACTATGCATGTACAACCAAAAAGAAAAGGTTAGCAGTCTATGAAAATCTTACAGATTTGTCATGGATATGCTCTGACGAAATCATCTCACCATGGCTTATATCAGTGAAATACATATCATTTTAAACTATAACTTTATAAACACTCCACTGAACACACTTTGGCACTTCATATCATTTTAATTATCTGCTCCCTGCCCCATGCCCCCAAAAAAGCAAGTAAATAACTGATACATTCCTTCACTTTCTCTTACTTGCTCCATTTTATTCTGTAAGCTGTAATTCTTTAAAATGGAGAGGAAAAAAGTAATTTATGAAATATATTAACAGAACACCTTTTGAATGTTCTTTACCCATTTGGATGCAAGCAACATTTTTGATATTATTAAAGTTTAATTAAATATTAAAGTAAATAACAAGTAAATAACAATTTAACACTACTCTTTTCCTTCCTCATGTATTATGAGTTATTTAAAAGTAAGAACCACACCTTTATATCCACAAAATCAGATGCACACTAGGCGCTTAGTACGTGTTTTCTGGAAAAAAATAAAAATATAAAAGAATGGATGGATAAATTCCAGATTCTATAGAATTAACCTTGCTTTAGAAAATTTTACTTGTCTCACTCACCCTACCAAAAACCACATTCTCAAAATATTTAAGAAACATAAATCTTGATTAAATATGCCTTCCCTTCCTTTTGCATTAGAAAATGAAGAATAATGTTGAAAAGTCAATCACATGTAATGACTGGAAAATAAATAAAAATACATATTTGATATTGTATCAATATAATATCAGTAAGATATAACCCTGAGGATATCAAAGACATAATTCACAGAATTATGTTGTAAATGTGACACAGAAACAATATGGCAAAAAAAAATTTTTAATGAGTGTTTTAAGTGAGATTTTGGATGTTCAGCAGTAACAAATTAGCCAAATTATGAATTATGCCTTATGTTTTCCAGAAAGTTTACAGAAGTATGCCAAACTATGCTCTAACTTAGCATTTCTAACATATTTCAAAATAAAAGCTATGCTCTAACTTACCGTTTCTAACATATTTCAAAATAAAAGCTAACATTTATTGAGCACTTACTAAGTACCACTTACTATTCTAAGCACACTACATGTACTAACTCATTCAATCCTTACCCCAACTCTTAAAGGTAGGTACTATTATTATTTCCATGTTGCACAAGAGGAAGACAGAAAAGTAATTTGCTGAAAAGTCACATAGCTAGAGAGCCGTAAAGCTAGAACTGTAACATCAGCATTCTATCCCCAGAACTTTTTCTCTTAACCTATATGCTATAAACACAGCCCACTGGCTCTATTTAATACACTCATGTAATTGAATGGTACTTTGATTACACTATGACTAGGTATTTGTAGTATTCCATGAATTAGATTCATTTTTTTTAAGGAGCCAATATGTTATTGCTTGGTCCTACTCCACTTGGAAATACAGTATACTGTGGGGCACCCAACAGAGGACACAGGAACGATGTACAGCCCTAAATAGTGGAATATGGAGTATTTAAACAATATAACCAATAACTTATTCGATTCTTTTGCCTATCCAATATATGTAAACAATCTATACTGAAATGTTCAGACTTTGATTTTTTTAAAAAAAACAAGCAAACAAAAAGCCCATCAATTCCAATATCAGAATCAGAACCACACAGGAAAAAGCAAATAGGGTAGAAAAAAATGCTTCTTTCAACAGCGCTTAATTTTCTTCTGCATTCAATTTCTTTGTATTTACTCAAATATATTCAAGGTACAAAGCCTCTAGATTTGGTATACACTAATTGGCTACTAATGTGGGTAAACACGGAGAAAAGGCCTCAATAATTAATCTTCCTTTTTGGTTGTGTCTTTGAATACCTCCCTAAAAATGGAAGGGGGCAAGTTCTAAAGGGAGTCCCTTCCCTCTCTTCTGCAGCCCCATATCCCACCAGATAACCCCGAGCACTTCCACAGTCCGCTAAGAACTAGCCCCCCCTAGACGATTTAAGATAGTTTAACTTCCCTCTGTTCACAGAAAAGAAGCAAGATATCAGGAAACCTAAACTCTACAGCCAACTCTGTGGTTTCCTAGGCAAGCCATTTAACTTTTCTCTGCCAGCAAAATTCAATTTAAACTGAGACCACGGAATTAGCCAGGTTACTCTTTTAAATGTGGGAACACAAAGGTGAGCGATACCTTTGAAAATTACTTGCTCAACGGAGCTACCAATTACCGTCATTGCAGTCAGCTCCCCCTGCAGAGAAAACCCTTCGGAAACTTAATTCCTAAGGCCAAAAATTCGACCTGGAGGCTGGCACCCGAACACAGAGAAAGTGAAAGAGGTCCTAAAGAAAAAGTTAGAATCCATTCTTTTGCGTAAGAATTACACTCTGACAAGGGAAACTGTTTAGAAACTTCTGAACTCAGGACGAATGAGTGTTGAGGAGAGGAAGCGGGAGAGCAGAGGCGCGAGTTTCCTCTGTGCTGGGTGAATCCGGCAACCCCTGGAAGTTCCCCCAAAGGTGAGAGGGGGCTCCAAAAGAGCTCCCGGGACTCGGCCACCTTCTCCTCACCTGAGGCACGAAGATTTCTCAGTTGGCCTCTAATTCGGGCCTGCGACGACCACTACGGTGACAGAGAACCTGAATTTGCCGCCCGCACAAGTCCCAGCCCTGGGGGAAACTTGCGAGAACGGACAGATTGGGCCCACGTCCGCCCCAGCAACAGAGGCCCGTCTGCCTTTGGTTCCGCTGCTTCCAGGCCCCAGCTGCCAAAGGGCCCCAGGAGCTCGGGGTTCCAAATGGTGTTCCTGGGGGAGGTGCGGGATATAAGTCCCTAGCATTGCCAGGTTGAAATTCACTTTTACTTTTTTTTTTAATGTCTAATGAAACTTCAAATCTCACTTTCCATTTTATCCTTCTCTCCACTCTTTTCAGTTTACTCTGAATCTATGTTAAATTTCTATGTTTTAAATAAATGGCAGTTAGTACACTCTAATTTATAACAAAAGGTGGGAATTTCTGTCTCCTTAGCACTACGTATTTGGAAAGTTTTGGTTCTTTTCCCTTCATTTCGTTACAAAATACGCCAGTTTCTTGTCCTTTCTGTTGTACGCCTTAATGTCTTGCTAAACTAAAGAGAAGCCAGCTGGCATAGTAAATCTACAATTCCTTAAAAATATGGACTTCAAAATCTGAACACTGTTAAATGGCAAGCGTAAGGCAGAATTTAAAGTTAAATGTAAAATAAGCATTTAGATTAGGTGTGGAAACACCTGTGAGACTTGTCAGCCTTATGCAATGTGGGTATCAAAAATGACGAAATTTAAACACTTCTACTTATTCACCAATGATCAGTACACCTTTACAAGAAATTGGTAATATATGCCTATTTTCAGACTACATTAGATAGCATCTTAATATCACTTAATCTAGAATGTATTTCAGAAACAAATGACTCCATTCCCAATTCGCTGGGTTGTACCCTTCAACAGAAATATTTTCCTTTAGAGATTTTCTGAAAACTTCAGTTTTCTCTTCAGTAAAATGAATAGTATCTACATCTCATGGACTGTTTCAAAAATTAAGTCACCAGATAACATATATAAAATTAATAAATGTCCAGGACATCAAAGGTAAAGTACTATAGAGTGAGTGCATATTTGAAATAAAATTAAAAGCCTTCTCAATTTTATTACCAAACCCAGCACCATACAAATCACTATCTCATTAGCTAAGATATATGTAATACAGCCAGCAATTAGTAGCTTTATTGATGCTCTATCCAGTGTTCAGAAAGAATCTTATAATATGTATCATATACAATAGTGTTTCTGATTTTCAATAGGAAATAAATGTCTATAATATGAGCGTTTCCCCTACATTGTTTCACTTATAATACTCTGCATTTGGTGGTGTGCTATCCTGTATATATGGTGATGCTGAATCACTAGAGCATAAGCTCTGAGAGCGCAGGGATTTTGACTCAATTGTGTGCTATTATGTCCTTAAAATCTACAATCAATAACTACTGAATGAATGGATACAACAATAGTAACATAAAGAACAGCAATAAAATTCAGATCAGACTATTAAAAATATCCTGATAAATAAAAGATGAATTCTCTTAGCGAAAACATTTCCCATATTTTCCAGGTATTTTTTTCTTTTTAAAGTGTACATTCTAAAATACTACCTACAACCCAGGCTTAAAAGCCCATTGCATCCAATAATGAACTAAGCCAATAAATTTAAATGAATTTATTTTATAATGCCATCATTAGAAAGAAATGTAAAAAACAGCCATACAACAAATAGTTTCAGAGTCAGCACTAAGGGAGTAGGCCTGGGGTTCCTGAGAAATGAAGCCTGGGGCCTCAAACCAAAGTCCTGAACTTTCAATTAACTGAGGCGAATTGACCCCAGTTGGGTCCAACTGAAAGTGGCTGGAACGAACAGGTCCCTATACCTTCCAGATTATGGGACCTGTGTCTTGGAGGCCTCACTACTCAATAGAGAAAAGGAGAAAACAAATACCCAGAACCCATTAATCCACACCCAACAGGCTCCGCCTCTCCCCCTAGCCGAGAGCACCGCCAACCCCTGCCCGCACCCGTCTCACTCACACCCAGAACCCTGGGACCGGAGCCCGCGCCCACGGTCTGAAGGCTGCCTGAAGATCCCAGGTGGCAGCTGCGGCCTAGCCCCGCCCACCTCGGCCAACGCCTCCGGAAACTGCCGTGCGAGTTGCCACGGTGACACGGAGCAAGGTAGCTTCCACGGTAAGGGGGCCGCTGAGACGCCTGGCGCCAAACTGCAGCGCGCCACGGCCGCGTCCGGCGTGATGACGTCACGAAGACGGCAGCCAATGAAACGAGGCGCTGAGAAAGCTGGCTTGGGTTTGAATCTCTTGGCTGAGTTTGAATCGCCCAGAGGCGGACATTGAAGTGAAGCGTCTCCGTAACCTCTCCTGGGCCTGAGGTGAGTTAAAGGCAAGAGAAGAAAACTCTCGTCTCGGGGACGTTTTTTCGGATGACCCGTCTCGCAGGAAGCAGAGGGGTCCCGCCGCCTCAGAGATAGAGGACCAAGTGGGTTTGTTGACAAATACGGAAGCGTTAGGTAGGGCGGTGCGGGTGGGGACGGGGGTGGGCCTGTTTAGGGTCCCAGTGGAGAAAATGAAAGTAAGAAGGAACTCGAGAACCCACTGGAATGTGGTTCTGCCTGATTCGGAGACCTCGACTGCTCAGCAGGAAGGTCAGGGATCTCCTGCCTGAAATTCTCAGGAAGTCGGAAGTTTTAAAGGGCATCTTGGCCCCTTTCCCAGACTTTGGCAGAACGCTTTTAACTGTCCGGCACCTTACAGTGTAAAGTTCCTTCCGGCCTCCAAATTCAGAGTGTTTTGTTTCAGACACAGATGTAAATGTAACTCTGGGCTTAACTATCAAGAGGAGCCTTGGTTCACCAGCTTGTATCCTTTTTGTCCAGCGAGGTTCTGCGTTAGCCTGGCAAAGGTCACTTGGGAACCTTCCCAGACCCCAAATGTAGCATCAAAATAAGACCTGCCAGCACTGACTTAACGGGATTGCTGGGAATCAGGTGAGCTATGGAAGAGATACTGGTTGACAAAGTGTTCTGCAAATGAAAGGGACTTAAAGCACTGAGCATCAGTTCTACCGTCTGTTCGTAGTTTCTGCGAGATTCGCCTTGAGGAGTGCTCATTAGGCACTCAGTTTCAGAGAAGTCAAGGCTGACTGCTGTTTATGAGATTATTTGACCAGAATTGAATAACTGTGCTGTATAACGTATAGTTGAGGTTACTAACTGTTATCGGGTAGAATGTGTTAGGCATTCTACGGGTTTTAGTTGATAGTGTTATTCTATCACGGTCAGCGCCCCCCGCCTTGGATTTTGGGAGGTATTTATGAACCTTGTTGCAGGAGAATGTTAGATCCAAAGGCTAGATACTGCTTGTTATTAAGTTTCTACTATTTTGTAAGAATTGTGTATTTCGGTACACAAAGATTATCTGCCTTTAACGGTAGTAATTGTCTCCTCTTCTGTTACTAAATAAGTATTTACAAGTACACAAAATTTTCATTTTAAAAATGTATCTTGTCCCACTATAAATATACCTTGAATCAATTAAGGTACACAATAAAATGACATTTATGCTGTGAACTCAGAAAACTAGGAGGAAAAAGTAGCCCAGATGTCAGTGCTGCCCATCCCTCCACTTGAAATTTTCGTTCTTCCTTGATGCTTACAAGTGAATAGAAGCAGTGGCTCTAACACTCAGGTTATTTCCAATAAGAGGTTTAAGTTGCATAGAGACTATACATGATAGAGTGGAGGATAGTTCCTGTTCCTAGCAAATGTTTATTGAATCTGAATCTAATTCAGATTTGAATTTGTATTTAAGAAATCATTTATAACTGTGTTACTCCACACATTCAAGAAAATTTATATGACCTTTCTGTTCCATTGTTTGAAAGCCTTCTGTTTTGATTCCAATAGACCAGAGTTGTTAAGAACATGGACTTTGGTTTTGGACCTGGATTGACATTCTGGCTTCTCACTTACTCTCTCTTGTAATCTTGGGAAAATTCCTTAGCCTAAAGCTAAGTCTCTGTTTATGTAAAATGGAGACAATAATAGAGTCTATTTTATCTTTTTAAGGATTGAATGAGATGATGAATGTCAAATGTTTACCATAATGCCTGGCATATTGAGTGTGCCCAAATGATCATCGTTGTTCATTTTTACTAGTTATCACCATATCTACCTAATCCAAGAGTTCTCAATAGCATATTTTCTGAGAATAGGTAACTGTGTGTGTTATCCAGCAAGCACAGAGAAATCATGAATTTTCAGTTTTATTTCAGCATTCATTCAGGAGCCCCAGTACTAGGCCCTGAGGTTTCTATCAAAAGTAGGCAAATAGTTTAACTTCTATCAGAAAATTTCTGGGGGTTATATATTTACATCATGGAGAGTGATGATTAAATACTTGAGCTTTAGATTCAGTCAGTCTGAGTTCAAATTCTACGTCTTGTGCTTCCAATAGTGTGACTTCAGCCAGTTAACTTAATCTATCTATACTACAGTTTCTCTCTATATAAAATAGGTATGATAATAATACCTATATCATAGGATTGTTACAGGGATTAAGTGAGAAGTATGTAAACTGCTTAGCACATTTGTATTTGTAGAATAAGAGCTCAGGAGAAAGTATTCCATAATTGTTACTAAATGAAAGTTTGTGTTTAAGGTAAATTTTAATCTTGTTTTGTTTTGCTTTGTTTTTGAAATAAAAATACCTAGACTTGTTTAAAATCCAAATAATACAAAAGGATATAAAGTAAAAAGTAAGACTGCCTGTCACCCAGACCCTCATATTTTCCCATCATCAAGCAACTGGTATTATCAATTTCCTCTGTTCTCTTCCTGAGAGAGCCCATGCATGTACAAATATGTATATATCTTTTGAAAATACAAATGTTTGAATGCCAGGTCCACTATTCTGCACTTGTTTTTTGCACACATATCTTGAAACTTTGCATTATTTCATTCAGTTATTCAACAAGTATGTAATAAATCCTAAATATTTGACAAGCCCTCTTCTAGGTTCTGGAGTGCAGATGAAGTCCATACTCTCATAGTGCTTACATTTTAGAAGGTAAATAAGCAATAACTATGTAACCAAATAATATATATTTTCCAAGTAGTCTAGATGCTAGGAAGAAAAATAAAGCAGGCAAGGGATTAGAGAGGCAAGGGCACAGTGATACAGTTTTGAATGGAATCTATAGGGAGAGCCTCTGTGAAGTGACATATGAACAGAGACCTGAATGATGAACTGAGATATTAAGATTTGCGAATATCTGAAGGCAGAGCCTTCCAGACAAAGAGAAGAGAAGGTGCAGAGCCCATGAGGCCAGAACGAGACTGAGGTGTTGGAGGAACACTAAGGACAGTGTAATTGAAACAATAATTGAGAGGTGGGATAACATTTGGAGACAGGGGTGGAGAGGTAGAACCCACAGAACCCACAGATGTAGAACCCACAGAACATGGTAAGTTTACATTTTATTCTTATGCTGGGAAGTCATTGGAGCAGGAGAACAAGATGAGGTCCATAACATGATCTGATTGCTTTTGAAGAAGGTATCAGTACATACAATCAGTGAATTAAGTAAAATTTATTATACTTTCATATAATCCTTGACTTAATTGGCCTAAACTTTATCTAGGGAGAACAGTAGCTAGATATAAGATTAGGACTTGCCTGTTCCACTTGGTTCATATTCACTTGCAACTATTGAAGAGAATTAGTTTTAACACCTCTTCATTAAACATAACAGAAGAATGAGCTTTTCTATGTGTCAATCTCCCAGAAAATTGAATGTTACCCTTGTTAAGTGATAGTGGTTTAACCATCTTCAATGATTAACATAAAACATGATCTCGCTTTCCTAATTTTGTAAAGAAATTGGGCACATTATTTAACTATTTTTGATGCCTCGGGGTCCTCATTGGAATTTCTTGTTATTGCCAACCACTGTACTCTACTGTGATAATGTTGGTTCTCTTAGAGAAGTATACATGTTTACCTCTACTCTAAATGGATATATTGCTTTCTTGAATTCCATGTCTACTTTTTATAACTTATTAATTAATTTATTCATTAATCAAATGTTTGAGAACTTACTATATACCAGGCACACTACAAGAGATAAGGAGGGATATAAAGGTAGAAGCGTACAGTCCTATTAGCTGTTATGTTTTGTCACTTTCTAGTACACTTTTCTAATCATATGCAATAATCATAAAATTTAGAGCTAGAAAAGGACTTTAGGTATCATATAGTCTAACCCTGTCATTTTATGGATTACCACTAAAGCCCTTCATTACTCTCTTTCATACTGTACTCTCTCTAGACTAGACAAATACCTTTCTGTTATAATGAAAATGGCATTAGAAGTGTTTATCCTTAATGTTTTAGTCCCACCAATGAAATCCTAACAGCTTGCTTTTTTGATTCTATCAACAAATACCACTTAAGAGTAGATATGACAAAATTGATCATAGTCTGTGATACTGTCTTCTGAATGGTCATCTGAAAAGAATTTTTGAATCAACACAGTATTGCACAGGTAACAATATTTAGGCTTTTCTTTTGCCACTTCTTAGTAAAAATGGTTAAGGATATCCTTTCTGTGTGCCTTATTCAGAATCAGCTGGATGTCCATCTCTTTTACCTGACCATGTTAGAAAAGAAAGCAGTCATCATGTTTTAATGTAGGAACAACCTTGTTAATCCCTGAAGATGTCAGTATATTTGAACATAATTGAGCAAATTTTTACATTCAGTAATTCCCACTTAACTTAAAATCAAATCTGAGCTCTATAGTCTGGCATTCAAATCTTCTAGATCCAGCCCCACCTTTATCCAGTTTAATCTTTTTAATACAGCCCTCTCCTTTCCCTTTACTCTCCAGCTGCAGTCAGGACTGAACAGAGCTAAACTGAGCATCTCTTTAGATGCTCTAGATAGAATTACAATCACCTAAAACTAAACTGTTAAACAAAATGAGATTTAAGCAAATTCATCATGCAGCCAGTTATGTCCTCTGCACAAGCTGTTTCCTACCACAGGCTTTTGGACTTGCTGCCTGCAATACTCTTACCCCAGAGAGCCGCTTACTTGCTCAGTCCCTCACTTCAGTCTCTGTAAAAAGTTACCCCACTAGACAAGCTTTTCACAACTACCCCATCTAAAATACAAGCCCACACATACACTTCTGACCCTATCTATCCCAAGACCCAGAAAAATGCTTAGCACATAGAAGGCACTCAATAATATTTATTGAATGAATAACTAGTTTTCTTTCCTGAAATTTTTTTTAACCTGGTTAATAACTATCCATCCTTCAGCTCTCAGTTCCAGTCATTCCTCTAGGAAGCTTTCTAAGAATATCAATCTCCTATTATAGTCTTAGGTAGCAAATTTAACCTTTACCTGATAGCACTTGTCACAGTTACACCTTTGCATATTTGTGTCATTTTATCAATGTTTCCTCACTAAGCTATATGTAGTAATAACAATAATAGCAGTAATAGCAAACACTTGTAATGCATACTCTGTGCCAGGCATTGTTTTAAGTGCTAATCCTCACAAGAACTCTATGAGGTAGGTATTATTATTAATCCCACTTTACAGATGAGGAAACTAAACCACAAGGGGGTTAAGTAACTTGCCCACTGTCACAGCCAGTAAAGTAGTAGAACTGGGATTTTAACAGTTAACTTTATGAATTAATGATTGATTAATTAATTAACAAGAGATACCTTCCAAGCTAAGATCTGTTTTTTGTTTTGTTTTTTGTTTTCTTTTAATTAATTAATTAATTTATTTATTTATTTATTTGGCTGAGTCGGGTGTTAGTTGCGGCACGAGGGACCTTCATTGTGGTGCGCAGGCTTTTTGTTGCAGCACGTGGACTTCTCTTTAGTTGTGGCACAGGGGCTCCAGAGTGCGTCGCCTCTGTAGTTGCGGCACAGGCCCTCCAGTTGTGGTGCACGGGCTCAGTAGTTGTGGCGCACAGGCTTAGTTGCCCCATGACATGTGGGATCTTAGTTCCCCGGCCAGGGATCAAACCTTCATCCCCTGCATTGGAAGGCGGATTCTACCACTGGATCACCAGGGAAGTCCCCTAAGATCTGTTTTGAAATAATCACCTGATGTTTTATATATGTTTTTTTAACCATTTCATTTGTGTGTATTTTATCTATCCTTGAAAAAAAAAGTGTATCCGTTAAAATCAAGGCATTTGTTGAACATTTCTAAAAGCTTTTAGAAATGTGTATAGAGGTTAGTTTTTGGTAATACAAAGAATGTGACACTCTTATTAGCCTTTAATAGACAGGGATCAGAAATGCTAAACATCCTCTAATACCTGGGACAGTTCCGAATAAGGAAGAATTGTCCTACCCAAAGTGCCAGTGATAAGCTCATTGGGAAACACTAACTAAAAAGATGGACCAGTATCTTTGGGAAGAAGAGGCAGGAAAAGGGGCAGATAAGGAAGAGAATTGGCATTTATTGAATGCCTTCATACACTTAATACTTGTTATCTCTTTCAGCCTTCACAACAGCTATTAGGTATTATTCCTTTTATACAAATGAGAAACCTGAGACTCAGTGAGGCTAAGTAACTTGTCCCAGGTCACAGAAGTGGGGTATAGGTACTCTGTGGGGGTTGGCTAGACAGAAGCTCAAGGGTGAAGAAAGAGTGGAGTAGCAATTCACGTGGGACCTCACTGTTAGAATCCAAATGACCATCCTTTCCTCTTCAGTGTTCCAATTTTGGGGAAGAACAGAGTCCTAAAAAGGGGGTGCTGTGTCCAGTGCCTTTTGCTTTTAGATTGCTTTGGCCTTATTTGAATTCTTTCCAAAAGTATATGATTTTACGACATATTTTAGCTTTATCATTGTTGTTATTTCTTCCACTTTAGGAAACAAACAAAATATCTTCTTTTAATCCTTTCCCCCTCCACCCACACCATTTCTTTGCTTACTTTTGCGGTAGTATTTCCTATATTTGCTATCTGAGTCTTCTTCTCTTCAGGCCTTTGTCCTACCATTCCATTCCCCCAAAATTGCTTTTGTTTGTCCCCATGTTGCCAAATCCCCTGATTACTTATTAGTAAGTACTTAACCTATTAGCAGTATTTAGCACAATTGGTCATCCTCTCCTCCTTGCTTTAAAAGTTCCCCCTAAATGTTTTTGTTTTTTGTGGTACACGGGCCTCTCACTGCTGTGGCCTCTCCTGTTGTGGAGCACAGGCTCCGGATGCGCAGGCTCAGCGGCCATGGCTCACGGGCCCAGCCGCTCCGCGGCATGTGGGATCTTCCCAGACCGGGGCACGAACCTGCGTCCCCTGCATCGGCAGGCGGACTCTCAACCGCTGCGCCACCAGGGAAGCTCCCCTCCCCCCCCGCTAAATCTTAATGCCACGTTAAGGTTTAAAAACTTTGAAAAGCTTCAAATGGCATTAAGACTGAGGACAGCGTTTACTTTCGTAACTTAGCTTTCAGCTGCCTTGACATCTCCACCCGGACGTTGATTAAAATTCTCAAATTCGGGCTTCCCTGGTGGCGCAGTGGTTGAGAGTCCGCCTGCCAATGCAGGGGACACAGGTTGGCGCCCCAGTCCTGGAGGATCCCACATGCCGCGGAGCCGCTGGGCCCGTGAGCCATGGCCACTGAACCTGCGCGTCCGGAGCCTGTGCTCCGCAACGGGAGAGGCCACAACAGTGAGAGGCCCGCGTACCGCAAAAAAAAAAAAAAAAAAAAATCTCAAATTCAAGATATCCAGAATGAACTCCTGATCTTCCCCCCAAAAGCTGCTCTACCCTCAGATATTTCCATATCGGTTGATGGCTACTCTATTCTTCCAACACTCAGGCCAAGAACTTTGGAGTTATCCTCGAATCATTTCTCTCATTCCCCACATCTATCTATCAGGAAATTCTTTTTTCTTTACCTTTAACATACATCCAAAATCTGACCACCACCCTGTTCTGAGTTGACAGCATCATCTCTTGTCTACATTACTTCAATGGCCCCACTAGTTTCTATTTTCTAAAGTATGTCAGCAGTGAAAGTAATCAGATTATGTCACAATACAAAAAATTAAATGACACACACATACAGTAACTTGATAAATCTCTGAAATATTAGTCAGAACCTGGGCTTCCACTTCAACTCAAACTTTGTAGCTAAACCATATAAAATCACAGGTATAGGCTACCCAAAAAGCTAGCTTTGATTTTTCCCAAGGGCTCTGATACTATTTTAGTTTGGATCACAGGAATGGACAAGAAAGGATCTCTCAGAATCATATTAAGGTAATGAAGGGAGAGCTTTGGCTTATGAGCTATTTTTAATAAAAATGATCTTGGCGGCAAATCTCTTGGCAGTGGAAATTGACACAACCAGGCTTATCTCTGCCTGTATCTCAGAGACCCATAGGGGTAAAAATAGTTCCAGGGATGTGTCAGTTAGCTAGCCCAGGTATGAAGGTGACAGAGATAGTATATTCCCCCAACTGTGTATTCAGAGATCCTAATCTCTGAATAGAGATCCTAGTCTCTGCTCTATAATGATGTAAGTTTAAGGTACATCAGTGACAGCAGGTTCAAAAAGTATTGTCTGACTATATGACTACCTCACATAAAAACAAGAAAAGTAAGGATAAACTAATAAAGAAAAACAATTTAGGAAACTCAACTATCCAGAAAATAATCTAGGATCAAAAAGTTAAGACCAAGAAAAAAAAGAAAGCCTTTTGGTATTCACTAATTTATTTAGTCATCAAGTATTTATAGTATCTACCATGTGCCAGGCACTGTTTTAGGCTTGGAAAGCATTGATAAGCAAAACAGATTTAAAAAAATGCCCTTAAAGGGCTTATAGTTTAACTAGAAGAGAGAAAGTAGACAACAAACATGCTAAATAAGTAAAAAATACCTATTCTATTAGGAGGTGGTAAGTGCTTTGGGAAAAAGTAGAACAGTATAAGGGTGATTAGGAATTTGGTTGGCAATTTTAATAAGGATGGGCAGAAGGGGCAACATTTGAACCAGGACTTGAAAGAAGTGAAGGAGTTAGTCATGTAGTTATTGAGGAAAGCACTTTATGATAGAGAGAATGGCTAGCAGAAAGATCAAGATTGGGGCACTTGGTGTGTTAGCTGGAATAGAATGAGCAAAGAGGAAAGCAATAGGACATGAGGTGAAAAATGTAGGCCATTAACAGAACTTCAATTCTGAATAAGATAACCACTGGAGGGTTTTGAACCAAGGATTTCCAGTAACATTTACTAGATGAGTGGAGCAAAATTAACACCTTTCTTTATTTAATAAGTACTATATGCTAGTCATTTTGCATACAAGTAGAATTAATATTAATACTTTTTAATTTCAGAGAAATATTCAACCATTCACATAAACAAAGGAACCAAGATAATCAACAATGTCTGTCACTGAGGAAGACCTGTGTCATCACATGAAAGTAGTTGTTCGTGTGCGTCCTGAGAACACAAAAGAAAAGGCATCTGGATTCCATAAAGTGGTCCATGTTGTAGATAAGCATATTCTAGTTTTTGATCCCAAGCAAGAAGAAATCAGTTTTTTCCATGGAAAGAGAACTATAAATCGAGATATTACAAAGAGACAAAATAAGGACCTTAAATTTGTATTCGATGCTGTTTTTGATGAAACTTCAACTCAGTTGGAAGTTTTTGAACACACTACTAAGCCAATTCTTCGTAGTTTTTTGAATGGATATAATTGCACAGGTAATTGTTTCAGTTGGGATTTGATGTTTCCATCTGATTTCAGTTTTATATTAAAACAGACATCTACTTGACCCTTTCTTCTAAACATAATCAATTTTAAGGTGCTTGTTTGCTAAAAATTCTTTAGTAGTTCACTGTAAATGTAGATTTTCTTTGAAATTTAGTCATCATATATAACATATATCATTTGTGAAACTTTAACTGGGTCTTGCTTTGGTTCCTATAGATGGTCATCCTTTCAATTTCTTATGTTTTAAAACCATGTGCTTCTGGTAATTGATACCAGATTTCTCACAATTTGTATTCATAAATATTCCCAATGTTCACTGATACAACTGTCTATCCCTGGGGAATAGTGGGACGTTTCTGAACATTTGGCAATTTCTTCATAGCACCATTTTTTTCTTTGTAGTACCTTGAAGTAAAAATCTTTAAAGCCCATGTTGAGTATCATGAGTATCATGCTGTTTTAGCATATTTTCAGCCCAAAAAAGCATCTTTAGTGCTCTCAATAGACCTATAATAATTTGCCTTTCAAAATGGCTCTGTTGATTTCCTAGAAAGAGAAATCTCCAAAATGCCAGTTAATTGAATGCTTACCAGGCACTGCACACCATTATTAATATCTTATTTTTGTAGTTAACATAATTTATGGCATTTTCTTTAAGACACCCCAAAACTGTTACATGTTTACTGTCTTTCACTGACTCATTCACTTTTATTACAGAAGACTTACCCTCTAGATCAGGCAAGAATGGAATGTGGTTTATTGATTAGACCTACTTTGATTCTCATTTTTAAGCAGATATTCTTTTCCTCATTCATGAAACTTCATATTGTCTCTAGAGATTTAAAAAATTTCTCTTGACTCCAAATGAAAAAATCTCTACCAAAGTAATACTGAATCTTTGGTTTCTTCTTGGTTTTACTTTATATTATCCAGCTATCTTAAGACTTCTTGATGTACTACTAGCTTATATAAAATAGAACAAAATGAAACATGCATCAGTTTAATCCATTCTACTGAAAAGTATTTTTGTAGTTTGTTAATGAACTTAGCAGAGAGATTTAACCTATAAAAATAATTCTCAAAGACTTATTGCGTTAACTGAATATTATGTTGGGTATTTGCAATATGTAATTCAGAGTGGTTTTTTCCTTTGTTTTTTGCATTTGAAGAAATGCATCACTGTTCTATTGTACTGGATAGAGTCTTGAAAACAAAGTAATTTGCCTAAAACAAAAATTTTAAAAGGAATTTTATAAATGGCTTTTATCTGGAATTCAGCAAACTGGTATTGAGTACCTGCTTTGTGCCAAGTCACTTGCTAGGTGGGCAGGATACATAGCCTCCACTTTGGTGGAGCTCACAGTTAGAAATACAGTATGATACATGCTAGAAGTAAAAGGATGTAAGCATACACTGAGGGCTCAAATGAGAGAGTAGCCACTTCGGCCTAAGACAGTTAGGGAAGGCACAGGAAAGTGACTTTTGTGCTGAGTATTTAGTGCAGGTAGAAGTTTTCCAGGTGGATTAAGTAGAGGCACTCTCCAGGACAAAGGCAGTGGACTCAAAAGGGAGCAGCACATGTGGAGAACTTCAGATAATCTAGTATGCCAAAGCACAGCAAGGAAGAAATAGACTGGAGAGATATGCAGGGATCTTCCCTTAGAGTCTCTAGTATTTCTAGGTGAAGAATTTGAACTTTCTCATGTGGGACTGTGGAACAATTAAGAAGGTTTAACATATTTATATTTTGTTTTCTTAAAAACAACTGTACAAATTCTAAGGGATTTGTTAAAGAAGATTGAGACTAATAGGTAGGGAGACTGATAATTGATTAAAATTTGTGATTGTTGTAGAAGAAAGGGAACGTGGGGGGCGGTTGGGTGGGTGAAGTTACCATTAATCAATAGAGAATATAGGAGTAAAAGTAGACTTGTGCTGAAATTGCCAGGATTTAAAAATAAGACTATAAATTAATTTGGATCTGTTGGATTTAAAGTTACTGTTCAGGATATCCAGATGGAAGTATTCACTAGACAGTAGATACAGTAATGTTATATGTCATAACAAAGCTTTGATCCCTTTTCATAAAAACTCAGTACTTGCATATGGTGCCACTGGAGCTGGGAAGACCCACACAATGCTAGGATCAGCTGCTGAACCTGGAGTGATGTATCAAACAATGTTAGACCTTTACAAATCCATGGATGAGATTAAAGAAGAGAAAGTATGTAGTACCGCAGTTTCTTATCTGGAGGTAAGTTGGCAATATCATTCTTTAGATTAATCAATAGTATTGAGAATTTTTTTTTTAAGAAATTCCATGGTCCATTCAAATTATTCTATCATGCAGAAATTTTCTTATAAATATATAAAATCATTACAATTCCTAGTCTTAGGTATTTGTTATGGATCTTACTCTTTTTCTGTTAAGCATTTTATTTTGCCATAACTTCTGACTTATACAGAAGTAGCAAGATTAGTACAAAGAACTTCCAGATACCCTTCATCCAGATTCCCAATATGTTAACATTTTACTACCTTTGCTTTCTCTCTCTGTGTGTATATGCATTTTTTTCAACTGTTTAAGTTACAGACTTGTAAAAAAAGGAAATTTCTTAAATAACCACTGAATAGTAATCAATATCAGGAAATTAACAATGATACACCTTTATCTAATCTATAGACCTTAATGAGATTTTGCTAATTGTTCTAGTAATGCCCTTTATTGAAAAGACAATCTAAGATCGAAGATTGCATTCATTTGCAATTCATCTGTTTAGTCCCCTTAATCTGGATTTTTTTTTTCTCTGTATTTTATGTTGCTGTTGTAAAACTTTTAGTTTGGATTTGTCATGATTACATTCAGGTTATGCCCTGGCAGGCAGGAACACCACAGAAGTGATGATGAGTTCTTCTTTTATAACATATCAAGAGGCTTATGTAATTAGTTAGTCCCATTACTAGCTATGTTAACTGATCAGTTTCATTATGCCGGTGTCTGCAAAGTTTTTCCACTGTAAAGGTACTACTTTACACTTTATAATTAATAAGTAACTTGTAGGGAAACAATGTAAATATCCTCTGACCCCTCAAACTTTAATTTGTTAGTTTTAGCATCCACTGATGATTCATGCCTAAATCAATTACTATCATGATGACAGATGATACTGATTTTTAAATTCCATCATTTCTTCTACATTTATTCATTGGCTTTCTACTATAAGGAAGAGCTTTCCCTTTCCTCTACTGTATCAGTGTAGACTTATGGCTTCTTAACATTATTCAGTAGATTATAATCCCTTTCTCTAAGCAATTTCTGTATGTTCAAATTGTGCCAGATTTGGCTAGGTGAGGCTCCTTCATGCTGTCTCTTGTGTTTTTTTGACATACTCCATCACTCTTTGAGCCCTCCTAACCTCTTAATAGCTGACATTCAACAGATCATAACTAAGTGACTGTCACTCTAACTTTGTGTTCAGGTAGTGTTTTAGAAACCAGTGCAGAAACATAAATCTCTGATTTTACTGCCTATTTATTTGTGATGTCAAAGAGTGAATTTCTAGTTTTTACTGCTCTTGTTGACATGTTATTGTTTGGTTTCTACTGAGAGAGTTTCTTCACATTTCAAAAATTGATCAAGATTATGTTGCTAAAAATTTTCTTGTCAGTCTATAGAACTTGGTGATAAAAGAGAAGTAAAACTCATTTTCTATAGTTACATATTGAAAAGAATTGTTCCGAACTTAATCAGGAAGAGAGCATGGCAGGATTCATTACTTCTTCCTTAGATCTTTTTATAACTGGGAGAATTTTGAAGTTTGATTATTTTTATAATGTTTTTAATTGTTCTCCCTTTTTTTTAATCTTTCATTTTATTAATGGTAAGGCAATATCTAATCTAACGGTTTTCCATTCAGGCTGTACACCAAAATTGGCTATGGGGCTTTTTAAAAATAGACATGCTTAGGCCTCACCCCCTGGACATTTTAATTTAATAGGTCTGGATTGTGGCTGAGGCATCTATGTATTTTAAAAGCTCCCGGGTGATTTTGATGCATAGACCAGCTTGAGAGTAATTGTCTAATTATATATTTTGTATGATTGAAGTGGATAAGGGGAATGATTTAAAAAGTGACTGTTGCTTATCAGAAGAATAAGAACTAAAAAATTATCTCTTCATATTATCATTTTACTACTTCTAAGAATTTATTACATTTAAAAATGGTTATCACTCATTGTAGAAAATTATACCATCAATGAATTATCGCTGTGAGCTATTTATTAGAACATGGATATAACTTACACAAAATAATTCTTAAAGACAATTTTATATGTGTTTTTTAATCTTATATATGTGTAATTGTCATTTTGTTGGCACGTAGAAAACTTAGTATCTTTAGTAAATTCATAAAATCAAGGCAATTGTATTATTACTGTACGTTATTTACAGAAATTACTAAAAAAAAAAATTGCCAGAGATTTAAAACACAGATGTGTATTCAGTGCCATGCAGTAGAGTGAGGATATCAGGCTCTGATCCCTGCTCTGATATGAATGCTACATCTTCTTGTTCTCATGCTATCCTATTACCTTTGTGACTGTGAACTTGGACAAATCACTTAAACTCTTAGGGCCTCAGTTTCCTCATCATTCAATTTGGGGGGGTCAGGGTCCCATTATGGAATTATCATCACATGTTAAACTTAATGTAATTGAAGGATAAATGAAATAAATATCATTTATCTTTGAGTATGGTTTTTATTTAACTTTTAAACTCTAAAAAGTTTGGATTACTTGGACATCATGAAACAATAAATATCTTCTCCAGTAAGAACCATGGTACTTCCATATAACTTACATTTCAGATTCACTAGAGTTTCCTAAGACCATGTGTCCGTATATTTCCAGGAAATAGGAAAAGACAATTCCAGCTATCCTATTTCTGTTTCACTGTAGTCATCAAATTGGGAATTATGGGAGGAGGGTATAATGACTCCACCTTTAAATTTTAAGTTCAAGTGCTGGTAATCAAACTCTTCCATTTTCTCAGATGTTAGGAAAGTAATAGCAATGTGTGATAGAAGGGGTGAGATGAATAGAAATGAGCTGCTGCTTCTCTAATATAACCTTAAATCAGCAATGTGTGTATATTTGTGTGATGCTATCTCTATTGTTTCATCATCAATGCTAAAGGAGTTATTTTTATTTTAAGGTATATAATGAACAGATTCGTGACCTCTTAGTAAATTCAGGGCCACTTGCTGTCCGGGAAGATGCCCAAAAAGGGGTGGTTGTTCAGGGACTAACTTTACATCAGGTATGTTTATAAACTTCTTTTTGGCTTGTTCAAATAGCAAGTATGGTTATTTAGCCATTTACTTATTTTAAAATAATCAGGGTATATCTATAGTCTTGTTTTGTTTCCCTTTGAAATAATCAAATGGGCTTTCCTTTTAAAAGTCTACTTGAACGTTTAATAGAGTATATTATTCTGCTTAATATATTTATATTTTATCTCCTCAGAGAGATAAGATTTTATCTTTTATTTTTCATATATCACCAAAGTACTAAGCAAATGATACAGTCAATATTTAATGGGATTTAATTTATGGAAAATATTTTCTTACTTATTTTACCTTTAAAAGCCTTCTTGCTTGTTGATGGTTTATTAAAAATTTTAAAGATCAGTGGTTAATTTGGGTATTTTTTCTTCTCCTTCAACTTCTTTAGCCCAAATCCTCAGAGGAAATTTTACAGTTATTGGATAATGGAAACAAAAACAGGACACAGCATCCCACTGATATGAATGCTACATCTTCTCGTTCTCATGCTGTTTTCCAGGTAACAGGTCACTAGACTACAGCTCTTAAAATTGAATTTAAAATAAATGAAGCCAAATTTATGAACAGTAATTTTCACACATACAAAAATATCTCTTCATCTGTGGACTTCTCTACTTCTCAGCACTTCCTTTACTTTGAAGCTTTGAGAAGATTCTATCAAGAATATTTAGAATTTAGATTATGTAAGTTAGACGTAAATTTTTACCTGTGTGAAAATATGATAGTAAAGTGGTAGTATTAGAGGTTTTCTTTCCTTTTCTTTAATTGACGAAAATATTTAATCTTTACAAAAGATAGTCTTATATTCAGAGCAGACTTTCTCTTTATAGATTTAGATTTACAGAACCAATAAATTGGGGAGATACTGATTCACTTTTTAAAAGATTTCACCATAGTGACCATGTAAGTAGTTGCATTCCTTAAGGAAGTGTGTGATTCAGTTGATACAGTGCTTTTTAGGAATACCATTCTAGAAAAACCTAAAGCATAGGTTAGTAGTTATTATTTGTAGTTTCTAGTTCTGTTAAAATTCAAATGATTATACATCTTTATTCTAGATTATGCTTTGTGGAACTCATCTAATAGAAAGAAATTGTTATAGTTGAAAGAATTCAAATCAGGGGAAACCAAGTCATTCGGAAAGTCTCTAGTCCACAAAATTTTATTAATCTTTTCTCTTCTTACCACTGACTCTTCATTTATCAGTAATCTTGAGAGAAATCTTTATCAGGGACACTGAGATTTCCCCAAAATGTCTTAGACCCTGCTTTTAAGTGTTACCAGAATACAAGTGGCAGTTGTTTTGACCTTCTATCAAGCCAGGAGTTTTTTGCCCTCTAGTGCACATATAGGAAGTCTTTTCGTTTTCAAATTTTTCTCAACTTTGGTAATTACTTCTGGTACTCTTGGATATCAGCCAGTCAAGTTATACCTTGTTCATTATGTCTTTAAAATAAAAATAATTGATTTCATGCTCTTTTAAAAATAAAGTGTATTTCTCTTTTAATTTTGTTAAATCTAATCCTCATTTTCCCTATTCTCCTGTGATTTCAAAAAGATTTATTTGAGACAACAAGATAAAACAGCAAGTATCAATCAAAATGTCCGAATTGCCAAGATGTCACTCATTGACCTGGCAGGGTCTGAAAGAGCCAGTTCTACCAGTGCTAAAGGGACCCGGTTTATAGAAGGCACAAATATTAATCGATCACTTTTAGCTCTTGGGAATGTTATCAATGCCTTAGCAGATACAAAGGTAGGTACTATATGTTTATTTAAGTATTTTGAAATACTGAAATATTTATACTTCCCAGAAAGATATCATTTAATATAATTGTCTTAAAGATCTATTATAAATCAAATTTCAAGAATGTAACAATAAGGTTTACATAAAGAGCAAAGACCTCAGAGAACCTAGTATATCACATAAAACTTTGGGGGTTTTTTGGGTTTTGTTTGTTTGTTATAAATTTATTTTGTATTTATTTATTTTTGGCTGTGTTGGGTCTTTGCTGTGCATGGGCTTTCTCTACTTACAGCAAGTGGGGGCAACTCTTCCTTGCGGTGCGCGGGCTTCTCACTGCAGTGGCTTCTCTTGTTGCGGAGCACGTGCTCTAGGCGTGTGGGCTTCAGTAGTTGTGGCACACAGGCTCAGTAGTTGTGGCTCGTGGCCTCTAGAGCTCAGGCTCAGTAGTTGTGGCACACAGGCTTAGTTGCTCTGCGGCATGTGGGATCTTCCCAGACCAGGGATAGAACCCGTGTCCCCAGCGTTGGCAGGCAGATTCTTAACCACTGCACCACCAGGGAAGTCCCTGTTTGTTTTGTTTTTTAACTTCTAGCTTTATAATCAGAATTTGTTGAATGAAAAGTATTGAATATCAGATTGATAGTTAATATTTTATTATACCTTCTCATCATTTATTTTGAATTTGATTTTTTAAATGACCATTTAATGATCACTACATAATAAGCATAATTGAATTGGCATGAAAACAAAAAACACATTTTAGAAAAACTAAACTCTGGTGGTTAGTATTTTATATATATATATATACTATAAAATTGGTTTAAATATTAGAGTTGATTTTTCTTAAAGAGGAAGAGGAGTTAAAATGTAATTAAATTACCTAATAGGATAATGTTTGCTAGATGCTTCTGGGGCATTAAAAAATAGTTTACATCTACTATATGCCAGAAGTGCTTACAGGAACACAGCATATTTGATAACTTCTGTATTTGTAAAAATGACTTCCTTTTTTCAAAGTTAAAATATGATAATTTAAGTTCAAACCAGGCTCAGAAGCTTTAGGAAAATTACCGTTAAACTGTTCAAAATGTTGCAATTTGATAAAGTATAAAGTACATTAAAATGATTTGGGAAGTCTTTTCTAAAAGGGCAAGTTACTGAAATCACATGAATATTACAGAGCAAAATATATATATATATATTTTTTGGCGGTACGCAGGCCTCTCACTGTTGTGGCCTCTCCCATTGCGGAGCATAGGCTCCAGACGCGCAGGCTCAGCGGCCATGGCTCACGGGCCCAGCCACTGCGCTGCATGTGGGATCTTCCCGGACTGGGGCACGAACCCGTGTCCCCTGCATCAGCAGGCAGACCCTCAACTACTGCACCACCAGGGAAGCCCGCAAAATATATTTTGTATTCTAAGTTAAAATCTCAAAACATGTAAGCAGATAACATGGTACAGAGACTAATCTCCTAAACTTCAGCCATTCATAGTATTTTTTCCATATACTGACTAAATTTTTAGTAATTGACTCCTGTTGAGTCATTTATTAGTCAGTGTTTAATGCATGTCTTGTACATGCAAAATCAATTCAAGTAGCACCAGCCGTGCACATTCCACACTGTTTGGGAAAGACTGCTATGGTGGAAAGCGTAGTACTACTGGGAGTTGGGAGACTAGGGCCTGTTTCTAACTCTGTGGATTACCAGCCATGTGACCTGAGGCAAGTCATGTCACTTTTTGCTTAGCTTAGTTTTTCTCTTCTGTAATATGAAAGATTTACATTGGATAGCATACGGTTGTTTTTAGCTTAACATTATACTGCTCTGTTTCTATATGGAAGTGGTAGCGTTTGGAAAATTTTTTACTTTAAAATCAGAACTGTATCTTTTAAGTAAAAGAAAACCTAGAAAAATTAAGTTCTCTTAGAACTGTGGTTGTGCTTTCAGATAAATATCTGTAAGATAATAATTATAATTTATTTTGTATTCATGTTAGATGGTAATTTAAAGAGAAGTAGCTCTATGCCATACAGAATTCTTACTATGCCTCTAGTATATTTCTCTAGGGCATATATTACTTTTGTATTTTAATTTCTTTTTAAAAAATGGAGATGTTTTTTAATAACCATTTTGGTTTTTAATAGTTTTAGATACAGGAAAGTTGGTAAGATAATACAGGAAGATTTTATTAAATATACCCCACACTCAGTTTCTTCTGTTGTTAACATCTCACGTTAATACGGTACACTTATCACAACTAATGAAACAATACTGATATTTTATGATTAACTAAAGTTCATACTTAATCAGATAGAGATATAATCTTTTAATGGGAAATTTGTTTTATATATTCACTGAATAGTTCCATAAGATTCATTATCATCATTTCGGTCACCAATTATATCATAAGTCTGGGCAAAGTTGAGCAGTGCTTAAATTCTTATAGTGAAATGGTAGCAGGTTTACATTTGAATGTAGAAAATGACATAAGAATTCTTTTTTTGTTCTTTCAGAGAAAGAATCAGCATATTCCTTACAGAAATAGTAAGCTCACTCGCTTGTTAAAGGACTCTCTTGGAGGAAACTGTCAAACCATAATGATAGCTGCTGTTAGTCCTTCCTCTGTGTTCTATGATGACACCTATAACACTCTTAAGTATGCTAACCGTGCAAAGGACATTAAATCTTCTGTAAGTGTGTTTACTCTGCCTTTGTCGTAAGAGTACTGGGTGCATTTTTTTCTTTTTTATACTTATAGCAAAAGATGAATTAGAGATGTACTTCTACTAATGAGTTAGGAATCAGGGCTAGAAATGTCTTTACTAATCTGGTTAATTGAGCATTCACTGGGACAATTAAACCATTAAACATCTTGATTTCATATATAATAAATAGTATTATTTAGTCTTTTGGGGAGCTAGGATGTTTTAGTGACTTTCTTTCTAACCTTTTTCACATCATGGTACATGATGTTTTGATGGCACCCTGGTGTAATTGGTCAAGGCTTTAACACATTTGTTACAGCCAAGACTGATTCTCTTCTGTAACCCAGCACCAATACTTTCTACCCGAAAACTTTGGACATGTTTGCTAATCTCTCCAAGCCTTAGTTACTTCATCTGTAAAGTAGATATAATATCTGCCTCAGTTTATAAAGTAAATAGCTCTTTTAAAACAATTTATTGTCACATTCATGATATTGATGTAACCAATCTGTGTAGCTAGAGCAATATAATAATGATTGGTTAGGTTGGTATTTTTGCCAATAATTTGGGGTAATTTTTTAAAATGTCAGTCAAACATGATGTATGTGTAAAACCACAGGATCTCAGGGTTGGAATAGACTTAGAGTTCAGCTGGTATGATGGCTTTTTTGGGGGGCTTACCACTCTGCTACTCCCATTGAATGAAGATAAGTGGGTTATTATCTTCCTTAGAGAAATATTTCTATGTTGTTTATATAATAAATTGGGAAAGGTTGTACTGTATTGGGTATACAAACTTTTTTCACACAAGTTTTTCATGCAGTGCTTACACCAACTCATTGAGGAAGACATTTTTAGCTCTACTTTACAGTTGAGGAATCACATGGTCAGAGTTTTAAGTTAAGTGAAAAGTGGGCAGGGCCTCAAAATCAAGTATTTGGGTTACATGTTTAATGTTCTTTCCACTATTCCATAGCTGCCAAGGGGCTCATACTTTTATAAAAAGGATAAAATATATTAAGAACTCATTAAAAACTACTTGAACTTACAAATGGGTGGAAATTTAAATTATCTCTTTATATCTTAAAAGTCGAAGGACCAGAAAAAGAAAGTGGGCAATTTTTATGTGAATGACTGTTTTGCAAGTTCTTTAAAGTACCTTTTCTCAGATAGTAAGGGAGTTTCTTTTATAAATTCAGTATTAATGTGCTCAACATATCCTCTTGTCATAGATTTTTAAACATGAACATAATTGATTATAATTGTCAAATGATCATAATTGTCACAAATTCTGGATTCATGGAACTGAATTAATGAGGCTATAATGCTATTTTGTTCATGTATATAACTGTGATTTTTATCTCTATATATACGCAATCATAATTTCTATTTTTTAACAGTTGAAGAGCAATGTTCTTAACCTCGACAATCATATAACTCAGTATGTAAAGATCTGTAATGAACAGAAACAAGAGGTATGTCTCCTCTTTACGTTGTTGCTAATCTCCCTCAGTTCCTCATTTATGGGGTTCTGCAATCTTTACTGTCTAAAACTTTGATTTGCTTTTCTTTTATAATTGAAATCTTGCTTGTTCAGTTATTTTTCACAGCTGAAATTTTTCTGTGGCCACGTATAATGGAGACAAATAATTTGTTTTGTATTTTAACTACTGTTTCTCTCTATTAGATTTTAATGTTAAAAGAAAAACTAAAGGCCTATGAAGAACAGAAAGACTTTACTGATGAAAATAACAAAGTAATGATTTCAAACCCTCAGGAAAAAGAAATTGAAAGGTAAAATTGACATTAAGATCTCAGTTTGAGGATTTTGTGAAATTCAGTCAGCTATTTAAAGTTTAAAATTTAGTCAGATATTTTGTTATCATCATCATTTGTTGTATGTCTGTATATATTCTCAACTGAATTCAGAAAGTCACTGAA
Source organism: Mesoplodon mirus (assembly GCF_964341445.2). Taxonomy (NCBI): domain Eukaryota; kingdom Metazoa; phylum Chordata; class Mammalia; order Artiodactyla; family Ziphiidae; genus Mesoplodon; species Mesoplodon mirus. The sequence continues at coordinate 30,822,695 of NC_138983.1, forward strand.
TTGGTCTTATATTGCACACATTGGAGGTCAGGTAATTTTAACTGTGATTATACAGATAATGAGAACCAGGTCTTAGGTATAAGATGGAGAAAGTAAAGCCAATTATGCCACTTATGAAATTGGTTTTTAGTAGTTTCCATATTTTTCTTCTGTGATGTCTTACTCCCTTCTGGCTGCTATAACGAAGTACCACAGACTGGGTAGTGTTTAAACAAACAAACAAAAAGTTATTTCTTATAGTTCTGGAAGCTGGAAGTCCTAAATCAGGGTGCCAGCATGGTTGGTTAAGGACCTTCTTCCACATTGTAGACTTCTCCTTGAATCCTCACATTGCCAAAAGAGAGGGAGATCTCTCTGGAGGCTCTTTTATAAGGGCACTAATCCCATCCATAGGGTCTCCGCCCTCATGACCTGATCACCCCCCAAAGGCTTCTCTTCCCAATACCATCAGCTTGGGTGTTAGGTTTCAACATATAAATTTGGGGGGACACAAACATTCAAGCAATCGCATCTGGCATTATCATTATTTACATGGTTCATGTAAATCGTACCTACCCTTTCCTGACTTTATATAACTCTAATAAGCCACTTAATTGAGTTTAAGCAGTTAATTATTTGAAGGGACATCTCTCAGTGATATAAATTGACACAGAAATATGATCTGTTCACTCTAAGCTTTTAGCAGGTAAATTTTAAAAAAAGAAAGCTGTAATACAGTACTTTCAAGTACTTTTTTCCTAAGTAATTAAGACAATTTCCAAGTTGTCCTGATGGGACAATAGTTCAAAAGCTGTAAATCTTCAGTAGTTCTAAGCAGACAGTAAGGAATTCTTGGATCAAACAAGTTTGAAAATTATTCCTTACTTAAGGAATCTAAGAGGTTTCCAAAGTACATCAGCATATTAAAAGCTCTAAGAGGCCCTGTAAGAAAGGAATCTGTTCACCTTTGATTAAAATTGAGTAATTATTCTCCAAAGCTAATCTTCTATTATCATTAGTATGAGAAACTAACCACATCTTAAGCCACTGATTATTCATACTGTTTTGGAACTCTTGAGTTTGTAGAAGATGTTTTAGGGTACATAAGGAAGACTAGTTGGTAGTGATTTTCAACCTACTTTCAAGTACAACACTTTTTAAAAATTGGATTTGTGTATTGACGTTTATATAAAATATCCTTGATTTGAAAAAAATCATTTTTTCTGCCTCAGTTGACCCCAGATGCTAAGATAACTTCTTCTAATAAAATAACACTTTATGTTAGTAGCTGACTTTGTAGATTTTGATGATTTTTAGGCCCACATTAATTTCATCTGAGCACTACAACAGCTCTGAAACTTGAAGTGAGGTATTGTTTTCTAACTTACAGATAAGGGCAAGAAATATATATCATCTCTTTCAAGTATTAATTCTTTGCTCCCATGCTATGCTATTTTACAAATACCATAAGAAGTAATTAAACAGTTATTTCTCTCTATCAGTGATAATGAGTCCATTTTTCATACAGCATAAAGTTGACCTATGTATTGTTATAGTACAATAGCTCTGTTTATACCAGAGATTTCCTAAAGTATTTAAATTATTTTCTATTAATCCCCCTAACAACCCATTGACAAAATAAAGTTATATTTAATAGTCTTACGATGCTTTTTGTTATATTCTACCAATTTTACAGTGTCTTATAAAAAGTAACTTAAGCAAAATGATTCTTCATATTCCTTTAATCTTAACAATGAAAGCTTTTAACTCTGCTATATTATTAGTTGTGCTATTATATTTTGTTAGTCAAATGTGGGATTGGTCCTCATGCAACCAGATATCTTGTCGGTGATGCATGTCTCTTGAAATTTAAAGCAGTGACCAACTGCTCAAATTTGGAGTCATTGCTTGCATAAAATTGCTCAGCGGTGCTTAACCAGATCTAGTTACCAATTAAAACTTTACAAATTGGTAGACTTTTCTGGAGTTGAGTGGCTTTAAGTCATTGACTCTTTCTTTCTGGTAAAATGATTCAAGAAGGAGATGGCCTGAGCTATGAAATAAACACTTATTTGGATATTTTTTGCATTTCAACTTGACTTAACCAACAATAAAAACTTTGAGTTTTAATTCACTCAACAGGTTAAATAATTTACTTGTATTTATAAAACAGGTAATAATAAAATTATATACCCCATAGCCTTTGTCATTTTCTCACAAAAGTATCTGTCTCCTTAAATAAATATATGGAATACCTTTTATCATATCGATCATACTTCACATAGAATTTTTTAATGCCATGAAGTTTGTTTCTTTAGAAAATAATATTTTTATGAAGTTTAAACAGATAAAGGGAAGAATATACAGTATTTGCTCTCTATTAAAGCTATTTGGAAAGATAATATTCAAAACATCATAAAAAGAAAGTACAGTTGTTCTTTATACAGAGTACTTATAAAACTTCACTTGTGACTATACCAAGAAAATTGTCTAGAGTTTATCATATGTCACCTAAAATTATTGGCAAAGATTTTTGTTTTCTAGCTATTTGAATGTTTTAAATGACTAGAAAATAGTTAGTCAATCCCTTAGGGCTCTCTGTTTTAAAAATGACAGTTTTTTTTTAAAAAGAGCTCTCTAGAAACCTTTGATACTAATTCCCTTCCTTCCATCCTAAACTATACACCACCAACTAAAATAAATCTGGACCATAAAATTTTGAAATTGACAAATATTTAACTGTGTCCTTGGGTGAAGTGTTCCAGAAAAACTAAGAAATTATCTTTGAGTGTAACCTAAAGATAACTTATCAAATCATTTATTGGCCTTATCCTTGTTGTAATATAATACAATGAAATTGCAATGTCCATACATACTTCCTATGAAATATTTATCAGTTTGACAAAACTACAGTAAAGTCGATGTATTGTGGTTTATATTCATTCTCAATAGTTTCATTAAGAACTGCTGATGTAAATTGTCAGTGTTTTTACCACAGATCCTTACAAATATATCCACAATTCTGGCCAAAGAAACTTTATTTTTAAATGCATATACTTTGTTACCATTTTATTTTAAAAGCTTCAAGTTAATTTTTCTTTGAGAGAAAAATTGTTTGCCTATGTGCGATTGTTTATACTGTTACTGTAACTCAGACCTGATCTGTGACCAATATTCTGCTGACCCTGGAGAATGCAGGATTGCAGGCTCCTTTTAGGGCTTTCATAGAAGTGATTCAGCTTGCGGTCTTTATGCATTTGCAGGAGATGTGAGTCACAGTCCCCAACTTTGATTCCCTATATCTATATTGCCCTTTGGAGGAAGCACAGTGGAGGGGCTTTTCCTAGATTTACCACATTGTAAACTTGGATGTTTTGGGTCCTGGCATTGTCAGCTGACTCTTAGCCAAGCTGTAGGGGGTACCTAACCATATGGTGTGTTTTCACTGTAACAAGTTCTAAAGCTAAAAATTGGCTATCTCACTTTCCCTAGGGTGCCATAGAGGCACCATATGATTATGCCACCCACTGCTTATTTCTTCACAGCGAGCCAACACCAAAAGAACACATATACTGTGTTGCTTCTGAGGCCTTATGAATTGGAAGAGTACAGGTCCACATTATCATCCTTTTCTTACATACAAAATGTTTTATTTTTGGTAAGCTACTGGATTATGCAGACAAAATACAGTGTATGACTAATACCATAGGCCTTAAAATACCTATATCTTTTAATAACATGATCTTTGGAGGAGAGAGAAAGAAACCCAGTGCTGTAAAAATAAAGTTCAGAACCCATTCCAAACATTTTTGTTATTTAATAGGAAAACAGTCACTCAAACCTATTTACTGTTTATCATTGAATCTAATTCTATGAATGGTGTATATTCTCTTGTTCATGCATTTCTTTTTTTTTTTTAACATCTTTATTGGAGTATAATTGCTTTACAATGTTGTGTTAGTTTCTGCTGTATAACAAAGTGAATCAGCTATACATATACATATATCCCCATATCCCCTCCCTCTTCGGCATCCCTCCCACCCTCCCTATCCCACTCTAGGTCATCAAAAAGCATCGAGCTGATCTCCCTGTGCTATGCGGCTGCTTCCCACTAGCTATCTATTTTACGTTTGGTAGTGTATATATGTCCATGCCACTCTCTCACTTTGTCACAGCTTACCTTCCCCTTCCCCATATCCTCAAGTCCATTCTCTAGTACGTCTGTGTCTTTATTCCCGTCTTGCCCCTAAGTTCTTCATGACCGATTTTTGTGTTTTTTTTTCTTAGATTCCATATATATGTGTTAGCATACGGTATTTGTTTTTCTCTTTCTGACTTACTGCACTCTGTATGACAGACTCTAGGTCCATCCACCTCACTGCAAATAACTCAGTTTCGTTTCTTTTTATGGCTGAGTAATAGTCCATTGTGTGTATGTGCCACATCTTCTTTATCCATTCATCCGATGATGGACACTTAGGTTGCTTCCATGTCCTGGCTGTTGTAAATAGTGCTGCAGTGAACATTGTGGTACATAACTCTTCTTGAATTACGGTTTTCTCAGGGTATACACCCAGTAGTGGGATTGCTGGATCATATGGTAGTTCTATTTTTAGTTTTTTTAGGAACCTCCATACTGTTCTCCATAGTGGCTGTATCAATTTACATTCCCACCAACAGTGCAAGAGGGTTCTCTTTTCTCCACACCCTCTCCAGCATTTATTGTTTGCAGACTTTTTGATGATGGCCATTCTGACCAGTGTGAGGTGATACCTCATTGTGGTTTTGATTTGCATTTCTCTAATGATTAGTGATGTTGAGCATCTTTTCATGTGTTTGTTGCCAATCTGTATATCTTCTTTGGAGAAATGTTTATTTAGGGTCTTCTGCCCATTTTTGGATTGGGTTGTTTCTTTTTTTTGATACTGAGCTGCATGAGCTGCTTGTGTATTTTGGAGACTAATCCTTTGTCAATTGCTTTGTTTGCAAATATTTTCTCCCATTCTGAGGATTGTCTTTTCGTCTTGTTTACGGTTTCCTGTGCATTTCTTTAAGTAAACTTTGCATTATCTATCACAAAATACTGAGATTCTATGTGTTTTATTTTTGATAGATTTCAAGAAATTCTGAACTGCTTGTTCCAGAATCGAGAAGAAATCAGGCAAGAATATCTCAAGTTAGAAATGTTACTTAAAGAAAATGAACTTAAATCATTCTATCAACAACAGTGCCATAAGCAAATAGAAATGATGTGTTCTGAAGACAAAGTAGAAAAGGTATTTAATAACTTTATCATTAGATTGTAGAGAATGTAAAAACATGGGGACTTATAATTCTAGAAATTTGATGGGCGATGTTGCTTAATCACCCATTCTCTACAAATACCTGGAAATGCTGGAGGAAATGTAGAAAACATTGTTTTAAATGTATAGTTAAGTCTACAAGAAAAAAATTTCCTAGGTGTGAGAAACAAAAAGGAAACAAAACCCCTAAAATCTCAGTTATAACTGTTGCTTCTGTGAGGATGATGGAATGCTTAACAGGTAGTTAACACACTCAGGGAGAGTTGGGTACCAAGGTGGGGCAGTGAGAATAGTCCACCCCAGATGCAGGCAATAGTTTACAACTTAGACCAGTGGAAGGGTTTTTTCCTCCCCAGGGAAGAATATTTTGTCACTGACATTGTTACGGTTTCCACTGCATCAGTGCTAAAAAAAAAAAAACCAGATCAACTTTTAATCAGTTTTATTATTTAATGTAGTAGTGCACTGCCTTTCCCCTTCACACACACAGACCACTTTCACTACCCTGCTTTGATGTACACCACTACTTAGGTAAGGGGCCCGAGGGAGACAGGGAGTTAGAAATGACAGTCCCCACATAAAGCCAGGAATCTCAGAGACCTTCACTCTTCATATTGGAAGTACAGCAGGAGAAAACATTTTACCAACTAGCACAGGAAAACAAGGAATCAAGCCTAGGGTAAGAAAAAAAAGTCTCATTTGAAGACTGTCATTATAGATATACTTTTCACTATAGATTTTCATTATACATTATACTTTTATAATCCATGTGTTTTATTTAGCAAATCCCTAAAGTGAGACATTAGCACAGAAAAATGGTATCAGAGCAGTGATAATCTATAGGAAACTGAGCGGAAGCAATGCAGAATCAGCCTAGTGAAGCAGATCCTCAGTTCAAACCACTAATGAGAGCTCACTGTCCACACTTACAAAACCCATGAAACAGTCCTCCACAAGCAAGTCAGCAGACTTAGCAAATATGACAGAATCCCCAAAACGTCAGATACTATAGCAATCTGATAAAACCTATAAAAATGAATTAAGTCATCAAAGAAGGACTTAACAATAAAGGAATCAAAGAAAAAAAGAACATACATATATGAGAAGAAAACAAATGACACTTCCAGAATGTAAAGATTTATTTACTGAAACTTAAAATTTCAGTTTATAGGTACAATACTAGACAATGTTTTAAATACTTCACATACATTAACTCATTTATTTCTCAGAAAATCCTGTGGGCTATGTGATATTATTATCCTTGTAATTAAGATGAGGAAACCAAGGCACAGAGAAGTCATTCTGCCAAAGATTACCCAGCTCATAGAGTCAGAGCTATGATTTGAACTCAAGCCAGCTGATTCCAGAGCCTGAGCTCTTATCCCTGTCCTTTTATGCATGTTAGATATAGCTAAAGAGAGAATTAAAGAACTGGGAGATCTGAGGAAATCACACCAAATACAGGATAAAAAGATAGCAGATGTGAACAAGATGTTGCTATGTGAAAGACAGACTAGAAAGTCATGCATTCATCTAATAGATATTCTGAAGGAGATACATTAGTGCAAAAGAACAAAGGATAATGTGCAAAGTCTAAGGCTCAGAATTTTCTAGGACTATTAAGATGTGAATAAGATGTAAATTCAAGAAACATGCATTCTAAACAGGATAAAAGAATGTATACTTGGAGGTGTGCAACTCCAGAGCACCAAAGATCAGAAAAATAAACATTTTGAAAATACTGGATTTCCCCTAGTTTGGTGTTCATTGATGATAAGGTTAATTGCATTTTTAAGTACTATTTTATACTTAGTAGTATAGTGCTTTAAAAAACTAACATTTTAGGTTTTTGTCAGCCTATGAAATGGGAAAGATGTGATATGCTAAGAAATTAATCATAAAGTATTAATAAATATATCATGGCTATGAATTTATAAGTAGCTATTAAGCTATATTATCAAAATTAGTAATTTATTTACTGAATATGCATTTATTATGCCTTATTGAAACTATCTTTGTTTTAAACCACTTTATTGAGATATATGATTGATGTATGAAGAAACCCATAAATATTTAATATAGACAACTTGATGGGTTTGGTGATAAATATATACTAGTGAAACCATCACCATAATATATGCTATAAGCCTGTATCTTACCTCCTAAAGTTTCCTCCCACCCTCTTTATTATTAGTAGTATTATATTAATAACAACACTTAACATAAAACCTACCCTCTTAGCCATTTTTAAGTATACAACAATAGACTATCATTCAGCTTTTAAAAAAGAAGAAAATTCTACCAATTGCAGCAACATAGATGAACCTGGAGGACATGCTAAGTGAAATAAGCTAGACACAGAGGGACAAATTTTACATGATACCATTTACATGAAAAATCTAAAATCGTCAAACTCAGAAGTAGAATCAGATGGTGGTTGCCAGAGGCTGTGGGGAAGGTGAAACCAGGAAGTATTAGTCAAAGAGTACAAAGTTTTAGTTATGCAAGACAAATAAACCCTAGAGATCTACTACTGTACAGCATAGGGCCTATAGTTAATAACGTGTTGAATACTGAAAATTTCTTTTTAATTTTGTTTATCAAATGCATTTAAAATATTCCTCACATCCTTTTAAGGTAGAAGAAAAATAGAATTTATATCTTTATTTGAAATTTATTGCTGTAGTTGTACTTTAACTTTCTTGAACTGCAAAATTGTTGCCAGTATTTTTGATGACCTTCATGACTTCCAAATAACAGAATATCTCATAGAATTAATATATCAGTTTGTTGTTGTGAAACCCTTTCATATGTTTGTTAAATGGAATTCTGAAATACTGCTATATTTACCTATTCTAAAAGTTGTATGTATTATCTCAATTAATTGCACTTATTATAGAGTTATTTGCAGTGGAGATAATAATTCTCAATTTTGTGTAGGTATCCATTAAATATCAGTTATCTGAAAGTGCAATTATCTGTTTTATTTCTTGAAAAAGGCTTGGAAAACTGCTACTGACTTAATATCTCAACTTTTAACAACAGCTTGTTTTGAACACTTTTGTTTATATGCAGAGCATTGTGCTAGACACAATAGAGGTTAAAAAAAAAGTATAAGACAATATATGTACTTCAGTAATTTATAAGCTTGTTGGAGCAATAAACTGATACAAAAATGACACAGCACTATATGATTGTGATGTAACGAGTAGTGCAATAATAAAAACAACTAATATTATTGAGCATTAACTACGTGCTGGACACTTTTCAAAGTCCTTTGCATGGGTTAATTCATTTAGTATTTATAACACGCCTATGAGGTAGACCCTGTATTATCAACATTTGTGAGCAACAGAGATACTGAGAATTCAAGTAAGCTGTCTAGAGTTATACACCTAATTAATGTGGTTGAACCAATATTAAACTCTGGATGTCTGGCCTCAGTCTGCACTTTTAATCATTCTGCTATACTATAAGTATTTTAAGTGCTACAGCCATTCAAAGGAGGAAACAGTGGCTTCCAGTTGTTGTGGTGGAGAAAGTCTTCCTAGTGGAGAGATGAGATTTATACTGGGCATTGCATGAAAATATTAGTGGGAAAAGAATAAAAGGAATAGTGTATTCAAATGAGGACACCAGTTTGACCAGAGCACAGCATATTTGTAGGTCAGTGTATGTGGAAGTACATAACTATACTCAACACTTCCTGCCAATTCCCACTGCTTTACCCATAGCAGATATCATTGATTGATTACAGCACTCTTTCTCTCTGAATCTGAAGTTGCCAGAGTTAACCACTATAAATAGATCGGAAATGGCACATGATATAAGACATATTTTGCCATATTGGGAATTAGTCAATTCGGATAGAATAAAAGGACAAATTGTGGAAGCTTTAGTTGCCAAGAATTATACGGTCTATTTATGTAGTCAAAAGGCAGTCTTTGAGGCAAATGAGTAGTGTATTATCAGAGCTTAGAATCAGATTGCCATTTTTTGAACATTAGAATATTAGTACAATTAGTAAGTTTGGTCTATTTAATCCCAAGCTAATTTAAATCATGGTTATTTTACCCTGTTTTACTTACCCCATTGAATTGTGAATGTGCATGCTTAGAAACATTAAGACATAGAGTAAGGAAATGGCTTTGGCTGGTTTCTGTAATTTTTTTCTGCTTTCATCTTTATTCTGCTTTTTTCAACCCACTTGCCTTTTCTGATATCTCACTTTTGGTCATTGCAATCCATGTTCCAATTTTTATAGCTATTTTTATGAGACTAAGAATAGCTAAGTCTAATAGCTAATGAGACTTACCTAAGCAATGAGAATAAAACCTCTTAAGTTTATTGGTTGTAAACTGTTGAAAAACATAGAAAGACATCTAGAGGCTGAGTTTGTTCTCACAGAAGTGACAAACTATAGTTTTACTAAACTGCTTGCTAGGTCACGGCATTTTATATCTGTCTTGGACCCTCTCCGAAGAGGTTTACTCTCATAATTGCCGAAAGAATCTCACTAAGCTATAAATGGTTCTTGAGTATGGACTCTGAGAGTAGTATTAAAGTGAAGTTCCGGGGTAATTTTATAGCCATATAAAGATAATACACAAATTATTTTCAGTGAAATAATCAATTTACCATGTTAGCGGTCAGTTCTTTTGCACAAAGCAATAGTAATACCTAAATTTTAGAATTTCATACTTATTCTCGCTCAAGACCTTTTGTGTTATTCTGGAGATTTTGTTAATAAAATATGTAAAGCTTTTTTGAAACTTTAATGGGAAATAATTAACTTTAATGTCAGGGTTTAACATACATATTTTAGAATTTATTTCCAAACACTTACTTGGTATTTATTTCAGAACAGTAATTCAATAAGAATTACCCTGATGGAAAATGTCCCCATGGAGAACCATCATAGAGTATACATTTGATGAACATTAGAAGTACAAACTCAGAAAACATACCCTGTGAGATTTTTAGTCGATATCTTTTGGTATTAAATATTGACTGCCATCAGACCCGCAGATCATGTCCTGCCCTGGTTTCTAAGAGTACCTACAACGTTTGTAAACGTTAAAGGAAAATAAAGGTAGTTTGATCTAACTGCCTTCCTTCAGGCAGGTACAATACTTTTATGTTCATTTTTCAGATGAGGTGACTGAAGAGCCACTGAGATTGACTTGCCTAAGTTTTCACACCTGCTGAATAGCAGAAGAAAGTCAAGAAGCCACATATCCTACCTTCTGTTGGATACCAGTGGCTCTAAACTTTTCAGGTTTCAGGACCCCTTTCTGCTTTAAAATAAAATATTTAGGACCCCAAAGAGCTTTTGTTTATGTGGATTTCATCTACCAATATTCTATTAGAAATTTAAACTGAAATTTACAAAAATACATTATGTATTAGCTAACTTAAGAACAATCGATTACCCATTGCATGACAACGTAACACTTTAATGAAAAATAACTAATTATTTTCTAAAACAAAAAGAGGTAGTGAGAAGAGTGACATTATTACCTATTTTTGCAATTTTCTTTAATGGCTGGCTTTTCCTCAAAATGTCAACTTACCTTTTATAAAAGATAATAAGGAAGTAGAACTTAATCTCCTAAAGAGAGTAGCTCTTTAATCAAGTTCAAATGTAGTTCCTGCTCCTTTTTTCATTTTTTTTTTCATTTTTCATCTTTTTTCATAGGATGTGTTCATCCCTACTTCCAAAACCAGCTACAAGTGCTTGTTCTAATCTTTGGGGATCTGTTGTCTCAGGTCCAGCTATCACATCTTATGATTATTGAGTTTAATGTCTTTTGGCAAATAGTCCAAAGAGGTCAAGCTGTTCTGGCCCACAGTGCCCATGATAGTGTGCAAGACCATTGGGGTAAAAAACCAGAAGGCCAGTTTTGATCTCAATTCATGTGTAGGTAAAACACCAAAAATATTTGGACTATCCAGTATGTGTCCTGAACCAACCATCAGGCGAGATCAGATGTTTATGCCACCTGGATATAAGCTCTATTTTCTTTCATTGGCAACAGCCAATCTAAAGGCCTTGCAGACAAAACCACAACAATAGAATACTTTACCTCTTCACGTCTTTCAAACTGAAGGAAAGACAAGAGCAGGACATGTATCTGCTTTGTTTTGAGTAAGGAAATCATGGGATTTATCAGACCTCACATGAACTTTTCAAATGCAACATTTAAAGGAATGTATTCTGCAAAAAAAAAAAAAGTGGTAGTCTTCAATTTGGCCATTGTATTTCTTAAAGTCATAAACTCTCAACATGTAATTTTATAAAAATGACTCACAACTCAATTTCCTGTTTTCCTGCAAGCAGTAGTACTGTGAGATTTCAAAGGGGAAATAGCTTTAAGTACAAAAGTATAGCCTAATTTAATAGACAACAATAGCACACTTAAAAGGAAACATACTACTGTACTAATATCACATACATCACGTATCATAAAAGGTTGACTATTAAATGCATTATTTTTCAGGCCACTTGCAAAAGAGATCATAAACTCGCAATGTTGAAAACTCGCCGCTGCTACCTGGAGAAGAAAAAGGAAGAGGAACTGAAGCAATTTGATGAGAATACTAATTGGCTCCATCGTGTGGAAACTGATATGGGACTCTTAGGTCAAAATGGTCATATTCCAAAGGTACATATGTGTTTGTATATTCAGACTTATTTTCTAAGAACTGAGCTCCTTAAACCCATTGTCTTTGTTGTTGAGTAAATATCTTTCATAAGACAACTTTTGGTCCAGCTCCCGGAGATTTGACTCATTTTACTGTTTTTAACTGAATATACCTTCTGCCTCCCTGATTACCTACTAGATTTGCCTTTCTTGTACTTTCAGAAGAGTAAAGTTACTTTTAAATGTTATTCTTAAGTGATTGCATCCTTTTATGAGGAGCTCTTAAGTTAGAATGAAGTAATTCTATGTCAGACTGTACTTGAGGTTTCATCATGTAGGTAATTTAAGTTTGTTTTAATACTTGATATTTTGTGCAAAAATAGTTTTTAAATGTGGTCAGCATTATTTGTATTATAGCTAAAGAAAGCCAATTTGAAAGCTGTATGCATTTATGTTTATGTACTAAACTGAAGATATTCCACCTAGAATGGCAGAAGTTTATAAAGAGAGGCGATGGTTACTAATGATGGTTAATGGCTGAATCAGATCAGAATTGTGTTCAGCTACAATGTTACAGATAATTTTCTCCCTTAACAATAGTAAGCTACAGAAGTATGCAGTTCATTCCTAATACAGTACCTCCCAAATGTCCTCAGTGTCATCATTATACTTTTCTTTTCATAGTTGTGATAACACTATTCCATCTTTAGTCTTGAGTTCACACTTAGGCCAGAAGAGGAATGAACGAAAGGGGAGAGAGAGATCTGTATTGGGAAAGCAAAAACTTTTCCAGAAATCCCTAACAGACATATCTGAATTGACTAGAATTGTCACGTGGCTATCCCTAGATACAGGGGAATCTGGAAGGGTGAGTGTTTTGCTGGACATATTATCATCCTGAACAAAATTAGAGTTCTCTTAATAAGAAAGAAGGGGAAAATTAATATGGAATAAGCAGCTAGCAAACAAGCTGCTACAAAGTAACTAATTTTGATCTCTAAATACCTAATACTTTAAAATAACAACTTTTTTATACTCTTTTTTAAAAGGAAGAGTATCTAAAGTCTTTAATTTGATGATGCTCTTCTGAAAGTCTATATTATGTATCCACTCTGAAATCTTAAAATTTCTAGAAAAGCATGAAACTGAAAATAAATACAGGTGAAATGTAGTATAAAATATTCAGTACAAATGAATGCAGCTAGTGATTGTTAATATTCAAAGATATCAATTTTTTGTTATAATTTAAAGATATTAGCCAATGCATCATGACTAGGGAAATCAGTATAAATGTCCGTCCTTTTAACACTGAAGCCCACACTGAAGGGAGAGGAGACTAGCAGGAGTAGTGAATGATGACAGTTCAAGGTAGTAAAATTGGAGCAGTGAGCAGCAGATACCTTGTTTCCTAAGAAGATGGCCAAGGATAAATAGAGACTGAATAGTTCTTTAATGTGGAAATTCATTGAGGGCCAACCAACAGTCTAATCGACACTCAGCAATCCTAGAAGTCTTCACAATATCTTGATGAAAGTATGCCAGCCAGTTAGTTCAGTAGATTGGGAATTAAATGTAGTACAAAGCATACTTTAATGAGATTGTATAACTTAACAATTGACAGAGCACTTTAGAATATTAATATTCCCTATAGCAAGAATGTAAATATTGGAAAGAGGATAGACACTGGAGTTGAAGCGGTTGGTAATTCCATTATTTGATAGTTGTGTTGAATACTATAATAGTTGTGTTGAATACTAACTCCTAACTCTAACACTAACCATATAACTTGGGGCAAGTTGTTTAATTTCACTGTCTTAACTTCTCATCTTTAAAATATACTTAAGGCATTATGAACTTAAATAAAATGCTGTATGCAAAGGACTAGCACCACTTAATACATAATGAGTGGTTGATAAATAATAGTTTAATATTCTAAGCCACAACATCAGAGACATCAATAGCCAAAGAAAGGTGTACACAAAAGGAACACAGCAGCATTAGCTGTATTATAAAATACGTTTGCTATTTTTCCTCCAGAACAGTGTTTCTGACCTTTTTGGGTCATAGATGCCTTTGAGAATCTGATTAAAGAGCTATATATAGATCTTCTCCTAGATGGACGATTGTGGGGGGGGGTCACATTCATACAATTTTGCTTTTTTTTTTTTTTGGTCATTTTTTCCATTAATACAACATTAAGAATATCTGCTCTAGAAGAAAACTAAAGTGCACTTATTTTAAAATGCCATATTCCTCTTAAGATTATGTAATGGGCATATTTACATGACTTAAAAGGAATAAGCAAAAAAAAACAATGATAAATCAATAAACTATAATAGGGATTAACTAGGCTTTCAAACGGTAACGTCTGAAATTCCATGCTTGATCTGAGAATCTAAAGCTGTAGAGGCCCATCGTGGAATGCAACAGCCTCCATCAGAGTACCTGTCAGGGTCCCCAAGCCACAGTCTGGATATGTTTTCAGAGAAAATAGCTGATATCCTGGCCAAACAAGTGTTTCTCACTCGGTGCGCAAGAGCGGTTTCTCTTGAAAAGGTAGCAGATGTTGAATGTTTATAGTAGTTTTTGGTTTGTTTCACTTATATTTGTCATGTTTCACTTATTTGTTAGAGACTATGTATATCCAAAGAAATCTTACTCTCAAGATGATCATTGTCAAAATGACATAAAATAACAAGTATTTTGGTTAGTTTTCTTTACTATTACTTACAGCCATGATGTTCTAATAGAATATTTAGCCATTGTAGTGAGCAAAAACTTTCTCATGAAGGGTCTAAAAAATGTTTTTGGCATATGGTAAAATATAACATAAAATATACCAGTTTTAGGTGTACAGTTCAAGTGGCATTATATTCATAAAAAGAATTAATATATATAGATATACATTTTAAAATGTTATTTTCATCTCTCAATAGCCTTGCTTAATTTACATTATACTTATAATCTAGTACATTTGTGTAATCAACAGTCTAAAATATAGCCCAACTCCAACTAGAGGAGTACTTAAGAACTTTTTAATATTAAAAGAAGCAAAAAAATCAATTGTAGATATTTACTAGTTTGCCTTTGTTTTCCCATATTTATCTTAAGCTCCCAATTTTTAAAATGGTACAGTATTCTTTTTAGTAGTATTATTATTGCTATTTTTTGGCTACTTAGTAGCATTTATAAAGTTAATATTGTTCAGGTTATTTTCAATAAATTTAAATTTTTTCACCATGGTCAAATCTAATTTTTCTAATAATCTGTCTTCTATAACTCTTTTAAGCAGGACTTTTCACACCTGAATATGAATCTGGAATTGATTTTTAAATTCTTGTTTTTTAATGCATTTTATTATGAATAATTTGAAAAAATTAAAATTAAAGCTGTTTCCATCACCCTAATCCCACTCTCAATTTTTTTTTCCTGTGGATATTTTCACAGCTGAAACAGTTATCTATGTATAAGCCATTATTATCTTACATAAACAAACTGAGACATAACTTTGTGAAAAGATTTAACCACAGTTGTACAACTCTGGACAGAGATCCAGTACTGCGACTTTCAAATTGCTGCCCTTTTTTCTATACCCTCCTGCATTATCTACCTCTTAACCTCACACATTTATCCACTTCTCTGTATCTCCCCTGCCACTACCCTAATTCAGACTCCCAGCCCCCATTATCGGACTGCTACATTTGACCTTTATGCTTCCATTTGTATTCCACTGCAATTCATTCTCTCTACTGCAAGCAAAATGAGCTTTCTAAAAGGTAACTCCAATCATATCACTCTTCAGTACTTTCTCCCTAATGTGAACTCTATTATGATTTCCCAGGTCTGGCATGGCACCTGAAGGCCTTTCACATTTTATATATTACCTTTCACTATATTCTTACTTCAGCTATTACTAACCTCCCCGTAGCTCTCATAATAGGCTATGCGCTTCCAATCAGATTCAATCATTAGTGTATCAAAACAAGAAAAAGATTCAAATTGAAAACTTGGTTTTTCAAAGACAACAAACTAGCCAAGAACTATTATTGAGTAAAATAATTATACAGTCAAGGCTTGTCTCTTTAAGAGTGGTGCAAGAAGATAAAACAATAAGATTAACAGAGGGAGTAAAAAAAGAAGGGTTTTTTTTTTTTAAAAGAGAAAAGGTGGAATATTTGACAAACGTGTTCATACTTTTAGGGTCATTGAATTTTTTGACTGGAAAAAACTAAAGAGATCATCTAGGCAAGCTCTTAAATTTTAGTCAAGTAAACTGATCTCCATAAAGACCATATTTTGGGTTCCAGGTAGCATTTGTGCCATAGTTGAGCCATCTCTAAAATCACCTGATTCATAGGCCAGTGCTCTAACCGTATCATCCTGACTCCCTAAAGAGAGTTTGCTCTAAAATACTTGCTGTATTTCTTGAAATACAATTATGAATCATGTCAATAAACAACCCCCAACTTTACTATATCTCAGACACATAGAATTACATTGTTTCCCTGTCATAGTGCCCACCACTGGCTTAGGAAGTATTACAAAAAAGAAAAAGAAAAAAATAACTTTAAGCTTACAGAGAATCAATGGCCAACTGCAGGTTGGGAAGGAGTATTGAAAACCTAAAATGGATTATGGGAATTATCTGTTGGAAGTTTCTAGGCACAGCTCCCCTGCTTATAGGATTTTTGTCTCAGCCCCTTACAATGTCCAAAATATTTCACTCCATTTTATTTTATTAACTAAAATTTTTCCAATTTAATATTCTGAGAATGCTACTGGATTATTACCATTCATACTTTAGTGTATCCACTTAGCTGATGTTTTCCATACTTAAGGTTTAGTAGATTTGAGAAAATATAAGAAATTTTAGGTGGTAGATTAGAGAACATTTGGGCATATGCACATAAGGGAGCCTATGAGAACGTTTTTACACTTGGCCTAGAATGAAGCTTATACCAAGACTGGGTGAAGGTAAGATTTTTTTTTTTTTTTTTTTCCACACCTCATGGCATGTGGGATCTTAACTCACCAACCAGGGATCAAACCTATGCCCCCTGCTGTGGAAGCATGGAGCCCTAACCACTAGACTGCCAGGGAATTCCCCAAGAGATTTTTTTTTTTTTTTTTTTTTTTTATGGTACGCGGGCCTCTCACTGTTGTGGCCTCTCCCGTTGCGGAGCACAGGCTCCGGACACACAGGCTCATGGGCCCAGCCGCTCCGCAGCATGTGGGATCTGCCTGGACCGGGGCACGAATCCGTGCCCCGCTGCATCGGCAGGCAGACTCTCAACCACTGCGCCACGAGGGAAACCCCCCAAGAGATTTTTATTGTGTGAAACTTTTATTGTATTGACATAGCCCCTGTCCTGGTGGTGTACCTTACATTCTAATATGGAGAATCTATGAACAAATAAATAAATGGAATTGTTACTAATCAGTGCTATAGCAGAAACTATCAGGGGTGGAGAATGTCCATCTTTAAATGTAAAGCTTAGGGAAAGCCTCCCTGAAGAAGTGACATTTAAGCAAAAACGGCCATATTCATGTACTTTCGAAGTATTATGAACAAGTTGGATAGACCAAGAAACTGTCACTATAGTAAAATTTGTTCTGAGTTCCTGACGTTCAGTTTCTGAGGAAATTTGAAACTTGTAAGTCATAGACCACCTGTACCAGAACACTTGTTTTTCAAATTGTTCTTAAACATACCATTTCATATTTTTAAGAATTAAAACTATTGACACCAATATAAAATAAGTTTTATTAAAATTGATTTAATTTTAACATTTTTAAATGAATCTGAGGTATAGTTTGTATTGTTTTCCCCAGGAACTTGATAAAGAACTTCATTGCCACCATTTGCACCTCCAGAACAAAGATTTGAAAGCACAAATTAAACATATGATGGATCTAGCTTGTCTTCAAGAACAGCAACACAGGCAGACGGAGGCGTAAGTACATGGATTTACCTGTTCTAAAAATTTTAATACTGTAGACCTAAGGAACCTGAAGCATAGAAGTTTAGTTTTCCATTGCCAGAAAATTTAATTTTATCCAGTACAAGGTACATATTATTTTTTAAGTGTCTGCCAGCATCAGAAATCATACAGAGTTAGAAAACACTGAGAAAGTATAAAGGATGTTGTTCTTCTCCTCTTATTTTTTATAGTGCTTTATAGTTTTGAAAACATTTTTTAATTTATTATTTTTATGTAATATATGTCATGTAATACAAAATTTCAAAGATGCCTCTACAGTGAAAAAGAGTTTGTCTTCTACCTGTCCTCTAGCCATCCTTGTCCCCTCCTAGAAACTACTACTATTAATACCAACTGAATTTTTAAGTAGACAGTTTTTAAGCATTTATAATTCCAGAATGATTTTTTGCTATCATTAAAATGAAGTTATTAAAAGTGTATATTTTTTAGCATCATGTCCCAAGTTTTAAGTGATGCTATAGTAGCTCTTTCATGCTCTCTCTACTAACTCAGTAGTAACACCTTTTAATTTTTGAAACGTAATGGTAAAAAAGTATAACTTGATCTTTATTTTTATTACCTTGGATATATCAGTCAACTCCTTAGGTGTCACTTTCATGCTCTGTAAAAATGAGAAATTTATTTCTCTAAGGGCTTTCTGCCAATCTAAAATTCTACTAGAGTTCTTCTAGTGTTCTCAAATAACTGGTAATTAATTTTCCATACTTTTGATTTAAAGGAAATTATATTAGCATAGTTATTTTTTAAAAGAAGAAGAAAAAGGGAAGGAAATATTATCCTGTGGATAGAAGCTCACCCTGCTCTCCCCATACTTTCTATATTTATACCTAGAGCATACATTGAACATTCATTTACTTGTACTCACACCACCTGCAAGAGTTAAAGTTATCAAAGAAACATTAATTTATTTTGACCATACTGTATTTGATACACCATACAAATAGATTAATATATTTAAGATACATTTTGGCCTCAAAATGGGGAAAAAAGATTTCTAACTTTGAATATTGGTGAACCAAAGCATTACAGAGGCAATACAATATAGTAGAAAGAGTATGAGTTTTAGAGTTGGTCTTGAATTCTAGTTTATACGAGCACTATAACCTTGCATAAATTATTTTACCTCACTAACCCTTAGTTTTCTTATATGTTAAATTATCATACTTTCCTTATAACAATTTTAAAAGGATTAAATAACAAAAAATAATGAGTGTGATGCACTGTCTTAGCCTGAGCTTATAGAGTGGAAACAAACAAACAAAAAAAGATTTAGTATATATTCAGAGTGCTGAAAGAAAAAAATTTTCAACCAAAAAGACTACTTCGCAAAGTTATCATTCAGAACTGAAGAAGAAATAAGAGTTTTCCAGACAAGCAAGAGCTAAAGGAGTTCATCAATCATTTATCAAGCTAGTTTGAAGGTTAAAAGAAGAAAGTAGTAAAAAATAACTAACTACAATAATTCCTTAAGGAATATACAAGATAAAAAGATATAAAATATAACGTCAAAAACGTAAAATGTGGTGGGGGATGAAAACGTAGACCTTCAGAATGCATTCGTACTTAAGTGGCTACCAGCTTTAAATAGACGGTTATAAATTTGTGGTTACATGTAAGCCTCATGGAAACTTCCAAGCAAAAACCTATAGTAGATACACAAAAGATAATAAGAAAGGAATTAAGCATGCCACTAAAGACAGTCATCAAACCACAAAGGAAAAGAACAAGAGAAGAAAGGAATGGAGGAACTACCAAACAGCCAAAAAAGAATTAATAAAATGGCAGTAAGTACATACCTGTTAATAATTACTTTACATGTAAATGTACTAAATGCTCCAATCGAAAGACAGAGTGGCTGAATGGATATAAAAACAAGCCCCATCTATATGCTGCCTACAAGAGACTCATTTCAGACATACAGACAATTCACAGACTGAAAGTTAAGGGATGGAAAAAGGTATCCCATGCAAATGGAAACCAGAAGAAAGCTGGGGTAGCTATATTTATATCAGACAAAATAGATTTTAAAACAAAGACTGTAATAAGAGACAAAGATCGGCATTACATAATGATAAAGGAGGTCAATCCAACAAGAGGATATAACATTTGTAAATATTTATGCACCTGGCATAGGAGAACCTAAATATAAAAAGCAAATATTAACAGACATAATGAGAAATAGACAGCAATACAGTAAGAATAAGGGACTTTAATACCCCATTCACATCAATGGATGGGTCATCCAGACAAAATCAATAAGGAAACATCTTCCTTAGACAACATGTTACACTAGACAAACTTTACAGATATATACAGAACATCCCATACAAAAGCCACTGAATATACATTCTTCTAAACTGCACATGTGACATTCTCCAGGATAGATCATATCTTAGGCCACAAAATAAGTCTTAACAGATCTAAGAAGATTGAAATAAAAATAAAATAAACTAGAAATGATTCCAAAAAGAAAACTGGAAAATTTACAACATGTGATTAAACAACATGCTACTGAACAGCCAGTTCATCAAAGAAGAAATCAAAAGCAAAATAAAAAAATAGACAAACAGAAAAACAAGAATAAAGCCCAAAATTAGTAGTAGGAAAGAAATAGCACAGATTGGAGCAGAAATAAGTGCAATAGAGACTAAAATACAACAGAAAAGATCAGTGAAACCAAGAGCTGCTTCTTTGAAAAGATAAAATTGACAAACCTTTATCTAGACTCATGGAGAAAAACAGAGAAGGCTCAGATAAATAAAATCAGAAGTGAAAGTGGAGATGTTACAACTGATACTACACAAATACAAAGGATCCTTAGAGACTACTACAATTATATAGCAACAAATTGGACAACCTAGAATTGCTAGAAAATTGCTAGAAATATACAACCTACCAAGACTGAATCATGAAGAAATAAGAAATCTGAACAGACCAATTACTAGTAAGGAGATTGAATTAGTACTTAAAAACCTTCCTACAAGCAAAAGTTCAGGACCAGATGGCTTTACTGGTAAATTCTATCAAACATTCAAAGAAAAGTTAATACCAGTTCTTCTCAAACTCTTTCAATTAAAAAATAGAAGAGGAGGGAACACTTCCAAACTCATTTATAGGCTAGCATTACCCTGACACCAAAGCCAGACAAGGATAGAAAATTTCAGGCCAATATCCCTGATGAACATAGATGCAAAAATCCTCAACAAAATATTAGCAAACCAAATTGACCAATACAATACTTTAAAAGGATCATACACCACAATCAAGTGGGGTTTATTCCAGAGATGCAAGAATGGTTCAACATCTGCAAATCAATCAGTGTGATAACAAAATGAAGGATAAGGCATCATGTGATCATCTCAATAGATGCAGGGAAAGCATGTGACAAAATTTAATATCCATTTATGATTAAACTTGCAACAAAGTGATTATAGAGGGAACATACCTCAACATAATAAAAACCATATATGACATGCCAACAACTAACCTCATACTCAGTGGTGAAAAGCTGAGAAGCTTTTCATCTAAGATCAGGAAGAAGACAAAGATGCCCACTCTTGCCACTTTTATTCAACATGTACACACTACTGTATATAAAATAGATAACTAATAAGAACCTACTGTATATCACAGGGAACTCTACTCAATATTCTGTAATGACCTACATGGGAAAAGAATCTAAAAAAGAGTGGATATATGTATATGTATAACTCATTCACTTTGCTGTACAGCAGAAACTAACACAACATTGTAAATCAACTATACCCCAATAAAAATTAACTTTAAAAAAACCCATAGTATTAGAAGTCCCAGCCACAGCAGTCAGACAAGAAAAAGAAATAAAAGGCATCTAAATTCAAAAGGAAGGAGTGAAACTGTCACTTTTGCCAATGACATGATATTATATACAGAAAACTCTGAAGACACAACCAAAAAACTATTAGAATAAACAAATTCAGTGAAGTTGCAGGATACAGAAATCAATATACAGAAATCTGTTGTGTTTCTATACACTAATAACAAACTATCAAAAAGGAAATTGAGAAAACAATTCCATTTACAATTGCACCAAAAAGAATAAAATACCTAGGAATAAATTTAACCAAGGAGGGGAAAGACCTGTACACTGAAAACTATAAGACATTCATGAAAGAAATTGAAGAAGACACAAATTAATGGAAATATACTCCATGCTTATGGATTGGAAGAATTAGTATTGTTACAATGTCCATACTACCCAAAGCAATCTACAGGTTTAGAACAATCCCTATCAATACTCAATGACATTTTTCACAGAACTAGAACAAACAATTATAAAATTTGTGTGGAACCACAAAAGACTCCAAATAACCAAAGCATTCTTGAGAAAGACAAAGTGTGAGCAACCACACTCCCAATTTAAAAACTATACTACAAAGCAATAGTAATCAAAACAGTATATTACTGGCACAAAAGCAGACACATAGATCAATGGAACAGAATAGAGAGCCCAGAAATAATCCCATGCATATATGGTCAATTAATTTACAACAAAGGTGCCAAGAATACACAATAGGGAATGGATAGTCTCTTCAATAAATGGTGCTGGGAAAAGTGCACAGCAACAAGCCAAAGAATATCTTACACCATACACAAAATTGTATTCACTCAAAATGGATTAAAAACTTGTACGTAAGATCTGAAACCATAAAACCCTGAGTAGAAAACATAGGCAGGTAAAAATAACTGTCATATAATACAGCAGTTCCACTTCTGGGTATTTATCCAAAGAAAATGAAAACACTAACACAAATAATAAAGCACACCTGTGTTCATTGCTACAAAAAACAAAAACAAAACCCAAGTTTATAGATACAGAGACCAGGTTATACAGGTTGGTGGTGGGGTGTTGGGGGCAGGGATGGGGAATTGGTCAAGGGACCACAAAGGGAGTCACAAAGCACAAACTTCCAGTTATTAAGTAAATCATGTAAATGTAAGGTACAGCATGGCAACTATGGTTAATAATACTGTACTGCATATTTGAAAGTTGCCAAGAAAGTAGATCTTAAAATTTCTCATCAGAAGAAAAAGAATTCTGTGACAGATGTTAACTAGACTTATTGTGATGATCATTTTGCAATATATACCAATATCGAGTCCAAAAACTTAAAAATAAATGAATGAATGCATAAATACATACAAACATACATACATGCACACATACATACATAAATAACGTATGTCCTGGGTCCCTGAGACCACCTCCATGTTTGATAATTTACTAGGATGACTCAAAGAACCCATCGTATAGTTGACTCCATAGTTATAATTTATTAGAGTAAAAGCATACAAAACAAAATCAGCAAAAGGCAAAGGTGAATGGGGCAAAGAACAAAGGAAACCAGTTAGTTGTAAGCTTTCAAGTGTCCTCATCCAGTGGACCCACACAGTTGTGCTTAAGTTCTCCAGAAAAAAGTTGCAATGACCCATGTGAAATGATGTCTACTTCGGAATCTTGTTAGGCTGACACTTAGTGTCCTGGATTTTTATTGGGAGCTGGTTGAATAGGCGCCCTGTGCCTAGCAGGGTGAATCAAAATTCTAGACTTTCCAAAAGGAAAGCAGTTGTAAATAACTGTTTTTATTGACTTTCTGATTAATGACTTTTCCCTACAGTTGTTACCTACTTGGCTTAAATGGCGTACTCCTCACTATCACCAAAAAGAAAAATGTCACAGACTATTTATTTGTACTGCTATCTAAATATTTAAGATTCTTAGATAATAAAGTAGTTATTTCCTTAAGTGTTAAAATTAGTGCCTATTCTTTTCCCACTGCCCTATTCCTACTTCAGATGGTTCTATTCTTCTGGATGTTATGAGTCAGCTGGAACACCAGGACTAAGTCATTTCAAGATTATTCGTGTTGTTTGATGTCTTCTTTGATATAAAAGTTAGGAACCACCTATAACTTTTTAGTTCTGGCATTTCTTCAGTGAACACTCTTCATGGAGGTCTAATACCTAAAAAGATGCATTTAGTACTGCTCTGTTTGACAGCAATAGGCGAGATTTTGAATCAGAGCCAAGAATCCAATGCCCCATCATTTTCCTGTACCCACCATACTTTTCCACATTTTTCCTTTGAATGGCTTTGAAAGCTATTGCTTTAGCTCATGAAGAGCTAACTTCAAGGAAAGTTGTCTTTTGTTCATTTGTTATTTTTTAAACCTTATATACCTAAGTTGAGCTTCATCGTTTGACAGTGTATTAATATTTCATTTCAATCTCATAGTATTTAATAACAATAACAACACTATTTTTGATTTGTAAATCACATTATGCTTTGCATAGTTCTGAAAACAATCTCCTATTGAAAGTAGTGGCTGTCCAGCTGTACCCCACATTATAGAAGAGAAACCTCAGGTAGTGCCTTATCCAAGGTCATATAAAAGCAAGTGAAGACTCGCTGAGACTACAGCCTGGTGCTTGTAATTCCCATCCAACATTCTTTCCAATCTATACTTAATGTATTAAGAATATTTGAGGTATTTGATTGAAATATTCTAAAGGAAAATATGTACAGGGAACCATTTTAATCATCTGCTATTACTTTGGATGTTACATAGAACCATAATAATGTATTTAAAATTTAGTATTTATCTTTCTTTTCTTGTCACCTTCTGTATGCAGAGTATTGAATGCTTTACTTCCAGCCCTAAGAAAACAGTATTGTGCATTAAAAGAATCTGGCCTGTTAAATGCTACTTTTGAGTCTGACTTCAAAGAAATTGAACATTTGGTAGAGAGGAAGAAAGTGGTGGTTTGGGCTGACCAAACTACTGAACATGCAAAGCAAAATGATCTACCAGGGGTTTCTATTCTTACGACCTTTCCACAACTTGGATCAGTTCAGTCTTCTCCTTGTTGTAAGTACAGCTTTTATTTCATTAAGTAAATAAACATTATTTCTAAGGAGTAGCCTCCGTTATAATATCAATCAACAGAACAGTCAGTTTTTTAGTAGGTTTGCTATTTTGTGAAAATGGGAGAATTAACTTCAGAATCATTTCAATTAACCAGTATCTTTCAAAGGTATAAGAGTAAGTATGCTTGATGTTCTAAATAATTCTAGCAGTAAAGTTATTTTATTTTACCTTTTTTTGATAAGATAATTTTACTTCCACCCTTCTTTAAAATTTAACTTCTATTAAAGACTGAAGATTATAATTAAGAATATTATATTCTGTAATACATAACAATCTTGTATGTTCTTAAGATCAACTAACAGTGTAGAATTTATTGTTTTTCTGTTGGCAGATCACTTGATGTCTCTGCTCTCATAAAAGTGTGCATGGGACATTTTAATTGAAAAACTAACATATAATCTTGGTTTTAAAATATTCAGATTCTATAGCAGTAGAGTGCCCTCTCCAACTTTTCCCAGAACCTCAATCTTCTGTGCTATCTTAGAGATAAATGCCTATTAACAGTTTGGTTATCATTACAGTGTGTGTATAATATTTGTATTAGATAATTAACTCATTAGCTTTTTGTTACATTTCACATGAATGCTAGCATATTGTATATATATTAAACTACAACTGTTTATATTTGTTTAGTTTATTTGAACAGTTTTAGGGTACATACATAAAGAATCTAGCATGTGTTTTAATAGTTGTGAGAATTGATGCACCATCATTTACTTCACCATTGTTCTATTGGTGAACAGTGCATGTCAGAGAGCATGCCCATATACAGTAGTCCTCCCTTATCTGCAGTTTTACTTTCCACCATTTCAGTTACTTGCACTAAGCTGAGGTCCAAAAATGTTAAATGGAAAATTTCAGAAATAAAAACTTCATAAGTTTTAAATTGCACACCGTTCTGAGTATCATGATGAAATCTCATGCTGCCCTACTCTGTCCTGCCCAGGATGTGAATCATCTCTTTGTCCATCATATTCTTCCCGTTTGTCATGTAGTAGCCATCTTGGTTATCAGATCGACTGTCACAGTATTGCAGTGCTTGTGTTTAAGTAGCCCTTATTTTACTTAATAATGGCCCCAAAGTGCAAGAGTAGTGATGCTAGCAATTTGGGTTTACCATAGAGAAGCCATAAAGAGCTTCCTTTTAAGTGAAAAGGTGAAAATTCTAGACTTAATAAGGAAAGAAAAATAAATCACATGCTGTGGTTGCTAAAATTTATGAGAAGAGTGAATATTCTATCCATGAAGTCATGAAGAAGGAAGAAGAAATTCATGTTAGTTTTGCTCTTGGACCTCAAATTGCAAAAGTTATGGCCACAATGCGTGGTAAGTGCTTAGTTCAGATGGAAAAGGCATTAAATTTGTACAATAGGATATTTTGAGAGAGTCCACAGTTACCAACTTTTATTACAGTATATTGTTAGAATTGTTCTATTTTATTATTAATTATTGTTGTTAATCTCTTACTGTGCCTAATTTATAAATTACACTTTACCTTAGGTAGATATGTATAGGAAAAGAAAAGAAAAACAGTAAATATATGGTTCAGTGCTATCTGCAGTTTCAGGTATCCACTGGTAGTCTTGGAATGTTTCCTCCCATGGATAAGGGGAGACTACTGTATTCCCATGTCTGCATGTGTACCAGTTGCCTAGGAACTAATTTGCTGGGTCAGAGAACAAATTTTTTTTTTAATTAAAATGATCTGTCAAACTCTCCAAAAATTTTCTTATACAAGTGTTTATGAGATTTTACATTTGTTTATGTCTCATCTTTACCTTAACCCAAAGTAATAACAGCAACACTAAATTAATGTATATTCTTTTTAAATTTGCAACTCTTATTTTTAGTGATTTTAATTCATTGAAGTTTGTGGAGACTTCTTTAAAGACCAGCATAGAGTTGGTGTAAATGTTTCAATTATGCTTTTAAAGAATATATTAAGTCAGGTCAAATTGGTTGTGTTCTTCAAATCTTGTTCTTACTGACTTATTTTTTAATTCATGTTCTGTCATATACTGAGGTGAACTATTAAAAACTTCATCTTTTACTGTGGATTTCTCCATTTATATCAGGCTTCTATTGCAACACTAAAAAATTAACACAAACATATCAACTTAAAATAACACTGATTTATTATCTCAGAGTTCTGTAGATTGGAAGTCCAGCAGGCTCAGTTGGTTACTCTGCCTTGAGTATCACAGGCTAAAATCAAGGTATCAGCTAGTTGGCTCTCCCATCTGGAGATTCTGGGAGAGAACGTGCTTCTAAGTTCATGCTGGTTGTTTGCAGAATTCAGTTCTGTGTGGCTGTAGGGCTGAGGTCTCTGTTTTCTTGTTGGCTATCGGCCAGGCAGCTCGAATTCAGAGCAAGTCCAAACTTGCTAAAGTACCTGGCATTGTGCAGGCACTCAGTTTTTAGAGGTCACCCCTATTCCCTAGCATGTGGCCCTCTTCATCACTTCATCTCCTAGCCAACAAAGGCAGGTCAAGTCATTCTCATGCTTCAAATCTCTCTTACCTTCCCTTCTGCCTCATCTCTTCTGCCTACAGTTAGAGAAAGTTTTTGCTTTTAAGCACTCATATGATTAGATTGAGCCCATCAAGTAATCTAAAATAATCTCCCTATCTTAAATTTCATAACCTCAATTACTTCTGAAGATGTATGTATCTTACTTATTTTCTTGAAGACTGTTTAGCTGGGTACAGAATTCCAGTTTGGTGTTCTTTTACTTTAGCACTTTAAAGACATCATTTCATTATCTCCTGGTTTTTGTTGTTGCTTTCGTAGCCAGCTTTCATTCTAAGTGTTGCTCCTTTGAATATAATCTGACTTCTGGCTTCCTAAAATGTTTTCTCTTTGTCTTTGGGTCTTAGTAGTTTTGCTGTATTGTGCCTAAATGTAATTTTATTTCTACCTCTCTTACTTGGGTTCACAGGACTCTCTGAATTTGTGTCTGCATTATTTTTCAGCAGTTTTGTAAAGTTCGTAACCATTATATCTTCAAATATTACTTCTGCCACTTTTATTCTCTTTTCTACTTCTGAGACTCCAATTATATTACATGGTACCTTTTTATTGTCTTACCTATGCCTTTTACTCTCCTGCTTTTCATTGTTTTTTCTCTTCCTGGAAATTTCTTTTCACATATTCTGTAGTTTCTCTTTTCAGCTGTGTCAAATGGTTCTTAAATCCATCAAGTTCCCTATCTCAGTTATATTTCAATTCCAGAATTTCCATTTGAGTCTTTTTTTATAGTTTCCATTTCTTTGCAGAAATTCTCACTGAATCCGCTGGGTGAAGTCTGTGCCTGAGAATTCCCAAGCCTAGAACCCACTGCGTCTGTTTCTGTTCTCTTTCTGCTGGATTTCTTTCACGTGCATTTCCTTGAATGCATGCTAATTTTTGTGCATCCCACATGTATTTGCAGAATCGTTTGTAGAAATCCTTTGATTCTGATAACAATGTCTTCCTCAGAGAGGATTAATATTTGCTTATTCCAGGCTCCTTTTGGCATTAGCAGTCTAAAATCGTTTCAGTCCAGTTTTAGAGACTGAGATAATTTGAAAGTGAACTTCAGCTTCTGCGAGGGCCTGCCTACTCCTAGTTTACCCTGTGGAGTTTAGCTGTGCCCCAACTCAAATTGGGGAGGGTTTAGGAAGAACTCCCTTTAGTAGGCACTAAATTCCGGTTCCTGCATCCCAGTCCTACAAAGCTCTCAACAATATTACTAAGCTGTTCTGCCACCTCCAGCATCAGCAAGTAACCTTGAGGGGAAAATAGCTGTAAATGCTGAGATTACTTTCCTGAGCCTTCAACTTCCTCCTGATACCTGCCTATAATTCTTCACAATCTTGTTAGCTCTCCTGTGCCTTCAAGCCTGCGTTTTTTATATTTTGTCCAGATTTTTTACTTGCCTTCAGTAGAGAGGTTGCTCTGAATTACCTAAGTCTTTTATTATTAGGTTTCCTATACTATATCTTTACATTAAGATGACAGGCAAGTTGGGGTTATATGTATATTCTTTTTCTTTTAATAAAGCATTATCTTCATCAGAAGTGACCTTGTTGAGATCATTAGAAGGAAAACAAGATTTTTTTCAGATTCTCTCATACCTTTGGGGCCTTGATTCTTTATTTATAGTGCATTCAAGATGTTGGAGAGGAAATAGAGTTTTAACACCAAGATTAAGAAATACTGACCACCTGCTATGTGATGATCAGTATCCCTTATTTAAAAATCTGTATTTCACTTACAGTGTAATTGCGTAGACTATACTTGTCAACAGTAAAACAAAACATTTATTTGGTTCTGAATTCTTTTTCACAACGTATTCAAAAGGAAAGACTACTGAGGTTATGTTACCTTTTATAATCATGAACTTTCTTCTGAAAATGTATCAGAAGGTGGGTTTTGTTTTTATTATGTTTTGTTCTTACTTTATTATTTTAATATTCAAGTGATTTTATAGATTAACTATTTGCTTAGTATGTCTTGTTCATTCCATGAATTATGTATATTATATTCATTATGAAGAGAGAGTCAAAGATGAATAACAGGGAAGGGGTATAAAGTGAGTCAATTTATAAATGTTTATTTTTCTTAGTCTTAGAATATTGAAGTAGTTCATTTTAAAAAGTATAAATAGTGAAATTGATGCTTGAATTTCTAAAGACATGAAGCAATAGCCAAATAGCATATATTGCTAAAATTTATCAATAAATAGTCTTAACAAATTTTAGAAGTAAAATTCAACTCAAGCAAAACGGAGTTAAATGTGTCTCATTCATCTTAAGCTTCTACATGTGCCACAAACTTTTTTCCTATACTCCTGTAATGTCAAGTGGTTTTGTTGTTAAATTTCAAAATTACTAAATGCTGTGGGGTTTGAATATTTTATTTCTGGTGCTTTAAAAAGTATTTACTAGATCAGCTACATTCTTTGTATTTAAAACACACACACTGTGTTTTTAAAAATCTGATGAGATTAACTGTAATTGATATAATCTGTACTCTATTGTTAGGAATTTAGGTTGTTTAATAAATTTTCATTATTATAAATAATATTGTAGTGAGCAAATATATATATTTATTGTGGTGCTCATGCCTGATTACCCCTATGAAAAATTCCTGGAAGTGGAATTTCTGGCTCAAGAAATGTGTACTTCTTTAAAAGTTTCTAATATATATTGCTAAGTAATTTCTCCCTCTCCTATATGGTTGTACCAATTTTAACTCCCATGAACAGTGTAAGAAAATGAGCTCCTTGATTCTCTGAGTGGGGAGATTGTTAGTAAAGCGGCTGGAATGGCGAACCCGAGCACCAGGAGATGAATAGATGAGGTGCGTTTTAGAAACATTTCCCGATCACACGGTGTACCATCCTCTGGGTTTCCCATGCATGTTTTAGCTGTAGGAAGATTCCCCTGAACCTGGAGATTTGGGACCCATGGAATGGGTACCACGCAGTATTACTTTAAAGGATCTGCATTTCCTCACCCAACCTCACCAATCCTCTCAGCCCCAAGAGTGTGGAGCCTTATGTCTCATCCAGGTGTGGGTCTAGATGTGGTCAATCCAGGTTGCATCACAGCCCCTGAACGAATTTTGTAAGAATTTCTCTCTCTTTCACTGTCTTTGTTTTTTGTGTGTGTGTAATTTATTTTTATAATGGGGTTTAGCTGATTTTCAATGCTGTGTTTATGATGCTTTACACCCACTTGATTCACTTACAGAGAGATATCAATAAATACTTTTTAAGATTAAAAAAAAAAGAAAAGAAAATGAGCTCCTTTTTCCTTTTAGCTTCACCAGCTGTTGGTGTTAAAATATTTTCAATTTTTAATTTTTAGAAAATCATTTTCAAACACATAGAAATACAAAGAAAACTATAATGAGCCTCATGTACTGTACCTATCACCTAACTTTAAGAATTATCTCATGGCTAGTCTTGAGAACCCCATCTGCTTTCCTCCACCCCATCTATATCTGTCCTGGATTATTTTGAAGGAAAACTCAGGCAACATATCATTTCTTCCGTTTACATCTTAGTGTCTCTAAAAGAAAACACAGTGCCCTTTTCATAACTAATGCCATCAGTGTTCAAATTTCCTCCATTGTCCCGTAAATGATTTCTTTTTATAGCTTTTTTATATCGGTATCCAGACAAGGCCCATACTTTGTCATTGGTTGGGATGTATCTATTAAATCCTTTTAAATCTGGGGTTCTCTCTCCCTCTTTTGTCTTTGCTAATTACTTATTGATTCTTTGCCACTTTAATAGTCATAAATATTATCTTCTTTCCATTTTTCCTTTGTTTACTAGTATACTTGAGTGTATTTTTTTCCATCTATTTAAGGATATATTTTCTGTGAATGACCTAGCCATCATTTGAACATTTTTTTCACATAGTCATGTATAGCAAAAATTGTTACTTATTTACAAGAGCTTAAGATATGGATGTTTATTCATTCATTCAGTAATATTTATTGAACTTTTACTGTGTGCCAGGCACTTATCTGATGGTAAGGATACATCAAAGTACAAAGGCAGATCATGTAGAGCCTTGTAGGTCATTATAAGGACATAGGCTTTTACTCTGAACTAAACAGAACTATGGCATGATCTAAGCAGAGAAGTAACATATCTTAGTTATGTTTTTATAAGATCCCTCTGGTTTCTGTTTTGAGAATAGATTGTCATATGTCAAGGGTTGAAACTTAAGACACCACTGCAATAACCCAAGTAAAAGATGGTGGTAGCTCAACCAGGTTGGTAGCAGTGGAGTTGGTGAGAAGTGGTCAGATTCTAATATATTTTGAAGGTAGAGCCAGCAGGATTTCCTGACAAATTGGATTTGGGGTGTGAGAGAATGAAAGGGTAAAGTTGACTAAGATTTCTGAACTCCACAACTGAAAGAATCCAGTCACCTTAAAAGAGATGGTGGAGCAGGTTTATAAGGTAGAGGTGACAGAAGATTAGGAGTTCAATTTGGAGCATTTTAAATTTGTCTAAGATACATCCAAGTGGAGATATCATGTAAGCAGTTGGATATAAGAATCTGGAGTTTAGAAGTCTGAACTGAAAGATAAATTTGAGAATTGTTAACATTTAGATGATATTTAAAGCCATAGGACTAGATGAGATCATCAAAGGATATTAACTCTTTCCTGTAAGATACATGTTGCAAGTATATTCTTCAGGTTTATCATTTACTGTTAACTTTGTTTGAGATGTCCTTTTTAATACTGAAATTTTAAACTTTTATCTAATAAAATAGCTTCATTTGTTTTTTTCTCCCCCTGCCTTTGGAATTATTCCTCAAAAGGCCTTTTCACCCATAAGTTTTTTTAATTTTTGCTTCCATTTACATTTTGACGTAAGATAACAGGCAAGACTCTAACTTAATTTTTTTCCAAAGAGCTAGTCATTCTTGTATAATATATTGACAGTCTATCCTTATGGCACCATTAATTTACATACAGTAAGTAGTCATAGGTAATTCTGTTTGTTGGATTTTTATCTTATTCTTTTGCCTATTTGTCTATCCTAGAGCTAGTAACTATTATTTTAAAAACTAATAGTTTATAGTATTTTTTTACATATAGCAGTGCTGGTCCCCCTTTTTATTCTTTGTTTTTAAAGTGTCCCTGACTAAGAAATGTCTGTCAGAATCATTTTTTTCTGATTCCAAGGAAGTAAAATCTTTTTGAAAATTTGTAAATTTTGTCTTCACATTTTCCTACTGTCAAATCTTCTCACTCTAGAATAGTTTGCCTCTCCATATGCATACCCTCTTGTATGTTCCTCAGCAAAATTTTAAAATTTTCTTCATATATGTCTTATACATTTGTTAATTAAAGATAGCCTTTGTTTTTATATTTTTGTTATATGGACTAATTTTATTTTGCTTATATTAATAAGCCTATATTACTTCTTATTCAAGAAGAAATTAACTTTTTAAATTTTGTTAATTTTAATACTTTACCAATGTCAGTACTTAATTTTGGGATAGATATTTATTTGACTTAAAATCTTTGCCTCCAAACTACATGTCTGTTGACTTGGAGTAAAACATGCACCTATTTTGGGTCTGGAAAACAGAGAAAGCACTCACTGAGTGCCATGCAGGGTGGGGATGCCGGCAGCAGGGTTTAATTATGGAACTGATAAAATTTCTGACATTAAATGAAAAGTCAAGATTTCCTCATTATCCATCTGGAAACTCACATTTAGTAATATTTCTGTCTCTAACCTTTCCTTTTCTTAAATTTTGCACCCCATGTCAGTGATTTTATCTTAGAGTACAATAAAAGATACTAGTAGAACCAGTTTCTTATAGTACAGATATTCTGATTGAATACAGGGTTCTTATGTAAGTTTGTTTCCCCTGTAATTACTTGAATACAAAGATGTTTCATTTTATAAAAAAGATCTCTATACTAATTCCTCATATAATAAATATGAAGCAGCAAAATGCTTATAAACTAAATCTTTCATATATCTTCCCACTTGGCAACAAAATTTAATCAGTGCCAATAGACAATGAAAGTCTTTTTTGAAGCCCTAAATACATTTCGTTTGGCCCTTAGTCTCCTTGTACACAAGGCATTGTTCAGTTATTCACCTGTAACTGCAAATATTACTGTAAATTAAAAGGTTCTTTGCATTGTCTTTTTCTTTTTTCCCATCTTACATAAGCATGAATACTAGGAAAATGAGACTGAGAGGAAAACATGGTATCTGCTATTTCCCACGGAGACAGGTTTCAAAAGGTTATGGTTGATTTATTACTCAGAGTGCTGGATTAATTCAAAGGACTATAACAGTTCTTAAAATGTATTCTCTCTTTGTGATATTCGTAAATAGCTGATATTATCTCTGTAGGCATTAATTACTACAATAACCACAACAGTGTCTTATGAATACATTAGAAAATGTTTATTAGTTTGGTTAATTCACTAGTACCTTAAGGTTATATATCTTTTAAGTAGTTAAAATTCATTCACCTGTACATTTGCATCTGCGAATTCCATGAGTCACAAGGCTGTTAAAAAGAATCCAGATTTATGAGTAGTACAGTAATTGTATCAATCACTTGTAGCCTAGAAGTGTTTATTGAAATGCATATATTAATATTTGATTTCACTTTAGAACTTTGCCAACTAATTTTAACTTAGCATAGTTTCCCAAAATACTTGCTCGCGTACATATTAACATGAGTGCTAGCAAAAGAAAAATCCTTGCCATCATTTTGTACCAAACCTCAATTAGATCTAATCCCATTCATCAGTGTCTCCCTGTCATGAACCCTACTTTGCAGCCTGTGACTCATGTTTGCTAAATACTGCATTCTGCTTTTTACACTAACGTACAGCTCTGTAAATCTTTTAACATTTGCAGTCTTAAGCTTTTGATAAATTAGTTCCCCTGGGTAAAATCATTCAGGACACATGATATAGCACATCAAAAGATGACCCCAGAAGGCCTGCCCATTTTTTAAGAGGGGGATTTTTAACTCATTAGTGATAAATTATCTAGTCTCTCTATTTAGAGGAACCATCTGTGGAATATTTCAAAAAGCTGAAAAATAAATATAGACCCCTCCTACCTAAGAAACCACATGAAATTGCCAGTTAGTACTTGTGTTTTAGAGATTTATTTAAACAGAGAATAGAGTGATGATTCTTAATTCAGTTTATTTTAAAACATTTTGAGAAGATTTGATGTAAGAAATGAATAATTATACTGATATCTAGAATAGTTTCCATTTCTCACCTCTCCCCCTTTACAGTCTGCTCTTCACCCTAAAATGATCTTCCCAGCAAAGTTCAGACCCCTTACTTAGAAGAACCTTTAAAGGCTTTCCCAGCCCTATGCAGACTCACTTCCCTATAGCACTCGGTGTCCCAGCCTCCTCTTAAACATGCTTTCACTTTCTTGCCTCTACAGTTTCCAGGCTTTTCCCTCGATCTTGAGTGCTACTTCCTCTCCATCCCACATCCTAGCCCATTAAGATCCTTATCCTCATTGACAGTCCAATTTAGATACTGCCTTCTTTATGAAACCTTCCCATTAATGAGTCCTCCCCACTTTGCCTGCACACACTCTTTTACATTTCCATTATATTTTTTATTCCATTGTTATAGCAATTATCATATCTTACCTTCCCTCTCCCCAACAAACTATAACTTCATTGACAGTCGAAAACAGTTTTTTCATCATTTTTAGGTTTATTGCCCCTTTCACTAATGTTTTAACCTCATTTTGCTTTTTTTCACTGAACCCCTTGTTATACACACATTTTCCAATCAAATATGAATTTAAGTAATTTGTGTTACCTGCATATTATATTTACCTAATCCCCTATTAATGAACGTTCAGTTGTTTTCCCTTTCTTGCTGTTGGAAGCAACACTCCACTGAACATCTGTGTATGTGTGTGCATATTTTGTGACTTGTTTAATTATTTCCTTAGGCTAAGACCCCCAAAAGTAGAACAGTTAGGTCAGAGGGTCTGTACATTTTTAAAGCATTTGATATGCATTGTCAGGTTATTCTCCAGAACTATTATAAGTGTACAGTCCACCCCCATAAAGGGGGGTAGAAAGTGAATATTTTTTTTAATGTGCTTTTGTCCATTTGTATTTCATTCTGAGTTACCTGTTTATCTCCTTTGTCTTATTTTTCTATTTCATTTTCTTTATTTACTTTGTTTGATAGATGACCACATACATATATACATAGATATACATATATATACAGACAAGAGCTTTAAACACTTTGCCATATATGGTACATTTTTTTCTCTTATTTATGGTGGTTTTTAATTTCTATGTAACCCAACTTGAAATTTTAAAGGTATTTATCTATTTAATTCACATTTATGTTTTCTTTCTTCTAGTAGTAGTAGGTAGATGACATCTCAGTTTTGAGGGGTTGAAATGGAATAGTGCCTTCTATTCATATTTTTGGGTCTGTGAAGAAAATTTTTAAGTCTTCATTTTAATCATATTTATATATGTTATTACTTTGTATTGCTTGGTTTCTTTACCTGAATGCCCCTGGTAAATCAATAAGAGACTTTAGTTCTGCCAACAACAAATACGATTGATATATGAGCATATCACTTTTCTTGCTTGTGAGCAACAAATTATAAAGTAGGAAAGTTTAAGTGAACATTAAGATCATATAGTGCTAAATTCTGGTTCTGTGTATGAGATGAACCCCACTGTGATTTTCCTGGTGGTCTATAATCAAGAATTAGTATGACCATTTTAAAGTGGAAATTCAGTAAATATATAAATTGCTAAACTATATGATTTTTATGACATAAGAACATCATAAAGTAAGGGTTTCTATTACTTGAGCCTTTCTTTTTTTGCTACTATGAAACATTATGTGTAAGTTTTAAGTTCCTTTTCCTCTGTAATGGGCATTGGTTTAAAATTATTTAGATGTGACTTGTTAATAATGCATTGATTTAAGGGCATTTCTTATAATAATTAAAGGAATTCATTTAAAAGTAAAAATATACTGACATTTCCTAAAACTACTTTTAGGAAAACAGACATAAAACAAGTCTGTTTTTCCTATTTTCTATTAAAATGCATGTTGGATGATGTATAACAAATTTCTAGTATTCAGCTAATATTTCTAAACAGTATGCTTACTGCTGTTTATTGATTCATCTATGTTTAGGTATTATCAACTCATTCTAAGAGATGAAGATTTAGCTCGTTTACACCACCACTTTATTTCTTTTTCCTACTAATGTACTAGCATATTATATAATATATAATTTTCTTAAATTATGTAATATCCTTGTGTATTAGTAGCATCATATAAGAAGTGGCCTATATTAATATATGTAACATTTAATCCTATGGCCTAGTTAAGGAAATTTTTTATAATAAGCAAAAAATAAATATTGTAAAAAAGTCTTTTAAAAGTAAAAATATACTGACATTTCTTAAAACTACTTTTAGAAAGACAGACATGAAACAACTCTGTCTTTTTCCTGCTTTCTACTGGAAACATTTTAGAGTCCTAAACCAAATCTGTGGGATAAGCTTCTTGGAGAAATGAAATATCTGAAAGATTGAAATAATGAAGCAAACTAGATTATGCTCACAAGTGGACTTAAATAGCTTAAAGAACAATGCAGCCAGTAAATACATTTTTACATGTTTCTCTTGAGGTATAGGCAATTTCTCAAATGTCTTTTTCATATACTTCTTTATGAGACTCTCCTGTATTTCACTAACAAAGTCAAAATATCTAATTTATTGCTTTTATTGCACTGCCATTAGTTGATCATATTCCTTAAAATTTCAGAAGTTTGGGGGAATGATGGCAAATGGCAGATTAATATCTAAACTGTGTTTACTTCTTCATTAACCACTTAACCAATCATCAAATATTTGTTCATAATTTCTTTTAACCACTTAGCAAATATAATTTAGTGAGCAGACAAATTAATTCTAATTTTATTACTATTTTTACTGTTTTTGTTTTGATATTAAGCTGTGGCTTATATTAATAGCATATTTTATTCTATAAAGTGCTACACAGACTACACAAATGTTAATGTTCTTATGTTGTAATCTAGGTAACATTGTGTTAGAATTTGGACTACTACTGATGAAAATTGTATTTTTTCACTATCCACAATTTTAGCACTTGCATTTAGAGTTAATTTTGAAAGTGGTTTTAATACTTAAAAGACTTTGAAAGGCTTCTAAACCTTGGCAGTCTCAACAAATGTTTTTTTCTGACTTCCTTTTTAAGTCTCTTTATGGACTTACAGTAAACAAACGTTTTGAAGTGGGAATCTCTAGCCATAATGTAGGAACAGATAAATAGAACACTAAACCACTTTATCCTGAAATGCACATTTTCAGATGTATATACGATGCCTTAAAGCACCATATAAATATTTTAAGATATTTCCTAAACTATTAATGGTTAAGTATTACAAAGACTAGGATTGGATTCATTAAGCAAAACTTACCCTAGGGTTTAGAAGAGAGACTTTTCTATGTCTTTCATTAGCTCTGATCTGTCTCTGATCACTTTTCAAATCCTGGTCTAAATTGTAGGACATAGTCATTTTGGAAAGTTATATTATTTAATCATATAACTTTCATTGCCTACCCTCTTCCCTAAGCCTCTTCCCTAAAGGAGTTGATGAATAAATCTCTAGCATTGTTTATGCATTTTTTGCTAAAAAGGCTTCATAACTGTAAAAACAACAATAGGGTGCATTATATCGTTATTTTATTAATATGTGCCTTCAACTATGTGAAGTGTTAAAAAGCCTTAAGAGATCGTCTTGAATTTCAAGATAACTATGTTAGACCTTTATAAGTAAAGCAATACCAAAGTTATTTTTCAATGAACATTTTCTCTCCAGGAAGTTCCCAAACTGTTCTTTAGAATTATATGTATTCTAGTTAATTTGAAAACAATAATAGAAAATGTCTTGATCCTTAAAGTGGTATCCTCTCTGTTTAATCATCTGAATATCTCAACAGACCTGTGAAGAAATTAAAGTATATCTTACCTTCGTATGGAATCTAAATGTAAAGATAAAGATAGGTATAAGAAATATCATTAAAGCTTAGAGGCCTT
This sequence comes from Mesoplodon mirus, assembly GCF_964341445.2. Lineage (NCBI taxonomy): Eukaryota > Metazoa > Chordata > Mammalia > Artiodactyla > Ziphiidae > Mesoplodon > Mesoplodon mirus. Next base: position 30,861,223 of record NC_138983.1, read on the forward strand.
TAGGACACTTAAAATATCTGAAAGCAAACTGATTAAATCCATGTCCTCATACAAAATATATTTTTCATTTCTTAGAATTTTTGCTATCTAAGCTTTATTTTTATTTCTACTATTTATTATGTGCTATAAACTTTAAAGCATATCAGAATTACGCATGCTAACATTCAGATTTCACAAGTGGTTTACCTCTTCCCTGCATAAGAGGAATTTTCCTTCATTCCTGGGACTCATGACTTTAAATCCATTCTGCTCATTCTCACCATATTGAATGATTTATTTTTGCTGATTGATTCACATTTTTATTGGCCCTCTTTAAATTACTAGGTAGATAACTGTCCTGCCTTTCTTTTTGTTGCATGCTAGGGAAAACATAAGTAAGAGAGTGAGATGGTAAGCCAGTGGAGAATGGGGCTAAATAAAAGATGTTTCCCACCTTCCCTAGGCCTAGAATGTTCATTTTGCCCTTCTATTTGATTGCCAATTCCACTTCATGTTATCTGCTTGCATGTTTCAGTCAGACTCATAGCTTTGGCTAGTTTGACCCCACTCAGAGTCCACAGATTTGGGGTAAAGCTATCCCAGGACAAGCAAGAGATGTGATTTTGGACTGCTCTTTCCTTTTATAGCCCCAAAGTTTAACCATTTTTCTTTTCATTAAAAGCTTCTGCATGTGTGTGCATGTATGTGTGTCTGTCCGTCTCTCCCCTCTCCCCCTGCCCCCTCCTTTTTCCCCCCTCTTCACCTCCACCTCCTTTTAAAATTCAGTTTATATTTTTATAAAAGTAATACCTGCACATAATTTAGAAAGCTAGCAAGTACTATAATATTTGTGTAAGTATTCCTTGCCCTATTGCTGCCCACTCCCAATTCTTATTCACCTTTTAGCTATTTCTTTTGATTTTTCCTCCTAATTTCTAAATTTCAAATTTATACTGCTAATTCTTATTTCTTTATATTTTTCCAATTTTAGATATTATCTACTTACTTTTATTTCATTTTATTTTAAAGGATTTAACTCCTTTACAATGTGTATACATTTCCTCCTCTCCCCCTTTTTTGCCAAAACAGTTTTTCACCTTTTTAAAAATAAATCTCTAGAGTGTTATCAAGTAAATATCATTCTCTGTTGAGCTAAGAAGTGTATAAATTCTCTTTCTTGTACAGCTTTATGGTTTCTGTATGTAGTATTTGCATTTTTTCCCATCTTTCTTGTTGTCCCCCTTTATTCTACGGAAGTACATCCTCCAATAAATTCTGGAGAATGGGTGCATAGGAAGTAAAATTTTTTTAGACCTTGGATGTACAGCAATATTTTTATTTTCTGATTGACTAGGTATGGAATTCCAGATTGGAAATGATTTTTCTAAGAACTGTGAAGACATTGCTCCATTGATTTCTAGATTCCAGTGTTGCCATTAACTGTCATGCCATTTTTATTCTTCATACTTTGTGTGGGACTTTTTCTCCCAGGAAGATTTTGGGATCCTTGGTCTTCTGAAATGTCACAATGCTATACCTTGGTGTTAGTCTTTTTTAAGTTCATTACGCTAAACAGTTTGTGGACCTTTTGCTCTGGAAACCTTTATTCTTTCACTCTGAGAAATTTTCACATATGTATTCAAGCACTTCCACGTGCTTACATACATAAACCTCCATAATATGTTTCTGCCCTTCTTTCTGTTCTGTCTTTGGAACACTTATTATTCTGATGTTGGATCTTCTGGATTGATCCTCTAATTCTATTATCTGTTTTCTAGTATTTACCTCTTTTGGTTTGTTTGTTCTTCTTTCTAGGAGATGTCTTCCACTTTATCTTAGAACCTTAACTTTTATTTTTTTTTCCTCTCATTTTAAATTTCTAAGAACTCTTTCTTATAATTCAGTGTTTCTTCTTATAGCACTTTGGTTTTGCTTCATGAATGTAATAATTTCTCATTTCTCAGAAGAGATTAATTATGGTTATCCTAATATACTCATTTATTTCCTCTCACTTTTTTTTCCTGTGTGTAGTCATATGTCTTGATGATCATGTTGAAAGACATACTCTCAAATATCTGGTGACCCTCGTTGTGTTCTGTGTACATAGTTAGGTCTTTCAGCTAATGAGCCATATTTCCTTCTGCTCTGTTTTCTGTGACATTTCCCCCCTTTTCACTCATGGGGTCTGTATGTACATGCTTTGATTTGGTTTTGATGGGGTTTTTGTTTTTGTTCAAAATTGGGATCATGCTGTATTTAAATTTCTTTACTGCTTCATTTCATGGGACATTTTCCCAAATTATCAGATAATCTGTAAAATATGAAGGACGAAGTGGGGAAATTATAAGTTATTCTCTCTATGCCTTCCTTTTTTCCAGTTCTAGCTACACAATATTTCTCATAAGGTCCTCTACTGTCCTGGTGTGCAGATGATACTCTTCTCTTATTACCAACATTAGAGCAAGTTTTCTCCTATTTCTATTATATGGTCATTTTAAAGGGAATCTGGAAGGGGAGCTACATACCCCTACTCAGATTACCACCTTGGTTAAAACTGGTCTTCTTTTACAAAGTTAACCTTCATATTTCTTCTTGTACTATGGGTGTTTCTAAGGCGAGACATTTAAGGCGGAGCCAACCAAGGACTGGATCTTCTAGTGAGAAGTTTAAGTATTCAGTGCCTTTCTATCTTCTGCCCCTACCAAAAAGAAAAGATTCTAATATCATGTATATCATATATTACTTGATTAATGCATTCACTACAAGACCAGGTTTTTCATTTTCAAGGCTTCGCTAAACATGGATTTTAAATGCATTGGCTCCTTTTTAAGGAATTGAATGTGCAAGATAATTAACAAGATATTGGGAGTGAAGCAGTCAGCGCTTGTGTCTGAAATCGCAGTATGTCTATGTCTGGAAGTGAAGATAAATGTTTCAGTTGTTTGAGGGTGTTTAGAGATGAGAAAGTAGAGTGCGTGACCTAAAAGGAGATGCCCTTTCCCATCACTCTATTAACTTATATCTTCCCCTCACATTGCTTTTTGTACAACTTCCTAGGAGCCAAAATCCATTTTCAATAAATTTTCTTCTGTCTGCCACCCTTGTTCTAGAACCATTTCCTACTTAGCCTCACTCTCCTTCCTTCCTTTTCCCTACCCCAGCATGATAATAACACCCATCATCTCTAACTAAGAACTCATATCCTCAAGCCCCAAAGAGCACCTGCTGCCTCAAGTCCATGAGTATCCAGACCAGAGAGGGAAGGAAGCAGGTTTTAAGACACCTGAATTCACTTGGATCAGAGCTCCTCAAGGGGACAGGACTTCAAGCCTGATGAGTGGGGGCTGGGAGCAGGGAATGTCAGTAAGAAGAGAATGCCAAATTTGAGGGATGATATTTAGGACCTTTTGAACTTTTCTGTAATTGTGCATGTCAAATGGTTCATGGTTTTATGGAAAGTTTTCAATTTCTGTTAAATGGTATAAAATTAATATATACTACTCCTTTGTGTGAACTCCTTATCTTTATTCCTGATTGTCAGACACCTAATCACACCTATGTATGTTACTACATACATTCTGGATTTACTTTATATAATTTTTATCTAATTATTTGATTACCACACCCTTCCCACATCTATCACTACTACTACCACTCGAGTCCAAGCTCTTGTTATTTCTTGCCTAAGCTATAGCAATAGTCTTGTTACTGTTCTTGTTCCTTGTTTCCTCTCTTACCCATTCATATTCTCTTCTCCACACAGTAAGCAAAGCAATCTTTTTTTAAAATATAAACCAGATCACATCATAACCATGCTTAGAATCCTCCACAGATATCCCTTTGCACTTGGAATAAATCCAAGCCCTTATCTTATCCATATATCCTAACACAGGCTGGCCTCTTTCAATATCTCTAGCTTTTCATTTCTTCTCTCCCTCTAACTCACTACACTTCAATCACACTAGCCTTCTCTCGTTTCCTTGAGCTCAACAAATTTATTGTTGCCACTGGGTCTTGTGCTTCCTGTTTCCTCTACCTCTTTCCCCAGATCTTTGTAGGCCTGACTCCTTCATAGCCATTCAAGTCTCAGATCACATATACCATTCTTAGAATCACCTTCCCTGGCCATCATAAATCACACCCCTCCTATCTCCCATCACCCTCTGCTCCACGTTTCTGTCTTACTGTCTTTACAACTTATATATCATTATTAACATATTAAGATAATTTATTTTTCTGCCTTCTCCCCTAAGAAATGTAAATTCTTAACTGTTCTGTTTGCTGCTATATTCTCAATACCTAGAAAAGGTCTGGAACATGGCAGTGCTTAATACTAGATGAATGAACAAACAGTGAATCTTTTTATGCACATGCAGTCCTCTTAGGTTGTTTTTCTTGTTCCATAGCTGACTACAGCCTTTTTTTTTCATTAATCAAATAAACGTTGATACCATATTGAAAATAATAGTAGTAACTTCTTTTAAAGATCTCGACGTTATGGTTATTGTTATTATTTGGACATGAATTTCAACAAGTCATATTCACATAACCATGGATCATAACCATTTCAGAGCAATAGAAATGCAGTATACCTACACTGTGTTGGAGAATTAAAGTTCCAAGACATGGTCTAGAAATAACAAAATTTTTCGGAACATAGGATACCTGCTACCTTCTATCCTTAGTATATGATGTGGTAGGCTGGTTCTTTAGATGGAGAGACCCTGGAGAGAAGACTTGCTATCCTCCCGAGCAGCTGCCAATCTTTTCCATCCCAATTTATAAGAGCTTACCTTATAACAATGCATTTTTAATGTCCTGTCACCTCCTGTGTGACACCTCTATTGCTGAGGTATTTCATTGACTACCATTACCTACTAGAGTCCCTTGTTCTGAAAGTCCTTAACTACATGATTCCTTTTCTCATTTTATGGGCCCTTTTTAAAGGAATTATAATCTTCCTCCAGGTTCCTTCTTTGTCATTTCCACTCTGTAGGCCAAAGAATTACAGAATCTTGTTAGATAGTATTTTCCCAGGCTGAATCAGGGGAAAATACAGACTCCCCAAGCCTGCTTTTCTGGAAAGTTACTGCACATCCTCTAATGGAAAAGTACAGCAGATCTCTTTTATAGACATAGACCTAGCACATCCAGTGGTTGTTGTAGCCTCTAATCCAGCACCCTCCAGTTTGCCATACCCACTTAAAGTATTCTTGCCTAACTAAAGGGGAATGACTATTTATTATATAGTTGTATTTATATATTCTGGATGTTGTATTCAAAATGAAATTTCATGTTGTTTATCACGCTCTTTTAGTCTTCAGGAATAAATGGAGTCATTATCCCCTTACAGTTACAGTGAATTGACTGTCTAATTTTTATTTAAGCCTTTAAATCTTATTTTGCTCTGATTATCTTCCAAAACTTTCTTAGCAACTAGTCAGCCTAAGTAGTTCTGAATTGACCATCTATTTCCTGCTCTCTTTTTATTTTATCTGTACTTAATAATTGAGAGGATAGAAAGAAAAGAACCCCCTGGATTTGTATTTTGTACATGCTGTGTGTCTGTAGCATCTCTCCTTTCAGATCCAGTAAAACAGTGGTATGTGAGTCCGTTATTGGCCACATCTTCATGTTTCTCCGTCAAGTTATCATATCCTATAAGGAGAGCAGAATTATAGCTAAAGAGAATGTCATTGTAAGATTACTATTGCTTTTACTGCAAACTGTTACTTAGTCTGATCATATCAAAATTTGATATTGGATGTATGTTTAGATTATCCCAAAGAACAGGTAGATTTTTTTTTTTTTTGGTGTGTTATGGAAGAACCCCCCCCCCTTTTCATGCTGTTTATAAACAATAGAGAAAACATGGTCCACCATCATGGGAATTTGCCCACTGCCACTCCAGAGATTATTCCGCTGTAGATATGCACAAGAAAAATAGTTACTCTGGATAATCCTTATCCCTTGAGATTTCATGGTCCATTGTGTTCTAAATTTTAAAATGTTGTTACGACACCTGCATGTTCAAGTAACACTTAGGTGTGCCTGCTTTAACAGTACCTTTGGTTTATATTACAGTTTATCATCAGCCTTGATAAACTGGATATCTGATAAACTGAAAGTGAAATATATTCAAACAATATATTGTTTGAAATATATTCTTTTGGTGATAATGGTGTGCTGGGTATTGATGGAATACTGGAAAGTAAATTACAGCTTACCCTGTGAACGTCATAATGCTAACAGTTGAAGCCTATATTTCTAGAGCCTTTCCTTGAGCCCTAAATATTTTATAGATATTATCTAATTCTAGAAAATCCCTGTACATAGAAAGATAGTATCCCCTTTTTTCTAGGGGGTATTAATGCCCACACTGCTTAAGTGAGTTGCCCAAGGTCACTCAGTGAGTTGTTGGTGAAGCCAGAAATAGAATCCAAGTCTCCTGACTCCCAATTCAGTTTTCTATCCTCGATATAGTTTTCTATCCTCTACATACCCCTGCTCCCTCTCCTGGGAAAAGAAGTTAATCTTCCAGCTATTAATAGCCACCAAATTGGTGGTAGCAGCACAGTGGAGAAAAGTTACTGTCTTTACACTGCAGCATTAGTATAAAAATATCTGGTAATGGAAAATTTGACAAATGTCATGTTAAAGGGAGTGGAAAATTATTTTAAGATCTGGATCTCATTTATCTAGTTCTCAGAAAAGTAAAATTCCTTAGTAGAACAGAGATCATATTTTTCTTCCTGTTTTTAAATTGTATTTCCTAGAGCGTAATTGTCAACCTAGCCACAGCAGAGTCTACTGTCAACTAATGTAATAAGAGTAATGCATGTACTGTTGCTGATTGTTATAAATGTATTTTCTAACTTGGTTGAAAGTTTGAATTGCTTTATTGAAATACATAGCACTTACTTTATTCAGCTTTCAGTGTTACTTAAGTTATTATTATATTGTAAAGCAAATATAACATCAGTTGGGAATTTTACTGCCTGATTTGAAAACATGGTGAGAAATACACATTATAGTTTCTTCCCTGGACAGCACACTCCAAGCAGAGTTACTTCGTGTCAGGCACCATGAAGTTTACCAGAATGAAATAGGCAAAGCTGGAAAAAAATATATTAATTAAAAAATGCAGCATAAGTACACTGTAGCTGATCAAGATTATTGTTATGTATGTAATCAAGTCATTATTTTGTACACTAAAAGAAAGTAAGAAATCTTTATGTACTTAAATATTTAAGCATGTCTAGTATTGTGGGGGTTCACACTTAAGTTCAAACAAAACAATTTGTCTCTTAATTTTGGAGCAAGGAACAAGAATTCCCCTACTAAAAATCTCTGGACATTATGTTTCTGTTTAAAGCTTACTAAACATCTTTAATCAGGAGAATGACATGATCAGAATTATGTTTTAACTGTAAGTGTAAAAGATGCAGGATTGGTGAAGATTGGGAAAATCAAGGAAAAAGTAAAAATCTAGTTATGTGGGATGCACGTGACTGAGAAGGTAGTGGCAAGAGAATAATTAGAAACGCGAGTGTATCGCCATGAAAAAAGAATGAGATAATGCCATTTTCAGCAACATGGATGGACTTAGAGATTATCATACTAAGTGAAGTAAGTCAGAGGAAGACAAATATCATATGATACCACTTAAATGTGGAATATAAGAAAAAAGATACAAATGAACTTATTTACAAAACAGAAAGACTCCCAGACATAAAAAACACATTTATGGTTACCAAAGGGGAAAGGAGGGGTAGGGATAAATTAGGAGTTTGAGATTAGCAGATTAAAAACTACTGTATGTAAAATAGGTGAACAACAAGGTCCTACTGTATAGCACAGGTAACTATATTCAATGTCTTATAATAAACTATAATGGAAAAGAATCCGAAAAAGAATATATATATAAAACTGAATCAATTTGCTGTACACCAGAAACTAACAATGTTGTAAACCAACTATACTTCAATTTAAAAAAGAAAAAGAAAAGAAATAAGAGTATAGAATAAGAGGGTCAAGTACAGATCCTTAGAGAAATGTATACATTTACTGGATACAGTTTATTTTCATAATTGCCCAGTATCTCAAGATAGCTGTATCTATAAATTAATATTGATATTAGCTACTTAGTGTCTATTTTCTGTTGTAGAATTTCTTTATAATGAGTTTATTAACTTTAACGTTATTAGCAATAACTTTTTTTCTTTCCAACTTATTTTCTTTTAAATTTTTATCAATTTGGCAGAAAATATACTTATTATTAGGTTTTTTTTTCCTTCTCTTAACTGGTACAGTTATTGGAAAACTATTTAGGCAACATTATTGAACTTCTTTTTAATTTTGTTGAATAGGCACATCTTCGAGTGAATCTAATCTGCTTAAAATTCCTCCACAAAAAAGAATCCGAAGAAAATTAATGCCTTCTCCCTTGAAAGCAAAACATCCCCCAAAATCTACACTGTCTGAAAATATGCAGCTCAATGATTCCCTCAGCAGAGAACTTCAACCCATTGTGTATACTCCAGAAGACTGTAGAAAAACTTCTCAATATCCATCTTCAGTGACCCTATTAAAATCATCATCACATACTACCAGTTTTCAGGCCATCAACTCAAATACAAACAGTGATAATTCTCTGAAAATGTTGTGTGAAGTAGATATCCCTCTCAGCAAGAGAAAAGAATATGGCGAGGAGGATTTGGAGTCTACATTTATTATATGTGAAGACACCAAGAGCTTGAAAAGTAAATTACCTGAACAAGAATCACTACCAAACAACAACATTTTACAAAGGTACACAGGACTATTTGCCAATTCTTCTTTTGTTTTATTTACATAGCCTTTAAACTATTAGCTTTCTTTTTCCTCTGTAGCTGTGTTTAAGATCTGTTTCATAGATGAAGTATGCTATCTTGATTACAAAAATCCGTGTTTTTACCTTCATTAAATTTTAATTGTCTTTCTCTCTAAATATTAATCCATTAACACAATATTGTGAAGTCTTTAATTTTAAAACTTAAGTTGATTGACCCTTGTTAGGCTAGAGGAGACCTTAAGATATATTTAGTTTGTTCTTCATACTCCAGAGTTAAGATGTTACAAGCCATCAATGGATGATTACCAATTGTTTATTATTATTTGTTAATATCTTCACTAAAGGAAATACCACAGTTTCTATTGATGTTTAGCAAACCTCATCTCACTCTGAAATAGTCGTAAGTCTAAGGTATGGTTGACTGCATGTCATCCAAGCAAAAACATATCCTTCTCACTTAATATGTATATTCACAATGAATCTAAATATGGGAAGAATGATACCTTCCCCTTTCTATGCTGTGGGAATGCAGAAATCTATCTATGGTTTTAAAAAGAGAAAAGAAAACCCCAGGCAATCAAGGGAAGTTTATAGTATTGAATAATGTTTTCCTTTATGTATTAAGACAAAATGATGTTCTAATTATGGAAGTGTATGCCCCCTTTTTTCTCCATAGTACAAATCAAAATTACTCTTTTTATTTTTCGTTACTTAATATACAGGCTTGCCCCTTCTTCATTCTCAACTAAACATTCTCTGCCTATACCAAGCATAGTACCATCCTACATGGCAATGACTGCTGCTGCCAAAAGGAAACGGAAACTAACAAGGTACATTTAAACATAAACTGGTTCAGGCTTTATACTTATGTAAGATCATCTTTATACTTTGTTTCCTACAGCTCTTTTTATTTCTTGTAATTAGACCGTCAGTTCACATTTAAGCATACGTATAGTAAACTGCTCTGAATGCAGCACTAGTTTTATTTATTTATTTATTTATTTATTTTTAATTTATTTATTTTTGGCTGCACTGGGTCTTTGTTACTGTGTGCGGGCTTATGCTGCTCTTCTTTGCAGTGCGCGGGCTTCTCATTGCAGTGACTTCTCTTGCTGCAGAGTATGGGGTCTAGGTGCACAGGCTTCAGCAGTTGTGGCACACTGGCTCAGTAGTCATGGCTCACGGGTTCTAGAGCGCAGGCTCAGTAGATGTGGCGCACGGGCTTAGTTGCTCCGTGGCATGTGGGATCTTCCCGGACCAGGGCTCAAACCCGTGTCGCCTGCATTGGCAGGCTGATTCTTAGCCACTGCGCCACCAGGGAAGTCCCAGCACTAGTTTTATATTATCAAAGGGAGATCTTGATAAAGCCCAAATATTTCACTTGATATTTGTATAAAGTATTCCATATTTCAGATTATTAAAAATAAATTTAAGAGTCTTCTGGCCTTCAAAAAGGTCATTTAATTTTAAGTTTTCTTCTGTTGACAATTTTTACTCATTTGGTATTTCTCCCTTCAGACATTACTGAATTTCTTCAGTCCTAAAATTATATTATTTTAATGGATTTTGATATATGACTAAAATGTGATGAGTGAATAGACTTCTGTTTCTGGCTATGACATTGTAGCTTGTATCACACAAAGCTTTCCGTCAGGAACAATTATAAAAGCTGATAAAATTCAACAGCTGCTTGAAGGCACTCGGGAACAACCAACACAGCCAGGACTTGAGGGTCTAAGATCCCAGAGGAAAGGGAAACAAGTTGTGGCGAACGAGACCTTCTCTGCCTCTTTTTTCCATTTAGCATTTGCCAGTTCGTGGCATCAAATATAGAGGTCAAGCAAAAAATGGAAGCCTATAGCTATCAGCATCTCACTGAGCTAGGGAAACAAAATCTATGTAGCTTTTGCCCTCAAGGTATTGGCCAATTTCTAAACTCTGTGGAATAAGAGGCCACAAAACCAACTAAAAGTGGCTGCCAAGAAGCCAAAGTAATAAGCAGAGTTTTGACCTTCTCATGGGACCAGGACACTAAAATGGTTGTTTGGGATCATCATGGAGAAAAGACCCTGTTAAATGCCCAGGGTTTTATTTGAAATCTTTGAAGGCCTATGCTTTAGGTAGAAGTAGGGCAAACTGGAAATAGACTGGTTCTTGAAAGCCTGAAACAGACCTTTGACCAGTTCAATCCCTTTTTGGATCAAGGTGATCTATCTCTATTCTGCCTACTTGCCAGAAGAAAATTAAATCATCTCTGAAGAATATACCACCTCCAGCCTCTACAGTTTTTCATATGCAGTGTTTAGCACTTAAGCAAAAGTTACCAAGAATGCCGGGAAACAGGATGAAATGACTGAAAATCAAGAGAAAAAAACAAATTAGAGAAGCAGTGATACAGATATTGAGATTATCAGATAGGGACTTTAAAATTTTAATTGTGATTAAGTTCAATAAAATAGATGATACTTTCCCAGAGAACTGCATTCTATTAAAATGAATCAAATGTATATTCTAGAACTGAAAAATAGAATATACTGAAATTGCAAACTCAAATCAGTTTAACAGATTAGGCATGGCAGAAGAAAGTTTAGTGAACTGTAAGATAGGTTAATAGAAAAATATTCAAACCAATTGCAAAAGTATAAAAAGAAAAATATAGAGAAGAGCAAAAAGAGACATATGGGACACAATTAAAAAGGTCTAGCCTATGTGTATTTTGAGTCCCAGAAAGAAGTGAGAAAAAGAATGGGAAAAAAACAGTATTTGAGAAGATGCTGGCTAATAATTTTCCAAAATTGACCAAAGTTGGCAAATCACAGGTTTGAGAAGCAATGCAAACTGCAAGCAGCATTAATACAAAGAGAAACATACCTAGGTACATAGCAGTAAAACAGCTAAAAATTAAAGACAAGGAAAAAAGTCTTAAATATATTGTTATATGACATGAAGCCCATTATATAGTCTTTATATCCTGTAACATAAAATGCAATGACAAGATACAGTGAATGGTTAAATTGTAAAATGGATTTGACTTGCTTTACCTCTTTTTCTTTAACGTGATTATGGAGAGAAGAGCATACGATCTTAAGATAACTCTTTTTTAAGTTTCCTATATTCCACCATGGATGTGTTATCATCCGGGCTAGTGCTAACAAATTTGCAAACAGCCTATTTGTTTGTGCCACATAGAGTATCATCTCATAGTTGCATTTAGCATCTGTTCAAAGTACCAGCGGAGTCTTGAAATGTTTATGTTTAAAATTCATGGATTGATTTTTCCTGAATGTCTCTGACTATCCATGACATTTACAGTTTTGTATTTTGCTGTGTCACAAATTTGAATTGTACCATTAGTCGTATATGGGAATCAGTCACTTAGCCTAGCTAACCACCATCATCTGTTTTATCCATCTTGTCACTAATTTTCATTTTGTGAGTCATGTTACTCTTTTCTTTAATTAATGCTGGGGACTTTTCTTGTTCTTCACTGGTAACATGCTCTGCTGTTGTAACTAAGATGTAGCAAAAGTTTTTTGCTTCTTAGCAAAAGCTAAGAATAACTTTTAAATGTAAACATAGTCATTATCAAAACCAAATGATTTTTCAAGAAATGTCCTGGTGGGGCTTCCCTGGTGGCGCAGTGGTTGGGAATCTGCCTGCTAATGCAGGAAACACGGGTTCGAGCCCTGGTCTGGGAGGATCCCACATGCCGCGGAGCGGCTAGGCCCGTGAGCCACAACTGCTGAGCCTGCGCGTCTGGAGCCTGTGCTCTGCAACAAGAGAGGCCGCCATAGTGAGAGGCCCGCGCACCGTGATGAAGAGTGGCCCCCGCTTGCCACAACTGGAGAAAGCCCTCGCACAGAAACGAAGACACAACACAGCAAAAATAAATTAATTAATTAATAAACTCCTACCCCCAACATCTAAAAAAAAAAAAAGAATCCGCTTGCCAATGCAGGGGACATGGGTTCAAAAAAAAAAAAAAGAAATGTCCTGGTATGTAAATTGTGTATTTGGAGTGGGTTTAGATGAGTTAAAGGGCTTCCAAAATAATATTAAAGGGCAACTAAAGAAAGTAAGATTTCTCATAGCCTATTAATTGCTCTGTTACATTCCCTCTGGTACCAATAATTAGATCCTGCCATTAACTAAGGTTAAAAGAGATTAATGCTAGAAATGTACATAATTACTTTTTAAAAGAATCTTCCTTTCCCCCAATTAAATCTACATGAGCTTGAGAGTAATGGACTCTGGTATTTTCCACTTAACAGCTTTATGTACATATTTAGGTGTGTGTATATTTTGTTATGGTTTTTAAAAATGAGGAACAGCTCCATGTATATAATTACTTTTTTTCTTTTTTATCAGTTTTTCTCTCAAAAGAAAAAAAAAAAAATTAGCATCTAGAAGCACTGGATATTCTAGAAACCTACCAGACTGAATTTTTTAGTAACTACTGAAATTGAGAATATCAGATGTGTAATCATTTCAATTTATATAATGACTGTAACAGACTATTTTAACTAAATGCATCAATTTACCAAATATATATGTAAATTTTTTCTTATAAATTATATTTATTAATTTGGGGTTTTGTTTGCTTTGTGTCTGTTTCGTTGGTTGGTTTTTTGTTTGTTCCACAGTCTTTCTTGGCACTCAAAAGTGGTCTCACACCTACATACATTTTTGGTTTATTTTGAAAAATGTCTATGATTCCAACTAGAAATTATCTCCACTGAAAGAATATGAGATGCATTATGTTTATCAAGCAAAAATATTATACCTATGTACGGGAACAAAAGACTAATCTTAACTTTTATTAATAGTTATGGAAATACATTTGGCATACAACTAGAAGATTCTATAGGTTTCTTCTCAAAACAGTCTTTAAAATAATTTGAATTTGTACCCATACCAATTTTAGGTCTTTTTATTTTGTGATCTAATATAAATCTAACAAATTTATAACAAATGTTAAATATTTTATTAGTTGACTATGTTACCTAAATCCTAAAAATGTTTGAGTGTGTTTTACTTATATATAAATACATAACTTATTTGATTAGGCTTTGATTTCATTCCTAGAAATGTGAGTTTTATTCAAATAGATTTACTCAAAACCCCGATTTTCAAATAAAAACAATCTGTGAGTGAAAACAAAGGTCTTAGAACTAACCAGAGTGAAGAATCATACCATAAAATAATAAAGAAAACCTTAAGATATATTGCAGGGGAAACAACCCTCATCGAAAGTAACCAGTGACATTGATCTTTACACTTGAAGACATTAGAATCACCAAATGACCCAAAAAGAATTTTTGCCCTAGACAGCTGATACATATATATATATATCAAATATATATATATATATATATATATATATAATCAAAACTGTGTGTTTTAGTATCCAAAATGGATTTATAGTAACTTAGTTTATTTGGCACCATTTGTGAATAGAAAATTTCTACAACTGAATTTGTTTACTTTCATAACACAAGTACTTCTCTGTAACCATTTTGGGAAGATATTTGCATTCTTGAGCAGAGCTGGCAAAATCATCATTATGAACACCATAATCATTTCTCTTACAGGCTCTAGAAAATTTAGATACATAGGTTGACTTATTTTTCCCAGCATTCACTGTGCTTATACCCATTTTTCTTTGCTAACATATTAAATTGCCATTTCTGACTAGTTTCAATGAGCATATAACCCATATTCTCCTGTTCCACAAACATAAACCCACATCACTTTACCACAGGTTTAGGATTGCCAGAACAAGTTGTTGCCATAAAGGGAAGCCTCCAATTGTTAATCCAACTGACAAGCAAATTAATATAAACTTGTAAAATGGTATATAATATCTTGACTAGCCAGAAATTTCCTAAAATTAGCTTATTTGAATCAGTGTGGAAAGGGATGTTCATCTGCCACTTTGACCTCCAACCCTACCTGCTAAAACTTGATCCTCTGTAGGACTGGGAAGGGTTGGATTGCTATTTTTCAGGACCCAGATCAATCTCATCTCATCCACAAAATCTTCCATTTTTCTCTCTTCTTCTAAACTCAGGAACCTGCGGCTTCTTGTAGTTTGAAAACGTGTGGTGCTGTTTTTTAACTCTGCCTTGTATTATTTTGTGTATTTGTCCTATTTTTCCCCCATCCCACCATATATCTATTATGTAAGTTTTCAGCACATGGGTTGTTTGTGCCTTACTCACTTGTATATCCTGTGACATGAGGCCACAATAGGTGTTCAGTAATATGTCAACTCAAATTGAGTTAGAAATTTGACCCATTAATAACATGAAAGTGATGTAAATTTTTGAAGACAAAACAAATGAAAATAGGTCATTCTTTTAATTTCACTTTCTATAATTGCAATAATCAGAGAGAGATTCTCATTCTATTACCATGCTTTGATTTAAAAACAAGGTTTGCAAACAATCTCACCTGTTCATATTCCCCAGATTAGGGATTTTGTAATCTGAGATTAGTTTTTCACCTCTTGCAATGTGCTCCTTATCTCTACACTTTGAATAACAGTGCTTGCATGCAGTCCAGCACAGCACCCTGAAATGTTCTGTTAAAGAATTGTGACATACACCTCTACTCATAATCTCCAATTTGAATAAACGTCATTAAAATCACACACTGCTAAACTTCCCTATGAGCCAAAAATTTATTTAGTATCTCCAATTACTTCTATGGGATTTTACAACTTAATATTTTAGTATTTCACTTTTTCTTTAATCATTATTGAATGTAGAATATGTATTTGAACTTAGAGATACAAAAAAAGACTTTACTAAAATACAACTTTTCCCTTGAAGCCCTACATCAAATACCTCACTAAGTGCTGAGGTAAATTCTGGATCTGCCAAGCGTGTTCACCAAGATAATTCAAGTGGTAAGCACGTCCAAGAAAACAGACCAACAATGGGTATGTCTCAGCTCTCATTTTGATATTTAATAACATGATTAACTAACATATGTATAGTACTTTACATATTTTTACAGTGTTTTCATGAGAGTCTCCTTTTATGTACTCATCACCTTTATTATTGTACATGGTGAGTGTGGTTATCCCTGTTATAGATAAGAAAACTTAAGACGCAAAATAGAAAACATGCTCACCCAAGATCACAGAGATATTTCATGATGGAGCCAGAACCCAAAACTGGATCTCCTAACTCTATATTCTGTACCCTTTTTGTTATCCATACTGCCTCGTATTGCAGAAGAGTGGGTAAATAATTTAACTAATAATTGAAATAATTAACCATGTTATTTAATAGGTTAGTGATTAAGTATATTTTACAGATAAACTATATATCCACTTGAAATTTTTCTCTTAGCCTCTTATTTTTAATAATTTGGCCTCTGATTCATTTGTACAATTATTGTGAGGTTCCATTCTATACCTAGTTACAAGCATATTTTAACTCCAATTAGCAAGTTGAAAAAAAATGCTGATGGTGGTGATTACATCCTCTCAATTGCATATGGAGGTGACATGAGTCCATGGTAAGGAAACATCTTCAGTGAAACTACAGGTATATAGCACGCACCAATTTCTAGGCCTTTGTGTCCAGACCTATGTTTCTCTGACACTGTAGTTCCTAAGACTTCAATCAGGAAGTATTTATTTACTATGCAGTCACTATGTGCTAGGTTCTGTGATGAATATAAAGATCATTAAGACCCAGTTTTGTTCTTCTCTAAAGGAACTTATAATTATAGCACTTGGAATTTAAAGGGGTTTCATGAGATAACGAGTATGTCTAAGAATAACATGAAAACTATTATTAATTTTTTCTGTCAATTCTTTTTCATTAGAGTAATATAAAATTTCTCAATAGCTTTGCCAAGCTGCATTGATAAATCCTTACTTCTTGTGGTGCCCAGTGGCAGTTGTTTACCTTAAGCTCAGTGGAAATGTCTTTCGTGCAGATTTAAAAATCAAACAATGAAGTCCTGAAAAGAAGAATTTACTATAATTATTTGGTTCAACATGCCATATTTAATAATGCTTAACATTGTGTATATGCAGTTGTTGTAGATATGTACTGTCCCATTGGTCTTCTGAAAAAGTTCTCCAGGAAGTCATAATCCTTCAACCAAATAATAAATTTATGATAATTCTCAAATAATAGAGACTTAGGTTTCCTAATATACTTATTTTCTAAGAATAGTATAAAATGCATCAAATATCTTATATGTAAAGAGAGATGAATAATCTATAGAGAAAACAGTAGGAGAGAATACTAAACTACAGTACTTGCCAAAGAGGAAAGATTATGTCTTGTTAAGGATAATGGAGCACTTAGAAAAAGGTATTAGTTTAAGGGAAGATAATGGTTTATGTACATTAGGATATCCAAGTGAAAATGGCCAAATACACATCAGGAATTACTAGAAAAGTAAAAGAGAACTGGGGCTGCCTTCCTTAGAATGTATTCAACTGACTCCAACTAACAGTGTACAAATTAAAAAGAAAAAAAAAAAAGGAACAGCAGTGGGAAAGAAGGAAACTCTGTTTACTGAGCATTTAGAGAAATAAGAAATAGTGTCAAAAGAATATGTGCCCCTAAAACTAAAACCTAATGTGATCAAGAAAATGGATAAGAGATTAGACAGACCCATAAAGAAGTCAGTGGCCCCCTTTTGTAACAACACTTTGTTGAGTAGGGAATCATTGTGAACACTGAAGAAGAACCAGAAGAGTGGACATATGTAGATGGAACACATTTTAGAGGTAGCCGTGAAAGGAAAAAGAGCTATGGGATCAGGATCAGCACGTTAAGAAGTACTGGACTCAAATGATACTTCTAAATTGGAAAAATTTGGAAGTTTGAAAGTCCTAGGGAAATAATCCAAAGAAGGAAAAACAAAAATTGATGATGCACAAAAGAAAGGGAGCAATGTTCACGGAAGTAGTCTTTCCTTAGTTCAAGAACAGAAGTAAATGTGGTAGTTTATTCACTGACTTCACTCGATAGCTTTGGGGCAGGGGAAGGGGTGTACGTACATGTGCACTAAAAGTTCAGTTTACAATGTGGAGAAATGAATTTCTTCTTTAAAACCAGGGATATTAATGTTTCTTTGTTGGTGTTCTGTTTTAAATCAGGTTAATTAACAGCTGTGAAGTTTAACGAATGATGAAAATTCTTTTTGAATGATACTTTTACCATATTTATGTATCTTTTTATTTCTTCTCTAGAATATAAAAGAAACATCCATAAAGTAAAGCCAACCATGGTTAGAAAATTTGGAAGAAGTATTTCAAAAGGAAATCTAAGATAAGTCTCTTCAAAATCAAGGGACATGAAACTGACAAGTCAGCTTTTAAAAGGGTTTGTTGCCAGTACCCTTTCAGAAACTTCTTAAAAATCTTTGAAAGAAGACCATCTTAAAAGCTAGGTTTACCCAAATACCTTCAGCAAGCAGAAAATGAAATTCCATCTGTTTTGTTCTTTTGTATTCTAAGCAAATGTAAAATTTCAACAGAAAACGTGTGTTTTAAGTTTCTAAAATATTTGCTACCCTTTAAAATTCCTAAGTCAGTATGGTGGCAACTCAGTTTTACTATGCTACAAGTTGATTAGGACATTTTAGAAAATAGTATACTTAAATTATCTTTACTGTTTTTTAAAAATAAGGAGAATTTAGGAGTGATAAAATTATAACCCAGGATTTATTTGGTCTTTTCTTTCCAAAAATACCTTGATGTACAAATGTACATATATGTGCCCATAAAGTTGTTGTAAATATTATTTAAGTAGTCTTCATGAATAAAATACTAATATTGTTTCTCACTACTAGATATATTAAAGATGTAGATTTTATAGTGCTTGCTTTTCTGTCTCGTGACTACCCCTTACACACCTTAAACTATTATTTTTTTTATAAAATGTTAATTTTGTATATTTGTATTTCAGATTAGCTCAAGATATGTGGCACTGGAACCAAACCTGAAAATAATCCATAGGTTCCTTAATGATAATGAGAAGATGTTTTAATCATTTTCTCTGCTATAGGAAGTACATGGAGCTGCAACTTAATCTTATGTCCTTGTTCACCTGCTTTGTTTGGCTTGTTTATCTTCTGAATACAACAAGTATTTGGTTAAATGAACTTCTAATTTCATATGGCCTAGGACCTGTCCCATCAAAGCAAACAACCATTTAACA
This sequence comes from Mesoplodon mirus, assembly GCF_964341445.2. Taxonomy (NCBI): domain Eukaryota; kingdom Metazoa; phylum Chordata; class Mammalia; order Artiodactyla; family Ziphiidae; genus Mesoplodon; species Mesoplodon mirus. Next base: position 30,880,228 of record NC_138983.1, read on the forward strand.
ACCAGTTGCAAATTTTAGACCTTTCTGTTATTAGTCATGTTTTTCAAATCAAAATCTAGTTGAGAGAGTATGAGATGGAATAATGATCTTTGAAGTTCCTTCCAGCTGTGACACTCATAATTCCATATTCATAAAAGTATACCTAGGATCTGCTGTAGGGAGAACAACCATAGACAGTTTTTGTTTTCCTTTTGCCATTAGGCCTTTGGTTGTGTCGCCTATTTATCAGCTACATTAGCGTCTCTATTATTCCTTTCCATCTATTTTAGGTAATTATATGTTTCAAAAGAAATCTTTTTACCACATACTGATGAATGGCTAGCTAGCAGGATGGTGACCCTACCTCATGGTCCACCTCACACCATAAGACGTGAGTGATTTTCTTATATTGTCATTTTTATCAGCTAGGGATTTCACCTTCTGTAAAAGTTACTAACAATGCCTTTGCAATGCAACCACATTAAGGGGAAATTAGAGAGAATAAATAGTAATGAATGCGGGAAAGGAAAACTGTGGAATATATGAATAAGGAAAAAATTCATGCATTTAAACTAAAACAAGGTGCTATTTAATAACTCACTAGGAAAACAATTTTTAAATGAACTTATGTAGAAAATAGAGCAATCATAAATATATGGCTAAATGAATTTTCACAAAGTGAACAAACCCACTAACCAGCCCTCAGATCAAGGAATAGAGAATTATCAGAATTCTAGAAGCCTCTCTTGTATCCTACCTCCCTCTAAGGGTGACCACTATCCCAGCACCATAGATTGATTTTTAACTAAAATAATTTATCTTTATTTTTGTTAAAAAAACAATATGTTATTCCAAAAAGAACTGTAAACAATAAAAATGTGCTTCCTCCTCCCCCCCCACCCCACTACCAATATCATTCCCAGTTGTAACCACTGCTAATAGTTTAGGTACCCTGCCCAGTCATTTATTTTATTCATATACAAACCTATATACTTGTTTTTTTATAAAGTATCATACTATTTGGTTTGCAATTTGTTTTTTTATTCTCATTTGAAAGCAGTGTGGGCATCTTTGTAAAATTTTTGTGTGAACTTTATAAATATTGCTACCACAGATTGATTGCTCTTAGTGACAGGTGACAACAAATAATTTTCATGAGGCAAATCAAAGATCAGAGAGAAAACCTAGATGATGCTGTCTCTTCTGACTAACGCTGTACGCCGTTTCTGAGAACATTTTGGAGTATCCACTAGAACTTGTGTATCATGATGTCCAAAGTATAGTCCACAGAACATGGCTCACCTGGATACTCTCTGCCAAGGAAAGGGTTCCGTGTCAAAGAAGAGTGGGGATGGCAACCTGCCAGGACGCGGACCGTGCACACTGACAGTATAAGCCCCTGAAGTCTTGCAGTCAGAATCCTACTTGGTTTAACCCAGTGACTCCCAAATTCCTTTGAAACATCGAGCTCTTAAAAAAAATGTTTAATGGAAGATAGTACAATGAACCCTCATATAATCATAATACTGAGTCCAATTACCAAATTTTTCCACATTTGTCTGGAATATCCCTTTTTTCCCTTGTTTTTCTTCCTTTGCTGGAGTGTTTTAAAGCACCCCAGATACCGCTTCATTTCATCACTGTACACTTGTTTATGAGTCTGAAAATATGGCCATATTCTTATTTAATACAAAAAAGAATGCATCCTTTTATTAAAGCACTCCTGGTGATATCCCTAAGAACATCCTTTGAACAATGTTCTGGATTAATAATGGCTATATATACAATGGAATATTACTCAGCCATAAAAAGAAATGAAATTGAGTTATTTGTAGTGAGGTGGATGGACCTAGAGTCTGTCATACAGAGTGAAGTAAGTCAGAAAGAGAAAAACAAATACTGTATGCTAACACATATATATGGAATCTAAGGAAAAAAAAAAGGTCATGAAGAGCCTGGGGGCAAGACGGGAATGAAGACACAGACCTACTAGAGAATGGACTTGAGAATATGGGGAGGGGGGAGGGTAAGCTGTGACGGAGTGAGAGAGTGTCATGGACATATATACACTACCAAACGTAAAATAGATAGCTGGTGGGAAGCAGCCGCATAGCGCGGGGAGATCAACTCGTGCCTTGTGACCAGAGGGGTGGGATAGGAAGGGTGGGAGGGAGACGCAAGAGGGAAGAGATAGGGGAACATATGTATATGTATAGCTGATTCACTTTGTTATAAGGCAGAAACTGACACACCATTGTAAAGTAATTATAGTCCAATAAAGATGTTAAAAAAAAATCAACAGAGGATTAGAGAATAGAATAGAGTTATGATGGTAGGGGTTTAGCTCAAGAGAGTTATGTGCCAGTTTGGAGCAACCACTTTCCACACACTAATACTAACTCCACCAGTCTTTCTCTTTCACTTTTACTAAATTTAAGACTTACTTAAAACAAAGTTTGGTTTTTGTAGAATAACATATTAAAAAGTAAGTTTATATTATGCTTTCCTACTTTTGTAAATTAGTGGGAGTACTTGTTCTTATGTGCCTGGATATTGTATTAACTTTGTTTACATGCCAAAAGGTAGGTACAGTACACACCAGGTATGATGAACGACAGTTAGCTCTGCTATAACAGGGCATATGTGTTCCTAAAAATCACTGAGCTATGCCTAATTGTGCAATGAAACCACAGGGCTTATGGGGCAAATGGGGTTAGGGGCACAACACTCAAAAGCTTTGTCATTGGCACAGTAAAAGAAAGACCGAAACCTAATATAAACAGCCCCGTTTTACATGTGAAGCATTAATAAATGCATAAATACTACTCTAATTATGGCACTTTGCCTTGAAAATGAAGTGAAGTTTGCTCATGGAAGCGGGTGTAGGAGAGTTGCAGCATGTGGGTTAAAATGAAATGATGACAGGCCAGTCGGTGATCTGAATCAGGTAGAAATTTGTAACACCAGATATGGATGGCTGTGGCACATTGTTCCTGAGAGTTGTGTGTGTTTTGTGCACACCTCCATGGCTTGGTTCACCTACGTGCAGTTTTCTGTGTTCACCTAATGTTTCATTTGGATGAAATCTCTCATAAACAAATGCAAAATGCACATTATGCTCAAATTGTTCCCTGATATAATAAATGATGTTGGAGCAAAATCATGTTTTCAAAATAGTTATAGCAGAACTAACTATAAATATTGAATTTTTGCTTAATAATCTAAAACTGGATTAGTATTCATAAAAAATGTATTTTATTTTAAATTATCCTTTGGTTCTGTCACATTTGAATAACTTGGATATCTAAGATAACTGCTCAATTGGAGCTTTGGTATTAGTGGAGATGCAAGTTCTAGAATCAGATCAGACATTTTAACCTTGCCTTGAGAGAGACTTCCAGTCACAGGCCTTATATAGTGTCCCATCATTTGTGAAGGAGCCATCAGTCAATAGCTCTTAATAATAATCTTACTTTTGGGGGCTCTTATCATGTGATAATCGCTTTAAATGCATTTTTCATTTATTCCTCACCACAAGCCTTTAAAATAGATGTTACAGACTCACAGTCCCTCATTTACAATTCTAAAAATTCACAAATTTTGAAAATCAGAAGTTTTTTGTTTTCGTAATTTTTGGCCATAAAATCTTACGTCCACTAATGTGAGACTATTGATGATCTTTATTTATCCCATCTAGTATGAACATTTAAAGTTCATACTAAGAAAGTTCATACTGCAGAAATTAATGTCTGATTATGAGGTGTTGCCTCAGACCCCATAGGTGTTGTTATATAAGTACACCATGTATATTATATTGCTTTTCTTAAACAAAATATTTTGCATTTCCAATCTCCTAGCCACAGTTATTTCACATGATGTTTTATAGACAAAATGTATTTATTCTTCTACTTAGAAAAGAAGAAGATGACACTTAGAAAAGTTACTTTGCCAAAGATCACAGTAGCAGAGTTGGGACTTGGAAGTCAGCTTGGTACAAAAGAGTTGCTGTTACCCCTAGTTGATATACTGCCTTCATCTACAGTGGGGCTAATACTCTGCATAGATAGATAGATAGATAGATAGATAGATAGATAGATAGATAGATAGATAAACTATACAAAAAGCATCTGCCACAGAAAACAAATTCCCCTTGATAGATAGATAGATAACTATACAAAAAGCATCTGCCACAGAAAACAAATTCCCCTCCCATGGTTATCTGTGATTTGGTAGAAAGATTTATTCAATGCATTTTATAGTTATAATTAACTTATGTTTAGCTCGTATTGTTTATATCAAAAACAAAAACAATTTAAAGTATTATTAGTAAAATATTAGTAGCAGTCTTTAATATCACTGAAGGCATTCACAAATCCTATGGATTGATTTTTCAAGGACAATTTTATGTGTCTTTTGCAATCAAAATATCATATAGTATTGTTGCATATTCACAACTTGCTCATAAGTTGTTGACAACTACTCAAGATATATTATAAAATCACTGATTTATATTCTGAATGTTTTTGCATTAAAACTCTATAATCAAAGTCTGAAAACACAACTTGGACACTAAGACAAAATACAACCTTGTGTTTCAGGAATCAGCACAGGACAATTGTTTGTGAAATGTATATGTAGAGTACTAAGTTCTTCCTCTCCTGTAACTTCCCCCAAAAGGCAGTAGTTGACAGATAGTCCATACTTCTCAGAGTGAACATCATTTAAGAAACCACTCAAACTTTGCAAATGGCAGATACTGCATAAAAGCCACTGTAGGGATTAGTCTATCAAAAAGTTGTCAGGAAGGGTTAGTTCTGAGATATTTCTGTCATGTGTGTGTATCTAAAGCAGACGTAAGACAAAATAAGCCAGGAGCCATAATAAAAAAAAAATTAAGAATGAAAAAGTAGTTTATTCTCATACTTTCAAACAGATGGAAGGTGAAAGATGTATGTTTGGTATAATTAAGATTAGTGACATGAGAGGAAAACAGTTCTGTGATCACAACTTTGGAAAAAAATGCTGTCCTCAGCCTCATTTCTCATCCCTGCAGAATATTATTCTCTACAAGCCACCTCTCAAATATAAAATGTTGGGAATCCTTTTTAATACCACCACCCTCTGCACACATTCCTTTCCCATTCTCCCTTCATGTGGCTGTTTCAGAATCACGTGGTTTTTTAAAAATTATTATTCCCTACTGTTCTTCCTAATAACAATTATTAATATTGGTTAACTCCCACCCCAAATCTCAGTCAGTTCAAAGTGCTACCTGAAAATATTCCAAGTGCATTGCTCCCCTGAATTCTTCATATCAGGTAAAAAATATTAATCTATTTGAACTAAGCCTGAAAGATCATCACCTGACTGTTCTTACTATATGTTCTCCTCTCTGCCTGCTTCCTTTGCTTTCTCCAAATAAATCTACCTTCATTCCACCTCCCTATTCAATTTCAAGTCAGCTGAACCAGTGACTCCCCAGTTAGCTCTGCCCCTACAGTTTGAAGAGAATCTACTCACTGAAAATACATACCCAGCAGCCAACAACTTTTTTACTGTCTTGTGCTACACAGCACCACCTAAAATGCCCCCAACTGAGAAAAAAGTCCCTAGCTACCACTGAGCTTAATAGATAACTACAAGTGGGGTTTTTGCCTGTAAAACATATTTTCCAAGTTTGAGTGTGTGTTTTTAAATATTGGCATCAATGTTAGAGGGCCTCTATTTTTTTTTCCAAAACTTCAACTTAAGCTATTTCAGCTATCATCATTTTACCTATAAAATTTGGTTCTCTGTATGATTTAAAGACCAAAGTGAATGTCTAACTTTTCGTTATCAACTTCACTTGCGTTGCAGTGTTGTTGAGATTCATTTTGCCACACATCTTGGAACCATATTTCTTGTAGGTCTTTAGTTAATTACCAAATTTTGTTCATTCTTACTAGCCTTTACTTTTCTTCCCTGAAACACATATAATTTAAACCTGTAACCTCTCTTCATTATACTATATAATTATTCAAATGTTTTGCAAGTTAGATTATCAGTATTTATACATGTCCACAGAGTCGTCATTCTGACATTTTAGTAATATAGCAGACATTTGTTTTGCCTGGTCCACCTAATCTGAGTTTGATGAGACAGTCTCGCTTTTTCTTTGGGAAACCACTCTTCCTCAGTGAGTTCCTAATGGACTAGCTCTGCACACACACACACACACACACACACACACACACACACATATACACACATTCCCCCAGCCCATCATGACCACTCAGTGTAGTCCATCTTCCTGATAACAACAATTGGTTCCAAGAGGACATCTGATCCAAAATTCAGAGTTTTCCCAGTCTTCTTTGATAAGTGGTGCTGGGAGAACTGGACAGCTATATGTAAAATAATGAGATTAGAACATTCTCTAACACCATATACAAAAATAAACTCAAAAGGGATTAAAGACCTAAATGTAAGACCAGATACTGTAAAACTCCTAGAGGAAAACATAGAATACTCTTTGACGTAAATCGTAGCAGTATTTTTTGGACCCATCTCCTAAAGCAAAGGAAATAAAAGCAAAAATAAACAAATGGGACCTAATTAAACTTGAAAGCTTTTGCACTGCAAAGGAAAACCATTGATGAAAGGAAAATACAACCTACTGAATGGGAGAAAATATTTGCAGATGACATGACCAACAAGGGATTAATATCCAACATATATAAACAGTTCATACAACTCAACATCAAAAAAACAAACAATCTGATTAAAAAATGGGCAGAACTGAATAGACATTTTTCTAAAGAGGAAATGGAGAAGGCCAAAAGGCACATGAGAAGATGCTCAACATCACTAATCATCAGAGAAATGCAAATCAGAACCACAATGAGGTATCACCGCACACTTGTCAGAATGGCTGTCATCAAAAAAGAACACAAATAACAAATGTTGGCGAGGATGTGGAGAAAAAGGAACCCTCATACACTGTTGGTGGGAATGTAAATTGGTGCAGCCACTGTGGAAAATAGTATCGAGGTTTCTCAAAAAACTACAAATAGAACTACCATATGACCCAGCAATTCCACCTCTGGGTATATATCTGAAAAAAAGAAAAAAACAGCATTACTTTGAAAAGATACATGCACGCCAATGTTCACAGCAGCATTATTTACAATTGCCACGATAAGGAGACAACCTAAGTATCCATCAACAGATGAATGGATAAAGATGATGTGGTATACATATACAATAGAATACTACTCAGCCATAGAAAAGAATGAAATTTTTGCCATTTCCAGCAACATGGATGGTCTTGGAGGGCATTATGCTAAGTAAAGTAAGTCAGACAGAGAAAGACAAATACTGTAGAATTTTTATTTGTGGAATCTGAAAAATACAACAAACTAGTGAATATAACAAAAAAGAAGCAGACTCACAAACAGAACAAACTAGTGGTTACCAGTGGGGATGAGGAAGGAATGGGAGAGTAGGAGGTACAAACTATTGGGTGTTAAGATACAGTACAAGGATGTCCTGTACAACACGGGGAATATAGCCAGTATTTTGTAATAATTCTAAATAGAGTGTAACCTTTAAAAATTGTATAAAAATTTTAAAAAAGAAATTCAGAGTCTTCCCTATGAATGGTAGAGAATTTGTTTCCTTCCTGGGTTACAAGGAATTAGGATCAGGTAAGCTTAGATCTCTGACATCTTCCCCAGCTTCATGGAGAAAGCTGTCTGCAGAATGAAGTCAACACAGAAAAGTAAGCAGAGCTGAGAAAAGGAGAAAGAGAGAAAGCTCCTAATGACACCTCTTGAGCTCCTTAATCCAGGTTTGCCTAAAACTAGGTAGATTCAACCCCTGTACTACCCAATTCCATAAACCAGTGTATTTTCTTTTTCACTTAAACCACTTTTTCTTTTTTTTCCTCTTTATTTTGAGATATAGATTCACACGAAGTTGCAAAAATAGTACAGAGAGGTTCTGTGTACTTTTCACCCAGTGTTTCCCCAATTGTTCTTACATCAGTATAGCACAATATCAAGCCAAGAAATGGGCATTGGTACAATATGTGTGCACAGTTCTATGCCATTTCATCATGTGTGCTTTTTTATCTAACCGTCGCTGCAATTGAGATACAGGACTATTCTATCACCACAAAGACCTCCCTGGTGTTACCTATTTCTAGTCAAATCCACCCATCCACCTGCCATCCCTCACCCTTGGCAATCACTAATCTGTTCTCCATCTCTATTATTTTGAGAATGTTATATAAATGGAATAATACAGTATATGACCATTTGAGATTGGCTTTTCTCACTCAGCTTAATGTCCTTGAATTCATCCAAGTTGATACATGTATCAATAATTCATTCCTTTTTATTCCTTTTTTATTTGGTATCCCATGATGTGGATATACCATAATTTGTTTAATTGTTCACTTCTTGAAGAACATTTTGGTTGTTTCCATTTAGGGGCTGTCACAAATAAAACCTCTCTAAACATTCACATACAGGTTTTTTGTGTGTGAGCCACTTTTAATTGATATTCTGTCATTTGCAACTGAAAACGTTTTGAATAATACAACCAGAAAAATGACAGAAGAGAGTAGGAAGAAAAATTTTCTCTGTCTTTACATATTCCTTCATTTGCTCATAAAATAGAAACTTCATCCAACATTTACTCTCTCTGAGAGGAAATAGAGAAACTCTTTCTCCACGTTCTTATTTTTTCTCCCCTAAGAGAAGTGACCTATCTAATCTGGGATAGTAAATTCCCAACATCCATTGTTCCACATTGTTCTACTGGTCTGGATTAAAGTGTAGAATGGTACTATTCTACTTCATGTAGAGCCTGGCCTCTTGCTACATTCTCTTGCCTTCTCGTGGCCTGTGTTTTCTCATATTTTAGTTCCACGCAGTAAACAGCCAGGGTCAGGACACAAGCCAAGAGCCTCACTGTCCTCTCAGCCTTTTCTTTCTTCCTCATTTGCATTCAAAGAGCATTGGGTAAGCCATGTTCCTTCATGGGGTTGACTGGATAAGAATTCCAAGATCTGAACTTGGAGAGAAGTAGTGAAAAGCTCTATACTCTTAGTACTCCCATCCGGATCTCATATCTACTTCTCAGTTGGTTTTGAACCCAGAGGAGAAGAGATGTGAGGGATTAGTTTTTCCCAAACTCCCAATGTAAAATGCTTATTTGTACTATACGACTTCTCAAAGATATGGCCACATTTAAGTTCTTTCCATTATTAACCTGAAATTTCTTTTTTATTATATCAGAGTGATTACTTAAACTCTAATCTGTTCATGTTCGCTCTATCCCTTCTTTCCTCCTTTCATATACATATAAATATACACCAAAACTTCATACATGGTCCTCTGAATTTCTGAATTAGATCACTCCCCATGCACAGGTGACCCATAACTACATTATTCAATTCCATCTATCCTCAAGTTTCCATCCCCATTTCAAACACACTTACTCACCTTTATTAGAATGATCAGTGCTGCCACATTTTTTACATTGTTATTACTGAAATGTACAATTTTTACATTCCTGTTCTTTACCTGTTTATCTCATAGAATTCCATTAACTTTCCCTCATAAACATCCTTCCATCTTTTCCAAAAGAAAAAAAGCCAAGTATTAGCATCAACAGAGCTTGCATTTCTCTGTCTGGCCATCACTGGCACAAGAGCAGCAAAGCCAGAGGGGGATATAAGATGTCAAAAAGAGATATGCATGCTGGGAAAAGGTAGAACATCCATCAGTAATTCTAGTAACATAGGCCTATATATTTTGGGCATCTTTCATGTGGATTTTTCCAAAATCAGTGTTTAACTCCAAGCTAATGCATCTGCCAAACTCATTTCTTTTGCTGTTAATTGGGTAAAGCCATCCTGAAACTTTCCCACTAGAATATAAATCATTCAAGCAGTTGGGTGCTTACACTACTGAAGGCCCAAAGTCCATGATTCTAGCTCTTGCTTTCAGAGTCTATAATGAAAGAGGCCTCCCTCTTGCTTACCTTTTCTGTTTTGAAGCAGTGACCAAGATTATTAGCTCTTTGTGGTACCCAGCCAGTCAAAGGTATTATCTTAAATAATAATAATACTTTAAATACTTGGATGATCTTGACTCTTGAAGAAATGTACTGTTGCTATTCTCCATTTCATGGAAAGTTTAAAGACAAGCCTTAAGAATTAATTGAACTAGACAAACCTTGCAGGTGAATTTTAGTGCTTCTTTTTGACCAACACAATACTTTTTGATTCCTGTAACAATGATTTTCCCTGGGAGACTGCTTCCTTATGACTGTAAGTTTAATTTTGTAGGAGATATAGTGTAATGAACTTTTGGTTTTATTTAGTAGTCATCATAACTCCCTAGATCGACTCATTCTCCCTCCCAAAAAAAGAAATAATGGATAACAATTCGTGATATTAAGCATCTTTTGTAGGTATTGGGTAAGTTTCATCATCTTTCTTTCCCACTATTGAAAGTTAATTTTTAACTAAGGGTGGTGGGAAGTGATGGCTGTCAGAATTAGTTGGAACTCATTTCAAAATTCTCCATCTGTCAGTAGTTCAGCATCATTGCTCATAGTCCCAAGATGATACAGTTGACTGCAGAGAAATGGCATCTCCAGGTGAAATCCATTTACAAAAGTAAACTAATTTCCAGCAATGACCTTAATGACCATTAGAGAGAGTTCCTCATTAACCAAAAGCAAGCTGCAAAGGGAAGATGAATGCAATCATTCACTTGGCATGCACCAGACATGAAAATTTTCTAGTTTTTTTCCCAATTCATTTAATGCTCATTTAGAAATATGCACCCAAAAGGACTTGATATTTCATTCTTGTATAAACTGTAAACACATCACAGTGGTATTTGGATATCTTACAGACCTTGTCTGTAAACAGAAGTTGCTTCAAGGCATATTCCAGATACTTACTGGTACAAAATTTTAGATGCTTAACAAGTTCTTCAAATGAATGGCAATAATTTTTAACATTTGGATAATAAAAGCACATTTGGTACAATGAAAAATGTTATAGTTGTTCACTTTTTAGTGACCATCACAAAAGCTATGTATAGAACACATTTGCAAGATAAATCCTGAATTGTAGGTAGTTTCATGATACCTTGAAACATATCTATATCTGAAACATATTTAAATAAAAATTCAAGATTCTAGATCCTATCATATTATCTAATGCCAGATGGAAATAAACATAATATTGCACAACTTAGCATGACTCAGCAATGCAAGTGGCTTGGATTTAGAATATTTTTCAATTAGAAGTGTCATTAGAAAGAAAAATGCTAGGGTTGGGGAAGGAAGAAAACCTATTCCTGAATAAACAATTCTTCAGACTACTATATTGATGAGGTCAGTTGTAGCATTAGCAGACATGTAGCAAAAAAGGATCTTTTGTATTCAAACATGTCTATTTGTGAAAGGGCCAATCAGCATGTCCACAGGTGTATAGTAAGAAGCATTCATAACTGGTTGAAAAGTTAAAGTAAATGAAAAGAAATCACTAATGCAAACATGAAACTATATACACTTTAGATGAAAACAAAAAGCTGAGTAGAAAAATACCCACTGTAAATATTCATGCAGCAATTAGACTTTGAAACCTTAGATTTGGTATTATAAGATTAACCTATACACATAAGGTTCAGAAATGTCATTTATGTTTATTTTACTTAACTAAAATCAGAGCCAATAGTCTAATAGGTTTGTATAGCGATAAATGTTGGGCAGAACCTATTGGCTTATTTGTAAATAAGCTTACCTTTCTTGGGAGTGAGCTGTTTCTATTTAGAGTGTGAAAAACAAGAAAGAAGTTATTTCACTTAAAAAGAATAAATCAGCGTTTAATATTCCATCACATGTTAGTCATGCGATGTTCACAACAACAAGACTATAAGCCCTGTGAAATCTTGTCCTTTTTGTTCCCCCTTTCATCTCAACACCTAACACAGTACCTGATCCTATGTTTTCCTGTGTTCAAGAAATCCAATGGGAGGCCCTACTATGGTTCATGTTTGGCATTTCCCAGGGCAAAGCAAGCTGCTTAATTTAGGGGAACACAAGTCCAATGCTGTACAAATGGCACAGTGATTTTTTTTTCACCAGCAATAAAAGTAAAGTGATTTATTTCTTACAACTAAATTTTAAAATATGTTCTGACTTCTCCAGAGTGGCCTGGGTCGTATGTTCTATATCTCTTAGGTGGTGAGTGAGTCATACACCTTGAGAGGTGTATGCCATTTCTCCCCTCTGGGCAGTGGGACATGTGGCTATGCCATTCTTGGCAAGGCTCTCATTTTAGCCCTAAACATTGAGTTGTTTAATAACTTTGGTTGAAATTTTTAAAAATCACATCTTAACATGTTGAACTTTCCTGTAATGTCAAGATTATTAAATAATCACCTAGAGTTATAACTGTAATTGTTTACAGGGTATTTTTAGCCAAAAGTAAAGAATTCTTTTCTTTTGCTGAATTGAAACGCATACTACACATCTATTAGACAGCTTTTATTAATCCTGTGTATGTTTACCCTTTCAGTATGCTTAAAAGTCTAGGTTCTGTACTATAGTTTCATTTTCCTATGTCTATTAACTCATAGAAGAAAGAAAAAAATCACATTTTTATATGTAAATAAAATGTTTCATTTTTATGAATAGGAATCAGATGAAATTACAGTGATCTCTAACTGTCCAGTGTAATTTCAATCAGAATTGAGGAAATGGGGTGCTCTGGTTATTTGAATTTGAAATTTAACCATTTTTTTTAAAGTTTATGATTTAAAGCCTTTTTGATTTTGACACTCATTGTTGAAAATTGATATTAGAACCTTGGAGTAAGAGGGGATATCAGTAGTTTCTCATCTGTCCTTCCATGCAGTTCTGGAATCCATTCTATGGTGTTTCTGCCTCCTCCTGAAAATTTTAATGGATAGGAGATTAATCTCTGCAAGATAGCACACTCCATTAATGGAATGCTGTATTAGAAAGTTCTAATTTATGTTGAATCCAAATCTGACCCACTGAAACTTTGGACCATTGGTTCTAGTTCTGTTCTTGCAAGCAATGAAGCTGTATCTCTTGCTCCCATTTTACCACTTATACTTAATCTAAAATCTTGTGCAGTATCATTAACCATTATTACAAGTGCTTGACAACATCACTGGGAAACATTCCGTTCCTGAGTGATTGCATATGTTGTGTGAGTCAGAAATGCCTTCAGCTGCAAGGAAAAGAATGCCCAGCTACAGTAGCTTATGAAGTGAGGACTGACTTTTCTCATACTACAGATCTGGAGGTGACTAATTGCTGATGTTTGTTCAGCATCCTGACAATGCTCAGGAATGTTTTCCCTGAAGTCCTCTAGGTCATTCTTATCTCTATCTGTATTCAAGGCAGGAAAAAAAAGGAAAGTACAAGGTTTCCCCAGTTGTATCTCTCTTTTTCTCAAGAAGACAAAAGCTTTCCCAGAAATACTCCAACCAGACTGTATGGCTTATTTACAGTTTTGTTTGCAGCCCTTAATAGAATGGGGCACCCAGCAAGTGATCACGAAATGTGAAATTAATACATGAGTAAATGTCTTAACATCAACACCCCCATGTGAATAAAACTCTGACTTTACAGGAATTCAGACCAGAGAGAGGATAAATATAAAATCAAAATACAAAGAAGTCAAAAAGCTCTCACTCCTCTTTGAAAGAGAAAAGAAAGCCACCATAAAGAAGGTACTATGGTGAGACTTGTTTAAATGTTATTGCTTGCTTGCTTTCTAGTTATTTAAAACTGGCAAAGGGGGCTGTAATGGTACACATTTGGTAACAGTTGTTTTCAAATAAAATAATGATAGTAAACGTAAAATAAATGATCAGTAAGTTATTGTTGTGGAGGTTTTTCTGGGGAAATCTCAAAACACAAAGAATAGAAAGAAAATATTAAATGTTTCTAGGGAGAAAAAAACCTGGGAGCTTGTTTGAAATGCAAAAATCTCAGACCTCACCCCAGACCTCCTGTATCAAAATCTGTATTTTAACAAGATTCCCAGGTGATTTGTAATGTGTACATCCTTCCATCTTTTCTTCCTCCACCATCAATTTTTCTTAATTATATTATTATAGAATAATGTTCTGTTCTTTTACATAATCCTCCTAAGGAGTCGCAATATTATTAGCATAATTATGTAGATGGCATCCATACAGAACTAAGTATGACTTGATCCAAGTTGAAGGAAATGTAATACTCGACATCAGAGTTTACACTATTAACATTTGGGGCACTATTGGCATTTGGAGCCAGATTATTTTCTGTTACAGAGGGCTGTCCTGTATGAGATAGGATGTTGAGCAGCATTCCTGGCCTCTACACATTTGATGCCAGTAGCCATCCCTATCCAGTTGTAAAAACCAAAAATGTTCCCAGACATTGCCAAATTTTCCCAGGGAACAACATATTCCCCTGTTGAGAAGCTATAGTCTATATGAAGACTGCCCTTTGACAAAGAATCTTCCAAGCAGCTTCTCTTAATTTCTTTCTAGCTCTTCCTTTACTTCTCTGTTTATATACTGTAAATAGACTATATATTATATACTCTATTTACAGTGTTTAATGTTGGTCTATTTACTTGGATATGTTTGTTTTTTTTTTTTGCAACTGTATCCTCTTGAGTAAATTTTTAAATAAAACGTGTATGGACAGTAAACTTTCTGAGTTCTTCCTTATCTAAAAATATCTCACCTTGGCTCTTAGTACTGATTACTAGTTTGGCTGAATATAGAATTCTATACTCAGTATCCTTTACACCCAGAACTTTGAAGACTTTGCTTTACTGGTTCATGCAGTGTTAACAATGTGAAGTCTGATAACAATGTTATCATTATTTCCTATACATTTGGATGTAAATATGTTATCTCACATAGGTTGAGTTATATGAAATCACCAATATTTGACCATTTTTTCCTACAACCCAACAATTTTATCTGGATCAATCTAATATTTGCCTTCTCTTTGTCTTGCTTGTTCTATACTTCCTCTTTCCCTCGTGGTTGCCTTCTTTGGGGTTGTATTTATTACATTTTTCTCTGTTAGTTTGTAAGTATGGATTATTTTACTATTTAGTGATTACAATAGAAATTACAGCATGCATCACTGACTTACTAAAGTCTAATGGCTTGGTATTTTTACCTCCTCCCAGGCAAAACAAAGATCATCACACACTCTTTTTAGGCTTTCCTGACTTACATGCTTTTGCTTTATATATGAATTTGTCCTATATGTTAACTTGCAAACAAAATTATCATTGCATACAATGTTTACTTGGATTTACTCTCATCATTTTACATTTTGGTTGATTTTTATTCCTCCTTTATCTTCTTGGTCCCTTGATGGACTCTTCTTCTTCTTTTTTTTAATATGTCTTTATTGGAGTATAATTGCTTCACAATACTGCGTTAGTTTCTGTTGCACAACAAAGCGAATCAGCAGTATGCATACACATGTCCCCATATCTCCTCCCTCCCATCCCCCCTATCCCACCTCTCTAAGTCATCACAAAGCACAGAGCTGATCTCCCTGTGCTATGCTGCTGCTTCCCACCAGCCAACTATTTTACATTCAGTAGTGTATATATGTCGATGCTACTCTCACTTAACCCCAGCTTCGCCCTCCCACCCCATGTCATCGAGTCCATTCTCTACGTCTTCATCTTTATTCCTGACAAGCCCCTAGGTTTTCAGCACCTTTTTTTTTTTTTAGGTTCCATATGTATGTGTTAGCATATGGTATTTGTTTTTCTCTTTCCGACTTACTTCATTCTGTATGACAGACTCTAGGTCCATCCACCTCACTACAGATAACTCAATTTCGTTTCTTTTTATGGCTGAGTAATATTCCATTGTATATATGTGCCACAGCTTCTTTATCCATTCATCTGATGATGGACACTTAGGTTGCTTCCATGTCCTGGCTATTGTAAATAGTGCTGCAGTGAACATTGTGGTACATGACTCTTTTTGAATTATGGTTTTTTCAGCATATATGCCCATTAGTGGAATTGCTGGGTCATATGGTAGTTCTATTTTTAGTTTTTTAAGGAACCTCCATACTGATTTCCATAGTGGTTGTATCAATCTACATTCCCACTGACAGTGTAGGAGGGTTCCCTTTTCACCACACCCTTTCCAGAATGTATTGCTTCTAGCTTTTTTGATAATGGCCATCTGACTGGCGTGAGGTGATACCTTAATGTAGTTTTGATTTGCATTTCTCTAATATTAGTGATGTTGAGCATCTTTTCATGTGCCTCTTGGCCATCTGTATGTTTGCCTTGGTGAAATGTCTATTTAGGTCTTCCGCCCATTTTTTAACAGGATTCTTTGTTTTTTTGATATTGAGTTCCATGAGCTGTTTGTATATTTTGGAGATTAATCCTTTGTCTGTTTTTTCATTTGCAAATATTTTCTCCCATTCTGAGGGTTGTCTTTTTGTCTTGTTTATGGTTTCCTTTGCTGTGCAAAAGCTTTTAAGTTTAATTAAGTCCCATTTGTTTATTTTTTATTTTTATTTTTTTTTGCGGTATGCGGGCCTCTCACTGTTGTGGCCTCTCCCGTTGTGGAGCACAGGCTCCGGATGCGCAGGCTCAGCGGCCATGGCTCACGGGCCCAGCCGCTCCGCGGCATATGGGATCCTCCCGGACCGGGGCATGAACCCCATATCCCCTGCATCGGCAGGCGGACTCTCAACCACTGCGCCACCAGGGAGGCCCTATTTTTGTTTTTATTTCTGTTACTCTAGGAGGTGGATCGATAAAAGATCTTGCTGTGGTTTATGTCAGACAGTTTTTTTCCTATGCTTCGTTTTATAGTGTCTGGTCTTACATTTAAGTCTTTAATACATTTGGAGTTTATTTTTGTATATGGTGTTAGGGAGTGTTCTAATTTCATTCTTTTACATGAAGCTGTCCAGTTTTCCCAGCACCACTTATTGAAGAGGCTGTCTTTTCTCCGTTGTAAGTTCTTGCCTCCTTTGTCATAAATTAGATGCCCAAATGTGCGTGGGTTTATCTCTGAGCATTCTATCCTGTACAGTTGATCTATATTTCTGTTTTTGTGCCAGTACCATACTGCCTTGATTACTGTAGTTTTGTGGTATGCTTTGAAGTCAGGAAGCCTGATTCCTCCAACTCTGTTTTTCTTTCTCAAGGTTGCTTTGGCTATTCGGGGTCTTTTGTGTTTCTATACAAATTGTAAGATTTTTTGTTCTAATTCTGTGAAGAATGTCATTGGTAGTTTGATAAGGATTGCAATGAATCTGTAGATTGCTTTGGGTAGTATAGTCACTTTCACAATATTGATTCTTCCAATCCAAGAACATGGTATATTTCTCCATCTGTTTATATCATCTTTGATTTCTTTCATCAGTGTTTTATAATTTTCTGAGTACAAGTCTTTCGCCTCCTTAGGCAGGTTTATTCCTAGGTATTTTATTCTTTTTGTTGCAATGGTAAATGGGAGTGTTTCCTTAATTTCTCTTGCTGATTTTTCATTGTTGGTGTATAGGAATGCCAGAGATTTCTGTGCATTAATTTTGTGTCCTGCAACCTTACCAAATTCATTGATTAGTTCTAGTAGTTTTCTGGTGGCATATTTAGGATTTTCTAGGTATAGTATCAAGTCATAGGTGACAGTTTTACTTCTTCTTTTCCAATTTGTATTCCTTTTATTTCTTTTTCTTCTCTGATTGCTGTGGCTAGGACTTCCAAAACTATGTTGAATAAAAGTGATGAGAGTGGACATCCTTGTCTTTTTCCTGATCCTAGTGGAAATACTTTAAGTTTTTCACCATTGAGAACAATGTTGGCTGTGGGTTTGTCATATATGGCCTTTATTATGTTGAGGTAGGTTCCCTCTAGGCCCACTTTCTGGAGAGTTTTTATCATAAATCGGTGTTGAATTTTGTCAGAAGCCTTTTCTGCATCTATTGAGATGATCATATGGTTTTTATTCCTTAATTTGTTAATGTGGTGTATCACATTGATTGATTTGCATATATTGAAGAACCCTTGCATCCCTGGGATAAATCCCACTTGATCATGGTGTATGATCCTTTTAATGTGCTGTTGGATTCTGTTTGCTAGCATTTTATTGAGGATTTTTGCATCTATGTTCATCAGTGATATTGGTCTGTAATTTTCTTTTTTTGTGATATCTTTTTCTGGTTTTGGTGTCAGGGTGATGGTGGCTTCATAGAATGAATTTGGGAGTGTTTCTCCCTCTGCATTTTTTTTGGAAGAGTTTGAGAAGGATGGGTGTTAGCTCTTCTCTAAATGTTTGATAGAATTCACCTGTGAAGCCATCTGGTCCTCGACCTTTATTTGTTGGAAGATCTTTAATTATGGTTTCAATTTCATTACTTGTGTTAGGTCTGTCTATATTTTCTAATTCTTCCTGGTTCAGTCTTGGAAAATTGCACCTTTCCAAGAATTTGTCCATTTCTTTGTGGTTGTCCATTTTATTGTCATTTAGTTGTTTGTAGTAGTCTGTTATAATCCTTTGTATTTCTGCAGTGTCAGTTGTGATTTCTCCTTTTTCATTTCTAATCTTATTGATTTGCATCCTCTCCCTTTTTTTTCTTCATGAGTCTGGCTAAGGGTTTATCAATTTTGTTTATCTTCTCAAAGAACCAAGTTTTAGTTTTATTGATCTTTGCTATGGTTTTCTTCGTTTCTCTTTCATTTATTTCTGCTCTGATCTATATGATTTCTTTCCTTCTACTGACTTTGGGTTTTCTTTGTTCTTCTTTGTCTAGTTGTTTTATGTGTAGGGTTAGATTGTTTATTTGAGATTTTTCTTGTTTCTTGAGGTGAGATTGAATTGCTGTAAACTTCCATCTTAGAACTGCTTTTGCTACATCCCATAGGTTTTGGGTCATCATGTTTTCATTGTCATTTGTTTCTATGTATTTTTTTTTATTTCTTCTTTGATTTTTTCCATGATCTCTTGGTTATTTAGTAGTGCACTATTTAGCCTTCATGTATTTGTGTTTTTTACAGTTTTTTTTTCCTGTAATTGATTTCCAATCTCATAGCGTTATGGTCAGAAAAGACGCCTGATACAATTTCAATTTTCTTAAATTTTCCGAGGCTTGATTTGTGACCCAAGATATGATCTATCCTGGAGAATGTTCCATGTGCACTTGAGAAGAAAGTATATTCTGCCACTTTTGGGTGGAATGTTCTATAAATGTCAATTAGATCTATCTGATCTATTGTGTCATTTAAAGCTTGTGTTTCTTTATTTATTTTCTGTTTGGATGATCCGTCCATTGTTGAAATTATGGTGTTAAAGTCCCCTACTATTATTGTGTTACTGTTGATTTCTCCTTTCATGGTTGTTAGCATTTGCCTTATGTATTGAGGTGCTACTATGTTGGGTGCATAAACATTTATAATTGTTATATCTTCTTCTTGGATTTATCCTTTGATCATTATGTAGTGTCCCTCCTTTTCTCTTGTAACAGTCTTTATTTTAAAGTCTACTTTATCTACTCCAGCTTTCTTTTTATTTCCATTTGCATGGAATATCTTTTTCCATCCCTTCACTTTCAGTCTGTATGTGTCCCTAGGTCTGAAGTGGGTCTCTTGTAGACAGCAGATATACGGGTCTTGTTTTTGTATCCATTCTGTGTCTTTTGGTTACGGCATTTAATCTATTTACTTTCAAGGTTATTATCAATATGTATGTTTCTATTACCATTTTCCTCATTGTTTTGTTTTTGTGGGTCTTTTTCTTCTCTTGTGTTTCCCGATTAGAGAAGTTTCTTTAGCATTTGTTGTAAAGCTGCTTTGGTGGTGCTGAATTCTCTTAGCTTTTGTTTGTCTGAAAAGCTTTTGACTTCTCCATCTAATCTGAATGAGATCCTTGCTGGGTAGAGTAATCTTGGCTGTAGCTTTTTCTCTTTCATTACTTTAATTATATCCTGCCACTCCCTTCTGACCTGCAGAGTTTCCACTGAAAAATCAGCTGGTAACCTTATGGGGATCCCTTTGTATGTTATTTTTTGTTTTTCCCTTGCTGCTTTTAATATTTTTTCTTTGAATTTAATTTTTGTTAGTTTGATTAATACATGTCATGGTGTGTTTCTCCTTGGATGTATTCTGTATGGGATTCTCTCTGCTTCCTGGACCTGATTGACTACTTCCTTTCCCATGTTAGGGAAGTTCTCCACTATAATATCTTCAAATATTTTCTCAGACCCTTTCTTTTTCTCTTCTTCTTCTGGGACCCCTATAATTTGAATGTTGGTGTGTTTAGTGTTGTCCCAGCAGTCTCTGAGATTATCTTAAATTCTTTTCATTCTTTTTTCTTTATTCTGCTGCTCGGAAGTTATTTCCACCATTTGTCTTCCAGCTCACTTATTCGTTCTTCTGACTCCATTATTCTGTTATTGATTCCTTCTAGTGTATTTTTCATTTCAGTTATTGTGTTGTTCATCTCTGTTTGTTTGTTCTTTAGTTCTTCTAGATCTTTGTTAAACATTTCTTGTATTTTCTCAATCCGTGCTTCCATTCTATTTCCAAGATTCTGGATCATCTTTACTATCATTACTCTGAATTATTTTTCAGGTAGGTTGCCTATTTCCTCTTCATTTATTTGGTCTTGTAGGTTTTTACCTTGCTCCTTCATCTGTGACTTTTTTTTTTTTTTTTGCCGTCTAATTTTTTTTTTTTTTTTTTTTTTTTTTTTTTTTTTTTTCTTTTTGCGGTATGCGGGCCTCTCACTGTTGTGGCCTCTCCCGTTGCGGAGCACAGGCTCCGGACGCGCAGGCCCAGCGGCCATGGCTCACGGGCCCAGCCGCTCCGCGGCATATGGGATCCTCCCAGACCGGGGCACGAACCCGTATCCCCTGCATCGGCAGGCGGACTCTCAACCACTGCGCCACCAGGGAGGCCCTAATTTTTTTTTTTTTTTTTTAATGAGTGGAATTGTGTTCCTGTTTTACTGGTTGTTTGACCTGAGGCTTCCAACACTGGAGTTTGTAGGCTATTGGGTAGAGCTGGGTCTTGATGTTGAGATGAAGAACTCTGTGAGACCTCACTCCGATGAATATTCTCTGGCCTCTGAGGTTCTCTGTTAGTCCAGTGGATCAGACTCGGAGCTCCCACCGCAAGAGCTTCTGCCCGACCCCGGGTTTGTGAATCAAGATCCCACAAGCCTTGTGGTGTGGTGGTTCACTCTGGGGTTCCTCCCATCTCCTTGGGGGTCTGAGTCCACCCCCCCACCAGTGGCCAGCAGGTGCCCTAGTTGTAGGGAGACAGTAACTCCATGTCTTTCCACACCACCATCTTGACTCCTCCCAATGGACTTTTATTTTGGCCTGAAAACCCCCCTTTAGTCCAGTTCCTTTTGTGAATTCTGTGAGTTTTTATTTACCTGGGACTGTCTTATTTCACTTTTATTCTTTTGTTTTTTAATTGAGATATAATTAACATATAACATTGTAGTATTTTAGGTGTACAACATAATGATTTTACTTATATATATAGTGGTATATATATGTATACATTTAGGTAACATCCATCACCACCCATAGTTACATTTTTTTTCTTGTGATGAGAACTTTTAAGATCTACTCTCTTAGCAACTTTCAAATATACAACATAGTATTGTTAACTATAGTCACCATGCTGTACATTACATCTCTTGAGAACTTATTTATCTTATAACTAGAAGTTTTGTTTGTTTGTTTGTTTGTTGTTTTGTTTTGGTTTTTTGAGGTATGCAGGCCTCTCACCGTTGTGGCCTCTCCCATTGCGGAGCACAGACTCCGGATGCACAGGCTCAGCAGCTGTGGCTCACGGGCCCAGCTGCTCCGCGGCATGTGGGATCTTCCCAGACTGGGGCACGAACCCATGTCCCCTGCATCGGCAGGCAGACCCTCAACCACTGAGCCACCAGGGAAGCCCTAACTGGAAGTTTTTACCTTTTGATCAACTTCACCCATGTCACTTTATTCTTTTTTTTTTTTTTCTTTTTGCGGTATGCGGGCCTCTCATTGTTGTGGCCTCTCCCGTTGCAGAGCACAGGCTCCGGAGGCACAGGCTCAGCAGCCCTGGCTCACGGGCCTAGCCACTCCGCAGCATGTGGGATCTTCCCGGACTGGGGCACGAACCCGTGTCCCCTGCATCTGCAGGCGGACTCTTAACCAGTGCTCCACCAGGGAAGCCCTCACTTTATTCTTGATGAATATTATCTAGTTATAGAATCCTGGGTTGCCAAGTCTTTTCTTTAAGTACATTAATGACTTCATTCCATTGGTTTCAATTTTAGCTCAGAATTCAATGTCTATCCTACTGCTCTTTTAAAAATAATCTTCTTTTCTTCTCTGGATGCTGTTAAGATTTTCTCTTTATCTTTGGCTTTCTACAATTTTTCTATATGTGAGTGTAGTTTTTTCATTTCCTTTTCTTTTTTTATTTTTCAATCCTGTATAGAAGTCACTGAACATCTTGAATCTGTGCATTTTATCAGTTAGGGAAATTTTCAAGGAGAATTTTTAATTGTTCTCTTTAACTAGTATATTTCATCATGTTCATGACACCATTAGTTATAACTTATACCATTAATTTATGTAACCAAGAATAGGAAAAATAAACCCATGCCCAATTAAATAAAAGCAAAATAAATTACCTACACAGATATTCCTAAAACTTCTTCCTATGAAGAATCCACATCTTCTGAATCACTTTTTGGTAGCTGTCTGTGTACAGCATTTCCTCAAAGATTCCATAAAGGAACTAAAAGCCATCAGATCAGTGATGGGCTCTTAATCTGGCTTTGAAATTATGTCGAACTAACCTACTACTGACTTGTCCTTGGAAAATGTTGTTAAACATGTCTGATCAATCTCCTTCACCCCTCCTCCATAACTATTTTGTTTCCTAGTAGGTGAAAAGAGTGCTCCACTATTGTCTCCAGGATTTTCCTCCAAGCCACTGACCCCTGTTCTGAAAGTTTTGATGTTTTCACTTTTGATATTCACATGCATGGGCAATGATAATTGATAGCTGCTGTCCAGCTTCAATGAAAGTAAAACACATCCTGATTTCAGAAAAGATAAAATGTGAAAAAAATATGCATCTCGGTATCAATGAAATAATTGATAACCTCTGCCTTTTCTTTCTCTCCTTTCTTTCTAGGACTCCAATTAAATGCATATTAAACCTATATATTTAAGCATCTTTCTCCCATATCTTCCATTCTTTCATTGATGATAAATCATACCTTTGGGACCCTTAATTTTCATTTTTGCATTTCTCAGTTCTAGCATTTCTAGCTGATACTCTTGGAAATAAGCAGTGTCCTGATTTTTATGGTTTCCAGTTACTGGATGAAACTTTTGTTTGTCTTTTACCTCTAAGAGTATTGCAGGTATTGTTTTGCAGTTATAGTTTATGAAAGGACATAGGGCTTTTTTGTTAGTAGGTGAATGCACTGTGTGGAATAAAAACCATATTGCATGACTTGCAGTTACATACAGTGTACTATAACTACAACAATAGATCATATGATCAATAGATCATAAAGGATTGGTGATGGATTCTGCTATCAGCTTCTTGTTCCTCCCTGCTAAGGAAGTAGTGGAGCTTAGTGGTCACGAGCAAAGTGAGTTACACAGACGTGCATTTGAGCTCTGGCAGTTACTTTATTTCTCTGAGTCTTGCTATCTTTATCAATACAATTAAGATAATAACAGTAGTGATCTTAAAGGGCTGTCTTGGATCAGGTTAGAGTAAGTAAGTATGGATCGAGTATGTAGAGCACTAGCATAGCACCTGGCATATAGTCAATATTAGATAAATGCCCTCTTTAATTAGGATATTGGTGGTAACCAACCCCTTATCTGGGACAGTCTTTGTTTTCCTTCCAGAATCTGCACTCCAGTCACATGTGCTGCGATGTCTCCTGTTTCTTCCAGGATCTTTCCACTGAGTCTTGAGCTTTGCTGATGCATTTGGCCAAAAGTTTGTGCTTAAGGTACATCTTTGGTTTCTAGGTCTTTATCCACTAATGTACAGCCTTGTAAGTCTTTCTTCCTTCCATCCTGCTCTGCAAAATGCTGTCCATGCATCACACTGCAGCTTTCTGTCTCTCTAATGGGAATTGAGGGGGTAGAGAGGAAGAAGAGAGCAGTTATGGAAGAAATTGGAAAAGAACATATAAATTCCCTCTGACAATACAAGTCACTTCCTGTGCAGGGTCCAAATCAGAAACAGATCCTCCAATGCACAGAAACAAGGGTGCTGAGATAACTCCTGGGCCATTCCACACACCTGACCCCTAGAGGAGATCCACAGGTGTTTCCGTTGTGCTTTTTATTTATACACACATTTCACATCTCCAAAGGGAGGGGGGCTGTGCCCACCAGTGAAGCCTGAGAGGATTATATGGGAACCCTGGGCCATCACAGGAACAGAAAATATCAGTTGCTGTGTGGAAGACCAGGTTCAATGTGTGCTAGCCCCGGCAGATGTCCCGATGCTGTAAAAATGCAGAATCCTCAAGATGACATCTTATTTGCATTCTTTCTCCTTAAAGTTGACTACAAACAAGTTCCGATTAGTTGGGTTTGGGGTAATAGAAAATGTAATTTCTATGAGGATGGAAGTCATGCCTCATTTATTTCTATGTCCCCAAGGCAACCCCTGAGCAACATTGTTATTGCTTCTTAATGCATAAACAATGGTATTGTTAAATTTGGTCTACTCCAAATGATTTAATCCATGACTAATCCATGTTTAAAGGGAAGTAATAACACATGCTTTGTTACCCCCAAAATAACTTTTGATCAAGAAAAAATAAAATACTTCTAAAACTACTACTAGATAGTGTAAAGGTGTCTACTACAATTATCATTTATATAACTTGAGAATTTTAGCAACTCATTTCTCTCCTCTGTTGGAGCTGTTGCATTCTCACAACATTATGTAGTGAAGATTAATATGGTGTGAAAAAAGTATACTTCTTTCTTTAAAAATCCATATTCAGTTTAATCTATAACATAAACACAGATACTGGTGCCAGCCCTCTTGGAGGAAAGTTCACTGTGGTATTTCTTTTTTGTTACAAATGTTTTTCCAGGCCTTGCCTTGGTAATAATCACTGGGAAATACTTAGTGCCTGGCTGTGTGCATAGCCCTAAAAGAAATGTGATGATGGTCATTTGGGAGCAGAAATCAGATCCCACTCATTATTTACCTTCCCCCTGTCCAAGGCTAATCCCTGCACCTGTGCTCTGGCCCCCACCTCCCCCGCCCCCTCCTGAAACCTATTCCATCATGTATACCTTTTCTAACACTTGGCTCCCTATCTATCTCCCTCCTTCTTTAGGCTCCTTTCTCATAACTTGGTTCTTTAGTTCAATATGCTTCAATGAAACACCTGCCATATGCCTAGCACAAAGCTGGGCACTGGGACAGGTACAAAGAATAATAAGCCATTATCTTGCCTTCTAGATTCTAGAAGCTCACAGTATAGTTTGAGAGGTTGACATGTAAATAAAATATTAAAATACCTATGTGTGGTAACAAAGGCATCTAGAAGTTGCCATGGGAGCAAATATGGTCAGGTACCTCACATTTGACCTAAAGCAACTACAGTCCTCTATTCTTCCTTTTACTGTAAGCTTCTTGAGGTAATATTAACATACATATATCTTGCTAAGTGTCAGGCAGTGTGCTCAGTGCTTTTATCTACATTGTCTCTCTATTCCCACAACAAATCCAGAGCGAAGTTCTGGTACTATTCTCACTCTATAGATGAGGGAACAGAAGCAAAGAGATGTTCCACAGCTTGCTTTAAGATCATACAGCTACTAGGTAATATCTACTTGGATTAGTTAAGATGCTTTCAGTTGCAAGAAACAACAACAAAAACGCTTAAGCTGGATTAAATAATCAAGGGAATATGTTGGTTTATATAACTGAAAGAAGGTAGGATGAACTTCAGGTAAGGTTTGGTCCAGCAGCTCAGTGATATCACCATGGGCCCAAGTTCTTTCTTTCTCCTTTGCCTTCCATCCTATTGGATTTATCCTTAAGCTGACTCTGCTTGTAGTAGTAGAATGGCTGCTGCAATATCTTGCACTGCATGTCTCCTGCTTTTATCCAGAAGAGAGAAGTCTGTCTTCCAGCATCAAACAATGATTCTGGGTTTCCCTTTGGTGCTGTCACTTCTATCCTTGAATCAAACACTGCCTCAAGGAGAATGGGATGCTGAGAGATTACACATTTTGCCTCCTGTACCACAGAGTTATTGGGAGGACTTGATGGGATGTCAATACCTAGCATAGTGTTGGCATATAGAACTGCTCATCGAGGTTAGTTGTTGTTGTTATTAACTACTCTGTTACACATTTCCATGAATGAACTATTAAGGGTGATTCTTTTGAGGGCTCAGAAGAGAACGCTATGATCTGAATGTTTGTGTCCCCCATATGTTGAAATCCTAATGCCCTATGCGGTGAGGTTGGTAGGTTGGGCCTTCGGGAGGTGCTTAAGCCATGAGAGTAGAACCCTCATGAATGGGATTATTGCCTTATAAAAGAGGCTCTCATGAGATCCCTAGACCATTCCACCGTCTGAGGACACAGTGAGAAAGCACCAACTGTGAACCAGAAAGAGGGCCCTCACCAGAAGGCAACCATGCTGGCACCTTGATCTTGGCCTTTCCAGCCTCCAGAACTATGAGCAATAAATTTCTGTTTTTATAAGCTACCCAGTTTTATAAGATACCTGTGGTATTTTGTTATAGATGCCCAAACAGACTAAGACAGCTATCATTGTTATTGTGACTATTATTATTAACTACTTTGTTATATATTCATGTATTCAACATTTACCCACTCATTTAACTAATATTTATTGAGTGTCTTTAATGTACCAGGCACTATTCTAGGTGCTGAGGATACAGCAGTAAGAGGAACCAGGTCTGTGCTCTCCTGGGGCTGACTTTCTGATAGAATATCAATGGATAAATAAACACATAGTAAAACAAATAGAAATTGAATATGTACTGTGAAGAATAAAGAGGGGTGTGGGGATACAGAGCAACATGAAGGGTACACTTTTATAGAGAATGGTCAGAGAAGACCTCGCTGATGAGTGACATTTGATCCTAAAGAAGTGAACCTGTGAACTATGTGGGCATCTGAGAAAAGAGCATTCCTAGAAGAAGGCACAACAAATGCTTTAATTCCTGTGTTTGCTTCTAGCTTTCAGGGATCCAGGAAGATACAGGAATCATAGGAAATTTCTGGCAGTATCTCCAGTACCAAGGTGGACAGTTTAAAGCAAAATGCCTGGAAGCCACTATAATAGTTCATGTGTCTTAAAGCCCATGGATCTCTGCCACTGCCTGAGAAGCAGCAACATAGGTTTGGCTTTTCTTCCCCCTTCCAACTTTGCACGCTAGTTCTCTGGTGGAATCTATGCTAGTCAGCTGCTAGCAAAGATTTCTGAGAAATGTAGTTTGCAATCTTGCAACCCCTTCACTACAGGGGAGAGCTTAGAAGGGGAAAATGGAGCTGAATTGTCAAAGACGTTTATAGGTACATTTATGCATGCTATTTTTGACATCTTGTATGTGGATCCTAGAGGGTTAGATGTAGGCTATGCCTCTTATGCTTCTTTCATGCATACCATTTTTCTCAGCTAAGATTTTTTAAAATTTTTATTGGAGTATAGTTGTTTTACAATGTTGTGTTAGTTTCTGCTGTACAGCAAAATGAATCAGTTATATGTATACTCTTTTTAGTTTTCCTTCCCATTTAGGTCACCACAGAGCACTGAGTAGAGTTCCCTGTGCTATACATTTTATAGCAACTATAGGTTCTCATTAGTTATCTATTTCATACATAGTAGTGTATATATGTCAATCCCAATATCCCACTACATCCCACCTCCCCTTCCCCCTTGGTATCCATAAGTTTGTTCTCTACATCTTTGTCTCTATTGCTTTGCAGATAAGATCATCTGTATCATTTTTCTAGATTCCACATATGAGTGATATTATACTATATTTGTTTTTCTCTTTCTGACTTACTTCAGTCTTTATGACAGTCTCTAGGTCTATCCACATCTCTGCAAATGGCACTATTTTGTTCCTTTTTATGGCTGAGTAATATTCCATTGTATGTATGTACCACATCTTCTTTATCCATTCCTCTGTTGATGAATATTTAGGTTGCTTCCATGTCCTGGTGATTGTAAATAGTGCTGCAATGAACATTGGGTGTGCATGTATCTTTTTAAATTATGGTTTTCTCCGGGTATATGCCCAGGAGTGGGATTGCTGGGTCATATGGTAGTTCTATTTTTAGTTTTTTGAGAAACCTCCATACTGTTCTGCATAGTGGCTGTACCAATTTACATTCCCACCAACAGTGTAGGAGGGTTCCCTTTTCTCCACATCCTCTACAGCATTTATTGTTTATAGATTTTTTGATGATGGCCATTCTAACCAGTTTGATTTGCATTTCTCTAATAATTAGTGATGTTGAGCATCTTTTCATGTGTTTGTTGGCCATCTTCTTCGGAGTCTCAGCTAAGATTTTGATGGAAATTAGGTTGCAGACAATTTAAAGTTAAACTCTGATACATGCTCAGGACCTGGAATTTGGGATGACTGAAGGCTCATCTATTTATAGTCCTATCCATGAGAATGATAAGGCCAAGAGTCTATTATAAAAATTTAAAAAGCATGGCCTGTGGTCTCAGTTGTCAGGCCACTCCACTGCTATACACTAGGTGTGCCATAGAGTTGGAGTAACATTGATTCTGTGTAAACACGGGCTAAATGTCAGGCATTAGCCTTGGTCAATTATGAGTGACTGTGAACAGGTAATACCATTGCTCTTCACGTGTGTGAAAGTGGCAAGGCCTCAGGGATAAGCCTGTAGGTGATGACGACAGACAGACCAGGGTCTATGTATACACTTGACTCATGGTAAACATTCAGAAGATGGTACCCTCTGACATAATAATGATAAGGGTGACGTCCACAGATGTTCACTCTTCTTATTTTACCTGATTACAACTTATTGTTGTTCCCTGACCTGAAAAATATAATCCACCATTTACTACCAACCAGATAGAATTGATTATTCTTAAGGAGAAGACTGCACAGGAGTTTTGAGAAGCTTTGCCCAGTCGGTCTATGTCCCTGATATTAAGGGTCCTGAGGTTAAAACATGTTTGATATTTAGCATTTCACTGTATAAATGTTTCAGCAATCAGTGGAAATTCCACTGCAGGTGTCTTGATCATTGCTTCCGTATTCCACATCCATTGCTTCCAAAAGCAGGAGGCCAGGTCTTAACTAACCACATAAACAAAGACTCTGAAGAAAGCAGCACTGGGTCACCACTTGACGTTTGCCACCAAGAAAGGCAAGTCAAGCAATATGCTTTCTCCTGCCTGAAAAACTCAAGGCCTGGTTCAAATGTACCTTCTTGCTGAAGACCCTTCCATCTGTTCAGGTCAATACTAACTCTCTGTTCATGCAACTGAAGATGCTCATGACCACAAAACTGTTGGAAATATTTGACATAGATTCAAACGCAGACCCATGGTGCAGATGGTCAACTCCCATTACCGCACCTGTAATGCAATTATCTTTTGATCTTTTTTTTTTTTGCCACTAAATATAAATTCTGTAAAGACAGGGTTAATGCCCTATCCATCTTTAAATGCCCTACATCAAAACAGTGCCTAAGGCTTCCCTGGTGGCGCGGTGGTTGGGAGTCCGCCTGCCGATGCAGGGGACACGAGTTCGTGCCCCGGTCCGGGAAGATCCCACATGCCGCGGAGTGGCTGGGCCCGTGAGCCATGGCCGCTGAGCCTGCGCGTCTGGAGCCTGTGCCCCGCAATGGGAGAGGCCACAGCAGTGAGAGGCCCGTGTACCGCAAAAAAAAAAAAAAACAAAAAAAAAACAAAAAAACAGTGCCTAGCAAAAATAAGTGTTCAATAAATGAATTTTACATTATACATGAATGAATAAATGAATGAATGAAATGTCATCTGAGTCTCAGTGATAAACATGAGGTTTTTCCACTTGGACTGGGAACATGAATGAGTTTAAAATTCCTGTCTAGAAAAAATGATATCTCATGATCTCTGCTCGTTGACCCAGAAGTGGCCTTTCGTCTTCTCATCAATCCTCTTATTACCTGATACCCCTTAGTAAATGGGCTCTTGAGAAGGAAAAATGGGCAAAGTGTCAGAAGTAAATGAGTAAGAAGTGAAGGGGGAATAATATTATGGAACTAAATCTTAAAGAATTGTTAGGTATAAGTTGTTTGAGAGGAGAAAAAAATTCTTCAAATTTCGGGAGTATCAGTGCAAAAAAGATGATGTTTGGGATTCTTTTCACTGGTCTCAAGGTTCTTTCCTATCTATTGTCTTATTTTTACTAAAACAGAAATAATCTGCCCTATGAAACAGAGAAGAGGCTATTTCACATACATACACACACACAAAAGCTAGAGTAAAGAACACAACTCAGCCCAAGGAAAGAAAAATTGAAAAGAAAAGAAGGAAGCACTGGAGTTGGAAGATTGGGATTCGATTCCCAGCTCTGCCCATTTGTAGTTGGTGATCCCAGGGAATTTACATTGCTTCATAAGCCTCAGTTTTCTCCTCTGTAAAATGGGACTAGATTTCTATCTAACAAGGTTGTCATGAGAACTAAATGAGATCTTCAACGTGAAAAATACCTTTTAACTGATAAAGTTCTATATAAGTGTGAGGTAAGTTTTTTTCAAAAAACAGATGATCACAATGAAGGCAGGCAACTTTTTTTTTTTTTTTTTTTTTTTTTTTTCTGTATGCAGGCCTGTCACTGTTGTGGCCTCTCCCGTTGCGGAGCACAGGCTCTGGACGCACAGGCTCAGCGGCCATGGCTCACGGGCCCAGCCGCTCCGCGGCATGTGGGATCTTCCCGGACCGGGGCATGAACCCGTGTCCCCTGCATCGGCAGGCGGAGTCTCAACCACTGCGCCACTAGGAAGCCCAGGCAACATTTTTACAATGAGCATATATCATTTTAAAAACAGAAAAAAAATAAGGTTATACCTATCTACATGTATGTACCTAGTATAAATTTCAGTCCACAAGCTCAGGAGCACAGAAATGCAACGTTCCTATAATCAAACTTATTCTACATGCAGCATTCTTCATTTCAACTTTGTGGCAGAAAACTTAGTTTTCATCAATTCAGGGTAAATCAGCCAGTTCAGTGGTTGCATCTGTGAGGGAGCTTATGGGGAGTCACAGTATCAGAAGTGATGCCTGGTCCATGCCCAGTCATCAGCTGTCCCTGCTGGCATCCACCCATAAGACATGTGTCACCCATCATCATGCTTCCACCTGGCTTCACTGGGAAGATTGCCTTCTGGAATCTCTACTGGAAAGCCCCATTGACAAAAATGCATCCTCATTGCCCTGGGTGGTGGAGACTGCCCAGGGATATACCCTGGTCAAACTGAGGCTGCTCCTGAAATTTCTGTTTTCTAGAAGAAAACGGGACAACATTTAAAATAAGCCACTACAGGGCTTCCCTGGTGGCGCAGTGGTTGAGAGTCCGCCTGCCGATGCAGGGGACACGGGTTCGTGCCCCGATCCCGGAAGATCCCACATGCCGCGGAGCGGCTGGGCCCGCGAGCCATGGCCGCGGAGCCTGTGTGTCCGGAGCCTGTGCTCCGCAACGGGAGAGGCCACAACAGCAGTGAGAGGCCCGCGTACAGCAAAAAAAAAAAAAAAAAAAAAAAAAAAAAAAAAAAAAAAAAAAAAATAAAATAAGCCACTACAAAAATCTCTGCCCCTCCAAGGACCTTAGAGATTTGGTGGACACACACCCTCATTGTACCAAAGGAAACCCAGAGAGCTTTGACGTTCTCATGGTTGACCTGAGTCCACTGATTCCAGGCCATGATTTCCTCTTTTAAACTACTGTGCAATGTGTGTGCTGCCATCTGAGAGAAGACAAATAAATACACCAGTCCTCAGAATTCAAGGAGGCAGTTATCCAATAAATGCAGGGCAGTTTTTTCTGGTCTTCTATTTAAGCAACAACTACAGCTTGAGTTTCTTTGTGGAATAATATTCATATTATTGGCTTGAATAGTCTTCAGTCCTTTTTAGCATATGGTAGATGTAAACATGCAAGAGCAAATGTGTAAAAGAATGTGTGCTCTGAGCACAATCTAAAGTCTTACAACTGAGTGCAGCACAATGTCAGTTAAATTCAACATTTTACTGAGTATGTTCATGGTGACAAGTCCTGTACTAGTTTCCAGTTCTTTACAAAGTAAAACACACTGTTGTGGCCCCAAAATGCTCATAGTGCAGTGTAGAAGCTTTGAGTCCATGTGTCTTTTCTGGCCAGGAATGGGGCATAGGGTATAGTGTGTGGGAATGAAAAGGAGCAGGAGACTCAAAGCTGCCATTTACTATGGTACAAATGAACCAGTCTGCAGGGCAGAAATAGAGACCCAGATGTAGAGAACACACGTATGGACACCAAGGGGAGAAAGCGGTTGGTGGGGTGGTGGTGGGATGAACTGGTAGATTGGGATTGACATGTACACACTAATATGTATAAAAGGGATAACTAATAAGAGCCTGCTATATAAAAAATTTAATTTAATTTAATTTAAAAAGCAGAAAAACTACCATTTACTGAGCACTGGTGAGGCACCAAGCACTGTCATTTCATCCTCACATCTCTGTATGGAAAGTACCAGCACATTCTCCCCAGGCTCCCCTCCAAAGACATCAATGCAAACCCTACACTTCAAAACATTAAATACAGCTTTTGTTGCCTCTCAGTGCAAGATGTTTCTGATACAATCCATTCCCTTCAAAGATGTGGTGGGGAATGGTGGGGGGTGATTTGAGCAATGTATTTTTATTTTTACATTTTAGTTCAGACTGGAAAATTGGTATTTCATTGCCAAATCAATCAAGAACACATTTATTACTTAACATTGTTTGAAATAATATCTACAATGTTCAAAGTTTCAATTAAAAGCATAAAATATTTTCAACCTCAAAGTCAAAACAATAACACAAATATAAACTGCATTTCATGCTCTGTTAATATTTCTCTATGTGACTATAGATGAATATTTCTCTCTCCCTGTCTCTCTCTCTCTCACTCCCACTCTCTCTGCCTTTGTTTTGTCACCTGACAAATGAGGAAATTGAAGTAGTCTTAAATCATCTCTAAGTTCCTTTCATGTGATTAAATATAATTATTTATATTATGCTTCTAAATAGCAGGTGATGATGAAGGGTTTTGATCCCTGCCGTTGTATGCTGTAATGATTATGGTTAGAGTTATTAGGCATTGTTTCTTAAAGGGGTAATTTGATTGTAACAGAAATAAAGATACAACACTTCCTTGTGAAGGGGGTACCAGCATGCACTCACAGCCAAGTCTTGAAACTAATAGCTGCTGCCACATGCTGAGTGACAGTCATGTGCCACGGACTTCACAAACTTTATCTCATTTAATCATTGTAAGAACCTCTGAGAGAGCTGTCTCATATGCTGAAACAAATGTCTAGAAAAATCAAATGACTTCCCAGGGTAACATAGCTAGTAATTCACAGCCATTTACACCAATAATTCACACTCATTCAAAAGGTGTTGCCTTGATGATAGGGCCACGGATAGCCCAGCACCTCTCCACTGAGATATTGGGCTAATGTGACTAGTCCTGAAACTGTCTAGGAGGCAGGGGTTATACATACCCTCACCTGTGACCCCCCAACTGCAAGCTTGTACCTTGGTGCTATGCCACCTCCCCTATTTCCATCACATGAGACTCACACATTGTGGGTACAGAACCTGCTGACATGGATTCACTAGCCTATGTAGGGTTTTTCAACATTGGAATCACCATTTAAAAATTAAGAGGTTATGCATAAAGATGCATATTTCCAGCTTCTCTTCAAAAATCCAAGGACCTGGAAACACTGAGCCTACATTCTAGCCTGGCAACAACAAGTTGGAGCCAGGGCTGCTCCCTGTCTATACTGAACCTTTGCACAAACTAGAAAAGGTGTCCCACTGGGCTGATGGAGGCTGCTGGGCTCACAGCTTGGTGAGGAGAGAACAGGCTGGATTTCACTCACTTACCATTGTAGCCTGCACCCTCGTGCACAGTTGTACGTGGCAGTCCTGGTGGAGCAGTTCTTCCTCCAGATGCAGAACATCCTCTCTGGGTGATACAATCCTTAACATTCCCTTAAACCTCCCTAACTCTGAGGCCCAGTGCCAATTAAACAACCTAAAATCTATGGACTTTCAGAATTCTGTACCCAGCCCACTTCACTCATTTCTCTTATCTCAGGGCCCCTGTAGTTTTCTTCATTCGCAACCCTCACTCTAATGATTTATGGGAAAAGAGTAGCATGATGGCTTTCAAATGTATCTACAAGATACTCAAAAGACATAGAATGGCAAACATTCAGGCATAAGCTAGAGTTACCAACCATGGATGTGGTTGATCTCAACCATTTCAGAATTTCCACTGGTGAGCTTAAGTTCTTCCATTACTTGGCACACTTGGACTTCCAACACCTCTTGATGTTCCTCTGAGCCAGTGGCAGCTCCCCTGCTCACTCCATTGGCTTTGCCCCAAGCTTGCAGCTGAAACACTATTGATTTACTCTTACTTTCTCATAAATGCCCCCTAGTGTTCCCTTTACTGCCCTCTCCTCATTCCTCAGGTAGCACTGGTTCATACATCAATGCCATCACTGCCACGTTTGATCATTCCAAATGGACGCTGCCCTTTTCTCCATTAAGGTATCAAGCCCTTTGCTCCATTAAGCCTATTATGCCCTATCACGGGTTGAATTGTGTACTCCAAGAAAAAACGTGGAAGTCCTAAGCCCCAGCACTTCCGAATGTGACCTGATTTGGCAATAGAGTCATTGCAAATGTAATTATTAATATTAGGTCATAATGGAGTAGGATGGGCCCTTAATCCAATATGACTGCTATCCTTATAAGAAGAGGAGAAGAGACACAGAGACACCTAGAGAGAACTCCATGAGACTACAGGGGCAGAGATTGGAGTGATCTATCTAGAAGCCAAGGAATGCCAATGATTGCTGACAATAGCCAGAAGCTAGGAGAGGGGCAAGGGACAGTCTCTCTCTCAGTGCCTCCAGAAGGAACCAACGCTGCCAACACCTTGATTTCGAACTTGTAGCCTCCAAAACGATGAGAGAATACACTTCTGTTATTGTAAGCTACTGAGCTTGTGGTAATTTGTTAAGGCAGCCATAGGAAAGGAGGATACTCACCTTCATCAAAATCAGCTCAAGTCTGGCACCTCTGGCCTGGACTGGTCAAGAGTGTGGTTGGGATTTGTTTTAAAAGGACAAGGCCCAGTGGGGACCTCTTAGCTTTGGCCTACTTTCAAGTCTGGGTGTAGTGAGCAGATTGGAGACTGTAATTTTCCCTTTCAGTATCTTAAATATAAAAAAAGTCTTTGTTTTTCCCTAGCTCTCAGTTTGCCACTCCACCCTCCCCACCCCCCAATATCTCGCTGGTAGTGTGCTGAGAGCAACATCTCCCTGCGTGGATGTTCTGACTCACTCCTTTTCAATAACACCCTCTTCCTTGATAAATCAATATCCTGACCAAAGGGATGGTTCATTTAGGTCATTAAACAAAGTAGCCAGAAGAAATGAGATGCAGCTTCGTTTCCAAGGTATTTTTGCTTTTGCTCTTATTTACCTGGAAAATGTAGTTAAAGTACAACTTCTAAAAACTGACTGAGAAAACTGATTAGACAGAGCTGTGATGGTTAAGCAAGGAAGCCAGGAAAATGTGGAGAAGGAGCTGTCATGGGAAGGAGGGGATTGTCTTGGGCAAATCACATCCCCTCTCTGAGTTTCAGTTGTCTCAGGGTGAGGGATGGAATAGATATTATCTTTTCTGAATCTCTGCTCTTGAGTTCTATGGCTCCCCTGTCTTAAAAAAACAAACAAAGAAAAACAACAACAAAAGACTATACTCCAATAAAAACTTAAAAGACTTTTAAAAAAGAAAGAAAGAAAGGCAACATCCAAATGATATGCAAAACCCTCAGTCTTCAGGTTTGCTTCTTTTCAGGCCTTGTTCATTGAAGACATGACTATCTTTGGATGATGGCTCTTGTCATTCTTAAGGCATGCTATGGACATTGACCTACGATGCCTGCTCACCAGAGGTACAGAGAAGCTGCAAATGGCATTGTCACCAATAAACCAAGGCACATTTTCAGGTAATGACATTTCAAGAAGGACTGTAGCCAAAATCTATTAGATAAAGAAATTTGAATGCAGATATCCATGTTCAGTTCTTTTAATTCTCTCTCTGTGTTTCTGTCTCTCTCCTCTTTCTCATACACTTTCTCAGTAAAATGTATTTTATTAAATTTTTATGGAAAATTATCAAATGAAGATAAGCATAAAGAAGAAAATAAGAAACACACATAATCTCACCACTGAAAAAGAAATACTATTAGCAGTTTTGTATTTGCTTTTGGATGTATCTTGGTGCACGTACATGAGTGCATATGTGTCTGTGTATGTGAGAGAGAGAAATACAACTTCCAAATCAACTTTGCAAAGAATTGTGAGAATTTTTATGAACTTTTATAAACCCGCAGTTTCAGGAGCACAACTTCTTTCCAGTTAGAATATACTCAGAAAGTCAATAATATATTTTAATGAATGCCAACAGCCCCATATTTATGGGGTCTCTGAGAAAAGCCATTTATAATGTTGATCTTTTATAAGGAGACCAGGTGGTGATCTGTGGGCAGGTCATGTGTAGTTTGGGATAACCAAAATCAGTGGTCAAATGCCCCAGGCTCTGCTACACAACAAAGAGCTCCAGGAGCTGTTAGTTGCATCATTGATTGGACGTTTATTGAACATCAACTGTATGTACAACCTCATGGTCTACATTAAGGAATGACAAATATATATATATATATATATATATTTCCTCTCCTCTGAAGAAACTTATAGTGTAAGTTTAAGAGAAATAAGTTCTAGAACTCACTTTTTTTTAACTAAAATCTTATACTAAAATTAATATATAAAATAGATCAAAGCAGATTGTTCTGGAGGACACAGAGGTAAAGGCCTGGAGATCCATCTGTAAGTTTTTCCCAGGTGGCCCCAAAGGATTCCATAAACTACAGTGTGAAAACCAAGAGGTCCAGAAGATACATGAAAGCATAGATGGATTTGTGATTATGAGTGTGGTTGGTCGTGATGAGGAAACCACAGTTAACAGGCCCCCTCTGTGTGCTGGGCACTCTTACTGTGGTTTTGCCTCTATCAATTAATTTAATCCTCACAACAAGCTGGCTATGTAGTTACAAGCATTCCTATTTGATGGCTAAGTATATGAGGTTTGGAAAGATAAAGTGACTTACCCAATATCTCATAGCTATATTTGGCAGGCCTGAGATTCAGTTGCAAGTCTAGTGGACTCCACCATCCATGACAACTCTTATACCTAAATAGAATGCAAGAGTTAAAAGTACTACACGGGGGAAGCAGTAGAGTTATAGCTAGAAGTCTGGGCAAAATTCTGAGTATAGCCATTGGAATATGACATAAAAGAGAATGCATCTTCCAGGTAGAGCATAGTGAACAGAGACTGATATGTGCTGATATACACTGTGTGTAAGGAACCCTGAGTACGAAAACACTTATTATTTAGAAAATCTGTCTGGAGCAGGAAAGGACTTAATTTAGAGTTAAAATAATGCTTGGTAACCTCAGAGGAACTCCCTCCCAAACACTTAGTAATTACTGTATTGTTTTAACACATGTCCACAGATTTTTTGATACTCCTCCTTCTAGGTAGTAGAGCTTAATTCCTCACTCCCCCAAAGTTACAAGATATGGGTTGTTAAGTTGAATATCATAATAGGGCACTGAATTAAGCTGTTCTGACAATTAAAGCAAGAAGAGAAATATATTAGATTTCATTGTTGCCATTCCCTGACAAAAGAAAACCACATCATTCATTTGCAGAAGCAAAAACAATTATTTTTTCTGTTACTACCTTTAAGGTAGTAACAATCATGTAGGCCTTTTATTATCCCACTGGTGACCAAACAAGAAACTTTCTAAAAGGCACAGAGAGACGGTCCAGATAGATGATCCTTGCACAGCTCTTTTTGTGTGTGTGTGTGTGTGTGTGTGTGTGTGTGTGTGTGTGTGTTACGTGGGCCTCTCACTGTTGTGGCCTCTCCCGCTGCGGAGCACAGGCTCCGGATGCGCAGGCTCAGCGGCCATGGCTCATGGGCCCAGCCGCTCCACGGTATGTGGGATCTTCCCAGACCGGGGCACGAACCCGTGTCCCCTGCATCGGCAGGTGGACTCCCAACCACTGCACCACCAGGGAAGCCCCTTGCACAGCTCTTTATAAAAGGTCTTCATGTTTACAATCAAATTGTAACTCAATGAAGGCATTCCTGCAGGAGATAATGTGAACCAACTGGCTTGTTTTATGACTCTCTGAATTGATTCTGAGAAAATTGCCATGACGAATCGAAAAGAATGAATAGTTAAGCACCACTTTTATCACACCTCTCTCTTGCTAAAAAGGTTTCAATGATTCTCTATTACCTACAGGTTTTTAAGACTAAATATTCTACAGTAAAAGAGCTGTACATCAGAGACTTGTTAGAGAATCCCATCATAAACTCTTTGTACTCCAGCATTTGCCAAAGGTTTGTATATTACTGACTTTGCCTGTTGACAAGTATCTAGTGGATTTGTTAAGGAAGGAGTAGAAAGAGGCTCAGCTGGACTGGACCATGGCAGAGTAATGAGCTGGTTCGCTACTGGGGTCTTCTCAGCACCAGGTGATATGGGATTATCCTGGAAAGGTAATGAATAAACGTATGGTTACTGGAGTTTAAGGGGGGAAGGGATAAATTGGAAGATTGGGATTGACACATACACACTACTATATATAAAATAGATAATTAATAAGGAACACAAGGAACTCTAAATACTCTGTAATGGCCTATATGGGAAAAGAATCTAAAAAAGAGTGGGTATATGTATATGTATAACTGATTCACTTTGCTGTACACTTGAAATGAACACAACATTGTAAATCAACTATACCCCAATAAAAATTTAAAAAAATAAATAAAGGATGGTGGACATTATATAACTTCCTTTATTTATTAAAAAAATACTTAATGGGTATCTATCTACCAATGTTCTAGTTTCTTGCATCAATAAACAAAATAAGTGCATGCACACAAAGACTCTACCTTATGATATTTATATTCCAATGGAGAGAGACAGACAGTAAACAATTAGATGAATAAAAGTAAGTTTTATAGTGTATTAGAAGACAATAAGTGTTATGAAAAAAGAAAAAAATAGAGGAGCATAAGGGAGATTGGGAATGCAGGAGAGCAGGTTGTAACTTGAAATGAGTGGTCAGGGAGGCCTTGCTACAGAAGTGAAATCGGAGCAAAGCTTAAAGGAGACGAGGCAGTCAGACATGGAGATATATGAAAGAAAGCTCTCGTCAATCAGAGGGAAAGGCCAGAGCCACAGCACCACCAGGAGTTGAGTGAGCTGGGGCAAAGGAGGAGGAGATGAGGTTAGGGGAGGTGTTGGGGGCCTCACAGGTTACGGTTGGAGCTTTGGAAGCCACAGGAAAGTTCTGAGTAGAGGAATG
This sequence comes from Mesoplodon mirus, assembly GCF_964341445.2. NCBI lineage: Eukaryota > Metazoa > Chordata > Mammalia > Artiodactyla > Ziphiidae > Mesoplodon > Mesoplodon mirus. The sequence continues at coordinate 30,920,024 of NC_138983.1, forward strand.
ACTTGCCCTGACTTAGGTTTCAAAAGGGATTCTCTGGCTGGGGCAAGGATAGAAGTAGGACGCCCAGTTTCCCATGGAGTCATGGAATCAAACAAGGTCAAGTGCCAAGGACTGCTTTGTGACTGACCTTATCTGAGCTGGCCAAAGAAGCTGTCACAGCCTGAAGGTGACGAAAAGAAATCTCTTTCTTAGTTTTCCTGGTTGCATGCTTCTTAGATGGCTAAATTAGACTAGAGAGCAATTCCTGGCTGTTCTGATGACTGTGGTGCTGGCTGCCTTCCCTGTCCACTGGGCCTCAGTCCTGTGGTCATATGTGGCTGCCGTATTTTCACTTTGTTTCAAGACATGGTAGTTTTTAAAATCTCTTCTGTGGCCTCCTTCATTTGGCCCTGGGGTGAGGTAAAGGGAGAAGTAAGACAGTTCTCTGGACAAATCCAGTCTGTTTCCTGGATTCTTTTAAAGTGATTCTCAGCACTGTCATACTGGGGAGAGGCCTGCTCTCTTAACAAAGAGGGGTTAAGGAGGTTCAAACTAGCTCATCCCCAGACAGGCCTTTAGAGCAACACTGTCTGGTAGAAATATAATGTGAGCTACATGTGTAACTTTAAATAGGCTAGTAGCTGCATTTTAAAATGTAAGGAGAAACAGGTGAAATTCATTTCAATAATATATTTTCTTCCACTCAATATATCTAAAATATTATTTCAATATGCAATCAATATGGAGATTGCAAAGAGATATTTTAAATGCTTTTTTTCTACTAAGTCTTCAAAATGTGCTGTGTGTATTTTACACCTCCAGCAAATCTCAGTTCAGACGAGCCCATTTCAAGTTCTTCATGTGGCTAGTGGCTACTGTGCACAGCTCTAGAACTACAGACAGAGCCCAAGATGCCTGTATTTCTCTAGGTCAGCTAACTTCGTACACAACTGTTTGGTGCACTTAATGATCCACAAAACTTGGACTATGAAATTGGAATTTGGTCATATATGATACAAGGGAGGTAGAAGAACTTTGATTATATCCCATCCTCAACTGCGATCTATCTCCTACTCCCCTATGTAAATAAGAAAGAACTTTGTGCACCAAAAAGTGTTTTGCCCAAGCTTATTACTCATTACAACTGCTGGCTCTGTCTTTGGAGTGTACACATCGTTCCCGCCAGGATGTACTTGAGGAGTGAATCGGTACTCAATAAGCAAAAGTTCTTCTTTGACAAGGGTGATGGGCTCGCTCAAGGGGTTTACCCCCAGGAAGAGGTGAAACTGCAACACAGAGCAAACAGATCTTTATTTGAACCAGGTTTTCTCCAGTTACTACTGTCAGGGTAATTTATGGCTAAAGTTTGGTGTGTTTTTCACCAAGGCAATTTATTTCCAGACCCCCACAAGGGTCTCCACAGTGCCTGTCAGTGATGACTGGTCCTGGCTGGGGGATGTTACTGTGGTGAACATAGAAAACAGAGCGAGAACTCGGGCTCCAGCAGACTGCACTGAGTGAGTTGCAGTCTGAAGTGGATGAAAGACAGCTAAGAGGGGTCTCTGTATGTCTTATAGAGTACAGTTTACTTCCTTCTAAAGTCAAATTCAGGATGTTGAATAAACTCAGGAACAAAGTGCTAAAATGGCCAAACAGGTCAAATCAATAAGAAGGATGGGGAGGGCTGTAGAAGAAAGAATTAAGGAGACACACAGGTATTTTACTGGGCTATGTGCATCTTGAGGACTGGGTCTATTTTGTCCCCCCCTTCCCGCCTTTGTTGAGTGAATGAATGATGTAACTAATACATTTTATTATTCTGTGACCCAAGACAACAATTGGTTCAAATTCTTGTGCCTTACACAAAGCCATGTAAAATTCTAAAACTTGTATAATTGGACCAGTTGACCTTTAAAGTCTTTATGAGACTCTATGACTCTGTAAATTGACTGAAAATATGTTAATGAGCATTAAATACCATTAGGCCTGAAAAATACAAGCTTTAATTGAGTTTTATGGTAGATACTAGAAACAATACTTGTCACGTTTTTCTTGGCCCATGCTAGCCCAAGAGCTGAACACAAACTAGTATAAATATGAGGCTCTACTGAGTGAGGAGGAGGTTTTTTTGTAGTTGTTGTTGATGGATAAAGCACTAGATGAGGAAGCCCATGATGTTAGGCACTAGCCCTGAATCCTTGTGTCCTAGGCCATCACTAGGACCTCTGTGGGCCTGGTGCTCATAACTGGAATAGATGATCTGCCAAATCCTATGGGCTCTGGCTTTTTTTTTTTTTTTTTTTTTTTTTTTTAATATAAGCTTAAGTGAAGATGCCCAGAATATGAGATTTGGACAAAGACCTGCCAGAAAGGAGGGAGCAAGCTGAGTATTCTTGTCAAATTACATTGTTTTGTTTTGTTTTTTTACCAATCACGATATGCTAAGCAATGCTGTGGCAGCAAACATCTCAGTGCCTCTAGACATCAAAGGTTTACTTCTTGCTTATACTAAATGCCCATTCTACTTCATCAGGGAGCTGTTTAATGTTGTCCTCACTCAGAGTCAAAGGCTCTACCGCTTGAAATGTCATAAGTTACGGAGGTAGGCAATAAAGAGGGCTGGAGAGTCACACACTGGCAACTAATTGCTCCAGCCCAAAAGTGACACACATCAATCCTGCCTACATCTATTGACCACTCATATGGCCTTGTCCAAATGCAAGGGGGCAGGGAAGTATAATCCTCATACGTACTTGAAAGAGGAAGAAAACTGGATGCAGATGAACAATGGAAATTTCTACTACATTCAATAATCTGCTTTTTCCACATAAAAAGATTATCACAAAAGTATTTCTACAATGGTCAATACGTGTATATCAGTATTTTAAAAATCTTTTATTATGGGAAATTTCAAACACACACACAAAGATAGTCTAATGAACTCCCAGATAGCCATCACCCATCAGCACGCCACTATTTCTAACCAATGAAAAAGTTTTTATTGCCCAAAGGAGCTTCATTTATTTATCCAGGCTCCTGTGTTGGACATTTGGGCATTGCCAAATTTTGTCACTATAAATAATACTGCAATGAACATATTTACCCATAAGTTGTCACTTACTTGATTATTTCTATATGATAAAATCCTTTGGCCCTATTAATGACACCCTCCATACCCACCTTCCTCCCCAAGTACTGACTTCCTGGGTCACTGCTCATTCCCAAGGGAGTAAAGAGTCCCAGGATAAAGGAAAGGACAGCATAGCAGGTCATGTCCAAGCAAAATGTTTTTCTATTCTCAACAATACTCTAGACTTATATATACTTCATGAAAAATATGATTAATATATAATTTATCAGACTGTGATTTAAGAGGTTACCATCTCTTAAAAGATTATTTAATTAGAAATTGGTTTTTAAAGTTGCATTTCTTCCCAAAGCTAACATAAATCTGCTCATTGGAGAGAGTCCTTTGAATGAGGGTAGCCTTGCAGTTTCACGGAAGGACATGAATCCTGGTTTCAGTCACACACTATCTATAAACTGTGTGACCTCAGTCATGTTATTTAGTCTCTCCAAGCCTCTATTATTTTCCTTTCGTAAATTGGCGATTCTAACATGCAGGCTTGTTGTGACGCGTAGATAACATGGTGCTTGTGAAAACATCTATTACTGGGCCTGGCATATGGTGGGTGCACAATAAAAATTTCCTTTCCTTTTTAATTCTCTTTTATTCTCAGGATCTACTCAAGGCACGATCATTGAATGACACTGTTCATGTTATAGTTCTTAGCAAGCAGGTGTCTTCTTGAGGATACATTCAGCAATCAATAACATTGGTTGGAAATGAGTGTTTTTCCATGACACCAAAACCAAATTTTGGAAAATTCTTTCAGGTAAGCCTTCTCTTTGGAAAATTCCAACTCCCTTATTTGCAGCAGCCAAGTGCTATTCACCCCAGGACCCAACACCTTTCAATTTGTTATTTTCAATGTTAATAAATGATTTAGTTAATTTCCTGTTTTCCTCTGCTCACCAACCTGCCAGCAGCAGTCACACACTGGCCTTAAAATAACTGTACTGATGAACAACAGATTCAAATTATTTGTAGGAGATCTGTAGCTGTGTTACACAGTCAACCCAGCTGGAAATGGGCAGGCATGACTTCTAGCATCCAGCTGTGTGATTTGGTGAATGCAAGTGAAGACTAGGTTTTGGAGGGCTTGGAAAGAAGGGTGTCATAAAACTTGAAAAGATGTGTTCAGGATTGGTGAGAACAGAAAGCTCTGTCTTGATCTGGTCGTGTTCTCTGGAGTACCTGGTAAACACCAAGCACACAGTAGGAATTAAGAAGTGCACCTGGGTTGAGTGGAGGCCAGTAAGGGAGTGAGTGTTCCCCTTCTCCAAATTCAATCTTGCTCCAATTTTTTTTTCAAGTCTCTTCCTATGACTTTAGTAATTTTCATGATTTGGCTTTTCTTTGCTCTCATTGCCAAACTTTTCTTTGTATTTCTCACCATATCTAGTGGAAAGGCTGGCACTCCTAGAGAATTTAGTAAATGTTTGTGGAATGAACAAAAGACACAGAGGATCTCCTGCAAAAGATACAAGAAACTAAACTTTGAATGTTTGTAAGAGAGACTGAGAGAGAGAAAGATGGGTTGCGTGCCTTTGTGTGTGGATATTTATATGTCAGATTTTAAAGTTCTCCCCACAAGGTGGACACCAGATCACACTGTGGTGCACAAAGATGTATACTCATTATTCATGGCTTTCTGATGTTGAAATTTAATTAAGAAAACTCTAAATAGCATTCAAATCTGGTTTCTCAACAGTGATTTTGATGACTTGAGCTATGTTTTTTTCCATCCCTATTGCTTTCAGATATACATAAATCTTTTTTCCCTTTCCATTTTTTTTCCATGTGTGTGAAATGTGATACTTTTCAGTATTCTTGGGTTCCTTTGGAATCCAGACTTTTCACTTCCTCCACATCTGCTATGAAACCAAATATTGATTAATGTGACCTATAAACCTAACCAGTTAAAGGGGGCCAATGACCAGTTCCTATTCTTGGATTTTTAAAAGAGTATCTATCATTTTTCCCAATCTCTCTCTTAATTATGTGAGTTTTTTGGGGTTTTTTTTCTTTTTGGTTTATGAAAATATTAAATGAAGATAATACCAGCAGTAAAGTTCTCAACCACATCTGAGGCTTAAATTCTGAGCCTTGGGGCTTCCCTGGTGGCGCAGTGGTTAAGAGTCTGCCTGCCGATGCAGGGAACCCGGGTTCGCGCCCCGGTCCGGGAAGATCCCACATGCCACGGAGCGGCTGGGCCCGTGAGCTGTGGCCGCTGAGCCTGCGCGTCCGGAGCCTGTGCTCTGCAACAGGAGAGGCCACAACACTGAGAGGCCCGTGCACCACAAAAAAAAAAAAAAAATTCTGAGCCTTTTGACTAACCCTGAACAGCTCATTAACTTCAAGATAGAAATGTTTCTAACTTTGCCACTTTTGTCCTATAAAAATTACAGTGTGATGTGAAAATATACAGACCTAAGCATCTCCAGAAGGTAGTTCCTATTGCTTTGAAAGGCTCATAAGTATGACAAAGAATTTAGCAATAAAATAGGGCCATCACCCAGTGATTTCTCAGGATAAAAATATACTTTAAAAAAATTGTCTGAAATTTGGACTTAGACTGGTGAAAAGGACGCTTGCTATGAAGACTAGGAGAGTGACTCTTGAGTTATAGTATTACGTTTTCCCAAACAGTGTAGGATATACATAGAGTCCTCCTGTTTCCAAATCCCAAGAAGTTCTATTTACATAGAATACAATGAGACTGGTACCCTCTGTAGTTTGTGCAAAAAGGAGACCTAAACGTATGTATGCAAAAGGCAGAGTGTTCCTCAAAGTAGCCACCTCCTTAGAAAGGCTCAATCCAAAATAATTGTTTAAAACTTTAAAATTACCTTAAAAGTCTGTGTTGCATTCTTTGGAATGCCCTTAATAGCTGCAAATAATCCTTTGATGGGGGATTTGACATTTGGAAATACTAAAAATCTTTAGGTACCGAATTGCATAAAAAGAGTAGAACAACGTAGGGAATGTCAATTTTCTTTGGTTAAAAAAAGAAATAATTCTGAGGTATTTGGATTAAATTTTCCATGTGCCTGAAGTGACTCAGAGCTTCTCCCAAGGAGGTAAGAGAAGGTTAGGTGCAAAAGAAGCCTTGATAGAATAAACATATGGCCTCCTAATGACATAATTTTGAGGGAAGCAATATTATTTTGGTTATTTTTGTATTTTTCTCAAGTCTTGTTTTGTTTTATTACATGCAAAATCTAGTTGGATGCTTATATTGGCGCCTCGGTCTCCTCATGGAAAACACGGGAAGAATATACTTTAAGGAGGCTGTTTCTGAGAATGTATACATTAAAAGACAGAGGTTGTTGAGATTTCAAATAACAATCTAGCTGGAGAATTCTCTTGGAAAAAACTCTGTCTTGAGGCAAAAGACTTGATCCCCTACCCCAACCCCACTGTGAATTCATCAGCCCTAAATGGTCTACATTCAGTATCACCATTTTGCAGAAAGGATGGTGAGTGGGAGAAATGTATAAGTTAACATGATTCCTAAGCAAGTTGCATTCCACACTTCACCTATTGACTATAGGTCAACCATTCTGTACAAGATTTCCAGTTGTGGACAAAATAACCAATCCACCACCATCTTCTTGTTCCTTTTGGCTTGGTGAGGAATCCAAGGGCTAGTAAGGCTGAACCTGTTGTACTTCCCTGAAAACCAGAAAACCACCCCTGCCTTTAGAAGGGAAAACCACAAACTCAGCAGATAAAATCAGTCTTTGCACACAGCGTGATTACTTCTACCAACTGAGAAGCCTCCCTATTTCCTTCTATTGAAAGTCTAATCTATTAAGGTTAGTCAGAGCCCTGGTGGGTGGGGTGTCTGGTGTTGGTCTGCTCTTGTTGTGGTGCTCCCAGAATCATGGCAGGAAGTGTTGAGTGATACCTTTTATGTCTAGACAGATATTCATAATGAAATAGATGTCTGGCTCTCAAAGCCAACTTCTTAGTCTGGAGGTATTTCAGTTTACAAAGGCCCCAATAAGAATGGATGATATTGTCTTGGGTGAAGCCACAGAGACTCAGAGGAAAAATGAGCAGGGATGGGGAGAGGGGCCATTCACCTAAGGCAGAATACTGACTATAATAAGAATCCTGTGTGTTAAATAATATAGAACTGGAGAGTAGTCATCAAGTCTGACTTTCCCAGACATCCAAATAACCTGCCTTGATCTTCTTAATGCCCCCAAGTGATTGCAAGTTTTCTTAATGGCTCGTTTTCCTTTGGCATTCTTAGGACCCTCGCTTTTAGCAGAAGCTAGAGCAAGCCACTGAGGGTTCACATTACACAGTGTCCATAACCATTTTATGAATTTCATCATAAGCAAAGCCAGTTGGACAAAGAATGGGCTCTTGCTTTTTTCCCTCCATTTTTTCCCCCTTCCCAATTTTCCATACTGTGGAATGACATTGGAAAGGATTTTCTCATGAACAATCCTCTTCTATCTATCTGTTAATGAAAGAAAGTGCATCATCCATTGCTTGGTCAAATTTAACGTCTCTGCATTACCTAGAAATAAGGGTGTGATAGACAAGAACAAGTTAAAATAGAGTGGGATGAGATGGAATTACTTTCTAAAAACTCCATTCTTTTTTAACTTTTTTTTTTCCTTCTTAAACTTTACCATTATCTGCCTGCTAGGTGGAACTTATTTGGATAATATAGCCCAGATGTACCTTGTTGTACCCAACAGATGAATTCCTGGAAAGCTGCATTTGATAGAATTTTTATAAATTGAATAATATTTTCCTGTAGACTCGCATTATAGTAACAGACGCCATTATCCACATTTGACTGGTCTTCAGTAGGAAGAGGCCTCTCACCCTTGAGCTTCAAGTTTCTCAGCCAAATCTCTATGTCAAACAGTAATGATCCAGAAATAATGAGCCCTTACATGAGCTAGGGGAGCACTCTACTTAAAGGAAAATTGACTGTATTCCTCTGAAAGTAAAGAATCTTTATTGCGACTTCCGGGGAAGATGGCGGAAGAGTAAGACGCGGAGATCACCTTCCTCCCCACAGATACACCAGAAATACAGCTACACGTGGAACAACTCCTACAGAACACCTACTGAACGCTGGCAGAAGACCTCAGACCTCCCAAAAGGCAAGAAACTCCCCACGTACCTAGGTAGGGCAAAAGAAAAAAGAATAAACAGAGACAAAAGAATAGGGACGGGACCTGCACCAGTGGGAGGGAGCCGTGAAGGAGGAAAGGTTTCCACACACTAGGAGCCCCTTTGCGGGCGGAGACTGCGGGTGTCGGAGGGGGAAAGCTTGCGAGTCGCGGAGGAGAGCGCAGCCACAGGGGTGTGGAGGGCAAAGCAGAGAGATTCTGGCAGAGAGGATCGGTGCCGACCGGCACTCACCAGCCCGAGAGGCTTGCCTGCTCACCCGCCAGGGCGGGCGGGCTGGGAGCTGAGGCTCGGGCTTCAGTCAGAGCGCAGGGAGAGGACTGGGGCTGGCGGCGTGAACACAGCCTGAAGGGGCTAATGCGCCACAGCTAGCCAGGAGGGAGTCCAGGAAAAAGTCTGGACCTGCCGAAGAGGCAAGAGACCTGTTCTTCCCTCTTTGTTTCCTGGTGCGCTAGGAGAGGGGATTAAGAGTGCTGCTTAAAGGAACTCCAGAGACGGGCGCAAGCCGTGGCTGAAAGCACGGACCCCAGAGACAGGCGTGGGACGCTGGGGCTTCTGCTGCCCCCACCAAGAGGCCTGTGTGCGAGCGCAGGTCACTGTCCATGCCCCCCTTCCGGGGAGCCTGTGCAGCCCGTCACTCCCAGGGTCCCGGAATACACGGACGGCTTCCCCCGGAGAGCGCATGGCATGCCTCGGGCTGGTGCAACGTCACGGTGGCCTCTGCCACCGCAGGATCGCCCCGCACTCCGTACCCCTCCCTCCCCCTGTCCTGAGTGAGCCAGAGCCCCCGAATCAGCAGCTCCTTTAACCCCGCCCTTTGTGAGTGAAGAACAGATGCCCTCCGGTGACGTACACGCAGAGGCAGGGCGAAATCCAAAGCTGAGACCCGGGAGCTGTGAGAATAAAGAAGAGAAAGGGAAATCTCTCCCAGCAGCTTCAGGAGCAGCGGATTAAAGTTCCACAGTCAACTTGATGTACCCTGCATCTGTGGAATACATGAATAGACAACAAATCATCCCAAATTGAGGAGCCGTGTGGATGAAAGGTTCTTGGTGCTTCAGCCGGGAGTCAGTGCTGTGCCTCTGAGGTGGGAGAACCACCTTCAGGACACTGGTCCACAAGAGACTTCCCAGCTCCACATAAAATCAAATGGTGAAAATCTTCCAGAGATCTCCATCTCAACACCAGCATCCAGCTTCACTCAACGACCAGCAAGCTACAGTGCTGGACACCCTATGCCAAACAACTAGCAAGACAGAAACACAACCCCACCCATTAGCAGAGAGGCTGCCTAAAATCAGAAAAAGGCCACAGACACCCCAAAACACACCACCAGACGTGGACCTGCCCACCAGAAAGACAAGATCCAGCCTCATCCACCAGAACACAGGCACTAGTCCCCTCCACCAGGAAGCCTACAGAACCCACTAAACCAACCTTAGCCACTGGGGACAGACACCAAAAACAACGGGAACTACGAACCTGCAGCCTGCAAAAAGAAGACACCAAACACAGTAAGATAAGCAAAATGAGAAGACAAAAAACACACAGACGGAGAAGGAGCAAGATAAAAACCCACCAGACCTAACAAATGAAGAGGAAATAGGCAGTCTACCTGAAAAAGAATTCAGAATAATGATAGTAAAGATGATCCAAAATCTTGGAAATAGAATAGACAAAATGCAAGAAACAGTTAACAAGGACCTAGAACAACTAAAGATGAATCAAGCAACGATTAGAAACACAATAAATGAAATTAAAAGTACTCTAGATGGGATCAATAGCAGAATAACTGAGGCAGAAGAATGGATAAGTGACATGGAAGATACAGCAGTGGAAATAACTACTGCAGAGCAGAAGAAAGAAAAAAGAATGAAAAGAACTGAGGACAGTCTCAGAGACCTCTGGGACAACATTAAACACAACAACATTCGAATTATAGGGGTTCCAGAAGAAGAAGAAAAAAGAAAGGGACTGAGAAAATATTTGAAGAGATTGTAGTTGAAAACTTGCCTAATATGGGAAAGGAAATAGTTAATCAAGTCCAGGAGGCACAGAGAGTCCCATACAGGATAAATCCAAGGAGAAATACGCCAAGACACATATTAATCAAACTGTCAAAAATTAAATACAAAGAAAACAGATTAAAAGCAGCAAGGGAAAACAACAAATAACACACAACGGAATCCCCATAAGGTTAACAACTGATCTTTCAGCAGAAACTCTGCAAGCCAGAAGGGAGTGGCAGGACATATTTAAAGTGATGAAGGAGAAAAACCTGCAAACAAGATTACTCTAACCAACAAGGATCTCATTCAGATTTGATGGATAAATTAAAACGTTTACAGACAAGCAAAAGCTGAGAGAGTTCAGCACCACCAAACTAGCTTTACAAGAAATGCTAAAGGACCTTCTCTAGGCAAGAAACACAAGAGAAGGAAAAGACCTACAATAACGAACCCAAAACAATTCAGAAAATGGGAATAGGAACATACATATCGATAATTACCTTAAATGTAAATGGACTAAATGCTCCCACCAAAAGACACAGATTGGCTGAATGGATACAAAAACAAGACACATATATATGCTGCCTACAAGAGACCCACTTCAGACCTAGAGACACATACAGACTGAAAGTAAGGGGATGGAAAAAGATATTCCATGCAAATGCAAATCAAAAGAAAGCTGGAGTAGCAATTCTCATATCAGACAAAATAGACTTTAAAATAAAGACTATTAGAAGAGACAAAGAAGGACACTACATAATGATCAAGGGATTGATCCAAGAAGAAGATATAACAATTGTAAATATTTATGCACCCAACATAGGAGTACCTCAATACATAAGGCAAATACTAACAGCCATAAAAGGGAACATCGATAGTAACACAATCATAGTAGGGGACTTTAACACCCCACTTTCACCAATGGACAGATCATCCAAAATGAAAATAAATAAGGAAACACAAGCTTTAAATGATACATTAAACAAGATGGACTTAATTGATATTTATAGGACATTCCATCCAAAAACAACAGAATACACATTTTTCTCAAGTGCTCATGGAACATTCTCCAGGATAGATCCTATCTTGGGTCACAAATCAAGCCTTGGTAAATTTAAGAAGATTGAAATTGTATCAAGTATCTTTTCCAACCACAATGCTATGAGACTACATATTAATTACAGGCAAAGATCTGTAAAAAATACAAACACATGGAGGCTAAACAATACACCACTCAATAACGAAGTGATCACTGAGGAAATCAAAGAGGAAATAAAAAAATACCTAGAAACAAATGACAATGGAGACACGACAACCCAAAACCTATGGGATACAGCAAAAGCAGTTCTAAGAGGGAAGTGTATAGCAGTACAATCCCACCTTAAGAAACAGGAAACATCTCAAGTAAACAACCTAACCTTGCACCTAAAGCAATTAGAGAAAGAAGAACAAAAACACCCCAAAGTTAGCAGAAGGAAAGAAATCATAGAAATCAGATCAGAAATAAATGAAAAAGAAATGAAGGAAACAATAGCAAAGATCAATAAAACTAAACGCTGTTTCTTTGAGAAGATAAACAAAACTGATAAACCATTAGCCAGACTCATCAAGAAAACAAGGGAGAAGACTCAAATCAATAGAATTAGAAATGAAAAAGGAGAAGTAGCAACTGACACTGCAGAAATACAGAAGATCATGAGAGATTACTATAAGCAACTCTATGCCAATAAAATGGACAACCTGGAAGAAATGGACAAATTCTTAGAAATGCACAACCTGCCAAGACTGAATCAGGAAGAAATAGAAAATATGAGCAGACCAATCACAAGCACTGAAATTGAAACTGTGATAAAAAATCTTCCAACAAACAAAAGCCCAGGACCAGATGGCTTCACAGGCGAATTCTATCAAACATTTAGAGAAGAGCTAACACCTATTCTTCTCAAACTCTTCCAAAATATAGCAGAGGGAGGAACACTCCCGAACTCATTCTACGTGGCCACCATCACCTTGATACCAAAACCAGACAAGGATGTCACAAAGAAAGAAAACTACAGGCCAATATCACTGATGAACATAGATGCAAAAATCCTCAACAAAATACTAGCAAAGAGAATCCAACAGCACATTAAAAGGATAATACACCATGATCAAGTGGGGTTTATTCCAGGAATGCAAGGATTCTTCAATATATGCAAATCAATCAACGTGATACACCATATTAACAAATTGAAGGAGAAAAACCATATGATCATCTCAATAGATGCAGAGAAAGCTTTCGACAAAATTCAACACCCATTTATGATAAAAACCCTGAAGAAAGTAGGCATAGAGGGAACTTTCTTCAACATAATAAAGGCCATATATGACAAACCCACAGCCAGCATCATCCTCAATGGTGAAAAACTGAAAGCATTTCCACTAAGATCAGGAACAAGACAAGGTTGCCCACTCTTACCACACTTATTCAACATAGTTTTGGAAGTTTTAGCCACAGCAATCAGAGAAGAAAGGGAAATAAAAGAAATCCAAATCGGAAAAGAAGTAAAGCTGTCACTGTTTGCAGATGACATGATACTATACATAGAGAATCCTAAATATGCTACCAGAAAACTACTTGAGCTAGTCATTGAATTTGGTAAAGTAGCAGGATACAAAATTAATGCACAGAAATCTCTGGCATTCCTATATACTAATGATGAAAAATCTGAAAGTGAAATCAAGAAAACACTCCCATTTACCACTGCAACAAAAAGAATAAAATATCTAGGAATAAACCTACCTAAGGAGACAAAAGACCTGTATGCAGAAAATTATAAGACACTGATGAAAGAAATTAAAGATGATACAAATAAATGCAGAGATATACCTTGTTCTTGGATTGGAAGAATCAACATTGTGAAAATGACTCTACTACCCAAAGCAATCTACAGATTCAATGCAATCCCTATCAAACTACCACTGGCATTTTTCACAGAACTAGAACAAAAAATTTCACAATTTGTATGGAAACACAAAAGACCCCGAATAGCCAAAGCAATCTTGAGAACGAAAAATGGAGCTGGAGGAATCAGGCTCCCTGACTTCAGACTATACTACAAAGCTACAGTAATCAAGACATTATGGTACTGGCGCAAAAACAGAAAGATAGATCAATGGAACAGGATAGAAAGCCCAGAGATAAAGCCATGCACATATGGTCACCTTATCTTTGATAAAGGAGACAGGAATGTACAGTGGAGAAAGGACAGCCTCTTCAATAAATGGTGCTGGGAAAACTGAACAGGTACATGTAAAAGTATGAGATTAGATCACTCCCTAACACCATACACAAAACTAAGCTCAAAATGGATTAAAGACCTAAATGTAAGGCCAGAAACTATCAAACTCTTAGAGGAAAACATAGGCAGAACACTCTATGACATAAATCACAGCAAGATCCTTTTTGACCCACCTCCTAGAGAAATGGAAATAAAGACAAAAATAAACACATTGGACCTAATGAAACTTCAAAGCTTTTGCACAGCAAAGGAAACCATAAACAAGACCAAAAGACAACTCACAGAATGGGAGAAAATATTTGCTAATGAAGCAACTGACAAAGGATTAATCTCCAAAATTTATAAGCAGCTCATGCAGCTCAATAACAAAAAAACAAACAACCCAATCCAAAAATGGGCGGAAGACCTAAATAGACATTTCTCCACAGAAGATATACAGACTGCCAACAAACACATGAAAGGATGCTCAACATCTTTACTCATTAGAGAAATGCAAATCAAAACTACAATGAGATATCATCTCACACCAGTCAGAATGGCCATCATCAAAAAATCTAGAAACAATAAATGCTGGAGAGGATGTGGAGAAAAGGGAACACTCTTGCACTGCTGGTGGGAATGTGAATTGGTACAGCCACTATGGAGAACAGTATGGCAGTTCCTTAAAAAACTACAAATAGAACTACCATATGACCCTGCAATCCCACTATTGGGCATATACCCTGAGAAAACCATAATTCAAAAAGAGTCATGTACCAAAATGTTCATAGCAGCCCTATCTACAATAGCCTGGAGATGGAAACAACCTAAGTGTCCATCATCGGATGAATGGATAAAGAAGATGTGGCACATATATACAATGGAATATTACTCAGCCATAAAAAGAAACGAAATTGAGCTATTTGTAATGAGGTGGATAGACCTAGAGTCTGTCATACAGAGTGAAGTAAGTCAGAAAGAGAAAGACAAATACCATATGCTAACACATATATATGGAATTTAAGAAGAAAAAAATGGTCATGAAGAACCTAGGGGTAAGACAGGAATAAAGACACAGACCTACTAGAGAATGGACTTGAGGATATGGGGAGGGGGAAGGGTAAGCTGTCACAAAGCAAAAGAGAGGCATGGACATATATACACTACCAAACGTAAGGTAAATAGCTAGTGGGAAGCAGCCGCATAGCACAGGGAGATCAGCTCTGTGCTTTGTGACCGCCTGGAGGGGTGGGATAGGGAGGGTGGGAGGGAGATGCAAGAGGGAGGGGATATGGGAACATATGTATAACTGATCCATTTTGTTATAAAGCAGAAACTAACACACCATTGTTAAGCAATTATACTCCAATAAAGATGTAAAAAAAAAAAAAAAGAATCTTTATTGCATAATGTAACTTTTCACTCATGGAATCTTAGACTACCAGGAACATTACAGAAAATGCTTTCCAAACCTCTCTTTCTTCCAGATGCGGAAACTGAGGTCCTGAGCGTTCATTCATCTGTAACAGCATGCAACAATCATATAATATGAAGGAGAGAACATTGAGGTTGGCAGCCTTGACTTCAAATATTCTCTTCTAAGTGTACTAGCTGTTTGGTTTTGGTCAAGCTATCAGAACTTTCTCAGTTCAGTTTCCTTGCCTTTAAGATGGATAGTATCACCCACCTTGCAGGATTGTTGTAAAAATTACATAAGATAATGTATAAGAAGTCGTAACACAGTTCCTAGAACACAGTGAGTTTGATAAATGTCTGTCATCTCTCTCAATTTCCTTTTTTTTGGATTTTTCAATTGACATGTTTTTTTATGTACTTATTTTAAAAATTGCAGAGGTAATAATGCTTGTTACTGAATTTTTTTTAAGTCTAACAATATAGAATGAAAAACAAATGGTCCCTTTTCATCCTCCAACCTGACTCCCTTTCTCCAAACTTCTTTCTAATGGTTTGCTTTGTATCCTTCCAGAATTTTTTCTTCACCACATTTTTTAGGTGAAACACATCCTGTACTAAACACATCCTATACCAACATCCTATAAGGACCTTCAAAAAGTCTTTGTATCAGTCTGTTACTGCCATAAAAATGCTGTGTAACAGAACGGGCACCAAGTCTCAATGGCAAACAACCATTAGTATTTATTTCTCACTCATACATCAGAGGGTCATCTGGGTGGCTTTGCTGATGTTAGGTGGGTTGCTGGGCTTGGCTCCAGGCAGAAAGCATAGTTCAGTTCTGCTCCCCCGGTAAGATTTGGCTCCAAGTTCAGTTCAGTTCTCCTGCATGTGTTCCTCTTTCTTCTGGGACCATCAGGGCACATGGAGCATTTTCTTTTTATGGTAGAGATTGGAGGTTCCCTGAGAGATGAGTGGAAACATGTGATGTCTATTGAGGACAAAGCTTGCAGTGGACTCACTGTCACTCTGAGCCAAATTCCATTGGTCAAAGTAAGTCACATGGCCAATCCCACCAAAAGTCGGGTAGGAAAATAACTCCATCTTCTAGGGAGAGGAACTGCCAAGTCACATGGCAAACAGCATGGCTAGAGGGAAGAGTGAACAACTTGGAACAGTAAAGCAATTCCCCATAGTCATAGCAAGGGCCAACCCACTTGAAAGAAAAATGCATCCCCTCGGCCAGCCTATAAACTCCTGGTGGGCAAGAACCGTGATTGTTTTGTTCCTTGCTCTGCTTCCAACATCAAATTTGGAGATTGGAAAAGAAAAGAAAAAAAAAATTAGTATTCAGTTACTCTTTGTTGAATGAACATTGAGAATCCTGGTCCAGGAGAGTCCAGGAAAGAGACCAGGAATAGTAACCCCAAATATTACTTGTGTGTATTTGTGAAGCTGCCTGTTTTCCTCCAGAGCTCAACATGCATTTATCAAAATGTGAAGTTGGCAGCCAGTATTCAGAGCAGACCAGAGGTTCTGGAGTTGGCCCTCCATCAGAGAGTGGTAATTTTTATGCCAGTGTAAACCTTTGCTTAATTGCTCTGGCCTGGCCATCTGAGAATTACAAGCCCATAAGTGACATGTGGAAATATAGAATGCACCCACAGCTTGCCTTTAAATGTCAGCAGCGTGGCTGAGGTGTTGGCTTGAAATTTAAATATGGTTTCCAACCCAATTGTCCTTTATAATTTGTTGTTTTAACACACAGAGGTGGTAAAGGGAATATTTTGGGGTCACCTGAAAGGCAACCAGCCCACTGAGGCTGTGGAAGGGACTTGTTCCAGAGGAGAGAGGAGGGGAGGCTGGGCAGGAGTCTGGAAGCTGGTGCCTGGCCTCTAGCGCAAGTGCTGGGATCCCAGGGAACCGCCTTTGATTGCCCTTCGATTCCCCTCCCGCCCCCCACCCCAGGTTTACCTCAGGGCCATCCATCCTCTTTGTGAACAATTAACGTTATCTTTCAGATGATCATAGTGTAATTATATAATTAGCCTAATTGTGGGTAATTGTCAACACTGTGTAATTTTGAAACCTAGCCTCTAACACTGTGGCACAATCTGTAGGCAAGAGACTCCCGTACATGCAAAGCAGCCACTTGATCCTTCTTCCTATTCAGGAATTTTTTCCTTTCAAGGTGCCAGAAAGGAAGAACAGGCCTCTTTGTAAATCCATTATCTGTAAAACAAGGACCCTGACAAACACATTTGCAGAAAAACAAGGGCTTTGTAAAAAGCCTTGTGTTTTGGCACTGGAAGTCAAAACCACGTGCCAGGGGAATGCTATGTTGTCTCTGGAACTGGCAAAGATTTTCCTTCCTATACTGAGCAGCAAGAGGGTCGAACTGCAATCCCGTGGCTGATTCCCTACCTGAGGTATCTCTCTGAGGGTGATTCTGAACTGAGGTGTTATATCTGCCATCCTTCACATAGGCTAATTAGCATGACTGAGGGTGGTGGGAAGGTCTCTCCTCTCTCAGAACATCTCTGAGATCAACCTACCCACAAATGCCCTGTCTGGGCCTCATACTGGTCATAATAGCGATCATGTGTTCAGCATTCAAAATCTGCCAAGCCAGGAACTATGCTGAATGTTGACATACATTATCGTACTGAACCTTAAAACTCCCCCGAAGGGTAGGTACTATTGTTATCCCCATTTTACAGATGAGAAAGCTGAGGCTCCAAAGAGTTGAGCAAGTTGACCCAAGTCCCACAGCCATTAAGTAGCTTCACAGCCATTTAAATCCACATTATGTTGAGCCCAGAACCCTGTGCACACCACTCCCTTGGGGTGAAGGGTTATCCATTAGTGTGCATTTACTTTTAATATTTACTCACACTCTTGCTTTCACTGGCTGCTTGCAGTGTTGGTGGGGATTAATAAGAACAGGGGTGAGTGGGGGCAGGGCACACACCACTGAAAGGACATGAGGGTGCTAGTGAGGAAAGGATGAGGATAAAATGTTGAAGGGGAAGGTAGTGAGGGATGAAGAAAACCAGACCTCGTGCTCTATGTACCAGATAGAGCCATAAACTTCACTAAAAATTCAGCTTCACTGGGGCAGCATGCTTCTGTCTATATCACCAACTCTCAGAAAAGTCCTGGCACTCCAATAGATGCTCAGTAGATAGTAGCTGAATGAATGAAACTTCTGGGGAAAGGGTGAGAAATAAACTCAGATGCCTGCAGGGTCCAAGTGATTATAAAGATGAATGATGCTGGCCAGATTTAAAACAAACACACAAACACACATAGCACAAAAGTGACAAATGCTAATGGGGATGAAGGCCCTGAAAATCCATGTGTGACTTCCCAAAGTCACAAGCCTAGTGAGTAGCAGAACTATTAATAGCACCCAGGTCTCCCAACTTTCTGTCCAGTGTTTTTTCCATGACCACTGCTACTCAAGCTCACAGATGTGTATTTCTTGCATCCACAATCACAGATTTCTTTTAACATCTTTATTGGAGTATAATTGCTTTACAATGGTGTGTTAGTTTCTGCTGTATAACAAAGTGAATCAGCCATACATAAACATATATCCCCATATCTCCTCCCTCTTGTTTCTCCCTCCCACCCTCCCTATCCACCCCTCTAGGTGGACACAAAACACTGAGCTGATCTCCCTGTGCTATGCAGCTGCTTCCAACTAGCTATCTATTTTACATTTGGTAGTGTATATATGTCCATGCCACTTTCACTTTGTCACAGCTTACCCTTCCCCCTCCCCATATCCTCAAGTCCATTCTCTAATAGGTCTGTGTCTTTATTCCCGTCTTACCCCTAGGTTCTTCATGACCTTTTTTTTTTTTTTTTTTTTTTTTTAGATTCCATATATATGTGCTAGCATACGGTATTTGTTTTTCTCTTTCTGGCTTACTTCACTCTGTATGACAGTCTCTAGGTCCATCCACCTCACTACAAATAACTCAATTTCGTTTCTTTTTATGGTTGAGTAATATTCCATTGCATATATGTGCCACATATTCTTCATCCATTCATCTGTCAATGGACATTTCAGTTGCTTCCATGTCCTGGCTATTGTAAATAGAGCTGCAATGAACATTTTGGTACATGACTCTTTTTGAATTATGGTTTTCTCAGGGTATATGCCCAGTAGTGGGATTGCTGGGTCTTATGGTAGTTCTATTTGTAGTTTTTTAAGGAACCTCCATACTCTTCTCCATAGTGGCTGTATCAATTTACATTCCCACCTACAGTGCAAGAGTGTTCCCTTTTCTCCACACCCTCTCCAGCATTTATTGTTTGTAGATTTTTTGATGATGGCCATTCTGACTGGTGTAAGGTGATAACTCCTTGTAGTTTTGATTTGCATTTCTCTAATGATTAGTGATGTTGGGCATCCTTTCATGTGTTTGTTGGCAATCTGTATATCTTCTTTGGAGAAATGTCTATTTAGGTCTTCCGTCCATTTTTGGATTGGGTAGTTTGTTTTTATGATATTGAGTTGCATGAGCTGCTTGTATATTTTGGAGATTAATCCTTTGTCCTTTGCTTCATTTGCAAATATTTTCTCCCATTCTGAGGGTTGTCTTTTCATCTTGTTTATGGTTTCCTTTGCTGTGAAAAAGCTTTTAGGTTTCATTAAGTCCCATTTGTTTATTTTTGTTTTTATTTCCATTTCTCTAGGAGGTGGGGCAAAAAGGATCTTGCTGTGATGTATGTTATAGAGTGTTCTGCCTATGTTTTCCTCTAAGAATTTTATAGTGTCTGGCCTTACATTTAGGTCTTTAATCCATTTTGAGTTTATTTTTGTGTACAGTCTTAGGGAGTGTTCTAATTTCTTTCTTTTACATGTAGCTGTCCAGTTTTCCCAGCACCACTTATTGAAGAGGCTGTCTTTTCCCCATTGTATATTCTTGCCTCCTTTATCAAAGATAAGGTGATCATATGTGTGTGGGTTTATCTCTGGGCTTTCTATCGTGTTCCACTGATCTATGTTTCTGTTTTTGTGCCAGTACCATACTGTCTTGATTACTGTAGCTTTGTAATATAGTCTAAAGTCAGGGAGCCTGATTCCTCCAGCTCCATTTTTCTTTCTTAAGATTGCTTTGGCTATTCAGGGTCCTCTGTGCTGCCATACACATTGTGAAATTTTTTGTTCTAGTTCAGTGAAAAATGCCATTGGTGGTTTGACAGGGATTGCATTGAATCTGTAGATTGCTTTGGGTAGTAGAGTCATTTTCACAGTGTTGATTCTTCCAATCCAAGAACATGGTATATCTCTCCATTTGTTTGTATCATCTTTAATTTCTTTAATCAGTGTCTTATAGTTTTCTGCATACAGGTCTTTTGTCTCCTTAGGTAGGTTTATTCCTAGGTATTTTATTCTTTTTGTTGCAATGGTAAATGGGAGTGTTTCCTTAATTTCTCTTTCAGATTTTTCACAGATTGTTTGAATTTAATCCATTGCTCACATTTTATGATGGGGAAACCAAGGCCCAGAAAAGGAAAGTGATTTGCCTGGACCATATAGTAGGTAAGTGGCACATCCAGGTTTTGTGGTTATTATCCTAAGGCTCTTTCAACAATTCCATAGGGCCTCATATATACCCAGGAAGTATTCTTGCTTTGTGGGAAGCTAAAACACTGTTCTCCTACATGAAAATCAGGACACATTTTGAATTTCAGTTGAGGAAGTTAAACCCTGTTAAGACAAGAATTGGATTTATATTAAAGATGGTCCCTCATAGCATCAGAGAATGTTAGATCTTGAATGGCCTTTAGAGAGCAAAGGATTCACCACCCTCATTTACAGATGAGGAAACTGAGGCCCAGAGTGATTAATGAGGAATATTTTTGTCATTTACATTATGGTAATGTCTCTGCAGTGTCATTCAGAAACCAGGAAAGGTTAGACAGAGACCAGAACAAAATCCTAATAGACAGAAGTAAGTTCTCATCCCCTGCAATGAGCAATTCTTTCCCACTCACCAGTGCCCTTTTCCTTTGGAGCATTTAGGGAAGAGTAATCACCAGCACAGATGGAATGAGCCTTCATAAAAGGATACTAGCAGGAGCAGGTGATGCTTGATATCTTTATTCCTGCATGAAGGGGTTGAGGATGCTCTTCAGTGCTTAAGAGTTAGGAATCATTCCAGGAAGGCAGAGCCTTGAGCTAAACTTTGAGAAGAAAATTAGAGAAGAAAGCAAATTTGTGGCAGGTGCTCCTTCAAGCTCTTTTGCATTGTGTCATGGTCAACAGCGAGTGTTCATGGTGGGACCTGGGCTGGAAACTCAGGAACCTACAGAGCCAGCAAGTCCATAAAAGAAGGAAATGGAGAGTGTTTGTCTCATCTCCTCATCACATCCTGTGATTTTAGCAGTATTGGCTTTCTTTTTTCCAAGAGAAGCTAGACACCAGATTTTTAAAAATTAGGAACTAATTACATTAAAAAAATACAGCATAGGGCAAAAAACAAAAATTAAATCTTATATCTGAGGTTAAAGTTGGCTGCTGGCTTGCCACGTTGGAACCTCCATTTTAGAGCTTAGCTGATCTGACCAATCAGTGCAGAGATTTAAGTCCTCCATCGCTAAGACAGGACAAAAGAGCAAAATGAGTGGGAGGTTCATTTGGAGCTTCTGCAGACAGTTAAATTGTCTAGAAGATCCAAGCCTTCTTTCCTTCCAGGAGGAAAATGTAATATTTGTGCTGGAGACAGTATTGTTGTATAGAAAGAGCACTGGCTTAGGAGACAGGAGTTCTAGTCTTGATGCCTCCAGTTTTTGGTTTAATGACCTTGGGCAAATCTTTCTCCTTTCTGACTCTCCAATCTGTCAAGTGAGGTCCCTCACCCTGCCTTAACGGGTTTACTGGTGATCAAATCGGATAATGCTCTGAAAGTACTTTGAAATCTGTAACAGGCTATGTAAACAAGATGGTGTCTTAAAAGTCTGTGAATCAACTTTTATAAGAGAAAATGGTGATATAATGGACAAATCATAGATTTTGAGTCAGAAAGAGCATGAGCTCAAATTCTGGATTCCCCACCACCAGCTATACTGCCTTGAGCAATGTTTCTCTGTTTTGAGACTCAGTTTCCTCATCAACAAAATGGGATAATAGTGTTTTCATAATGCTGTTGTGAGGAGTAAATAAAGCTATGTATGTAAAAAAATGCATGTAGTACATCAGTGGGTGCTTGATAAACATTTCCTTTCCAAATATTTCATTAAGATTCATTGATTCAGAAGGGCATGGCATTATGAAAGAGAATTAGTATTTAGTAATTTTCCCTATTCTGAAAGGATATGATTTTGAACAAAGAGAGAAAAAGAGATTTAGTAGATTAAAACAAAACAAAACTCTGAGAAGGAAACGAAAGGTGGCAGAAGGCTATTGTGGGGAGGCAGTTAGGGAAAGCTTTAGCCCAGAGGTGACATTTAACTTGGTCTCTTGACCATGAGGGGACACTCAGGAGGCTTACAGTGGGTGATGGCAATGAATCTTCTAAGCAGAGGAACAACACGGGCAAGACCCTGAAAGAGAGCCAGAGCAGGCTACATCCAGGAAGTAAAATGGTGGGGTACCACAGCTATCTAAAGCATAGATCCTGGGGTCATGGAAGGCAGTAGGTACAACTAGAAAGATACCCATGGCTGGTTTGCATTTCTCAGGAGTTCGCTTTATTCTGTAAACCATGGGATGCCATCCAAAGGTTTGACACAGGGGAGAAACATGATCAGACTCACTTTGTAGGAAGAACTTTCTGGTTGGAGCATGGAGGGTTGGAGGAGCATGGAGGGTTGGAGCATGGAGGGCTGAATGGAAGAGGAATATACCAGAGGCAGAGAGACCCATTAGGGAGCTCTTGAACTAGGGCAGTGGCAGTGGGGAGGCATGGAGTCAGGGAAGACCAGATAAACATCTCAAAGACTAATGCTGGATTTGAATTGTGCCTCTGTAATACAGAGAAATTCTGGTATATTATTTCTGTGGGAAACATTTCCTTTTCCCAACTGGACCACTTTTAAAACCATTATCATTCTGGTCAATGAAGGAGAATATAGGAGGCTTTAATTGGCTTCCTGAATAGACCAATAATTTTTATTATTAAGATAGTTGACTAGGGAGAGCAGTGGTAATAGATCCCATCTTACTAACTTCTGTGTCTCTCCTTCTGGTAGCCTCTTTTGAAATAATAGTATGTGACTTCAATATGTTTCATCATTCTAAAATAAAGTCACACTGATTTTATTTTACTATGAAACTTAAAGCAGTAAAGCATCATTAGTAATATAAAAAGGGGTTATATTAAAGTGTTAACATCTGTTATGGTCTCAGGCTTTATTGAACTTTCCAAACTTTCAGATGAAGAAATAACAAACTTCAAGTGGAAGTACCCTGAATGAATAAAATAACCTTGTCTCCTTGGCAATTCAGGAAGAGAATGGGACATACACTCTATCTTCAGGGAGAGATAAAAAGAGAAAAATTAAAGAGATTTTTCTGCACTGAGTATATGAAAGCCTCCTTTTAGGGTTGGTCTGTGCCATGTACATTAATTTTGTTTTAGGGGAATTAACTTTTCCTACCTAGTTCTTAGGTTCTATTTCCCAGGCTGTAGCAATCAGAGTCCAATACAAAACAGATGGCCCCTGGAATGGGACAATTCAGGAGGATTTAACGAGGGGATTATTACAAAGGTTTGGACAGGGTTAATGAAAGCCAACAAGAGATGGTGAAGCACTTTGCTTCTAGTAACAGCCTGGGGTCAGGAGTCATTACCACCCCTAGGTCCAAAGGGACAGGAAATGGGGTGGTTACTGGAACCTGGAGAAAGATATAACTCCATGAGAGGGTCAAAGGGTAAAAGTCATGGCTTTGGTAGAGAACCATGGCCACTGCCAACCAGTGATCTGATGGAATGGGACTGGGAGAATGAACATCCCAACCTCACTCTTCTCTCTCCTATCCTACCTCTAAAAGTCTCCTGTGGGCATCTCCCACTGGCCACACCCAAATGGAAACTAGGGTGTGGGGGACCCTGTTGACACAGTTCGTGAAAGCCAGCCTCTCTGAGCATAGAGCTGAGTGGTGGAGGCTAGAGAGTGGTTCTGGAGGGGCAAAGGTAGAATACTTGATGTGTGGGATACGTGAGCTGGTGGTACCAAGCATGTTGATGTAAAGAGCTTGGGTCTGGGGCCTCCCTGGTGGCGCAGTGGTTGAGAGTCCGCCTGCCGATGCAGGGGATACGGGTTCGTGCCCCGGTCTGGGAGGATCCCATATGCCGCAGAGCGGCTGGGCCCGTGAGCCATGGCCGCTGGGCCTGCGCATCCGGAGCCTGTGCTCCGCAACGGGAGAGGCCACAACAGTGAGAGGCCCGCATACCGCAAAAAGAAAAAAAAAAAAAAAAAAAAGAGCTTGGGTCTGGAGCTACCCTGTATTTTTCAGTTTTGCCATGTATTACTTTATTAGCCATGGGAAGTTTTCTCATCTGGGCAATTTTTAAAACGAACCTATCTCCTTGTGTTACTTAGAGGATGAAATGAGATATTGAGTGTAGCTGGTCTGGCACAGTAACTGGCCAGTGTACTGATTTGAAAGCCTTTGTCCCCTTCGTACATTTGAGACCCTTCATGCTTTTAGACTGGAGGGGCAGGGGTGTCAAGACATTGCTTAGGGATATTATTTTAGATAAACAGAGAAATGTTATCACTTGAGATCCAGATCACAATCCGATTAAAAAAAGAAACATCAAATAAACAGAAAACCTCGGAAGGTTAACTTCATGTTAATGGGATAAGCTATTTATTATCAGGAAACGCTGTTGCGGGCCCCACCAAAAGAAACTTTAATTTTTGGCTTTTTATTTGGACCTAATCTATTGATACCTGAAAAAGACAGATTTACAAAGGAGAATTAGGAGGATATTTGCTAAATAAATTAATTATTTGAGAAATTATTATATGGCAAGGACTCCAATAGTTGCTTTACAAACATTCCTTCACTTAATCCTCACAAAAACCCTGTGAGGTTAAGTATGATCATCACCATTGGATAAAGGGAAATGGACACTGTCATATGGTAACTTCTCTATGGCCTCAGGTAATACTAAGAACTTGAAGAGCTAGGATTCTGATATGGATCAGCCTGACTTCAAAGCCTCACTCTTCCATGTTTCAAGCCACACAATCAGAAAATGCCCAGCCAACCCAACCACATAAATCCAAGGATGCCTATAAGGTATGAAGGTTTTCATAATCACCTCTTATCAGCTGTTTCATTCATCCCATAAGTTCCCTCACTTCTTTTGACCACAAAGTCTATGAGCATCAAGCTGTGGGAAGAGCACAGCCTTTGGCAGGAAATAGAATCTGAATTTTTAAATTTACCAATTTTGATTTTCCCTCCTTGGAGAAGTCATCTGCACTCCTGTTTTTCTTCTGTACAATGGGATAAAAATAGCTACCTACCTGAGAGGATAGTTGTAAGGACTGAACCAAACAGGGCATGGAGAGGAATTTATCACAGGCACCTGGCACAAATGTTAGGAAGAGGAGATATTAGATCCAAAATTTCCTGTAGTCCAAACAAAATCAGTTTTTCAGAAAAATCCTAAGATTTTGCTATTTGAATTAGTATTTAGCACTTGATTTAGTATTTAGTATTTTGTCTCTCCCATAGACAAAGTGTGTTGGTATAATTAACCTATACTCAGGGTGTTTGAGACTAAGTGATAAATGTCTTTCTGGGTGCTAGAGTCAGGAAGTTCATTTGGGTTAGCTAATATATAGTTTAATTATCATTCTTTAGAGCCAATACGAATCTTTACTTTGGATGTTCACCTCTTAATATTTTGCTAGCCAAGAATTGAAGGAAGAACAGAGCTAATCTATAATTTCCCTGTTAGAATGTAAGTTTCACAAGGGCAAGGACCTTTGTCTTTCTTATTTCTTATCCTATCTCCTGCTTCAAGCTCGAAATAGACACTCAATGTGGATTTCTTTATGATGAATGAAAATTTTATTTTGAAAAAAGTGTACTGAGAAATCAAGATTTCTCTTGGAACTATAACAGTTGAGAATTTACCTATTTACAGTTCCCAAAATGTATGTTGAATTTTTTACTGTTTTGGGAGTCTAAGAGCTATGTCCAGATAACATCCAGAGGTCCTGAGTCTTTCTGAAATTGTCTCCAAAACTTTGACCCTGACCTGTATCAGAAATGTGTTTGTTGATGTGACATCTGGGAGGCAGAGACTTAGGCCTTGCTCTGAGGCCGTGGCTCCCCAGGGGAGGAGAGCTGAGCATTGTTCAGTGTGTAAGAATGCCGTTGTGCTTGTTGGCTGTGTCCCAAGGGAAGTGTCCTGTCTCAACAGTTGGGCCACCCCTCTTTCCGGGCCCTCAAACTATCTCCCTTTTGTGCAGATAACGTTTTAAGGTTTACTAAAGATCAAATTCTGTGTTTCGCCTGAATTGATAGCTTAAAGCCTTGCTATTTGATTTTAGTCTTGTCTATGATGAGAAAAAATAAAAGATTGGATTCAGGTGGATGGATCTGGTTACCAGTTCATCAAATTACAGGTATTGATTGCAAGTTACTACACCTTAGCATCTGATACCCTTAAGATGTTTAAATAGGCCGTATCTCATTTCTCCAGGGGGCTAGCATTCCATAGCAAATGTAGTTTCTAACTTGTTGCTTCCCAGATAAGCAGCATCAGAAGGATATTTAATGAATCATTTTATTTTTATTTTGACAACAACATAAAAGTGTGGTTAAAGGGTCTTTAAAGAAAAAATATCCCACTGATAATCTCCACTCTACAGTTTTTAGTAGGTTATATTTCCTTCTAAAATTTGTTCATTTACATGAGTATTTTACATAACTAAAAATCATACTGTTAGAAATTTTATTTCTCTTTTTTCCATAATATTATGCTGTAAATACCTTTTATGATCTTATATTTACCTTAATTTACTTACCCATTCCCCCTGTGTTGGACAGTTATGTTGTTTCTAATTCTTCTGCTACTACAGGTAAAAGTAGAAAGAGCATGTTAATTCAAAGTTTAAAAAAAATTATTCTGTTAAATTAGTTACAAAAGCTAAACATACAGAAGAGAAATAGCTATGTCAAATGAGATTGATTTGAAACTTCATAGCCCTCTGATTACTGGCGATGTTCTGCTCATCTGGCTGTCTAGGCACTTGTTTCATTTCTCTCTCACTGCTCCATTTGTGTGCTATGGGTAGACATTACTCAGGTTCAAAACATCTACCACTGAATACACATTGTTAATGTTTTCCTATATTTGGTTTGCATAAGTGAGAAATACATTGTTGTTGAGTTAAGCCTCACATGTTACATCAGAATAATCTAGCCTATGCTGACTGATACACGTGTGAATTCACCTGAATAAGCTCTCAAAGTGTATTTGGAGGATTGAAGAATATTAACATTGTTAGTGATTCTTGATATGTGTATTGGTTGGTTAGCACTTCAAACATACTGTGTAAAAACACTCTAAAACCCAGTAATTTAATATTCAGTCCAAGGATCTGCTGATCAGCACATCTAAGGTGGACCCAGCTGGGCTGACTCTCTGTATCTCTCATCCTCCTCCCAACAGCAGCAGGTTAACCTAGGCATGTTCTTCTGTAGATGATAAAAGCATTAGAGGGCACACCCAACCACACAAGCACATTTCTAACCCCTATTTGTATCATGCTTACTAACACCCCATTAGTCAAAACAATTCACATGGCTGAGCCTAAAAGTCAAGGTCAGGGAAATGCACTCTACCTCTAGAGAGAGGAGCAAAGGGGAGACGTAAAGAATTGGGAACAGTCATTCAGTCTACCAAAATATGTAATGTCACAGTGCTTACCAAAGATTCTACCAAACTGCTTTTCTACTATATCCTATAAGCATTGCATATTCCCACAATCTCAATAGCCCTAGATGTTATCACTGATGTTTTCTTCTTGCTAATTTAATGGAGGTAAAATAGTAACTCTGTGTTACTTTACCTTTTACTTTAAATAGCACAAAGAGAGATATTCCCCCATGCATTGGAATACTTCATTTGTACTTCAAAGGAGACAATTCTGGAATGAAATATGCCATTTTCTTTTTTTTTTAACTTTGTTCTTTTAGCTGGATATTTTGAATATTACAGTTAGACAATGAGAGAATTGCAGCTTTTCTTATTTCTGGACCCATCTGTGGCCACAAATTGAATGGCTGCTTCTTTCATATGGGAAATGTCTATGGGATGTGGTGACCAAGGATTCTATTTTTCTTCCCCACATTTCATTCTCCAAGCTTATGTCTTCCTAAATAATATTCTCTCCTTTGCCCTGAAACTTTTATTCCTGATCTTTACTGTGCCCAGATACTCATGCTTCACTTTCCACTTCTCTACTTCTCACCCTTAAACAACCTGTCCTATGCAGTTGGAGGACTGAATGTCCTGCATCCCTTCTGTTTGTGAGGAGCTGTGATTGGATTTGGCTAATGAGTTGTGACCAGAAATAACATGTGTCACTGCCAGGCTATAGCATTTCATAGGTAGTTGAAGACCCTCCTGAACTAGAATCCCTCTGTCACTGCTGGTTGCTCCATTAGCTTGGATCCCCTGCCAACCTGCAGTGAACACTAGCATGAGTGAGAAACAAACACTTGTGGTCTTAAGCCATTGAAATTTGCAGCCCTGACTCACAGGGTTACGTGCTCATCCTATATCCCTCCATAGTATTGTGGAGTTTTCCCTTTCTTTGTAGTTACTACCTTTTTACTAACTGGGGTATGGGTTAGGTTTATCATGTTAACATATCCTCAGTACAGAGAGAAAATGTGCTCAATAAGTGTCTGTTGAGTTGACTTTTATGTTTCACGTAAACATCTCTGAGGGTTTGGGTTTATGAAGAAACAGCAATGATGTGAAATTCTTAGCTAATACAAAGCCTCACTTTGATCTTGTATTTGAACTAGATCTTCACCCATCCAGTTAACCAAAACTAAATTGACCAGAATCAGATTCTCCTTCTGTCCTCTCCATGAAACTTCTGCCTTTGCCAAGAGTTAGGAAGTCCCAATACAGACAGAAAGACCCAGAGGGAAGATTAGAATCTACTACTATTCAGCAAGTGGGGAACTACCACAGACTGGTTCCAGGAGTGATGGGCAGAGCATGGACTTTGCATGAAAGTCCTCTTCATTGGGGAGTTCAGGAAGAATAAATGGTGACTCTCAGGCTGTATCACCTGGCAAAATCTCAGCGCCTTCCCAAGAATTAGAAAGAGCAAAAAACAAAGTAGAGAAACTAGTTGCCAGCTCGTCTGAGAGACAGCTTTGCTAAAAACCTTGAGGACACACACAAATGACATGGTTCATTTCATGAAAACTGATTTATAAATCCAGAGATGACAAATGGCAGGACTGGGACAGGTTAGTTACCAAACATGTGTATTTCCTTATTTCCTTATCACAAGCAATCGTAACTTTGGTGACTTGCTTATTTTTTAATTGTCCTCCAGTTGAAAGTCCATGAGGGCAGGAAACATGTCAATTTCAGACCCTGTCCCATTCCCAGTGCCTGGAACAGGGCCTCAGGTGTGAAATGCCCTCAATAAACAGCTACTACTGATTGACCTACTGAATGAATGAATGAATGAACAAAAGAACAGATCAAAATAGACCAGCAACAGGGGACTGTCTAGTTAGATGGTCAAGGATCAAGTTCATCAAGGTCAGGTAAAGCAGGGAAGGGTAGTGTCAGCAGGTAGGTCAGGCCTGGGCAGGAGAGTCCCAGACTCCTGGAGGGCCAGTAGCAGGGATCCAGGCAAAAGGATCAAAGACTGAGGCAGAAGGCTGGACAATTAGTGGTAAGGATCTAGCCAGAGAGCTGAGTTCCTAGGTCCAGGTCCCCAGCAATGAGAATGAGCTGAGTAGAACCAAAGACTTCCTGACCAGGGCCTGAGCTTACCTAAAGCATATAGCAGAGACTGGCAGGGACCCAGGGTGGGATGCCCAACTATGCTGGGGCAAAGAGCTTCTGAGTTTATAGCCACATTGATTCTCAGCATCCTTGGGCTCTCAGGCAAAATACCGACAGCCTCAGCTTGGACAACTGTGGCTAGCTTCTCATGTACCAGAATGACAAGAAGTGATGATGCTGTGACTTTTGTCTGCATATCTATAAAAAGGAACAGATTTTTGCAGGCACACAGGTATTAGATTTACTCCTAGCTCCAAATCACTCACTAGCTGGATGATTTAAGCAGGTTTACTCAACCTCTCTGAACTTTAGTTTGTTCATTTGGTGGTACCAATACCTAGCTCTCTCAGTTTTTGTAGGCCTAAAAAAGGCAATGACATAACCCGCTTACCATAGTGCCTCACCTAAGAGAAGCACAAAACAAGTGATACTTCTGTAAGACAAAAGTATGCTTACATAAGAGAACGTGATTCATGCTTGTGTAGAGCAGTGAATGCATAACTGAGTGTAATAGCTACTCTCCAAAGATGGCTTCCACTGAGCAGTATTCACACTCTTGTGGAGTCCCTCCCTGAATATGGGTTAGCCCTGTGACTTTAACCAGTGAATGCAGAAGTGACACAGTGCCAGTTCTGAGCCTAAGCTTTAAACACTGACAGCTTCTACTTTGAGGAGCTCTGGGCCACCACATAAGAAGTTCAGCTTCCCAGTTAAAGAGATCATATGGAGGCTCCATGTAGAAACGAAGAGGCCCTGAGACTGCCTTATGTCCCAGTGGAGCTCAATCTTCCAGCTGCCCCAGCCCCAAGGTGACAGACATGGGAATGAGTTATCTCAGATATTCCAGATGACTTCAGCCCCAGCCAACAGCTGTAGTAGAGACTCCAAGCAAGACATCAGATGAACTACAGTGCTGACCCCAGTGGATCCATAGAAATTAAAAAGATAACGAAATAGCTGTTGTTTTAAGCCACACAGTTTGGGTGTGGACTGTTTTGTTCCCCTGCAGTTGACAACCGAAACACTGAGGTACCTAAGATTTAGTTATCAGGAGCTGGGTTTTTCTCTAGGCTCCATGCCTGACCAAGGGTGAAGATAAGTGCTACAGGCAGGCATGTTCCAATGTTGCATCCACACTTGCCAACTTGCCAATAGCAGGTCTGACTAATTTGCCAAGGATCTGTCTGTCTTCCAAACTCGAACCCAGAACAATTTGAACCAGTTGTCTCTTCAAGGTCAGTAGGTAGCGGCTCAACAAAATGGGTTTCAGCTGGAGTTTGCCGCTCCTATTCTTCACCTGAAAAGTAATCCTGTGATCCTATCCTGAGTTTAGCAGCCCTGGGACGTGAGAAGCAGGGGAGAGGTTAGGGGGATGTCACAGATTGCTCCTGTCTAGCAACTGGACAGTAAACCTGAGACTGAGGGAGCTTGTTGAGATGAAAACCCAGTAGTAAACTAGGACAGCCCGGCTGATATTGGATTTCAGCCCTCAGACAGGAGGGTGAGTGGTATTGGTATTCAGCCCTTTCTGAATAACTTCAGAGACCTGTGTTGTTGAAAATACTGTCGAGGAGCTATTGTATTCATTGGGCAGCAATTAGACTAAAAGTGCCAGGGAACCAGGCACCCATAGCTTGCTCCTGTTGAGGCAGGTTTAATTTCATCAGGCGTCACAGGGTCATTCAGAGAAAAGGTGGAGGGAGGGTGATGCCTGTAGCAGGGGCTGAGAGAGAAGTTGGAAGGCTCCCCTGGCAGCCCCCTTTCTATTCTTCTCTGTCTTGGCCTCTGAAAGCTCCCCCTTTCAGTAGGTGGCCCCTCCAGCCCCGGCACAGTGGCTGGCAGCCGATGTGACAGGCTGGGCCAGGAGAGACAGACCAATGGGCAAGCTCTACAAATGGATGGTTCTAAAGGGTCAAACGCTGAAGTGAGGAAAGTGGCTTTCAATGATTGTGGGTGGGACAGAGAACCACTAAAATGTAGCTTGATGGTTTAAAAAGTTTATTCCAACATCAAATATCATTAGTTCAAGTCTTACTTCTGTCATGCACTAGCTGTGTGGCCTTGGGTGAGTTACTGAACCTCTCCGGGTCTCTATTTTCTCATCTGTCCAATGATAGTAATATGGTGCCAATTTCATGGAATCAGTATTGGAAGGATTAAGTGAGATAGCGCATATCAAGCACACTAGCACAGGGCCTGCAAACAGCAAGCACTCAATAGATAGTAGTTGTTTCCTTAGTAGAAGTAATAGTACCACCTACCCTCCCTCTGCCATCTCTTAGGGAAAATCCTAGGATGCCATCCCTGAGCCCCTCTGCTCTGGAAAGAAATCACCATTCCCTCCTCCATGCCTTGGATTTATCTCTTTTACTGTACTTCTCACCCTGTCTTCTAATGGTTTCATGGTAATACTTACCTCATGCTAGGGATTCTCCTAAGCACTTCACATGTATTAAGTCACTTGATCCTTGCAACAATAATACATAAGGTAGGACTAATATCATATCTCTCCCCTTACCGGTGAAACAACTAAGGCACAGAGAGGTTCAGAAGTTTGCCCCAGGTCACACAGTAAAGTCTGGAGCAGGGATTCCACCCAGGCTGTCTGACTCCAGAACCCACAGGTTATGTTGCCTCCATCTCTTCCCACCCATCTCCCCTTTCAGACTGAGAGCAGGACGGTCTTCCTCAGTTTCGGGTTGTCAGTGCTTAATGCACACCTGCCACGGGAATGGCACTGTGTGGAGACTTGTTGAGTTGAAGGGCATTCAGTCTGAACTGAGGCCCACCTCCAGCCAGTCTCAAGAAATTTTTCCATCCAGCCTGGATCTTGGAATTCAGATGAGATGTTAATGCTGCTTTTTCCCAATAATTATCCTTGATATGCTGTCCTAACCACAGATCTTGACAAGAAGAGAGTATGAGTCCTCTCAATGCATAAATTAAAATAGAAAAACTGGATGAATCCATTATTTCAGGAGCTCCGGGGGATGGATTCTGACGGAGTTTATGCAGTAATGGAAGTAAAGCCCCTGCATAGAGGAAGTGATCAGTGAATCCAGGTCTTTGTCTGCTTCTCGCTCTGCAGCCCCTCCCCTTCCCAGAGCTCACTGCACAGGTAGCTGTTGGCTTTGCACCACAGGTAGAGCCTCCCTGTAAGTCTGTGCTGAACAAAGAAATGTTCTGCCTGTGGTCCCGACCCTGCCACGTTCAGTCTAGGTAACTTTGGGTGAATTCACTGACACGTGTGATGTAAACCCTGCCTTGGGGAAATTTTAAGTCTAGTAGGGCTCTGGGTTTGTTTGTAAAATAGGTGATAATACAGGTTTCCCGGCGATCCAAAAGTAAAGCTTTCCTATGAAACCTTTCATAAGTAGAAATGGAGTAAAGCGAAGAAGCAATTACCTTAGTACACATCTTGCTAACGGATGCACAAAATAAATAGGCACAGGTGCTCACAGACGTGGTTCAAAGGTATGTCGGCTTGATGCTGAGTGTGGTTCCTGGGGAAGGTGCTGGGCAGTGTCACTCCCCCAGCTCGGGGCGCGTGACGCCTCTAAAACAGCTCGCTGCAGAACAAATGCTGACCACAATTTTCGCTTTTCTCCTTTTACCCTAAAAGCAAAAAATCCTCTACTGATTTCTTTCAGTTAGCAAAAACAGATACTAATATAAGTCTTTGGTAAAAGTGAAGTGACGTAAAGTGAACTTACAAAAAATGGGTCGTGGGAATACCTGTACCTTTTTCTTAAGGCCATTGTGAAGACTGAGTGGTATAATACATCTGAAATATATCTGAATGTGGTACACCCTATGTGCTTGTTAGCACTGGTACAAAGAGCATCAGACCAGGGCTCAACAGACCTGGATCCCAACAGTGCCTGACTTAGGGATCATGTGCCAGCCACATAACCTTCCTGTGCCTCAGTTTTCTCATCTGCAAAATTAGGATGTGCTCTTCAACTTTTTCCCTCATAAAATGGTTGTCTTGTTTGGCAGACTGCGTGTGTGTGTAAAAGACAGAGTGCTGTGCAAATAGAAGGGCCAGTAATCACTGACTGCTTCAGTCTAACAGACTGTTAGAGTGCCTGGTTTCCACCTGCAGCAGGTGCGTGTCCACATTGGCAGTGATCATTTTCCTGAGTGGGGGTCAGATTAATAGGCTGAGAAACACTGACTTCTGAGTAGATGAGGCCTTTTGAAAAATGGGATGCTGAATGAATGAAGTGCACAAAGGCTTCTCACAAGGGAAGTTTCCTCTTCTCTAGTTCCAGAATTCTCCCTCATCTAGGTGGGGATGGGGCACGGGGAAACATGCTGCCTGAAGGGGTCTTAGAGATCACTGGGCTTTACAAATGCACCCGAGGCCTGGAAATTGAGGTGATTTGCCCCAGGTTGCCAGCAAGTTAGAGGAAGAGCTGGGAACTCTTTTCTCTGCACCATGTGCTTTCCTAGAGCTGGCATATTTTAAATAATGAAAGACTGGAGCCAAGTCTAGGGATGAGAAAGACAGAAGCAAGCCCATTTAGATCTCAAACAGCATTTATATTTCAAATTCGCATATTCAGATTTATATCACTCTAGCCAATTAATTGGTGTTTCTTAAGTTTGAATGTCAGAATGGAAGGACTATACTGCCAAGATACAAAGACGAAGACTAAACTTTTTTTTGCAAAGTATGTTCTCAAAATCACTTGCATCTATAGATCCCTGGAGGAAGAAGTTGTGTTCATTAAAAAAATCTAAATTCCCAAGTTCTACTCCGGACCTTTTGAAAACGAATCTCTAGCCTTGGTGTCTATGAATATGCATTTTCATAAGCTCCCCAAGTGATGCTCATGCCTGCTGAAGTTTTAGACCCACCATGTTAATGGAAAGAGCACCAGCAATAAATTGAGAAAACTGATGTTCATTGCAAGGAAACAATTAATTGTGTAAAAATTTGATTTCAAGCTAAAAATGTATATAGTTCATGAAATTGTGTGATATATTAAGAAAAAAGTTGCAGGACAATATGTATAAGATGCATTCATTTTTAAAAACAGACGATTTTTTAGAGCAGTTTTAGGTTCACAGCAAAATTGAGGGAAAGGTGTTTCTGTTTTCAAAAAAATTATGTTGGCATAATTTATGTCATAAATGGAAAAAATTAAAGGCCTCTCTATCCAACAGTAGCAATTATTTCAGAGGGCTTGCTTACAAGGCACCCTCATTTCCTATATCTATAGTGCTTGAGTATGTATAGTGAGACTGTGTTACTTATGTCATCAGAAAGCACTTATAAAGATTCTATCTAGCTAGCTATGTATCTATCTATCATCTGTCAACTTACCTACCTCCCTATCACTTCATTCATCCATCCATTCATCCATCCATCTCTATGAAAAAAACATTAGTTTGGGCTGCAGATTTAAGTCCCAGTTGGGCTTCCAACTCATTGAGTTACAGAGAAACAGCATGATATTAAGAACTTAATTTCTAGGTTCAGGAAGACCTGGGTTCCAAACCTGACTCCATCACTTCTTGGTGACATGATTTAGGTAATTTTCCTTATTCAACTGAGTCTTTGTTTTCTCCTTTGCAAACGAGGATAAAAATAGAAACCCTATGAGGAAGGTTTTCTTTTTTTTTTCTTTTAATTTTTTTTTTTTTTTTTTTTTTTTTTTTTTTTGCGGTACGCGGGCCTCTCACTGTTGCGGCCTCTCCCGTTGCGGAGCACAGGCTCCGGACGCGCAGGCCCAGCGGCCATGGCTCACGGACCCAGCTGCTCCGCGGCATGTGGGATCCTCCCAGACCGGGGCACGAACCCGTGTCCCCTGCATCGGCAGGCGGACTCTCAACCACTGCGCCACCAGGGAAGCCCTCTTTTAATTTTTAAGAACAAAATTTTTCAATATGTAGAACTACAGACAGTTCTACCAATGCAAAGTGTTATGTGGAGAGAGCCTGGCATGAAGATGGGCTATTTTTTTCTGACCAGTACCCTTCCCCTTTCTTCTAGTCACCATGTCCAACCCCCAGCTCCTTGCTTTGGGGATCTGCATCTCCTTCTCTTCTACCTGTGATTCTGATGGAAAGAGCACCAAGATAATAGGGTTTCTGTGGGGTGTAATTGGTGCAAACGTTGCAGATTAGTCCCTTAGTCACAGTGGGGGCCCAAACAAATAGCATTAGTTA
This sequence comes from Mesoplodon mirus, assembly GCF_964341445.2. Classification (NCBI taxonomy): domain Eukaryota; kingdom Metazoa; phylum Chordata; class Mammalia; order Artiodactyla; family Ziphiidae; genus Mesoplodon; species Mesoplodon mirus. Next base: position 30,956,172 of record NC_138983.1, read on the forward strand.
CTATTATAATGTCCTGTCCAATTGATTGGACTCAGGGCTTTGTAAAACCCCTCCAGCTCATAGATTCTGGGCCTTTCTCCTTCCCTCCCCCTTTGCCTTTCTGCCTTAAATTCCTCAGACATGATTCCCCGAGTGTGAGTCATGCTCACCATCCCTTCAGCCTCCATGGATTTGTCTCAGTGATGCCGTACCTTGCTATTTACTTTTTTTCATTATCCAGCTGTACGTTGGTCTTGTGATCATTCAGCAGTTTCTTTTATCAAAAGATTGAGAATTAGAATGACTAGCCACACACATCCCCCCAAAGGCCGCAAAGTGCTTCCAACCAGATCCAGATTATGATGTCAAACAGAGGAGGCTTCAATTGTCCTGATCACTTTATTAGCTTCCATGCATCATCTGTGCCTGTGATTAAAAAAAAAAAAAAAAAAAAAAAAGGCCAGAGAGAGAGAAGACAAGGATCAAAAAGCATTCCAGGAGAGAAAGAATTCCCCCTTCTCCTCTACATAAACCCAGGATCATCAGGCCAGCTTCCCATCTGTGTTTTAGGGCTGCTTCACATTCCATTGGCTCTCTTGGAACCTAATTGTTTTATAGGGTCCCATCAGCCGTACCCCAAGCAGAGAAATTAAGTGGAAGCTGAAGGCTGTATGCTTTTCTGTGGCGCCCCAGAATGACTTGAGTCTCCTGAATGGAATTTCATACATGTGTTGGGTGAGGTGATTTATTATGGGAGGTAATGGAAATTAATTTCACTTTGAACCCTGGGGCACCAGAAAATGCCTAAGTGCTGAGCCATTTTCTGTAAGTAGGCTATAAAGCTGCTACTAGCTTCTGAGTGGGCGTGAGGTGGCGATGACCACTTGTAAAACAATGAGCTGGAAAAGGAGGTTAATGGTCCCTGGCCGTCAGGCAGCCTCCAGAGCATGCCTACCAGCCCTTGCTGTCACGGGACTCTTAGTCTTCTTGGCGCCACAGATAACAGGGGTGCTGGAACAGTCCCTGTATGCAGAAGGAGAGCCAAAGGAGAAGCCAGGGGAACATTCTTCAGGGGCCAATGACCGTGTTTGACCGGGAGCATTTGGCTGAGTGGGGTAACCCCATCCTGGGCGTTCCCTTAGTAGGAAGCAGAATGGCTCAGAGCTATAACTGGGCCCTGAGGAAATTCTGTTTCTAAAGATGGCCTCAGTTCAGGCTCCCACTGCTTAATTTGAGAAGGACGGGTTTTCCCAAGACAGCTTCTGGGCTCCAGGGTCTCCCACCCCACAGTCTTCTGATTTAGGATTTTCAAAAGACATCCCAGCCACTATCAGAAGGCACAAAATCCAGGGACCATTCTAAGGCCTCCAGTGAAGCCATTCCCCAGATCCTGTTTTCATATCACAATTGTGAGGCCTTGGTTAGAAGACCCTCCAGGGTTTTCTGGGGGAGGGGCTCTTCTTGGAATTCATACAGAATTCAAATATGTGCTCACTATATTAAAGGATCACTCACTATCTGACATACTATATAAATATAAATATATACATCTATATACAAATTATCTCATTTATTGTTTGTTTCTTCATTAGAATGTTTTGTTCACTGTCGCATTCCTAGAGCCTAGAACAATGCCTGGCGCATAGTAAGCCCTCAATAACTGCTTGCTGAATGAAAGAATGAACCATAGTAAGCATTTTGGGGAATATAAAGATGAATGAGGCACAGGACAGGCCTTTAAATAATTTTCAACTTATTAGAGAAAGCAAACACTGATTTCATGCATCCATTTTCCCAACAAATATTTAATGAGTGTTTACTAAGTACCAGGCACCGCTCTGGAATTTAAACAGTGAATGAAATATATCCTGAACCCTATCTCAGAACCAGGAAAAGCTGAGCTTCTGAAAAATAGTGATGGTTTGATCTGCTCATTTGTGTGTATCTTATAACTAATCAGGTTTCCCTTTTTATATTTTTCACAAGGAAGTTCAGAGTTCACTAACCCAGATGTGGTCATCATGTTTGCATTTCTACTTTTCTATGTACAAACTTTGCCCTCTGACCGTTCTACACCATTTCCTTTTCCTCCAAGTTTTATTTTTCACTTTTGGTTCTCGTTTTTTTCTATTTGTAAGAGAACAGCATTAAAAAAATTATAATCATGTAGTGCCTCAAATCCTTTAAGGAATGATGTAGAGCATGAAACCATACAAGTAAAAGTATTTTGGGTTTATTCGTAAATATATCACATGGGGAATTCCCTGGTGGTCCAGTGGTTAGGACTCAGCGCTTTCACTGCCATGGCCCAAGTTCGATCCCTGGTTGGGGAAGCCACAGGGTGAGAATCTACAATAGAACTATTGGAACTAGTAGGGGTTTTAACAAGGCCTCAAGAAACAATGTCAATATATAAAACAATTGTAATTCTATGTACTAGGAACAAACAATTAAGAAATAATATTTTTAAAATCTCATTTACCAACATCAACAAATATTGAATACTTAGGGATAAATTTAACAAAATGTATACAAGACCTGGACAGTGAAAACCAAAATACATTGCTGAGACATTGAAGACCTAAAAAATTGGAAAGAAAACATATGTTCATGCATAAGAAGATTCATTATTAAAATGCTCATTCTTCTGAAATTGACCCATAGATTTAACACAAGCCCAATTAAAATCCTGGCAGATTCTGGAGAAATTGATAAGCTGATACTAAAATTTATACAGAAATGTAAAGGACTTAAAATAGCCAAAACAATTTTGAAATAGAGGAACAAAGTTGGACCTGAAGTCTTACTATAAAGCTACAGTAATTAAGAGGATGTGGTATTGACATAAGAACAGACATACAGAGCAATTGGACAATAGCGAGTCCAGAAATAGACTCACAGAAATATGGTCAATAAATTGTTGACAAAGATGCCAAGGTAATTCAATGGGAAAAGAAGAGTCTTTACAACTAACAGTGCTAGGACAATTGAACAGCCACATGAGTACATAAAAACAACACTGACCCTTACCTTATACCATATACATACAAAAGGAAATCTTAAAATTAATCATATACTTAAAAGTAAAAACTAGACTACAAAGCTTTTAGAAGAAAACATAGGAGAAATATTTTTGTAACTTTTGGATATATTTGAACACAAAAATCAACAATTATTAAAAGGAAAAATGGGTAAATATGGACATCATTAAAGTTAAAATCTTCTGCTTGTCAAAAGATACCATCAAGAAAATGAAAAGGTAATCCATAGAGTGATAAAAAATCTCAATACATATATCAGGCAAGAGATTGTTTCCAGTATGTTTCATAGTATGTTCCTTCTGTGTGTGTCTGCATCCTAATCTATTCTCCTCATCAGGACACTAAATCATATTGGATTAGAACCCACCTTAATGATCTCATTTAATTTAGTCACCTCTTCAAAGGCCCTATTTCCAAATGTAGTCACATTCTGAGATACTGGAGGTTAGGACTTAGACATGAATTTTGAGGGGACACAATTCAGCCTATCACATTTATTCGGCCAAACATATATTTTTATGTAATAAATTTATGGTGACTATAATATTGGTGAGGCTGAATTGGAATGCTACAGGACTCTCAAAAAATGATTGATCAAAAAACTTTGTGTCCACTTTGTGGATCCTAGCCCAATTAAAAAAAAAGAAAAATAAATAAAGTAAGGAAGACTGGTATAGAGGGAGAGAAGAGTGGGAAGATAGTTGCTTGAATGGTAACTTTCAAACAAAATTATTAAGTGATAAAATTTTGAAAGCTTAAGATTAGGCTTCCCACTATTGTCCTATTGTAAGGGAAGATTTGGAGGACACCCTTGCTGAGCCATAAATTTCCCAAGTGCTTAGGGCTGACACTACTGAAGTTATACCCCCTTGAAGTTGTTTTTTTTCAGAAGGAACCAAAAAGGTTATACTTGTGTTTCCTGGCATAAATAGAACTCTTCAAAAAGGTGGTTCTTGTTCAAGAAAAATAATAGGAAGATAAAAATCATTTCAGATGTCAAATGGGAAACCCAGTGAGTTGATTTTCTGTGACCACATTCCCATGGAGGGAAGAGGGAGAGCATCTGAGGGGGAAAAAAATGGTGGGGGTGGGGTAGCTCATAGCAGAATAAAGGAAATCTCTCTTTTATTGATAGTCTCTTCAAAAAAGGTAAGAATGATTTCACCCTCTTAGAAGAATAGTTTGGGCTGAGCAATTACCTTTATAGCAAAGGTTAAACAATAGTGAACTCTACCTTTAGAATGAAATCATTAATAAAATCCCTTCTGAACTCTGAAATATGTTATTTAAGGCCAATTAAGATTTCTCAGCTAGTGACACCAATCCTCTGGCACCTTTGAAAGAGCATTAGCACACATGGAAGTGCGGGGGTAGGTGTACAGTGCTTTCCCATAGCTGTTGGAAAGTGAAGAAAAATCAATCCACTTACAGACACAGCAAGGATACCAGAGACACCTTCATCACTGTTCCCATTCCCACTCCAAACCTTGGAGTCCAAGACAGCTCACTAAAAATCAAATTTGAATAATGACCACCTAGGCTTCGTAGCAGAGAAAGAGTATGAGGAACTTCACAACTGTTATTTGGGTTCACAGACACTGAGATTAGGAATATTATTTGGGAAACAGAGCTAGAGCAGGGAAGGGCTGACCTTTCTCTTGGAGGTGCTGGGAAGCTACCGTAAGGAGGGAGAGAATGGAGATACATGACATTCATATTAAGGAACTGGTTTGAGGTGGCAGTATTAGAAGTTTTAAGTGTATGACACTGCATAAGACCAACCAAATGTCTTATTCAGTCCCAAGTGGGCTGACCTTGGGTCCTGGTTTGTCTGAGACTGTTCCATTTACTCCAATTGTCCTAGTGTAATTATTAATTTAACCCCCCTTTCATGTTCAGTGCAGATGATAAGGTAATTATATAGTCACAGTAGTGCTAACAGACTTTCCCCAAATTCTACGATTCAGGGTGTAGGAGAAATGCAAAGGCCACACCTTCTAGAACATAATAAGTGACACATAATCACCTGTAGGAAGAGAGCCCTTCTTACCTGTCTGGGTCAGGGAGACAGCAACAGTAGTTGCAGCAGCACTAGAGGCTGCAGAATGGAGTACAGCACCAGGGACCACAGAGGAAATTCTCCTGACTTCCAGGGAGATCACGGAAGCCATCTGGACATTGGCCGTAGGAAGTTAGAAGGCTTGGTGGGGGGGGTGGGGGGTGGATGGGGACCTTAGCATTCCTCACATTACTGGGTGGTAATCTGTTTAAAGCCATTGCTACTGGGATTTGCATATTCTCAGGGCTGGTTTCATGAGTGTGCAACCAGGACCCTGCCCTTAAAAGAACCCTGCTTTGGGGGTTTAATGTTCTGTGGTCACCACCTTGAAATTCTTAATAATGTTATCTTTGATACTGTCTTTCATAAGTCTTTTTTTTTTTTTTTTTTTTTTTTTTTGCGGTACGCGGGCCTCTCACTGTTGTGGCCTCTCCCGTTGTGGAGCACAGGCTCCGGACGCGCAGGCTCAGCGGCCATGGCTCACGGGCCCAGCCGCCTTGCGGTATGTGGGATCTTCCCGGACCGGGGCACGAACCCGTGTCCCCTGCATCGGCAGGCGGACTCTCAACCACTGCGCCACCAGGGAAGCCCCATAAGTCATATTTCGACTTACGAAAATAGAGTATGTTCCAGGGACTTGGAGGCTCAGCTCACATTCGTTCTTCCTCCTGCTGCCTTCCTGCCTCCCCAGGGTGGGTTCTCAGTAGCCCAATCCCCTGCCCCCAAGTACCAGCCTGCTTGACCTCCCCACCCCTGCCCTCTGCCTCTGGCGGGGGCCCGGGTGCAAACACAGCGAGATCGAAGCTGAGGTGAGCATGGCAGCATGGTGGCAGCCATTCCTGATGGGGCTGGCATTACCTTGACTGCCCCCATCCCAGTACCGCACATGTCCTGCAACAGAGGTTGCCATTCCTTGGACATCAGCCGTGCACTGTGAGTGAGTTGGGACCGTGGGCCTGTGGGAAGGGGAGGATGACTTCCTCGCCCCCCAGCCTGGACACTGAGCTTGGTGGCAGGAGGGGGCGCCCTGCAGCTGGTGGGCTGCTTGCACACGTGACAAATTGCAGAGCCAGAGTGGAACCTCAGATGTCTGTGAGGGCTGCACTCACCTGGTGAGAATTCCCATGCCTGAGGGAGTGCAACATTAAATAGCAAATAAAAATACAAGGACAGGGGCTTCCCTGGTGGCGCAGTGGTTGAGAGTCCGCCTTCCAATGCAGGGGACACGGGTTCGTGCCCCAGTCCGGGAAGATCCCACATGCCGTGGAGCGGCTGGGCCCGTGAGCCATGGCCGCCGAGCCTGTGCGTCTGGAGCCTGTGCTCCGCAACGGGAGAGGCCACAACAGTGAGAGGCCCGCCTACAGCAACAAAAAAAAAACAAGGACAGATTGAGAAAGAGAGCCAAAGGCAGGGAAAAGTGTTCTATTCTAATACCTTTAACACCTTTTTTCTGCTTTTTGGACAAGTGGCCCACATTTTCCTTTTGCACTGAGACCCTCTAATTATGTAGTCACCCCTGTGTGTTCCCCTTAAGAAGCTGAGGTAGTAAATGTCTTTCAGAGAACAACCTGTATCCCTCGGCTGACAGACGAGTGTGTGTCTGTCTTGATAGTCCTGTGACATCTCTCTGCGGTGGACCCCACCTCCGAATCCAGTCCCCAACGCCATCTGCATGGCTTGGAGATGCCTGCCTTTCTGTACTCCCGTTCTGCATCCTCGGTACCCCCCCTGCTCATTTCCAGTTATTGGCACCCTCTATCAGTCTTATTTGTTCAGTTGATTCACAGCTGTCTTGTAATTTGGGAACTCAGAATTCTCGCCCCTCTTCAGACATTTGTAAAACATTTTGTATAATGCAAAGGATATGATATTTAGAGTCACGTGTCCTGGATTTAATCCTGGCTCTGTTATTCACTAGATGTATAACCTTGGGTGATTTGCTTCACTTCCCTCAGCCTCAGTTTCCTTATCTGTAAAATGGGGAGCTAAACCCTGCTCTCCAGTTCCTTGATTCCCCAGGTGGGTGGGGCATCCAGAATCAGATCCTGGTATCTCGGCGAGTCAGGTCAGTACTTCTATAGCTGCTTTACTGGACGTACTGAAAGCCTTCATCCCCTTGTTCTTTATTTAGGTCAGAAAGCTTATCCAGGCTTCCTATCCTCTCTGTCAATTTTTTTAAAACTCCTAACCAGTTTCTTAGTCTCCATCCCAGGGCTTACCATATAGAGTCTCTCTCTTTCTCTACTCTTTTCCAAAAGACCTTGGAAAGTCTGTCTGGCATTGTATGGATTTTGGTTTGACCCCAAGATGTCTCTCCTTAGATAGCCACTCTGTTCCATGAACTGGAGGGAGGCAATAGGCAAATGAAGTCCCCCACCAGCCCCCGAAACACCCCTCTCACTCCAACCCCCTTGCCTCAGATTCCCAGACCCTGCCAGGAGCCAAGACCCTGAGTCTCCCCTTTTCACCAAGGGAGATTCAGCATCTTTGCTGTGTTTTGCTTCTTGCATTCTTTGCCCAACATCCTTTGGCCTGTGTGCAGGTTTAATTACATGGTCAGCTAATCACTGTAAAAATAAAGTTTGAAAAGAAACATTGTTTTTGCACGAGAAGACATCACATTTCCAAGAAGCACCGCTGCTAACAAGCTCAGAGCTAGAGACTGTGGAAGCATCCACACAGGCATGTATCTCCCTCCTCCCCTGGGAAGAAGACAGCAACAGCCAGCAGGCTGTCCCCATCGCTTTATAGGTGGGGAACCACAGGCATTTGGATGCTGAGTGATGCTCCTGGCAATCAGAGGGATTTTGTGAGGCGCTCAAACATGGGCTGGCCTACTTCCCGCATGGTTTTACAAGGGACAGGATTTATGTCTTGGCTTTTCCTGTCAGAAGCCTCCCAGTCACCGTATGATGATGAGCCTAATCCCCAGGGATTTGGGTGTGAATACAGAATGATTTTGGCTGCCCTCTTCTCCCCTCACGTCTCTACAGCAAAGGCAGTGTTCTTGAGTCAGGCAGGATTCCGAAATGAGGTCTGCACCTGGTTTTAAAACCAGTCTGGAGGAAATCTGCGTGATTATGGGTTTTAAGAAATGACCTTCCTGTGGTTCTGGCTCTCAGCTGAAAAAACCCACATGTCACTGGGTCAAGATTATTTGTGGTCTTTTGACTATATACAATGAGATAATCCCAGGAGAGAACAGTTGCGATCTTCACTTTTATTGCCTAGCACAGGGCCTGCCACAGTGTAGGAACTCACAAATTTGAGTTCAAAGGATGGATCTGTTCAGTCTTATCTGAGAGAAAAGACAGGGAGATGCTTACAATGAGGGCCAAGGGCCCTGTCATGGGTAGAGGAATCCAAGAGCACTCAGCTATTTGGGTGCTTTTATGACATCCCTCATCCATCTATTCCACCATAAAGGCTGTGCCCCCTCCTCTCCATCTCCATGACCACTCCCTTAATTAAAGCCCTAATAATCGCTAGCCTGGACCATTGCAGAATTCTTCTATTCATCTGCTTCCAGCACTCACCAGCTTCTTCTACCATCCAGTGCATCCTTCAGACTGACACCAAAGTCCTCTTTCCAAAATGCAAGGCTCATCATGACTCTCGCCTGATTGCAACCCTTCAGTGCCTCCCTATTTCCCACTCCAGTGTTCTCAGCCCCTCACATCCCCAGAGTTTAAAAAAATCTCATTCTTGCTGAGCTTTGGATCTGCCCCATTGCCTCGCCTTTCTCTGAAGTGGAAGATCCCACACACTCTGAAGACAGAGTGCGTTGTCTGTCAAGAAGAGTCTGCCTGTCCTTGAGTTTGCTAGTGTGCATTATCAAAACAGTGGGGATGTATAATGTTGAATAGGCTTTGAACAAAATATACTGCCTACCCAGTGATTCTGATATTTCCTTCCAGAGACACATCATGGTGAAGAATAACTATCCTAGGAGAGAAAATCCATGCATTGCATACAAGCTTTTTCACGATCGGGATCCTGCTGTCATCTGTGGCTTCATCTCCCACTGCTTGCCAGCTCACTGCATCCCTTGCGTCCCCATCAACTCTCTATGCTAGTCATTGTGAACTGCCAGCAGCTCACCCACTCTACCGTGCTGTTTCTCGCCTTTATACCTTTGCAGGGACAATTTTCTCTGTTGGAGCCAACATTTACTGCATGCTTGCAATGTACTAGACACTATTTTAAGAGATTTATGTGTTTTAACACTTTTAGCCATCAGAACAATCCTATCAAGTACCACAATTGCTGCTCCTATTATAGAAAATGAAACTGAGGATCAGAGAGGTTAGGTAACTTATCCTAGTCTACAACGCTTATGGTGATAGAACTAGAAATGGACTACAGGCACTTTGCTTCCAGACTGCATGTATGTAACACCTGAGCTACAGCTGTCTCTCCCATGGCTTCCTGGTGAACCCCTACTCATTCTTCAGTACTCCACTGATGCACCACCTCCTCCCTGAGGTCTCTCCCGACCTCTTCAGGAAAAGTTGAGCATACCCTCTCGTGCCCCACTGAACCCTGCACATAACCTCTGCGATAGCTCTCAACATAATGGGAGACAATGATTGGTCCCATGCCCCACCCATGCACCCATGGGGATTTTTTTTTAAATATCTTTATTGGAGTATAATTGCTTTACAATATTGTGTTAGTTTCTGCTGTATAACAAAGTGAATCAGCTATATGTATACATATATCCCCATATCCCCTTCCTCTTGCGTCTCCCTCCCACTCTCCCTATCCCACCCCTCTAGGTGGACACAAAGCACCGAGCTGATCTCCCTCTGCTATGCAGCTGCTTCCCACTAGCTATCTATTTTACATTAGGTAGTGTATATATGTCAATGCCACTCTCTCACTACATCGCAGCTTACCGTTCCCCCTCCCCGTGTCCTCAAGACCATTCTCTGCCTCCGCATCTTTATTCCTGTCCTGCCGCTAGGCTCATCAGAATCTTTTTTTTTTTTTTTTAGATTCCATGTATATGTGTTAGCATATGGTATTTGTCTTTCTCTTTCTGACTTACTTCACTCTGTATGACAGACTTTAGGTCCATCCACCTCACTACAAATAACTCAGTTTTGTTTCTTTTTATGGCTGAGTAATATTCCATTGTATATATGTGCCACATCTTCTTTATCTATTCATCTGATGATGGATACTTAGGTTGCTTCCATGTCCTGGCTATTGTAAATAGAGCTTCAATGAACATTTTGGTACATGACTCTTTTTGAATTATGGTTTTCTCAGGGTATATGCCCATTAGTGGGATTGCTGGGTCATATGGTAGTTCTATTTGTAGTTTTTTAAGGAACCTCCATACTGTTCTCCATAGTGGCTGTATCAATTCACATTCCCACCAGCAGTGCAAGAGGGTTCCCTTTTCTCCACACCCTCTCCAGCATTTATTGTTTCTAGATTTTTTGATGATGGCCATTCTGACAGGTGTGAGGTGATACCTCATTGTAGTTTTGATTTGCATTTCTCTAATGATTAGTGATGTTGAGCATTCTTTCATGTGTTTGTTGGCAATCTGTATATCTTCTTTGGAGAAATGTCTATTTAGGTCTTCTACCCATTTTTGGATTAGGTTGTTTGTTTTATTGATATTGAGCTGCATGAGCTGCTTGTGTATTTTGGAGATTAATCTTTTGTCAGTTGCTTCATTTGCAAATATTTTCTCCTGTTCTGAGGGTTGTCTTTTCGTCTTGTTTATGGTTTCCTTTGCTGTGCAAAGCTTTTAAGTATCATTAGGTCCCATTTGTTTATTTGTGTTCTTATTTCCATTTCTCTAAGAGGTGGGTCAAAAAGGATCTTGCTGTGATTTATGTCATATAGTGTTCTGCCTATGTTTTCCTCTAAGAGTTTGATAGTGTCTAGCCTTACATTTAGGTCTTTAATCCATTTTGAGTTTATTTTTGTGTATGATGTTAGGAAGTTGTTGTAATTTCATTCTTTTACATGTAGCTGTCCAGTTTTCCCAGCACCACTTATTGAAGATGCTGTTTTATCTCCATTGTATATTCTTGCCTCCTTTATCAAAGATAAGGTGACCATATGTGCATGGGTTTATCTCTGCGTTTTCTATCTTGTTCCATTGATCTATATTTCTGTTTTTGTACTAGTATCACGCTGTCTTGATTACTGTAGCTTTGTAGTATAGACAGGGATCCTGATTCCTCCAGCTCCCCTTTTCTTTCTCAAGATTGCTTTGGCTATTTGGGGTCTTTTGTGATTCCATACACATTGTGAAATTTTTTGTTCTAGTTCTGTGAAAAATGCCATTGGTAATTTGATAGGGATTGCATTGAATCTGTAGATTGCTTTCAGTAGTATAGTCATTTTCAGTGTTGATTCTTCCAGTCCAAGAACATGGTATATCTCTCCATCTGTTTGTATCATCTTTAATTTCTTTCATCAGTATCTTACAGTTTTCTGCATACAGGTCTTTTGTCCCCTTAGGTAGGTTTACTCCTAGGTATTTTATTCTTTTTGTTGCAGTGGTAAGTGGGAGTGTTTCCTTAATTTCTCTTTTAGATTTTTCATCATTAGTGTATAGGAATGCAAGAGATTTCTGTGCATTAATTTTGTATCCTGCTACTTTACCAGATTCATTGATTAGCTCTAGTAGTTTTCTGGTAACATCTTTAGGATTTTCTTGTATAGTATCATGTCATCTGCAAACAGTGACAGTTTTACTTCTTCTTTTCCAATTTGGATTCCATTTATTTCTTTTTCTTCTCTGTTTGCTGTGGCTAAAACTTCCAAAACTATATTATTCAACATAGTGTGAGAGTGGTGAGAGTGGGCAACCTTGTCTTTTTCCTGATGTTAGAGGAAATGCTTTCAGTTTTTCACCATTGAGAACAATGTTGGCTGTGGGTTTGTCATATATGGCCTTTATTATGTTGAGGTAGGTTCCCTCTATGCCTACTTTGGGGGAGTTTTTATCATAAGTCAGTGTTAAATTTTGTCAAAAGATTTTTCTGCATCTATTGAGATTATCGTGTGATTTTTATCCTTCAGTTTATTAATATGGTATATCACGTTGGTTGATTTGTTTATATTGAAGAATCATTACTTTCCTGGGATAAACCCCACTTGATCATGGTGTATGATCCTTTTAATGTACTGTTGGTCTCTTTGCTAGTATTTTGTTGAGGAGTTTTGCATCTGTGTTCATCAGTGATACTGGCCTATAGTTTTCTTTTTTTGTGACATCTTTGCTTTTGGTATCAGGGTGATGAGGCCTCATAGAATGAGTTTGGGAGTGTTCCTCCCTCTGCTATATTTTGGAAGAGTTTGAGAAGAATAGGTGTTAGCTCTTCTCTAAATGTTTGATAGAATTCACCTGTGAAGCCATCTGGTCCTGGGCTTTTGTTTGTTGGGAGAATTTTAATCACAGTTTGAATTTCAGTGCTTGTCATTCGTCTGTTTATATTTTCTATTTCTTCCTGGTTCAGTCTTGGAAGCTTGTGCTTTTCTAAGAATTTGTCCATTTCTTCCAGGTTGTCCGTTTTATTGGCATATAGTTGTTTGTAGTAATGTCTCATGATCCTTTTTATTTCTGCAGTGTCAGTTGTTACTTCTCCTTTTTCATGTCTAATTCTGTTGTTTTGAGTCTTTTCCCTTTTTTTCTTGATGAGTCTGGCTAATGGTTTATCAATTCTGTTTATTTTCTCAAAGAATCAGCTTTTAGTTTTATTGATCTTTGCTATTGTTTCCTTCATTTCTTTTTCATTTATTCCTGATCTGATCTTTATGGTTTCTTTCCTTCGGCTAAGTTTGGGGCCTTTTTTGTTCTTCTTCTTTCTCTAATTTCTTTAGGTGTAAGTTTAGGTTGTTTATTTGAGATTTTTCTTGTTTCTTGAGGTTGGATTTTATCACTATATACTTCCGTCTTAGAAGCGCTTTTGCTGCATCCCATAGGTTTTGGGTCATTGTGTTTTCATTGTCATTTGTTTTTAGGTATTTTTTTATTTCCTCTTTGATTTCTTCAGTGATCTCTTGGTTATTTAGTAGCATATTTTTTGGCCTCCATTTGTTTGTATTTTTTACAGTTTAGTCTCATAGTGTTGTGGTCAGAAAAGACACATGATATGATTTCAATTCTCTTAAATTTACCAAAGCTTGATTTGTGACCCAAGATATGATCTATCCTCAAGAATGTTCCATGAGCACTTGAGAAGAAAGTGTAGTCTGTTGTTTTTGGATGGGATGTCCTACAAATATCAATTAAGTCCATCTTATTTAATGTGTCATTTAAAGCATGTGTTTCCTTATTTATTTTCATTTTGGTTGATCTGTCCATTGGTGAAAGTGAGGTGTTAAAGTCTCCTACGATTATTGTGTTACTGTCAGTTACCCCTTTTATGGCTGTTAGCACTTGCCTTATGCATTGAGGTGCTCCTATGTTGGGTGCATAAATATTTACAATTGTTATATCTTCTTCTTGGATTGATCCCTTGATCATTATGTAGTGTCCTTCTTTGTCTCTTGTAATAGTCTTTATTTTAAAGTCTATTTTATCTGATATGAGAATTGCTCCACCAGATTTCTTTTGATTTCCATTTGCATGGACTATCTTTTTCCATCCCCTCACTTTCAGTCTGTATGTGTCCCTATGTCTGAAGTGGGTCTCTTGTAGACAGCATATATATGGGTCTTGTTTTCATATCCAGTCAGCCAGTCTATGTCTTTTGGTTGGAGCATTTAGTCCATTTACATTTAAGGTAATTATCGATATTTATGTTCCTATTACCATTTTCTTAATTGTTTTGGGTTTGTTTTTGTAGGTCTTTTCCTTCTCTTGTGTTTCCTGCCTAGAGAAGTTCCTTTAGCATTTGTTGTAAAGCTGGTTTGGTGGTACTGAATTCTCTTAGCTTTTGCTTGTCTGTAAAGGTTTTAATTTCTCCATCAAATCTGAATGAGATCCTTGCTGGGTAGAGTAGTCTCGGTTGTAGGTTTTTCCCTTTCATCACTTTAAATATGTCCTGCCAGTCCCTTCTGGCTTGCAGAGTTTCTGCTGAAAGATCAGCTCTTAACCTTATGGGGATTCCCTTGTATGTTATTTGTTGCTTTTCCCTTGCTGCTTTTAATATTTTTTCTTTGTATTTAATTTTTGATAGTTTGATTAATATGTGTCTTGGTGTGTTTCTCCTTGGATTTATCCTCTGTGGGACTCTCTGCGCTACTTGGACTTGATTGACTATTTTCTTTCCCATGTTAGGGAAGTTTTTGACTATAATCTCTTCAAATATTTTCTCAGACCTTTTCTTTTTCTCTTCCTCTTCTGGGACCCCTATAATTCGAATGTTGGTGCATTTAATGTTGTCCCAGAAATCTCTGAGACTGTCCTCAATTCTTTTCATCCTTTTTTCTTTATTCTGCTCTGCAGTTGTTATTGCAACTATTTTATATTCCAGGTCACTTATCTGTTCTTCTGCCTCAGTTATTCTGCTATTGATTACTTCTAGAGAACTTTAAATTTCATTTATTGTGTTGTTCATCATTGTTTTTTTGCTCTTTAGTTTTTCTAGGTCCTTGTTAAAGGTTTCTTGTATTTTCTCCGTTCTGTTTCTAAGATTTTGGATCATCCTTACTATCATTACTCTGAATTATTTTTCAGGTAGACTGCATATTTCCTCTTCATTTGTTTGGTCTGGTGGGTCTTTACCTTGCTCCTTCATCTGCTGCATATTTCCCTGTCTTCTCATTTTGTTTAACTTACTGTGTTTGGGGTCTCCTTTTCGCAGGCTGCAGGTCTGTAGTCCCGTTGTTTTTGGTGTCTGCCCCCAGTGGGTGAGGTTGGTTTAGTGGCTTTTGTAGGCTTCCTGGTGGAGGGGACTGGTGTCTGTGTTCTAGTGGGTGGGGCTGGATCTTGTCTTTCTGGTCAGCAGGGCTGCATCAGGCAGTGTGTTTTGGGGTGTCTGTGAACTTAGTATGATTTTAGGCAGCCTCTCTGCTAATGGATAGGGTTGTGTTCCTGTCTTGCTAGTTATTTGGCATGGGCCATCCAGCACTGGAGCCTGCTGGCCATTGGGTGGAGCTGGATTTTAGTGTTGAGACAGAGATCTCTGGGAGAGCTCTCACTGATTGATATGTGGGGCTGGGAGGTCTCTGGTGGTCCAATGTCCTGAACTTGGCTCTCCCACCTCGGAGGCTCAAGCCCGACACCAGACTGGAGTACCAAGACCCCTGTCAGCCACATGGCCAGGTACGTGGGGATTTTCTTGCCTTTCTGAGGTCTTCTGCCAGCATTCAGTAGGTGTTTCTGTAGGAGTTGTTCCACATGTAGATGTATTTTTGATGTATTTGTGGGGAGGAAGGTAATCTCCACGTCTTACTCCTCCTCCATCTTGAAGGTCCCCCTGCAATAGGAGACTCCACTGAAGATCCCAACCTCCGCAAGAGCTAGAGGTGCAGAGGCACTTTTTTCAGAGGGTTTGCAGCTTGCTTTTTTTTTTTTCCTTTTCCTTTGTGCTTCATGCTTATTCACAGGGTGCTTCATGCCGAGGCCTTACACCCAGCACTCCAGATTAGAGTGCCTAGTGAGAAATGGCTGTGCTGACACCTCAGCTTGGTGGGCCAGGCACCCATGGGGATTTTATCTGTATGTCTCTAGTACCTAGGCTGGCACATCCTGGATGTACAATAAAGTTTTGTTGAATGGAATTTCACACTGTTAACATATGAATCATTTCCTTTTTTAGCCTCAGCTTTGTGAATCAGCTCTGCCTCTCAGTTATCCTCAGCACCCTTCTTCTGGAATATGTTTTTAACTGTAGAGAGCATAAGAGCAAACTTTCCAGCAATGGGAGGACTCTTCACATTCAACTCTAGTTAAATCAGCAACATGTAAGTGGGCCTCAGAATTACTGAGGCCAGTGTCACCCAGCTTCACAAAATGTGTTTTATTTCTTCAATCAGGACATCCATGACATGTTATAGGCATAGCGCCATTCTCCCAGAGAAGGAGCTGCTGCCCTGAGTTTATAAATTTCTGTTCCCCTTATCTATCACTACAAATCAAACCACCCTAAACCTTACTAATCTCTCGTGGTCATGAATCTACAACTGAGGCCAGGCCCAGCAGGGACAACTCATCTTATTCCATGTGAAGCCTGGGGCATCTGGTGAGACTGGCTGCGGGGACATCTCCCTCCTCCTGCATCTCAGGGCCACTCTGTGTGGCCTCTGCCTGTGCTCTTTCTAGCCCGGTAGGCTCACAGTTGTTAGACATCTTTCATGGCAATTTGTTTCGCAGGGTGAGTGCTCCAAGACTCCCAGGCTGAAGCTCCATGTCTTCTTATCACTTGGTCTCAGAATTGCAGAACATCATTGCCACCGCATTCTATTGATCAAGCAAAACACTAAGCTCAGCCCAGATTCAAGGGAATAGAAATTAGACTCTCTGTCTCAATAAGATGAGTAGCAAAGAGTTTGAAGCCATTTTTAATTTACCACAATACCCAAAGCCAAAGAACAAGTAAAGCATCAATTAAAATGGACATTGGGGTACAGAATGTGGTTATTTAGAAACTCAGGACAATAGAAGACCCATACGATATGAGAAGACCTGAACACAGAAGAAGGGACACAGCAAGAGTCCAAGGAAAGAGCTTAAGGGCTACTCCTCTGAGCTTCACATTTGTCTGTGAGATTTTCTCATAATGAGAAAAACAATGAAAGCCAACATTTACTAAGTATTTGCTATACATTTTCTCTTTTAAGAGGTTTAAATTTACTAACTCATTTAATCCTCTTAATTGAAAACTGGAGCCCTATGAAGTCAAATAACATAAGCCACATAGCTAGAAAGCTGTGGAGCTAGAATTCCAGCTTTGATGGTCTATCTCCAGAGCTGATGTGTTTAAGGCCATCCCATATAGCTTTCTATCAATATTTCTAAGATCGAGGACATTTTCTCCACACATGGGCCAATGTGTGGAGAGAGCATCTTCTCAAGCTTTGGGTCATGTCTTAGTCTTTAACTTAAACAGAGATTTTTATCACATTTATCTGGGATAAGGCCTGAGCATATATACTTCCCAGATGATTCTAAAGGGTGGCCAAGGTGAAAGATAACTGGGCTAAGCCACACTCTCTGAGACCCCACATTCCAAAAGTTAGCCCTGGTTTTGATTTGATTTGATCATGACACCGAGGACCCTAACTTAAGTTAGGCTTACCAAGTGAGTGAAGCTAGTGCTGTACTTGCATGTGAATAGGTGAATCTCTCCCCCCACCTCTCCTCCTCTGCCTTGCAGCAGTTCATTTCTTGCTCAGCACCTTCTCCAGAGCCTGGAAGCCCCATGAGAACAGGGACTGTGTCTGACTTGTTCTGCACTCCACCCCCAAGCATCTGACACACTTCCCGGCATGTTGCAGACACCTAGTAAAGAGGTGTTGAATTAACAAGCAGATGACTCACTAGCACTTGTCTACAAGGGTCTGTGTGATGGAAAAAGCAAGGACTTTGGAGTCAGGAAGACCCAGGTCATAATCGCAGTTTTAAATTTCAAGAGAGTTTCAGGGATGCTCTAAAGTGTGTTAGACAAAAATAACATCAGGATTACCTTGCAAAGTCTTTATAATGGTGCCTCGAGTAAGGCTAATACAGCCAGTATTTCTTCCAGAAACAGACCTCTGTTTCTCCAGTTGAGCAATAGACCAACATGGCTTGCATTTCAGAGACAAGTCATAAGAAAATAGCTACCTTTAAATCCTGGAATCATCCTCAGCTTGGCACGTTACTTCATCTCTGAGCAGCACACGGGGATGGAGACCCCCTGGGCCAATAGCAGTCACAGCTCCCTGAGGGTGGAATGAGAAGATGAATGGCCTGCACCACTTAAATTGTGTATGAGTGTCATTTTTATTACATATTTTATATTAATATACAATTTTAATATGTTGTTATTTTAAATTTTGTTTTATTTCATTTTATTTGCCTTCATGGACATCGAATGCTCAGATAAATTCCCAGTTTGTTCTTTGTCAAGCAATATGGCAGATCTGGTCTGAAAACAAAACAAGAAAGGGAGAAAGGGAACCACGGGAACTGTAAGAAAGAGCAAAGGAACCAGCACAGGACAAGAAAACAGAGACGTGCTTTGGACAGCGCACTCTCTCTTTTCTGATTTGCTCCGACAAAACTCCTTTGAGAATTCTATCCTGTTTTCTCCATTTAATTAACAAAATGCTCTTGCAGTGTTAATATATGCCAGGCACTATTCTAAGTGCTTTGTAAATATTATCGCATTCAATAATCATAATACCCCCATGAGGATATTATTACTCTCCTTTTACAGAGGAGGAGACTGAGGCATAGAGAGGCAAAATCATTGGTCCAAGGTCACTAGCTACTAAGAGCCAAAGCTGGGACTCCATGCTCTTTACTGCGACTCTAAGCTGGCCCCCATTTTCCACACTGGCATTGCCCTGGACCCTCACCGTCTGTCACACGCTCCATTCACTGCTTCCGTACTGATCTCCTGTCTTCCGTCTCCTCACCCTCAATCCATCCTATAAACTTCCATTCTTCCCATGGTCTAATGAACCTGCTTAAATGCCAATCTGAAGATGCAGCCTCTACTGTCATACCTAGAGCAGGATTTGCCTAATTAAATTTCTCAGAACTAACATTACAGGATATGGGACAAGCTTTTCTGGGAAATGCTGTATGCGTGTCTTCTTCTTGGGGAGGGAGGCCTCGTATAGGGGTGGGGGAGTGGGAGATACACACTACTGGGTGTAAGACAGACTCAGGGACATATTGTACAACACAGGGAATATAGCCAATAATTTTTAATAACTGTAAATGGAGTGTAACCTTAAAATTTGTAAAAAAATAAAAATGTATTTTAATAGAGGTGCTGTGGAGCCTCAGAGCAAAGAGCTCACCTTAGTTTCACCCAGCATTTCCCAAATTCACCGGAGTGCAGACCATGTTAGTTAGTGCAGATAGTGTTAGTTTCAGGTGTACAGCATAGTGATTCAAGATTTTTTTGCAGATTATATTCCATTATAGGTTATTATAAGATATTGGGTATAATTCCCTGTGCTATACAGTAAATCCTTGTTGCTTATCTATTTTATATATAGAAGCTTGTGTCTGTTAAATCCCCTACTCCCTGTCTCCCTTTCCCCTTTGGTAACCATAAGTTTGTTTTCTATGTCTGTGAGTCTGTTTCTATTTTGTATGTATTGTTTTTTAGATCCCACATATAAATGATACCATATAGTATGTGTCTTTCTCTGTCTGCGTTATTTCACTATGCATAATGTTCTCTAGGTTCAACCATGTTGCTGCAAATAGCATTATTTCATTCTTTTTTATGGCTGAGTAACATTCCATTATATATATATATATATATACACACACACCACATTTTCTTAAGCCATTCATCTATTGATGGGTACTTGGGTTGCTTCCATGTCTTGGCTATTATAAATAGTGCTGCTATAAACACTGGGGTGCCTGTATCTTTTTGAATTAGAGTTTTTGTTTTTTCCAGATATATACCCAAGAGTGGAATTGCTGGATTATATGGTAGCTCTATTTTTAGGTTTTTCAGGAACCGTCATGCTGTTTTCTGTGCCATCTCCTTTCTTTCCTCTGTGCTTTGCTTCTGTCATTTCCTCTGCCAGGAATGCCCCCTCCTTTCTCCCCGGTAAACTCCTAATCATTAAAAAAACCAGTTCCAATATTGCCCCCTCTCCACAGCCTTTCCCACTTGGCCCACTTTCCCTCACTGCACAACATGTTTAATACCAATCTCCTCTGGCTCCTCAGAGATCTTTATCATATCACTGTTTCTTTTAAAGCTATCATGTTTCTATTACTCTTCCTTTATCTATTATATCACTTTTTTAAAAAAGCCATAATTATTGAATATGCAGTATATGCTAAGCTCTGTGCTAAATATCTTATGTGAATTTTTTCATTTATACTTCATAAAACCTTTGAATTAGATATTATAATTGTTGTTGTTATTGTTTCTATTATTTGCATTTTAGGGAAAAGGAATCTGAGGTTCAGAGAAGACATAAACCTAAGGTCACTTAGCTCATCCATCATTGGATTTGAACCCAGGTCTTCTTGGGAACCCATGGGATTCATGTTAATTCCACCTGTCGGTCTTCTTCCCTGTAATGTGATGTTTAAGAGCACAGGCCCTTCTTACTCATTTCTCTACCCTTAACTTCTAGCACAGGACCGAAGAAGAATGTAATAACTACTTGTTTCATAAATGAACAACTATGGGTGGGAAGTGATCCAAGTGAGACTCCCCAGGCTTAACAATTCTTTCCCCCTGACCTCCACCCCATCAAGTGAGACCCTTCTGTCTGACCTTTACCCTCTGACCACAGAGAGAAGTAACCTGCAGAATGTTGGCTCCACAGCCCTCATCAGAGAAGGGATGAGCTTTGGGTCTCAGATATTTTGCTAAGACTGTTAAAGTTAATATTTATCAAGTATCAGTACTTCCAGTGTGCCAGGTACTGTTCTAAGTGTTTTTCATGCATATTCATTGTTCCCATCCTAATGTAGGTGCTGTTATGACTCCCATCTTATAGATGAGAAAACTGAAGCACAAAGAGATAAAGAGAGCTGCCCCAGCTCCCACAGCTAGTGAGTGGTACAGCCAGCATTCCAAGGCAGACAATCTGGCCCCAGAACCCACCCTCTCACTCACTACTCTATACAGCCTCCCAACAGCCCATGCAAAGAGAAAATAAGAACAACACCCAGATAAAAAAATGAAGTTTCTGTTCTGTTTTGGAATTTGGGTGGTCAGCTGACTGATTTCCTCAATGGATCTATTACTGGCTTGACCGCATTTCCAAGGAACCCCACTGAGGTGGGTCCCCTGATCAGTGTGAGATTATATTAAACAACAGGGTGATGTCTCTCCGTGTCTCTGTCTCTTTCTGTCTCTGATTCTTTCTGTCGCTCTCTTTCTGCTGACCCCCTCAAGCCTTTCTGTTCTTTCTCCCTCTTTTTATCTCTTTTTCTCTCTCTGACTCCTTTCCCAGTCCCATAGCTCAACACACACCCTTAATAACTTGGGAGATTCACTCCTTAAAAAAAAAAAAAAAAAAAAAAGAATTTAGGCTTTACAAGCAAATTTATTTTGGTAGAAGTGGGTGGGAGGAAATCTGCCTGTGTTTGTGGAGGGATTATATTGGAGGGGCAGAAACAGGGAGACATGTCAGGGGAAATGCAGCCTCCGGAGCTGGAATGAGCCTGTAGCCAATTGGATAATAACTGTGTCATTTATTACCTTATTGTCTCAATTGTGTCTTTTGAATTTCCTGACTCTTAATCCAAGAAATCTCTTCTCAATGCTCAGGTAGTAAATTATTTATCTGCCTTTCTTCCTCTTTCAGTAAACCTCGTCTCCCTGTGGGAATGCTGCAGTTACTAGCAACTTGCCCCAGACAGAGCACTGTAGAGCAGAGCTGGGGCGCTTAACCCTGAGCCTTCCCAGGGAGGTCAAGTCACGATGATCAGTTCCAGGAAGGCTGTGCTGAGTGGTAAGTAAGAGCCCACACTTTAGAACCAGACTGTAGATCCAGATTCCAGCTCTGCCTCATACAGACCATGGGTTCTGGGATGAGTAACTCGATTTTCTCATCTCTAAAATGGGAATGATAATAATCTCCAACTTGTAAGGCTGTGAGGATTGTATGTATTACATACGAACTGCACTTAGAAGAGTTCTTGGCACATCGTAAATGCTTTGTAGTGTTTGCTTTTGCTGTTATTGTGATTCTTATTGGTAGAAGGAGTAATTGTTGGTGAGAAGGGCTGGTTAACAGGGAAAGAATTCTCTAAAAACTTTCCATTTATTTTTATTGACCCTCCTTGGTTTTACCTCATCAAACATTTCTTGATCAGTGTCTGACTTAATGCTGAGGATTCAAAAAGAAATAAGACCCCAAATTAAATAAATAAGTAAATAAATAAGAGATAGATAAATAGATAGATAGATAGATAGATGATACATACATACATACATACATACATACATACATACATACATAGAGGCTGTCCCATCACCCAGAGGGTTAATCCTCCTTGAGAAGTTGGGCATATTAACAGGCCACTCCAATAAAGTGTGTTACCTGCTTAGATAGACGAATGCAGAGCATTCAGGGACACCTCATTGAGAGGAGAATGTCCAGTCTCAAAGTACACCAAAGATGAATAAGATGGGAGTAGGTGAATTGAGGTAGGAATGGAATTCCAGGGTGAGATCATGACATGAGCACAGCATGGTACAGGAAAATAGTCCACTGTCAGTGAGGCGCTAAAACCATGAGATATTGTCAGATCACAGCAGAGAGTTTAGGAGATGAGGCGGGTACGTGGAGGGCCAAATCATGGATGGAGTGACAAATATTCTTGGAATTTAACTTGGTTTGTTCCAGGAAAAATCCCAAAGAAACTCACAGTTCTTATCTCAGGTAATAAAACCTCAGATAAATGGTTTCCCCATTCATATCCTGAAAAGAGCTCTCTCTCTCTCTCTCTCTCTTTTTAATATCTTTATTGGAATATAATTGCTTTAAAATGTTGTGTTAGTTTCTCTTGTACAGCAGACTGAATCAGCTATAAGTATACATATATCCCCATATCCCCTCCCTCTTGAGCCTCCCTCCCACCCTCCCTATCCCACCCCTCTAGGTCGTCACAAAGCATCAAGCTGACCTCCCTGTACTATGCAGCAACTTCCCACTAGCCATCCATTTTACATTTGGTAGTGTATATATGTCAATGCTACTCTCACTTTGTCCCAGCTTCCCCTACCCCTTCTGTGTCCTCAAGTCCATTCTATACATCTGTGTCTTTATTCCTGCCCTGCCCCTAGGCTCATCAGTACCATTTTTTAGATTCCTATATGTGCGTTAGCATATGTTATTTGTTTTTCTCTTTCTGACTTACTTCACTCTGTATGACAGACTCTAGGTCTATCCACCTCATTACAAATAACTCAATTTCGTTCCTTTTTATGGCTGAGTAATATTCCATTGTATATATGTGCCACATATTCTTCATCCATTCATCTGTCAATGGACATTTCAGTTGCTTCCATGTCCTGGTTATTGTAAATAGAGCTGCAATGAATATGGTGGTACGTGTCTCTTTTTGAATTATGGTTTTCTCAGGGTATATGCCCAGTAGTGGGATTGCTGGGTCCTATGGTAGTTCTATTTTTAGTTTTTTAAGGAACATCCATACTGTTCTCCATAGTGGCTCTATCAATTTACATTCCCACAAACAGTGCAAGAGGGTGCCCTTTTCTCCACACCCTCTCCAGCATTTATTGTTTGTAGATTTTTTGATGATAGCCATTCTGACTGGTGTGAGGTGATACCTCATTGTAGTTTTGATTTGCATTTCTCTAATGATTAGTGATGTTGAGCATCTTTTCATTTGTTTGTTGGCAATCTGTATGTCTTCTTTGGAGAAATATCTATTTAGGTCTTCTGCCCATTTTTGGATTGGGTTTTTTATTTTTTTGATATTGAGCTGCATGAACTGCTTGTATATTTTGGAGATTAATCCTTTGTCAGTTGCTTCGTTTACAAATATTTTCTCCCATTCTGAGGGTTGTCTTCCAAAAAGAGCTCTCTTGAGAAACAATAGATCATTCTCAGTGGCTATAATTAGAAGGTGATTACTTTACCCCAGTAGGGAAGTCCATTCCCAGCTTGGGCCTGGCTTGGACTTGGAGAGAGGATTCTGGATGTTCTCGTTATCTATTGCCACCTAAAAAAACACTCCAAAATTTAGTGGTTTAAAGCAAAAATTTATTATCATGTTTCGTGATTCCATGGATTGACTTAGCTCATCTAAGTGATTCTCACTTAGTGTTGCTTGTGAGATTGCACTTGAACGTTGGCTGGACTACAGTCATCTGAACGCTCCACAGAGTTGAATGTCCAAGATGGCTCATTCACATGGCTGGGAGTTGATGCTGGCTGTTGGCAAGAAGTTCAGTTGGGCTATTGACCACAGCCTTTCCAGATGGCTGTGACTTCTCACAGCATGGTGGTGAGTTCCAAAAGGGAACCAAGTTTTTGCTTAGGCTGTAAGCATTCTAAACAGCCCAAGCAAAAACTGCAAAGAAGTCACACTACATCAGCATTAATGCTACCATATCCTCTTCGTCAAAGCAGTCATAGGGCTCACCCAGATTCAAAGTGGTGGAAAAATAGACTCTACCTCTTGATAGAGGAGTGGCAAGAATCCATTGTAGAAGAGCATATAGGATGAGAGATATCACTGTGACCATCTTTGGAAAATACAATTTGTCACACTGGCACAAGGAAGACACTTCTCAAGAATGTGTTAAGAATACATTCTCATTAAGAATATGTGCTTGGAGTGGCCATGGTGTTCCAGGCAGGGAGAGGAGCCGGAACTCACTGTGAGAGTAAGTCAACCCTTCTGAGGGCTCTTGCATGGAGGAAAGAGCATTGGGCTAGGGGACCAGAAACATGGGTTCGAGTCTAGCTGTTCTACTTATTAGCTGAGTGGACTTCAGCTAATTACTTCCTTCTGAACCTCAATTTCCTTGTCTGAAAAATGGGAACATGTAAAAAGTAATCTCAAAAAATCCTGTTTTAGAGACACCTGGGATTGCAACTATACTATAAGGGGTTTGTTTCCCCACAACTGTGTCCAACCTCATTAATTCTTTTATTAACTGGCTCTCTTTATGGAGGTAGTGTGACCATAATAGCCCCAGTTTGTCCAGAACAGTCATGGATTAAGCCTTTTGTTTCAGTGCAATTATGAATAGCACCCCCTTTCACTCTGAAAATTGTCAGTTTGGATGATAAATTATATGGTCATCCTCGCAATAGGGCACAGGTTAATGGCTGTTACCCTCTGTCATTACATGCTAACAATGGCCTATTTCAATACTGGAACTTCATTAGGGATGAGTACTAAATCTCAGTCTAGATTCTTCTGATTGTAAGCAACAGAATTCAGTTTAAACTAACTTAAGCCAAGAATGGAATGTGTTGGATAGATACTAAAGTATCTTGCAGAAGTTAAGGACAGTGAAGCCTCTGAGGGTCTGAAACAAGGGAGAGAAATGTTGTCAAGTGCCCAGGCAATACTATCTTTAAGTCTCTGAGTTTGTGTTTTCTTTCTTTTCTGACTGGCTTTCTCTGCTTCTTCAAGTTCATCATGACCAGAAGATGGCTATCTGTGGTTACCATTTGTTACCCTCACTTACAGCCATACACAGAGACTAACTTATTACCAATTCCAAATTCCTTGAAAAGAAAATGTGATTAGTCTACCCCTCATCCATTTTGCTAGGAGTGGGTGAAGGACAAAGAAGGCACTTGGGGCCCACCCAATGGTATAGAGGAAACTCAGAGAAAATGGTTGTTAGTCCAGGTCCTGCAAAAAGTAGATGCCAAGACTAGATTAAATAAGGTAAACTGTATGATGGGAAATGTTTGTGAGACAGAATGGAAAGGGAGCCAGGAGAGAGCCATCAGATGTAAATATGATCACAAGTGAAGGGGAGAGGGAAGGAAGGAAGGAAGGGAGGGAGGGAGAGAGGGAGAGAGGGGAGGGAAAGTGTCTTAGACTGGTTCTAAGTCCAAGTTTGAAGTTCCAAGGAGATTTCAGCAAGGCTACTGAGGAGTCCTCATGCCAAAGTTGCTCATCAGGGGAGATCCATGTCTACCAGGAAGAGGTCTACCTTAGTATCTCTGCTGGACTCAGTCATTGGATAGAATTAGCCTTTGGGAGGAGATGTCTTAGAAAATACGGCAATGCATTTCAGAGCTCAGAGCTCAGCAGCTTAGGCCTTTAGTTGACCATACTATCATAGGTGAACATCTGAGAGGCGCACTCCCATGGTCACAACAATGGTCATGAAGAACAGAGTGAATGCCCAATAGATGTCTAGTGGAGCTAATTCCCCACAGTGACTCAGAGGTCACCCAAAGCTTGAGTCAAATTTTCTATTCTAGACCAAATGAGAAGGCAAGGGAAGTAATAGAAAGCAGAAGAATGAGACTGGAAGCTGGAACTGGGAAACTCTAAGATCAGTCATACTTTCATTCAACAAATATCTATTGACTATGTGCTACATGCAGACAGTGTTCCAAGTTCTTGGAAAACAGTGAATGAGGCAGGGATTCTGTCTACAGCCTAATGAGAACTTAATGGACCAGAGAGACAATGACAATATTCTATGAGAAGTGTTATTACTGGAATTAAACACAAGATGCTGACTTCACAGGAGTTGGACACTTAACCTTGATGAATATTGGGCTATCAAGGAAGGTTGATGGGAACCTAAACACTGTGTAGTCTAACTCTACCCTCATGTTACATCTGAGGTTGGTAAAGCGTCTTGTTCACAGTCAGGTCATTTTGATGGCTATTGAGGGAGTTTTAGAACTCAGGACTCTTGAATTCTACCTTATCTCTATACTCTGCATCTGATGGCAATTAATTATTGTCAGCCCTAGGAAGGCATCCATTCCTCCCAGCAGAGCCAAGGGTTGTTATTATTTGCTTTCAACCTATCAACAACAATACCAAAAATATAGATGATTAAAAACCAGGCTGATGATGCTGCCTTTTAGAACTCTTTGAGGGTTTCTGAACAATCAGGAAACTTTAGCCTGCATTTTCAGAATATGCTGTCAGGGAAGGTCATCTGAATCATATCCATCAAATGTTGGGGATGACTAACTGTCAAACAAACATCGCTTTAAAGAACTGGTCTTTATAAATACACAAGAAAAAATCACTTCTGTTGCTTTTGAAAGTGTTCTTCATTTCCTCTACTTCCCCTTCTGGCCCTCGCTCTGAGCCCCTCCCCCCAAACAAAAGGCCCGCAGAAGAGGTACATACACACCTCCTAGCTGCCCACAACTTGACTGGCTTCAGGTACCCAGGATCCCCCAGAGCAGCTGCCCTCCCCTCATTTTGTTCTTCTCTGGCCAGATCAGGGCTGACTCACTAAAGCCTGAAGGCTTTGCCTCCTCAGGGTTATGGCCAGTGGGAAAGGGAAAGAGCTGCACTCTGGGACCAGCGGGTAATTAAAGATATGCATGTAGCTCAACAAGTGGCTTTTGCACTGAAAAGGTCTTCAGTCAATTTAGGCCAAAGAGTGAAAGTTCACAAAGACAAGCCTGGAGGCCGCCTTTTCCTTTACTGGATCATCAGCAGAGAGAGGGTCTTCCAGGCCCTTGCATTGGGTACACGTTCTTCCAGACTCTTCTTCTGAGTGGTTTCTTTACCTGAAATTCTCCTTGATAGAAGGAGGGGGTTGCAGAAACAGCCCAGCTTACTCATCCTCCAGCCTTCAGGTAAGCTTTGTTCAATTTTACCAGAAAAATATACACGCTAAAGGAGTAGCACCAAAGGTCAAATTATGGCATCTCTTTGGAATATAACTTCAGGAGCAAAAACCAATCAAATGAACATAAACAAGCAAATCCCCCCTCTTTTGGCCTAAAATAGCACACCCCTCTCCTCCCATATCCACCTTTAAAAAAAATTGTATATTCTTGTGTAAAATTCAGAAACAAAGGAAGAAAAGCCTTTAATTCTTCCCTCCCTTAGATTTTCACTGCTAACATTTTGGTGTATATCTTCTCATACTTTTTTTGCCTAGGCCAAATATGTACAAACATATACACATACATACTTTTAGAAAAATTGATCTGGAGGACAATTCCATGTTAATATATTTTTATACTATTATTCTTGAGGGATATGTAATATTTCTTTATACAGATATACCATGAATAATTTGACCAATCATCTATTGGATATAAGTAGGTTGTTTCCTATTTTCAGGAAAGCCCACTTGAACTTCACCCCAAGTCCCTCCTAGTATGGCGGAAGTTTAGTTTAGCAAAATGGAAAAAGGTTGGCTACTTTCCTCTAAATTGATATAGTTCTCAACTAGGGGTGATTTTGCCCTCCAGGGTACATTTAGCAATGTCTGGATAAATTTTTGGTTGTTGAAACTAGAGGACTATGGCTGGCATCTGGTGATAGAGACCAGAGATGTTGCTAACCATTCTACAATGTATAGGACAGCTCCCTACGACTGAGAATTATCCAGTCTAAAACATCAATTGTACTGAGGTTGAGAGACTGATTTGATCTAATTGTAGTTATAAACTTCAGTGAGCTGTCCATTAGATCTCCATGCTAGTCCCTTTCTTCATGTTTCTTATCGCCACCTTTTCACCTCAATTCATCAAATACAAATAGAACATTGCGCTGGACACAGAAGTGGCAAAGAGACAGCTCCTTCCGTGCACTGAATCACACCTTGCCTTGCAAAAGCTCTTTTTCCAGATCAGTGGAAACTGCTTTTCCTTATCCATGTTGCTCTTAGCAACCAAACTCCCAGTCGTTATTCAGTGACTCACTCTGCAGTCATGTGCTTTTGAGCTACATGGTCCACCTGAGAGCCACGCCATTCTCTATCCTGGCCTCCAGAAAAATTCCAAGACCTTGGCTTTCCTTACTAGTTACTCTATTCCCCATGTTGGCTTAATTTACCCTGTTTCCCTCTGTAATGGGGACTCTAATTTCTACCCTCCCTTCTTCCTCTGAAGGTGTCAATGGTCAGATGCATCCTTGCCCCCTCCCCTTCTGAGAATTCCGAGTCCACTCTCCTGTCATTGGCTAATCCTTCCACATGTGTCTTGGACTGCACCCCTTCATGCCTCTTTACAGCCATTGCCTCAATGCTACAACTTTGCCCACTGCAGCATTCTCAGGGGTCCTCCACTAAAGCAAAACTACCTCTTTTTATATTCCCTCCCCTTCCATGGTAAGGGAGCCAGGAGAGAGCCATCAGATGTAAATATGATCACAAGTGAAGGGGAGAGGGAAGGAAGGAAGGGAGGGAGGGAGGGAGAGAGGAGAGGGAAAGTCCCCTTCCATGCTGGACCGGGTTTTGTCAACTTGGCTGAGACTGGTAGCCATGTTTCCCAGGATTCTCTTCCTCATATGGCTCTGGTCAATTTTTGCCAGTCTAGGAACTGACATAAAATTTGGAAGGCAGAGGTGAACCAGAAGGTTGCTGCAGCTAGGCATGTTGACAAAGGAATAGATGCAGAAGTGCTCAGTGGACGCCAGCTGTTCTAGCTCACCTTATTGGCTACTAACCCTGCTGACCAACAAATTTCCCAGGACCCCCAGGAGGCCACAGAGCCAACAACTATCCCAGAGACAGCAGTTTCCACAGAACTCTCCATGAGCTTCCCTTTGTGGCCCCAATCAGAAGCAACCAGACCCGCTTCTAGGATTGCCCTGCCAGTTCCAACTTGTCCACCTGCACTGGTTCTTTAGGCAGTTTGTTTAGTGACTGCTTCTCTGACCCTCCAACTCCCTCCTTCCCCAGCTCCTCCCACATTCATATAGGGACAGACTTCTGTCATAATTTCCACAGTACTCATAGTGGCTCTGTTTTCCTGAGTGGACCCTGTCTGATAAACTTGCACCGACCATCTTCTTCAAAGAGTGGTCTATGCTCACTGCTTCTCAGACCTCACTCCATAATCACTCTAAGCTCCTGGTTCTGGTCTTCTCCTCCAACTACTGTTACCAAAATCACCATCAGCCTCCCGTTTGCTAAAACTGAGGGACACTCTACAGTTTGACTCGTACCTTGTACCTTTGCAGGCTCCGACCCTAATATTCTCTCTCTTATTCTTAAAGGTCTCTTATTTTTGGCCTCCATGAACTCACTAATAGCAGGCTTCCTTCCTCTCCAAATGTTCCTTCTCCATCTCCTTTATAGATTTTCTTCTACCAGACCCTTAAATGTTGATATTCCGTGAGATCCTAAAACTTTTCCAGTTTGGTATTGTCTCATCTCTAATTATCTCCTTTCAACTTCTTCTTCTTAAATAAGCCCTCTCACTCATAAGACTTCCTTCAATTACTACTTGTTTGCTGATAATCCCTAAACCTATGCCTCCAGCTCAGACTTCTGTCTCAAGTTTCAGTCTTCCATATCTTACTACTGATGGAGTAGCTCTCCTTGGATAATCTTGGCAGAAACCTAAATTTTTAGCTCTACTGGAAAGCTGAGCTCATTCCAGATCCCTCTTGGACCTTAGCATGGTTAATTCATGCCAAGGTAAATGAGGCTTTGACTGCAGGTACAGTCATATCCTCACCTCCTGGTCCTTGACCACTGCAGTAATAAATGACCCTGGGCAAGTTTGTTAACCTAGCTGGTTTTAGTTTCAGTATCTTTAAAATGGGGATAATGATAATACCTACTTCCTAGTTTGTTGTATTAGAAATAGTGCCATATAAACATTTTACAACTTGTTTAGAATTTTATGTAAATGGAATCATAAACTATGTACCTATGATTTTGAAATTCATCCTTGCTGTTGCATATATCAATAAGCCATTTCTGTAATTTTCTTTCTCTTTCCTTTTCTCTCTTTCTTTCTTTGTCTCTTTCTTTCTCTCTTCCAATTTCCTTCTCAGATTTTAATATCAGGTTCATACTGGCCTCATTAAAAGAATTGATCAGTCATCCCTCCTCCTTTATTTTTTGAAAAGATTTATGTTAAATGTGTATTATTTCTTCCTTAAGTGCTTAATAAAATTCAACAGCAAAATAAAAAAAGAAAGAAAGAAATAGTGCCGTATATTATGCTATGTAATTGTTTACTATCATGATATTATTATTATTATATTTTCAAATTTTACTGCTCTTCATGTCCACTGACATTGCCTTAGTTTAGGCCATTATTACTCTCAACTATTACAGGAGCCTCTTAACCAGTCTTAACTCCAATTTATCCCCATAAAACTCATCCTTCACAGGGTTGCCAGAGCAAGCTTCCTATGATGAATCTTTTCTATATAAAGCCTTTCAATGGCTCTCCACGACCTAAAGAATAAAGTGCACAGTCCTCCGTTTGTTTTACATAACCTAGCATGTTCCACCCTGATTTCTCCACTCTTACCTTCCCCGTGTATATCTCCTGCATGGTCTGTGGGTACTTAATGTTCTGTATCCTTGTTAAAAACACCTCCTCCTATGGCACCATCCCATCATCACTTCCCCTGTTTTAACTGAAGGACTCCAGTTTGAAGTTTATTTTATCATTATCCCCTCTGAAAGACTTTCCTTCAAACTTCAACCCATCCCCCTGAGGCCTATCACAGTCACCCCTTCTTATACACTCCCAGACCTTTGGTATACAGTTCTAAGAATAATGACCTCCCACATTAGACTGTGAGCTTTTCAAGGGAAAGGACAATGTCTTATGGATCCCTATATCCCTGAGTCAACTCAGTGCCTTCATAAATGGTGAATGAATGAATGACTGAGTGAAAGCCCTTTGGAAATTCAGGGAAAGTGTGGGGTGCTTTCAGGTAATGCTATCCAATGCTCATAGTGAGGACTAAGTCTTGACAGGGAAAGGCCCCTTCAGAGTAATGTTCAGTGGAATTTGTCTCAATACCATGCAAGATCAGGAAGATCTCATCCTGTTTCCTACCTGCATTAGCCAGCTGTAGCATTTCCCAGTTGTCAGTATTTGTCTCACTAATGTTTATGGGAAATTCTCTGGAAATGACCCCATGTAGCCACAAAGACAATTCACCTTCCACAACCAAACCCACATGGCTATGTAGTTTTTGCTTATTTATTTTCTGCTGGTAATAGTATTGACAACTGAGGTTAGGGTACTTCCAAAAATTAAAAACCAGTTATGGGTTGAGGTTTCCAGAGATCAGTTCAAAAATTTCTTCTTTTTTCCTACAGTGAGGCCTACCTCTCCCCTATTGGCTATAATGGCCAAGCACTTGCCCAATTCAGATTTGACCCAGTTATGATTGCTTGCCATCTCTCAGCCCCATGAAGACCACATCCAGGCAAAGTAAGCAAGGACCAGCCTTATTCCTAGTCATCACAGGGGTGAGAGTGAAGGGTCTTGCAGTATGAGTGGAAGGGTCTACAGGCATAATTTGCAAACCTCATAGTGCCTCTCAGTTGAGATATTCTGCCACTAGAAGGTCTTTGCTGATAATGCAAACATGTTCCTTGGAGGGAGTGCAGAAGAAGGGTGAAATGGTACCTTTGCAAAAAGAAATGAAGCTTGAGGACACTTTTAAAGGATAAAGTGCAGAGAAAGATCCTGGCAAGGAGAAGTTTGGAGAGTGGAGTGTGGACAGAAGATGGGAATAAGATCAGAAGTGGTTGGAATAGGAACTAGAAATTAGAAGACCATTTCAACATAGAATGACTTTTGTGCCCAGGTGGTTAGAAAAAAGAAAGCAAATGTCCACCAACTCCACTGGGACTACTGTGGTTTCCAGGTCATGGTGGTTGTATTAACAACAGCTAGCATTTTAGGAGCATGATATGTGTCAGGCACTATACTTACAAGTATTATGTCTTTGGATGCTCATTGCAACTTTATAAGGTAGGATTATGATTATTTCTGCTTTAAAGATGTAAAAATTGAAGCAAAGAATGGTTAGGGAACTAGCCCCGGGTCACACAGCAAGGCAACAATAAAGCCAAGTTGTAAACCCAGGGTGTCAAATGCCCAACTCAGCAGCTCTCAAGTGCTAAGCTCTACTGTAAATTGAGACTGGAGCCTAGTGGTGAGATAAAAGATCTCCAAGAAAACTGAGTCAAATCCCTCCACTGGCCCAACTATAGTTAGAACCTAACTATAGCCCTGCCATGCGTTCTCTCCCTCTAGCAACCAGCACACGACAGCAAACCCTTGCCTCTTCAAATAAAAGAAGTTAAAAGAGGGGTACAAGTGTTGTCCAGCTTTTTGCCCTGCTCACTCTGTTTTTTCTGGCTTTCTGAAATTTTGAGCTCTGCCTCAACCCATCCCCACTTCTCTTCAATGCTGGAGAGGCCAACTTGTCCCATTTTGCCCAAGACTTTCCCTGTTTTAGCACTAAAAAAATCCTTGGTACCAGGAAACCCCTCTGTCCAGGGCAAACAAGAAAAGCTAGTCACTCTACCCCCACTGTCTACTCCAATCCCTTGCCCTTCCTTCTACTTAATATGATCTGACTTCTTGTCCCTGGTTTGCCCATTTATTGGCAGACTTTGGTTCTACTTTCACCACCCAGAATGCACCTTCAAAATTCTATACAGAAAAATTCCAGTCTCTTAATATCTCTATAAACATATTCCCAGGATGTTAGGTATGTGAGTGTGTGTGTCCATACTTCTTTTTGCATAGCTACAATTCCTATGCATGCACCTGTGGTATTCCTCTGTTCTTGGTTAGCATTCTGTTCCCATTTTGTCCACAGACCCACATGAATTTAATGTGTCACACTACATCTTATTGATATTTCCAACTGGCTTATCCTTTTGTTGAGAACTTTGGCACTTCCACTGCACCATTCGCTCATGGTGCAGGGGAAAGAGTACTGGCCTTAGATGAAGAAGTCCCAAGAATTGATAACATTTACTAGCTCTGTTTTCTCGTGGGTAAAAGTGGATGATGAAACTATTTTCCTCGCTCAACTTCCTGAGCTGTTACATGGCTCCAATGGAATCATAAGTGTGAAAGATCCAGGTAAACTCTAAGTCACATTAAAAAGGATATTATTATATCATAAAAATATCACTGTAGAAGACAGGCAAAAAGAAGAAAATGAACAATCAAGTTTATTTCTTAAAGAAAAACGCATCAGTTGATACCATGGTATGAGTTCTTCTCAGTGTTTTTCTATGCATATAGAGATACATATTAATTTTATAAAAGCTCAATCCATATTGCCTTGTATCTTGCTATTTCTTATTTAACAAACTATTGTGAATGTCTTTCCATTTCATATTAATAAATACTAACCTACCTTATAATTGATAATAGCTGCTTAGTGTTTTGAAACATGGAAGTAGTATGATTTATTATAACAATACCATAATTTTGAGCATTTAGGTTATTTTAACATTTTCACTACTATAAACCATGTTAGAATGAATACTAACATTCATAATTAAGAATGAATACATTCTTAATTATTTCCTTAAGATACATTCCTAGAAGTAGAATTTCTGAGTCAAAAATCACAGCTTTGACATATGTTGCCAAATTTCCTTCTAGAAAGATTGTAGCAATTATCTATTTACACCAAAAGTTCATGTGGAGTTTATTTCTCTATACCCTTGCCAATACTAGATATTATATTTTTTGTTTGTTTTGTTTGTCAATTTGGTAGGACAAAAGTGACTTCTCATTATTGATTTAATATCATAGATCTTTTCATTGAGGGATACTTCCTGGTTTTGATTTCGTTTTTCTAATGGGGAGATCTATAATATTAAAAGGTCTAAAGTTTCCTCTGCCTATTTTGTGTTACTCCAATTACTTTAAGGAAATACATATTTACATTCAACTTTTCAGTGGTTACTCTCAAAATTTTAATATGCATATTCAAATATATTTTTCTAATGTGTAGAATTAGTAAGATTTATCTCCTCTGATAAGCTAAGAGCTTTAGCTTACTTTTACATTCCTCTGACTTTCCCACTTCCAACCCCCAATTCAGAAGGTTGTTTTCTAGCTATAGCTTTTCAGTCTATAATCCATCAACCCACAGTGAAGTTCTTATGGTCCATGATGAAACAGGATGAGCTGAGCTGTGAACAGGAGAGAGCAAATTACCACGCCAGTTATCTCAAAAGAGTCTATTAAAGCAAAATAAAGGAGACTTTATTATTTCATCATCTCATCTACCCAAAGTGTGTCAGTCAGTGTGATTCTCTGGAGAAACAAAACCAATAGAATATATATACGTGTAAGTTTATTACAGGAATTGGCTCATGTGGTTATGGAAGCCAAGAAGTACCACAGTCTGCTGTTTGCAAGCTGGAACACCAGGAAAGTCAGTGTTATAATTCAGTCCAAACCCAAAGGCCTGAGAATCTGGGGACTGATGGTGTAAGTCCCAGTTTGAGTCTGAAAGTCAAGAGCCCAAACTCCAGTGCCCAAGAGCAGGAGAAAATAGATGTCTCAGCTGAAGAAAAGAGGATGAATTTGTCCTTCCTCCACCTTTTTGTTCTATTCAGACCCTCAGTGGACTGGATCATGGCCACCCACATTCAGGAGGGTGATCTTCTTTACTCAATATACTGATTCAATTGATGCCAGAGATATCCTCACAGACACACCCAGAAATAATGAATTACCAGCTATCTGAGCATCCTTTAGCTCAGTCAAGTTGACACATAAAATTACCCATCATATAAGGGCATGAAGGAAACCAGGCATCCTGAGGGACTAGAACCAAGAAGTCAAGAACAATTGAGAACTCATTGTGCACTCTCTCCTCTTTTCAGTGCAACAGCTTCATTCTAAAATTTTTCTTTGTTTCCCAAACTTACCATACAGAAATCTCCATTGTGACTCAAGAGAATGCCCAAGATTGAGACTGGAATCTCTTTGTCCCAATTCCAAATTCCCAGGAAAGAGACTATAATTGACCTGTTTTGAGTCAGGTGACAATCCCTAGATAAATTAGCTACAGCTAAAGGTGGGAGTCACAGGGCAAGCATTTGGCTACCAACCTCTGTGGAGTGTGATCACCTTCCAGAAGAAAACTCACCTCAGTGGACATCCATCACAGAGCATAACCCCCAGGAAAGCAAAAGACAGTTGGAGTGCGAATGAGATGTAGAGGTCAACAAGTACATTGATTCTTATCTGAGTAGCTTTTTCAAAATACACCTACCTGGGCTCTACCCACACCTACTAAATCAGAATCTCTGGAGTAAAAAAAAAAAGGTAGATAATCCCAGCTAGATAAATCGAGGCCTATGGAAGAGAAATAATTTGCCTTGGGTCACTTAGTGATCAAAGATGCAACTGGGATTAGAACCCAGGATTCTTTCCAATAAAAGCTCATCTGTATCAACTGTGCCAAAGCCATACATGCATGAGCCAGGGCTTGGATGAGGTAGAGCACTGGGAAGTCCACATGCGTTCTTGCAAAAGGGAAATGAAGCTGGAAAAATGCAAACGTCCTGGGGATGCAAAATTGCTCCAGGAAGAAGAATTTTCCTAGATTTTATTATCAAAATGCTCTAAGCTTTTGTGGCTTTCCTAAGTCTGTACAGTCTGTTCTCTGGGCTCCAACCCATCAGCTATGGCTAAGGGAATAGAAGGATGTGGAGTGTTTGGCTTCCTTCATAAAAGCACAATCCCTGTTGCTAGGGCTGAAGGCCGTGGGTTTCGGCGTGAAAGTAGAAGTTCTTCTCTTCCACTCTCCAATATCTCTCTACTTCCTACCTATCAAATAATCTTTAACTTTTAAAAATGGGACCTTAAGTGCATAGAATTGGATTAATCATAATCAATGGTTCTTGACTCACTCTCACTATGTTTTGGTACAAGCATAGCCTTCTTTTACTTCTTACTTTGTTTGTTTTTAACAATAAAATAAGCCTCTCTGAGCCCACCACCCAACACAAACACCAGGAACTTGGCAATAACTTATATAAACCTGTGCATTCCTTCCCCTCTCATCTCCCCACCTCCCCACCTCCTTCTACCAAATATAGTTGCCAAGCTGAATTTTGTGTTCATCATTCCTTTGCTTTCTTTTCTTTTCTTTTTTTTTTTTTTTTTTTTGCGGTACGTGGGCCTCTCACTGTTGTGGCCTCTCCCGTTGCGGAGCACAGGCTCCGGACGCGCAGGTTCAGCGGCCATGGCTCATGGGCCCAGCCGCTCCGTGGCATGTGGGATCCTCCTGGACCGGGGCACGAACCCATGTCCCCTGCATCGGCAGGTGGACTCTCAACCACTGCGCCACCAGGGAAGCCCCTGCTTTCTTTTTTTTGTGGTTTTATCTCATCTATATATATTCCTAATAAGCATTTTTTAAATTTAGTTATTTTTAACTTTATAAAATGGCATTATACCATTTAAAATTTCTGGACTTACTATTTTTACCTAAAATTATATTGCTGAAGGGAAAAAGGGCCACTTCATAGCAGAGAAGCCTGGCAGGCACCATCTTAATCAAGGGATCAAAGTGAAATTAATCAGCAATGGAACAAATCAAAATCATGTGCTTGATAGGATGCAGTGAAGAGTACAGCATTGCTTCTGGGATATTCTTGCCAAAGATACATAACCTGAATCTAATCATGAGAAAACATCAGACAAACTCACACTGATGGACAGTCTATGAAATAACTCTGCTGTAATCTTCAAAAGTATAAAGGTCATGAAAGTCAAAGAAAAATTGAAGAACTGTTCCAGATGAAGGAGACTAAAAGGACATGATGACTAAATGTAACATGTGATTCTGAACTAGACTCTTTTGCTCTAAAAGGCATTTTGGAACAATTAATAAAACTTAAATGAAGTTTGAGGATTACATGGTGGTCAAATATTAATGCAATTTCTTGATTTTTGATGGTTGTACTGTGGTTATGTAAGAGAATGCCCTTCTATGTAGAAAATATACCCTAAATTATTTAAAAGTGATAGAGTATCAGACTGGCAACTTATTTTCAAATGAGTCAGAAAAAAAAGAAAGGCATTTGGACTGTACTTGCAAATTTTCTGTAAGCTTGAGGTGGCTTCAAAACAAACAAAGTAAAAATAAACACAAAATGTATATTACTAAGATCCACCCAGATTTTTGCATATCACTGTAATTCTTATAATTTGACTACTGAGTAATACTTCACCACAGTTCATTTATTGTCTGCCATTGATGGGAGGAGGAAATAAACCTGAGAGTTTAGGTGACCATCATCAAGTCATGCAAAGATTAGCCATCAGAGCAAATCATCAGCCCAAGGCTTTTGCTTCCCCAAGTCAGTGCTCCTCCCACCAGGTTGTATGGAAAAAGCTTAATGCTGTGATTATCATCAATAAAAAACCTTGATGGTAAACTGCACTCAATTCCTGATTGACCACAAAAGGGAGAGGGAAGGAGATCCTCATGAAAGTCAAAGAAAGATTGAAGAATCATCAGTAACCTAAATCAGGCTTAAACTATTCCACAGTAAAGCTCCTATTACCTGAAATGGGAAGGGTTGGGGAATCAAGGAGGAAGCAGAGTATGTGGGGTTCTAGACCCTGTTGCTATTCAACAAGAGAAGCAACTCTTCATTTTCTGAACCCCTTTGGATAGGAGAGCTCATTTCAGGTCCCTATTGCACCATAGCCATGTTTCACACATACCAGACAACCAAGCTTTGACTGCACGTGCAATGACAAATTGATCCAATCATTTGTCTAGGTCTAGAAAAGAGATAAAGCTTCTACCGGAATAGGAAGGCAGGTCAGTCAAGATTGCCCAGGGCCAGAAGATGGGAATGTGCAGTGTCAAAAAGACCAGTGTAGATGCAGTAGGTGATACAGTGTCTGGTACAGAATTAGGACAAAATAAATGTTGGGTACACTCCCTCAAACCCTCAGGAAATCATGAAGAAATTCAGGACAGCATAAGAGGGTGTTGTCTATTACTGGTGGCAAAGAAGCTAAGCTACAGGAAGCCCCAGACATTCACAGAAGTGGACCAGAACCTAGACTCTGCCCAACATCAGTAGGTCATTTTTAAATTTCTGATCATTATTTTTCTCATCTCCATATGAGAGAATTTAATCACTTGATCTTTTAACAACCTTCCAGTTCAGATATTCTATGAGTACTTCTATACAACACAGAATGGGACCAAAACTATCCAACTCTTCCAAAGGCCAAAGAACAGTCTTCCTCCTCCCCTTCCTCACACGGTCTCTGGATGCTCTGTGGAACTGTAATTTCCTCATCCAGGACACACACTACTTAGAGCACAGAGGATGCACAAAATCGAGTAGAATTTCCAAAGGTGGTCCTACAGACCACTAGTCTCTTCAAAAAAAAAAAAGCCTCATATTAATAGCAGAAAAGACCATTTACAATAGCAACAAAACATGAAATATCTAGAAATAAATTTAACAAGAAATCTGTGAGATCTTGGTAATAAAAAAATTTAAGCTCTTTTGAGGGATTCAAAAAGGCTTAAACAAATGGGGAAAAAAGCATTCTATTTTGTTGGACAGGAAGCTGCAAACTCAGAAGATGTCAATTCGTGGTAGGTAATCTACAAGATTAAAATAATCCCATAAATATACCAATTGGAAATTTTTTAAACAATCAGACAAGCTAGTTCTAAAGTTCATTGTAAAAATAAACAAAAATTTATAGTCAGGAAAATTCTGAAAAACAAGAGTGACAAGGGAACAAGCCCACCAGACATTAAAACATACTATAAAGCCTTAATAATTAAAACAGTATGCTATTGATGCATGAATGGAAAGTAATCCATGTAACAATTAAAAGTTTGGAAATAGACCTCCATACTCACAGGAACTTAATAAATAATAAAGAGTGGTATTTCAAATTATTGGAGGCAAGATGGGTTATCCAATAATTGTTGTTGGCACAAATGGTTGACCATATGGGAAAAAAATGGATGTATAAACCATGCTTTATCCCAGTATAAATTTCAAAAGAATCAACTGTTTAAATGTAAGAATGAAAACATAAAAGTACTGGGACTTCCCTGGTGGTCCAGTGGTTAAGAGTTCGCCTTCCAATGCAGGGGGTGAAGGTTCAATCCCTGGTTGGGGAGCTAAGATCTCACATGCCTCATGACCAAAAATCACAAAACATAAAACAGAAGCAATATTGTAACAAATTCAATAAAGACTTTAAAAATGGTCTGCATCAAAAAAAAAATATTTAAATAAAAAGTACTAAAAGAAACTGTGGAAGAATTCTTGTACAATTTCAGAGCAGAAAAAGCTTTTAAACTATGATTTTTTTAATCTAGATGTCTTTAAAAAGAAATTAATAATTTTGTTAACATTTAAAAAGTCTTGGACACCAGAATCAAAGATAAAAGGCAAAGAAAAAAATAGGAAAAATATTTTCAACTCATCTAAAAAAGGGCTAATTTCTGTAATACATTAAGAGCTCTTACAGATCAATAAAAACAGACCAACAATCCAACAGGAGAAGAGCAAACTTCATGAAGAATTCACAGAAAAGTAAATATAAACAGCTCTTAAATATATGAAAGAATGTTCAACATTGTTCTTAATAAGAAAAAAACAAGTTATTGCTACACCAAAAACATCATTCTTCACCTATCATTTTGGCAAATCTCCAAAAATTTGATATGGCACTCTCATACACTCTGTATTATATATACATTGATGTGAGGATTTCACTTCTTGGAATTTGTCTCACATATGTAAAAATATCTCTGTGTGAGATTATGTATTGCAGCAATGTTTCTAATAACTTAAAATTAGAAAAAAAATTGCATATTCACAAAAGATAGAACTGACACAGCCATGAAATTGTGTCATTAAAATATAAGGATGCTTTTTAATGTACTGACATGGAAAAAAATATTTGGTAAGAGAAAAATTAGGGATATACTGACTGGTGTTTATAATATGATACCATTTGTTTAGAAGTAGATAGAAAAATATATATATTTGCTATATACAAATAAAATATTTCCAGAAGGATATACAAGAAAGTAATGTTGCTTGTAGTGAGATGAACTGGATGAAGAAAATAAGATTCTTGAAGTGTATACCCTTTTATACATTCTGAATTTTGAATCATATGACTGTATTTCCTACTCAAAAATTAAGTTTATGAGACTTCTACAGAATTATCCTTTCTCTAAGAGATCCATAATGAACACTACCAAGATAAAGGCTCTGAGAAGTCCTATCTATAATAAATAAACTCTTTAACTGCTTATTCCAGCATTTCCCAAATGTATTTGATTCTGAAACTCATCCTACTTAATACTTGTGCACATCCTGTGGTGCCAGCTATAGTGGGAAACACTGTCTCAGAGCCTTGAACTGCTCAGGGTTGCCCCAAGCCCTATGTCCTGAATGGAGAGCCCTGCTCAAAGTATCCTACTTAAGAGAACTAACCCTTAAGGGAAATCCTATGCAGAGGGAACCAATTATAGTTTCATCTTAGCCTCTGGGTAAAATGGGAGAAAATCTCTTTCCCCTATCTACCCTCTCTTTTCTGAACCAAGGTAGAATTTTCAGCTGTGTTTTTTTTTTTAAAAATCAAATGTACCAGATCATTTGATAAGGAGAATGCACATATACCCTTTGGCTATGTGAGTTTATGTGTGTATAAATAAGGCATCAGGGGAGAGGGTTGTTAAACAACAAACATAAAGTGGCCAAGTAAGTGAACGTCCTTTTTTTCACGTTATAACCCAAAGGAAAAAGAAACATGACACTTCTAATAGTATTTCCATATTTACTTTCCCTGCTGTGCAAGATTTCCATATAATTTACACACTTGACATTCCCCTTGGAATTGGGCTTAAATGAGCTTTTCAGATTGAGAAGTCAACTTATTTTAGAGCGTGCCTAAATAGAGTCATTCTTTGGTGCCATTTGTGTTGACTCTCAAAGGGAG
The DNA here is from genome assembly GCF_964341445.2 of Mesoplodon mirus. NCBI lineage: Eukaryota > Metazoa > Chordata > Mammalia > Artiodactyla > Ziphiidae > Mesoplodon > Mesoplodon mirus. Next base: position 30,997,764 of record NC_138983.1, read on the forward strand.
ATTGTTTTCACCATTTGGAAAAGTCAATGTCAGGAAAAGCCAACTAGAGACCATTCTTGGCCCTAATTAAGAGCAGAAGGTCAGCAGAAGGGAGAGTGGAGAGCTTCCCAGAATCCTAATATAGCAGCTAAACTTCAGCAATGCAGAAGTAAAGAGGTCTTCTAATAAAGTGGTTCTCAAAGTGGTCCCCAGGCCAGCAGCATCAACATCACCAGGGAACATGGTAGACATTTTAGAAACTGAGTAATTCTAATGCAAACTAGACTCTGAGAACCATTGCTCTAGCAGAAGAGCCCCCAGTCATCATCCCCATGTAAGAGTGCTCAAGGTCCAAGAAATGCTTCCTGGGAATTTAGTTCTAAGTTTCTTTTAAGTCCTGGTTTAAGGATTTAGTGTTTAGCCCCATGTTAGCCATTATAATTTTGGAGGAAATGGCAGGGATTTCTTTCCAGAAAACCCAGAGATACAATTACTTCTATTCTAAAAGAGGAGGAAGGATGAGGAGGAGGGTACAGATGAAGAGGAGAAGAGGAAGAAGAAAAAGAAGAATCTGGGCTTCCTGGCTAAGAAAATTGGCTTGTAGAGCTGGTACCTAAAAGAGTAACAACAGTAATAATATTGCAACAGGGGAAACAGCTACCCTGGAACTGATGTTCAGGGGTGACTAGAAAGTGGATGTATGTAACTACCTCATCACAGTAGCTGTACCATGAGCAGTTACTTGGAAGTTGAAGAGCCTCCTAGAGAGAAACTGACTCTCAGTTCCTAGGGTCAAACACCAGTGGACACAAGTTTCATGTGGAAGTGTGGATGGGTGGGAATTATTTGGAGCAAAATTGCAAATGGTCATAAGTAGACACCAGAAAGATAATTCATCACAATGGCAGGAGTCTAGCCTAAGGAACTGGACGTTGTCACTGGGCTCCAGGATCAAAGGAGAGCTGTTGGTCCCTAACCCCCTCAGAAACTGGTTCTTAACTCTATTCTCCCTACTTCTCTGTTGGTGTGGGATCCCCTTGTGGAGAAAAAGGGCTAAGTGTGACATTACAGAGCTGTGTCTTTCGTCTCTGAGGTCTGGAAAATTCTACTGGGGGATCTGCTCAGTTTATTAAGAAGGGAAAAAATTCTCCAACGTATTGCCAAGCTGCCCTGGATGCTCAGGCATAAGGATGACAGGGAGAAACAGAAGCCAGTGGAAGCAAGGCCAGAGGAAGTGATGGGAAGAGGTATAGGGGAAGTGGACAGAAGTGGGCAGGGAGCTCAAAACAATTGAAGCCAATGGTGAGTTTCATCCTGGACTAAATTTTTAGCATGCGCAAGCACACCTCTTTCTATGCACTTTCACTTCTACACCTAATTTTGTACCCATTTTCCCTTAAATATACTGTGTTGCCCCATCCTCTTTAAGATGTACTGGAAAAGACATGTACTTTGGAGTCAAACAGATATGAGTTTAAATTTCGACTCTGCCATTTACCAGTTTGTAACCTTGGATAAATTACATCTTTTCCCTCATTTTCATCTGTGGAATGGATAAGCCAGCTTTGTGGGTCTGTTTTGAACTGCAGTAATAATAACATGAATTATCACTTTTTGAGAACCAGCCAGGTGTTCCACATACGTGATTATCTCATTCTATCTTCATAAGCACACATTGAGATAAATATCTTTTTCCCTCTTCACAGATTAGGAAACAGCCCCACATGGGTTAAGAAATTAGCCCAAGGTAAGTGGCAGAAACCAGGATTTTCAAAGTCAGGTTGAATCTGGCCCCAGTACGCATGGTGTTTCCACTACGTAACACTGTCTTTCAACAACATCAAGTACAATGTCTGAGAGGAGGTGTCTACAAAGCTTAAGCTTTCTTTTTCCCCTTCTTTCCTGCAGTACTCTTCCTTTTATTCTCCAGATCTGGCTGGCTTTCCACATCCTTCCAGATCATCTTTGTGAAAAGTGAAGTTCTTCCGCCTTCCAGTAATGATGATCCACAGCATTCATGAGCTGTCTTTTGATTTCTCACCTACAACCCATCTACTGAGGCCAGGGAAAGCTACTTAAAGCGTGCATTGTCATCTCTCTTTTCTCCAGTGCATGCCTCTTCCTCAACCACCAGCTCGTTGACTTCTCATGCATGAATCTTCTTATTTTCTGTGTTCTCTACTCTGGAGCCTTGCTGCTGTCTGGCACACCCTGGTCAAACTCAATTTGTTTAGCTCCTCCTCATCTTGTGTATTGAGAGCTGTGGGTGGGAGGACCTGGAACCTCTCCAGCTGCCTGACTTGGAGAGAATGGCCCCTGTTCAGGGGTCCCTGGTCCCCCCAACATGTGTTCTGGTTTTTCTGCCTGGAGGCCCACATTTGTTTTCTGCCTCACAGGATTCACTGCTCAGACATACCCAGTAATAAATAACAACCTAGATGATTGTGTCTGGTAGCTAATTGACTGTGCAACATAGGCTATCAGCCTCTGGGGCAGCACAGCGGGCGCTTGTAATTAATCACCCTCATCCCAGCCTGACTACCCAGCTATGCCGAATCACAGAACAATTAGCCATTTTCGAGTGGGTTTCCCTGCCTGGGTTGGGGAGGTAGAAAACATTTTATTAATGTAGCTTATTGTAGGTTCTCAGAACCATATTTATTCTATGGGAAATCAGCACTGTGCTGGCACTGTGGTAAATGCTGTAGGAATTGGCAAGATCTAGAAGAAATAATCTGTGCCGTCCAGGAACACATAAGTAAATTAGAGATATAAGACAAAACTAGCAACTAAGACTGTGAGCCACAACTACTGAGCCTGCACTCTAGAGCCCATGAGCCACAACTACTGAACCTGCACTCTAGAGCCCGTGAGCCACAACTACTGAGCCCCTGTGCTGCAACTACTGTAACCCGTGTGCCTAGAGCCCATGCTCCACAACAAGAGAAACCACCACAATCAGAAGCCCGTGCACTGCAACAGAGAATAGCCCCTCTTCACTGCAACTAGAGAAAGCCTGCACGCAGCAACAAAGACCCAACACAGCCAAAAATAAATTAATTAACTAATTTTTTAAAAAAAACAAAACTAGAGTAAGGATAATATGATAGACGTTGTATGAGAGGTACAGATACATTCCTGTGATGTAAGGGTGTGTGTGGTTTTCTTAAATTCAAGTATAGTTGATTGCTGATTTGCAGTGTTTCAGGTGTACAGTGAAGTGATTCAGTTATGTATATACTCTTTTTCAGATTCTTTTCCATTATAAGTTATTATAAGATATTGAATATAGTTCCCTGTGCTATACAGTAGGTCCTTGTTGTTTATCTATTTTATACATAGAAGTGTATATCTGTTAATCCCAAATTTCTAATTTATCCCTTCCCTGCTTTTCCTCTTTGGTAACTGTAAGTTTGTTTTCTATGTCTGTGAGTCTGTTTCTGTTTTGTAAATAAGTTCATTTGTATCACTTTTTTAGATTCCACATATAAGTGATATCACTCATCACTTTTTGTCTTTCTCTGTCTGATTTACTTCACTTAGTATGAAAATCTCTAGGTCCACACATGTTGCTGCAAATGGCACTATTTCATTCTTTTTTATGGCTAATATTCCACTGTGTATATATAACCACATCTTCTTTATTCATTCACCTGTTGATGGACATTTAGCTTGCTTCCACGTCTTGGCTATTGTAAATAGTGCTGTTATGAACATTTGGGTGCATGTATCTTTTCTAATTAGAGTTTTCATCTTTTCCAGATATATGCCCAGTAGTGAGATTGCTGAATCATATAGTAACTCTACTTTTGGTTTTTTAAGGATCCTCCATACTGTTCTCAGTGGTGGCTACACTAATGTACATTCCTACCAACAGTGTAGGAGGGCTCCCTTTTCCCCACAGGTAAGGGTGTGTTTTCATTGGGAAATGGGGAAGTTTGCACCATGAAGGATGGAATCACAGTGTAGTACGGTGGCTCGTGTTAGAATCACCCAGGAGAGTAATTCAAAAATATAATTTTCCAAACCCTACCCAATACCTATGGAATCAGAATCTCTGAGGGAAAAGCAAGTCCAAAGTCTCTATCCAGGTGTTTGAGAAATCCTCATGTAAACATGATTTAGGGCAGCCACCCAGCCCCGTGTTCAGAAAGCTTTGACCCACTCTTATACGGATGGGTCATGACAGCTTCCTGAAACATGGAATCCCTCCATCCAAGCCTGCCCTTACCAGCTCAGTGAACCAAGGATGAGCATTCTACTCAAGCTTAGTTCCTTGGGACTTGAAAGTCAGTTCCAGCTGAGTAGCTGAGTGTGCTGGGCCTGAAATGTGACCTGGAATCTAGGGCATTGGAGAGTCAGACACAATAAGGGAGAAAGAGAAATTGCTTCTATCCCTGAAAACATTTTAGTTTCCAGTCCCAGTTCCTTATGAGAAATTTATACTGTTTGCAGTAAGTTTCATGAGCATCTGTTTCCTTCTAAGAGAACTCCATTAACTAAAATTTGCTTACGTAAGTTTTCCTTCCTCATAGGCAATATAGTTTACAGGAGACAGAACCTCAAAATTAGAGAGACTTCAGAGGCTAGCTATTCCAACCTCTCACCCAGTGCAGGATTGATTCTCTCTACTCCACTCTGTGAAACTGATTAACACCATATATGACAGAGCAGATGCTCAAAAAAGCACCTGGGTCTTACACCTTCTGAGAAAGAAAACTCAATACCTCAACTTTGGATGCTCTGACTATTAGAAACTCCTCTCATTGTTGGGCCCAGATCTTTCTCCCTATACATTTTTATCATTGGATCTCCTCTCTGAAACCAAACAGACTAATTCTATCCCCTTTTCACCATAATAGTGTACAGTATTTTAAGATGGCTCTCTGCATCCTCCCTCCACATCTCATCTTTTTTGAGCTAAATGTCTAGGTTTACTCAACGGTTCCTTCCATGTCCTTTATTCCAGATCCTTCATGATTCTGGTCCCTCTCAAACTGGCTACTCCAATTTGCCAATGTTCCTGTTAAGGTACAATGTCCAAAATCAGACAAGGATTCTGCATATATTACCATCATCTCTATGTTTTTTACAGTCTTGGGAGGCAAAATAAATTTTCAGGTCCAAATGTTGGCACAGTTACCTTACACAACAATCCTCCAGTGAGGTAGGTCTTTCTCTTGTTCCATCTTACAGACGGAAGAAAATTAAAGACTAGAGCAGTTATATGTCTTACCCAAAGACATACAGCTAAAAAGTGGTGGAGCTTGGTTGTTATGAGCTAAATTGTGTCTCTCCAAAGTCCAATACTCAGTACCTTGGAATGTGACTGTATCCCAAGATAGGGCCTCTTTAAAGAGGTACTTAAGGTAAAATGAGGTCATATGGATAAGCCCTAATGCAATATGACTAGTGTCCTCATAAGAAGAGAAGATTAGGACAGAGACACACAAAGAGAAAACCATGTGAAGACACAGGGAGAAGATGGTCATCTGCAAGCAGAGATGCCTCAGAAGAGACCAACACTGTCAATACCTTGATCTTGGATTTCTAGCCTCCAGAGCTTAGAGGAATAGTTTTCTAAGTCACCCAGTCTGTGGTACGTAGTTAAGGCAGCTCGAGCAAACTAATATGCAGGGCTTGAGCCTCATCCTTATATTCCAACTGCCATGGCTTCTCTACTTTACTATACAGTCTCTTGCCCAGATTTCCTTCCTAGACAATCTTCTTTGTAGAGCATACTGAAGGCATTAAAAGGGCCCAGCTGGAAACTATCCTGAGCAAAGTGTCTCTCTGCTAATACAAAAATAACACACAGCCTCTGAGGGTTGATAAAGAGAGAGCCCTTGGATTCACGTCCAGACGCAGGGCAAACGCAGACAGGAGATAGTAGGTGACCTAGCAAGTGAGCCAGAGTCTGAGGCTTGGGGCCATTTGGGTCTCCTGTGATTGAACACATGCTCAAACAGAGCTGCAGCACCAAGGAGGGTGCCAAGTCATAAAACATCTAGATCATGAGCACGGGAAACAGAGAGACCTCTACTCCTCACCAGGTAAAGGCAGCAGAGTGGCATGGTTAAAAGTGTCAGCTCTGGAATTAGGCTATTTGTATTTGCCCCTTGGCTTTACCATCTGAGAAAATTGCTTATTTGTTTGGGGCTTTAGATTTTTCACTTATAAAATGGGGGAGTACCTATCTTATAGGGTTGTTGTTAGGATTACATGAATAATGTATAAGGAGTACTTAGGACACTGCCTAGTACATAGTTTTAATTTAAACACTTATTATGTGCCAGAAAGTCTTCTAAGCACTGTACAAATTAACTTATTTACTTCTTATGTCCACTCAAGGTGAGAGCAAATATTAGCCCTACTTTACAGGTGAAGAAAATGAACCATAGAGAAGTTAAGTGGTTTAGTCAAGGTAAGAGGCAGAGTTGAGATACAAACCCCAGAGCTCTTGGCTCTGGAGTCCATCCTTTAAACTACTATACCATGTAGCATTAAGTGAGTCTTTCTTATTGTTATTATTAGGTGTGTAACCTTAAGCAAATTCTTTGGTCTTTCTGAGCCTCAGTTTCCTCATCTGTAAGTTGGGTATAGCACCAATAGATGTCATAAGATAATGCATGAGGACAGTCTAACACAGTATGTAAAACATACAGAAGTATGCAAAAGATGTTTTTCTTCTCACTTCTTTAGAGCTCCTTAAACTTCTTTCTGTGTTTACAAGAACAGCCTCAGCCTAAGGAGGCAGTGACTGATCTAGCATAAATCCTGATTGGCTCCAGTTTTTCAGTTGCTTGTAATTTAGCTTCACTGTCCTGAGGTTGTATTGTCTATTCTTTAGCCCCTGAACACTTTGTTTCAATTTCAGGGGATGCTAAGTATTACTCCACTCGTCTCCCAAACAGGAATGCCCCCAAGGCCCACTGGCAGAAAGACTCTTCTAGTTCTAAAAGGCGAGTCTTTCTACTTATTGAGTTTCTGTTTAGATGGGAAACTTCTGAAATGACTGGAATGCTCTTTAAAACTTCCAGTTCCCACTTGTCTGCTCAAACTTTTTATCCTGTGGACACACCCATGTCTTTCAAAGTGGTTTTAAAGTTGGCAATTTACAAAAGATGCCAGAGTCACTCATTGCCACTTTTATGCTTGTCCAGGCTTTCATGGAATGGTTTAGAGAAGAAAACAATGTGCTAGTCACACCATTTGTTCTAGATTTTGCTAGTCTGATCTAGTCTGAAAAGAGAGAGGGCCAGCTGCGGATTTGAGGCATGACTGTATCACACCTACAAATGTACTTAGAGGCCACGCTTCCTCATTTCCCTTCCTACCTACTGCCTTCAAGAAATTGATGGTTGGAAGACTGGCATTCTAGTTCCCTTGTTACCCTTACAAGCTCACTGAGGATTAAAATCAAGGGTCAGCAAACTTTTTCTATAAAGGGTCAGATAGTGAACTTTTTAGGGTTTGTGGGTCATATGGTCTGTCTCTCAGTTTCTCAACTCTGCTGTTGTAGCATAAGCAGCCATATATAATATGTAAATGAATTTTACATTTACATGTAAATTCCAATAAAACTCTACTTACAAGAAAAGGCAGCAGAATGAACATTTAATTGAAATCGCAATAAAAAGCATTTTCATTGCAGAAAGTTTAGGGAAAGATAGAAATGAATACCAAGAAGGAGCAGGCAGTTTATTGTAGTCATCAAATGCAAGGACCCCAGGCTGACCCCAGTCAGCCTGCCTGCATCAGAGTTGTGGAAACTTAAGCAAAGAACTTAATTTCTTCAGACACCAGCTTCTTTATCTGTAAAAGTAGGAATAATTGTAGTATATTCCTCATAGTACTAATGGGAGAATGAAATGAGATGTTCTAGGTAAGAACTGGAAACCTAGTAAGCACTCTGTGGTTCTCAGCTGTCAGAGAGAGGCCAGCAGAGCAGTGTGCGTGAGTGTGGGCTCAGAAACCAGAATGTTTGGGTTTGCAGCCCTGTCCTGCCACTTACGAACTGAGACCGAGGGAAGTTACTATGCCTCAGCTTCAGCTGTAATAATAGTCCCTGTCTTATAGAGGTATTGTCCTAGTCAGTTCAAGCTACTGTAACAACTATACCATCGACTAGGTGGCTTATAAACCACAGAAATCTATTTCTCACGGTTCTAGAGGCTAGAAGTCCAAGATCAGGGTACCAGCATGGTCAGGTTCTTTCAGGTTGCAGACTGCTGACTTCTCAATGTGTCCTAACATGGCAGAAAGAGATCTGAAGAGTTCTCTGGGATCTCTTTTATAAGGGTACTAATCTCATTCATGCGGGCTCCACTCTCATGATCTAATTTCCTCCTGAAGGCTTTGACATGTTGGTGGTTTCCAGTTACTGTCATGTTGCAGGAAGGGGGACCCCCTCCCAGAGCCTGAGAGCAGGCTCTTGTCTAACACTGGGAAATGAATTGTCTGAGGAGACACACGTGTTGACAAAACAAGAGACTTTATTGGGAAGGGGGGCCTGGGCGGAGAGCAGCAGGGTAAGGGAACCCAGGAGAACTGCTCTGCCACGTGACTCACAGTCTCAGGTTTTATGGTCACGGGGTTAGTTTCCAGGTTGTCTCTGGCGAGTTATCTTGCTTGGCCCATATTTGGTCTGATTCAGGGTCCTTCCTGGTGGCATATGCATCTCTCAACCAAGATGGATTCCAGCAAGAAGGACTCTGGGAGGCTGGTTGTCTCCTCCTGCTTTTGGCCCCTCCCGAATTCTCCTGGTTAGTTTTCTGCAGCACCAGGCAAGTGGGCCTTGCCAAGGCTGTGGTTTGGTCAACAATTCCCTAACAGTTATTTCAAGTAATATTGTTATAATTGTCTTTGGGCACACAGCTTTTTGTTTATTTTTGTGTTCTCTCTTTAGGAGAGTTTCTCCAAAGTGGAATTTCTAGGGTGAAAGAATAGGCATAGTTTTAAGTTGCTGTATATGTGTGCTCAAATTACTTTCCAAAATGAATGCACCAATTTACAGCACTACCATAGCATTTGCATTTACCAGACATCAGTTTCCTCATCTGTCAAGCAAGGGTACTGAAGCTTACTTGGTCTTACCTTACACAATTATTGTGAGAATCCAAATATATGTAGACATGCTTTGGAAACCGCCACGAGATATATCACTGTACTCATTTCTCTTTGGTGACAGTGTCTGATTAGGCCAAGTGGCATCAAGAGGGAGGGATGGTGTTTTAAACATGACCTTCCTCTGGGCGGCTGAGACTACTTGTGGTGCAAACTGCTGACACATCTAATTCAATTAAGGGTACGGTACATTGCGGCCCTGACCAGCCTTTCGGACTAACCACAGTAAGCAAACGTTGCCATGATTTCATGACTGGAAACTACTGTCTTAATAACTTCTTAATAACTACATTTCATAACTACTGTCTTAATTTGGGCTTTCCAAAGAGGAGCACTGCCCACTTAATAAGAATGGTGTGGAGCCTTTTTCCAAATGGGAAAAAAACTAACACAATGGCCTAGGAACAAGACCACCCTCTCCACTTCCAGATGTATTTGATGCTTATGAGTTTTGCATACTTTATTGTGTGTCAATATAGAAATCCCCATCAGGTCAGCCAAGACACTGGAACAAGCACAGACTTTGAATAAGGAGACCTAGGCTTCAATCCCACAACTATGGCTTATTTGTTTGACCTTGGACAAGTTGTTTCTTTTCTCTGAGCTTCATTTTCCTGACATTTAAAATAATAATTCTTATACTAACCTTTCAGAATTCTTGGGAGACTTAAATAAGATTAGATATGTCAAAGCAGAAATTGAAAATCTAGCAAAATGCCACATAGTAAGTGTTCAATAAAGAATAATAAAAGACAAGTATGTTAAAACACCTATATATTGCAGATCCCTTGGCAGTTGCTCAAGATTATTTGTTAATGCTGTTTCTGGAGTAATTATTTGTTTATTGACCCAAAATTTTGCTTACTTGTCAACTCTTCCAGGAAGCATTTCTAGAATCCACCTCCAATCCCTACCTCAGGTAGAACTGACCTAATTGAGTAGATGCAGCATTATTTTTTAAACAACTTAGGGTTTTTTTTAAAAGCAAGTTTGAATTACCTTTGTTTACTTTTTATAATAAATAATGTTATGATAAACATCTTTTGCATCTTTTGAATGTTAAATATCTTATGGAAACAGCTTTTTCCATATTCAGGGATTTATTTTTTCCTCCATCATTTAGGATAGTTTTCCCAAAGTAGAATTACTGGGTCCATGTGTATGTCCACTTTTAAAGCTTTGGCTATATAGTTTCAAATTGCTTTCTAAAAAGTTTTTATTAATTTTCACTTATATATCACTCATGTGCCTAGAATTTTTCCTAACCCTAATATATGTACCTCCTACATACATCATTTATAATACTAATAATACTGTAGCATTGTTTTCCTATATATTTTCCCCCATGCAGTTGGGATCTCTTGGGGTCAGATTTGTTGAAGTTCACTGAGATGTGATTGAATGAGTGAGAAGGAACAAATGAAAGAAAGAAGAAGAAAGAAAGAAGGAGGGAAGGGAGGGAGGGAGAGGTGGAGGAAGGAAGGGGAAAGCAAGAAGAGAAGGAAACAGATAAAAGAGAGAAAGAGGAAGGAAAGAAAGATAACTGAAAAAAGTGAGAGATAGAAACAGAAACAGAGAGAGGAGATAAAAAAAAGAAAAGAAAAGATAGATGAAAAGAAAGAAAGATAGGCCTAGGACACTATGCAGACTGAGAGAAATTAAATATGGAAAGGATAGAGTTTCTGGCCTTAGCTGCCAGCACTAATTAAAGCCTCCTATAGAACACTTTTCTTCAAAGAGAGGAAGGGCAACATGTCGCATACCATAAGGTACATATACAGGAGTAAATAAATTGTCAACCAATACATTTTTAAAGGGAATCCATTATGCTTATTTATTGAAGCTTTCAAGTGTTATGTTGGATCCTGCAATGAAGTAAATTATTAAGCATCTCTGTATCTACTCTGAAAAATATCATGGCTCCTTCTTTTGAGCTTTCTTTCTATTTCTCCTCTAAGTCCTTCTTTTGGGGTAATTGGAGCAATTCTTTCTATTTATCATTTGAGCTCCTCTTAAGAAAATGCCAGAGACCCCCCCACTCCCAGTTTTTGCAGGAACTCTAATACTGGAATTCTCTGTGTCTGGTTAATGTGAATGTTGAAAATCAAAGTAATGTTTATCCTATGATTTTCCTGGGGCCCCTTTCTCCAGTTCCCCCATTTTCCTGCCACAGTTTCTTAATCTCTCCTCAAAGAAAATTGTTTTCTTTCGGAAGTCAGACATTGGAAATAGCTGACCTGGACTTTGAATTCAACTGGAGTTGTCAGTCATATGATTGCTTCCCCAACCTGCAGAGATTTCACTTTCAAAGTGAAGGCAAAAATAACTACACGACTCAGTCAAATGAAAGGGCTAGAAAATTAGAAAAGGGCTCCAATTCTACTTTTATAAATGCTCTAGCTTACTGATTTCTGTGAATTCAAGTTTACTTTCCAATTCTATCAAACCCAGCCCCCCGGCATAGAGCTCTGAGGGGCAGGAGAGTGGGTTTCAAAGTTCTACAACCAGGTTCTGGGCCTGGCTTGACCACTTTGGTTCAGGATGTCATGTAGGCAGGGAACTCAACCCCAACTGAACTCAGTTTCCTCAAATGCAAAGGCGGATATTATCAGGACTTACCTGATTAGACTCTTGGGAGGATGAACTAAGATAAGGTACACATGTCAAATCATAGCATAGTTCCTCACTTTTCCCCTCTGTGCTCACACTTTTCCCCACAGAGAATTCTATACATCCTTCAAGGCACAGTTCAAATACCACCTCTCAAGTGAATTGTTCCCTGACCCACCTCTGACATCTCATCAGTTACCTACACATCTCATGTGGCTTGTCACCTATTCTGCCCTGGGGTGATTTGTGACAGCCCTAGGCCGTCAATACTTTGTATTTTTAACCCAGAGTGATGGAAACTTAAGTCCATTCTAATAAATCAATGTTCCTAGCCTAACCAACTCATTTAGCAGGGCAATGGTACTAAAGAACTGGAATGGTGAATCTGGCAAAAGCTTGGTGCAGGGGGAGAGAATAGGCTGGTTACTATTTATCAATAATGAGACCTAGCATCTCATTTTCTCTGCTTGGGTGCTGTTACCGTGATCTTTTTGGTGGATCGAGGCTTCATCCCTTCAACTAGAGGATGAGCCTTTGAGAGCAGAGATCAAATCATATGCCTCTGTCCTTCTCTCATTAGAATCTGTCATAGTGTTTGCAGATATTTATTAAGAGCACTCCAACCCAATTTTTAGAGATACCTAGAATGTCAGAGGAAAAAGTACTTGTTAAGCAAGGAGGAAAACTTGTATGCAATGCCTAGGATTTATTCCAGGAGACAGTCCCAGCATTTGTCACAGTATGAAAACAATCTCAGGCAAATGCTTACACTGAAGGAAAGTTACATTGCCTTTTCATTCATGCCTTCATCCAGTGATAGCCTTCTACTATACAGGTCTCTGATCTCAAAAAGTTTACACTCAAGTTGAGGAGATAAAGTCTCTAGATCCACAAAAATGATCCTGGCAGCAGTCTCTAGATTAATGAAAATGAAATGCCAGCTCTTGTGCTTGATAAATGGTATGACTCATCTCAGATTAGGTAGTGTTCTCATTAACTGCTCACAAATCCGTGTCCCTCATTCATCTAGGAGCTATTCAAGGGCAAGAGTCATGCATTAATCATCTTTCTATTCTAGTGTGTAGAACAGTCCTTGACATTCATTCATTCATGTATTCATTCACTCAACACATTCTTAATGAGCAGCTACTATAGGCCAGGCTTAGTAGGTGTCCATCTTAGCTTAACTTTTCCAAAGCCTCTCTCCTCTTAAAGTACATCAGGGTCTACATCAAAGGAATGTCATTTTAATTGAATTCAACTAAACAACACATTTTTAAAGCCCCTACTGTGTGCTAGGCATTGGGGATACAGCCATGTTTCTTGTCCTTAAAAGGCATTCAGTCTAGCAAGACAGATGCTGAATAAGTAACAGGTATCCTAAGGAACCTCTGTATTTACAGACTAAATCCCACTGTCCATTACCTGGTCCATTCTTGCGACTTGCTCTGCTGTGTGATTCATCTCAGTTCCTGCCCTCCTTATTCCTTCCAGTCTGACCTACCTTCTGGCCATGGCCCAGCTCCATGTGCAGGCAACTGGCCCTGGCTCCCTCTTGGTTTGGCAAATTATGAGCACTCTTTTGGGTAATGCAAGTCAGTTCAGCTTGGCTCTGAAGGCCTCCCCCTCCCATTTACCTCCAGGGTGTGGGCCCCAAGGCTGCCTATGAAACAATGTGTAATAAAAGACATTCACTTTGTAGTTGCTAATTGAAGGCATGAATGAAGAGGCAGCATACCTTTTCTTTCAGGGAAAAGGTTTGCCAGGGATCAGCCTTCAAGTTATTAATAATAAGTATAAGTGCTGCAATTGTCTTCTGGGCAATAGAACCCTTCTAGCATGCATGGCGAGTGGGGAGGAGTGCTTAAAAAACCATTTTAATTAGGGCAGTTATGACAACTAAATGTTTGAGACTCAGGGTTCCTAATCCTTGTTTGATTTTCACTTTAATTGCCTAATAATGTATGTCTCTGTTCTCATTGTAATCTTTGCCTTTGAATTTGTGTGGAATTCATTTGCTCAGGATAATTGCTTCTCAATAAGGCTCTCTCTTGTCACATTCACAATGATCTAACAGTAAGGGCGGGGGGACATTTACTGTCATGAGGGAAATTTTTTAAAGACTGGTGAATGCCAGCTTTCTCATTATGTCCCATTAGAGATGACGAAATAGGTGACAAGAGGAAAGTCTAGCTTTGACAGTTTTGATCAGAAATTACATCAGTTTGCTGCCTCTTTGTCAGGGACCCTGAACTCAAGATAGAACTAGAAGAGGCCAAGAAGAGAGATGGGAACAAACTCTTATCGAGCAAGTACCTACAAAGCGTCAAACTCTGAACTAGACACTTTGCAAACACAGCTCATTGGATTGTCATAATAACCCACGGAGGTAGCTCTCGTGTTTCTTGTTCTGCAGATAAGGCTCCAAGAGTGTGTTGTCCTGGGTGAATCAGCAGATTAGTGACCAGGCCCATAACCTATATCCCCTCAACCCCATTGTGCCACTTCCCTTGGTCTTGACTTCAGAGGCTGTGTCATCTCAAGCAAGTTATTTAAGCCCTCTGAGCCTCAGTTTCTTCATCTGTAAAGTGGAGGATGAAAGAGCCTTCTCGGTGAGAATTAAAGTACATAGAACACTTGGTACTAGATACCCAACAGCTTTATCATTCAAATGATGATCATCGTTATGATGATCCTTTATCAGGACAGGACCTTGCCACTCCACAGTCTCCTGAAGCACTAGGAAGTAGCAATCTGACACCGAGACATCGTGCAGGCATCTCGAGAGTGGTGGCCTCAGCCAGGCAGCAGTCTGAGTGCCCCAGGCCCCCTGCATCTGCAAAGCCTCGATGGCATTCAATTTAAGTTATCCGTGTTTGCCATCCGGCATAGGCTGGGAGGCAGGGGCAGTGGTTCAGCTTCTGCAAGAACTGGTGGAAGTCATGGAGGACACAGCCTGGTGCCCGGAAGGAAAACCTGGGGTCGCAGACAAGTCACTCCAGCAAGGGTCTAGAGTGAGGCCGTAAGACGGGGGTCTTGGTATTAAGGCTCTGGGGTTCAAGGAAAGGATTGGTGGTTACAGCACCAAGGCCCTAACTCAGAATCTGGCCACCACCTGGGTCCCAGGTACTGGGCTAAGGCCTGAGGATACAGCAGTAGACAAGCTAGCGTTCCTGACCCTAAAGAGCTCCAGGACTAGGAGGCAGGAGAGTCAGGCATATTAACAAATTTCTGTAATACAACATGATGAATAACTCTCATAGAAGCATATACATCAAAAGCCTCAGAAAGAACGAGAGAGGAGCAGTTGCTGGAATCACCAGCAATTAGTTGTTAGGACTAGGACACTAAAGCCTGAGACTGATGAGTAGCTAAGTTGACAAACACTGCATCGAGCTCCTTAAAATCGCCCCTCCCTGCTTCAGCTGGAAATCGGCCCACAGGGAGAGGAGCCGAAGCCCTAAACTGCGGGGTGAGAGCGATGCGGGGGAAGCTGGGGTTGGGGGGGTAGTCTTGGTAGGTGATCCTCTGGCCCCCACGCCCTTCTCAAATAATGTTTCTACAAACACCCTCACACCTACTTGGCTGCATCCCTTCCTCTTACAAATACCACGGCAGAGGGGATGCCTTTGATCTTCACAGAGTTCTCAGTGCCCATTGTGACTGGAGCCCTGAAAATATTTACAAAGCCAACGGGTTGATGGCTCCGCGGCAGGTCTCACTCGGATCAAATATGGGATGTTGGCTTTGTAAATCACCATGCGTAGCACCAAGAATGGACAAGAATCATGCATGACATAAAGACATTTCCTGCATCTGCAAATCATGCGTGTTTGCTGGAGTACAGGATGTGATAGTAGCACAGAACACACAAACAGATGTGTGTGTTCATGTATTTTACGTGCACACACGATGTATCGGGGCCCACATGTAGACCTTTGCACTCACGTGCCCATTATTTCCGATGCACACAAGTGTACGCGCACACGTACATAAAGACCGTCACAGCGATCCAGATTGTTCCTGAGGCATTTGGCTGGGGCTGGCAGCTGGAAGTCCATCCTAAACCCAGCAGCCATCTTCACTCAAATGTTGGGTTCAGTGCAACTTTAAAAGCACAGCGGGCTCGTTACAGTGCTATTCCCTGGCGTTTGTGCAGAGATGGGTGTGATTAGCCAAGCCACAGAGGCGGTGGAGCCTGTCCTACTGCCTGCCCGGACTCACCCAACACTTCCTTGGAGGAAACGGTCAGCGCTGTGTCTCCACACCCGAGATGAATTCTCCCTAGCTGCCTTCCTGTTTTGACATCTGAACTCCACTGATAAATCTGTGGATTTGGGGCAAGAGCCTCAAGCCTCAATTCTAGGACCTTGAGTTCTATTCTTTCCTCTGTCCCTGCCTGGCTTTGTGGCTTTGATGGGCCATTTCCCATCTCAGCCCTGCCTAATCTCTAAAATAGGACATCGGTCTAGATCTAAAAAGCCTGTTTATCAAAAACTACTGGGGAACATATAGAATTAAGTAAAATATAGATCTGTGGACACCAGACCTCTTGAATCCAAATTTCCCAGGTAGGACACAAAAATTTGTATTTTCACAAGTCTCCAGAGAGATTCTGATACAGATCTGTGAGCCAGGGGTTTGGGAACACAGGATTAAATGTTTGTAACACCTCTTTTCAGCTGCCTGTCTGATTCTAAATGCAGCCCCCTCAATGTCGAGTGCTTTCCACTAACATGGGAGCATAGGTATGAAGTTTTCTAGAGGTGCTCTATATTAGATCTTTATTGCTGTATAAAGATTATCCCTAAACTTAGTGGTTTAAAACTACAATAACTATTTATTAAGGTTATAGTCTCATGGTTTCTGTGGGTTAGGGATTCAGGAGTGGCTTGGGTGGGTGGGCAGTGCTGGCTCAAGGGCTGTTATGAAGTTGCAGCCAGTATGTGGGCTACAGTCATCTGGAGGCTTGACTAGGGCTAGAGGATTCACTTCCAAGATGGCTCACTCACAGAGCTGGCATCTTAGTGCTGACTGTTGGCAGAAAACCTTAGTTCCTCTCTGTATAGTCCTCTCCAGGGCTGCTTGAGTGTTCTTACAATATGGTAGCTGACTTACTCGAGAGCAAGTGATCCAAGAGACCAAGGGGGAAGCCATGATGCTTTTTATGACCTAGATTTGGAAGTCACACGTTATACCTCCACAACAATTCATTAGCCATACAGATCATCTCTGGTTCAGTGTAGGAGGAGACTACCCAAGAGTGTGAATACCATGAGGATCACTGGTGGCTGTCAGTGGGGACTTCACAGCGAAGAAGTTTTGTGAAAACAAGGCCTTAGGTAGGAGACATGTGAACATCGATGCATTAGTGGCATAAAAAGGTGATACTGGGGCAACTTACCCACGCTGCTCCCTAAGCTCTGAACACCCCCACATCTGTCACAGGGCTGCTTCAGGGATAGCACACAAGTTCCTAACCTGTGTTTATCAGCCTTTGACTCTCCATACACATCCAAGAGGGCAGGGCCTCCTGTCTGCAAACACAGCCCTTGTTAAGAAGGTCATTCTGAAAAGTTCATTCTACAGACTCCTTAAAAGCTGTAGGCATCAACAATGAACCTGAGATACCGACCCAGCTGTCTTTACAGAGAAGGAAACCAAACACTGCCTCTATTGCCCCTGCTATCCTGACAGTCTTTTGCTCTCCCCTGGTCTTATCTAGAGATTTTGCCCTGGGGCCCTTATGCACAATATTTGATTTGTCATGTAGCATGATTTGTCATATTAACTTGACAGCTTGATATCTTTTTTTTTTTTTTTTTTTTTTTACAGCTTGATATATTTATCCTCATTTACGGACAAGGAAATTGAGGCTCAGAGACACTAAGTAACCTTACAAAGTCACACAGCCTTTTGGAGGCAGAACTATAGGCAGCTTGACTGCAAGCCTCAGGAAGAGAAGAGGAAGTCCAGACAAGGCTTTCAGCTGCCTCGACATCGACAGACCACCCACCCAGCATCTGGCAGGAGCTCTGACGTCTCCCCAGCAGGGAAGTCCACCAGAAGTCTCTCCAGGGCCACAGGTCATTAGGTAAGCGGGGGGTTTAGACTTCCTCCAGGGCAGTGGGGCCTCCCTTCATAGGTGAGCCCCTAGACCTGGCAGCTGGAGGGTCCTCTCGGTTGCCTGGCTTTGAGGGGCCAGGGCGGAGGTCATGCCCTCTTGTAATCAGAGAGCCCTGCTCTGCCGGGGCCACGTGTGTCAACGTGCTAATGTTTCACGATTGCGACTCAGTCTCTCACTTCAACACAACCTTCCAGAGCAATCATCGCAAAGCGATACCTGCCGGCTGCCCTCCGATTATTTTACAGCCCTCCCTCCCTGGCTGCAGCTGCACCAGCCTCTCCTCTCTGGTTTCTTTTCCCTCCCTGTTCCTGGAAGGTGAGGGGGGTTAGGATGCAGCGGTAGGAAAAGAGGAAGGAATCACGCAGCAGCACCAGCAGGGAGAGTCAGTTCGTACTCGCCCTGCACCTGCCCTGTGCCAGGCCTCGTGCAGAGTGCTGGGCATACGTGATACACCAAATCCCCAAGCAGCCCTGGAAAATGGGGGCATTTTCCAGCCACCTGGTTGTCACTCCATGCTCTGAAGCCAGGCTCAAGGTGGCAGAGTTGAAAGAGACCCTAGAGGTCACTTTGGTCCAGTGACCTCATCTTACAGTGGTGGCTGGGAGTCTCCTCGCCCAAAGTCAGACAGCTTTGTGGCTGCACAGTCAGGTTCAGGGTCTTTCCAACACCCCAGGCTGCTTGCCATCATCCCTGTCATTAGAATCACATCTGTGGAGAACAGTGAGGAAAGTTAAAGGCAGCAGGGGCACGCAGATAAGTGTATGAAACATTTATTTGAACATATACTAGAAAAAGTAATCAGTACATCAAACCTATGATAATTTTAGATTTTTGGTTTAAGATGGGGCAAGATGTATTAAAGTGGAAAAAAAGGGGGGGATTATTTGAAAAAAAATTAAATTATAAATTCAATGTATGAGGATATGGCAAAAACAAAATCATGAAAATAGAAAAAAAATGAAGTTAGGAAAATGCTGCTGCAGGGCATGGAACTTGGACCACACGAGTTGTGTTCAAATTCCAACTGTTTACCAGATGCCTGATATTGGGAAAGTCTAACCTCTATTTCTGCTTCTGTAAAATGAGAACAACAGCAGGATTATTATGAGACCCAGATTGCGTAAGGCATGTCAAGCTAGTAGATTCGCTCTCTCTTCACGGGTGTGCGAAGAGTGAGGCCAGGCTGAGGTGGGTACTCAGGGTCCAGGGTGCGGTGCATCTGGAATATCAGGTTTGCACTTGGTGTAACCTGAGCTATGGGAGCCGCAGAGGTGGTGGTTGGGCTGCTCCCGAGCTGATCTAGTTGCCATGGAGCCGGTGGAGGATGAATCTGGTAGAGCACACTGGACGGAGCAGGGTGGGTGTCAGAAAGCTGGTGAGCATGCTGTGACCCTCATCTAGAGGGAAGAGGTGAGGGTCTGGACTATGGTCTACAGGCCTGGGAAAGGATTCAGCTAGGAGGTGGGGTGGAGATGGAAGCAAGGGGGCAGCAATCGGATGTAGATGTCTATATGGGAAAGAAGCAGGAATACCAGGTGCCCAGCCAGAGACCTTGGAAAAGACATCCCTCCTGGTAGCTGATGCCTTGGACCAGAGTGAACTATGTAGTGTGATGCCAAAGAGCAGGAGTTCTGAGGTCAGCCTGCCTGGATTCAAACCTTAGGCCGCCTTCTCTGAGTGTTAACTTCTTTACCTGTAACATGGGATAATAATTTTACCTACTTGTAAGATTGTTGTAAAGATTAAATGAAGCAATGCGTGGGAAACACTCAGTGGTAGGCATACCATAAATACTCCACAAGTGTCATCTCTGCTTTATCATAAGTATCTAGTACCATACCTGGCAAATAGGAGGCACTTAGTAAATTTTGTTTCATGAATGTCTAAGTTAATTCTTCACCGTTGACCGCATCCAGCCTCAGCCTTGCTTAAGCAGAAGTGCTAATCATGCTGCAGTTTGATGTCAGAGAAGAGAATGAAACTGGCCGGGATAACAAAATGTGTCCCAGTGTCCCAATCACAGCTTCTCTGAGATGCCTCCCAGATGGCCTGAGATCCTGCTTTTCTAGAAGCACAGGTTCTTGGAAGGGGGCAGTACCCTTGGAGCTGTTGTTTAACCACTTATCATACAGATGGAGCTCAGAGAGGCCAGTGACTTGAGGGAAATCAATGACAAGAGCAAGGACTAGAACCAGGATTGCTCACTCCCATCCAAGCCCTTCTAGAAAGCCAAACGGCCTTCCTTCCAGGCCATTTGTCATCTGCTCCAGAGAGCTGGATTTGGGCCTGGATTCCTCCATTCAGTAGCCCCAGACAGCTGAAATCCCTCCCTCCCTGGATCTTTCCAACCGAGACCGTTGTTTGTTTTCTGATTTTGAGTAGACTGGACACCCTACTCACAGACCTCAGGGAGGTTAGGGAGGAGACAGAATGTTTTGCAAATGGAAAATTCCCGTCCAGGCCCAGCAGGAAGCAAGTGCATGCTGCTAGTCCTTGTTCTGTGGGGGAAGGGAAGGAGAGTAAAAGGCCTGGGCTGCACCTGCAGGAAAGAGCTACTTAGATGCCTGGCGGGTCCTGGATCTGACAGAGAGCTGACTGGGGAGGAGAGATGTGGAGGAGGGCAAAGCTGCAGTCAATAAGGCAAGAAAGTATATAATAGGTTCCTACATTTCAATATTCATTAAGATTACTCAGGACCACTCCCTGCCCATAATAACTTGATCTAGGATGGGACAAAGAATCTGCGTTTGTATCAAGCACCCTAGTTAATTCTGATCACCGTGTTCTGCAGAACACGCTTTAAGAAACACAGGTCTGGGCTTCCCTGGTGGCACAGTGGTTGAGAGTCCACCTGCCGATGCAGGGGACATGGGTTCGTGCCCCGGTCCGGGAAGGTCCCACGTGCCGCGGAGCGGCTGGGCCCGTGAGCCATGGCTGCTGAGCCTGCGCGTCCGGAGCCTGTGCTCCGCCACGGGAGAGGCCACAACAGTGAGAGGCCCGCGTACAGCAAAAAAAAAAAAAAAAAAGAAACACGAGGTCTGACTCTGCTACTTATTAGCTGTATGACCTTAGGCATGGTTATTTAATCTCAGTGAGCCTAAAATTTCTCATCTGTGAAACTGAGATAGCAGTAATAAATTTCTAGAAAGACAGTTGTGAAGATAAAATGCAATAACAAACTAGAAGGACTTAGCACAGGGCTGGCATGTTGGAGGCCCTCAAAAATGGTATTTATTAATGTAACAAGTAGGAATTTTGTTTTCCAGACATTCTCCAAGAGAGTGCCTCATTAAGAAATAGTCAAAACAAGAAAAATAAACTTCCTGGATGAGTATGTGTCTTCCTTGTGGTGTCAGCAAAGAACAGAGGACCCAGAGCCGCCAAGTCCCTCAAGGGTCATGGAAAGGGATCTCCAAATGCCACTTCTGGGAGGAGAGTTTTGGAGGAGAGAATGAAAAGTGTAAACTGGGAAAGAGAGAAGAACCAGACCACTTTTGAGGCATAAATAAATTAGGGAATAGAGACAAGAGAATTTTTTAAAGTCTGTGTGAGTTAAGAAACAGATCCCGTTTAATTTTTTTGGAGAGGAACAACTAAAAATTCAAAATGCATTTATAATTATTTTTGGCTTTGGACTGTACTTCTTTGTATATGACTGGACCACATGGGCCTTCAGCTATATTAAGGCTATATTATGCTTCCTGGAAGCATCTGCCACATATTCCTCATTTGGCTGTGGATCTACTAGAGATCTCTGCTTTGAGCTTCTTGGATAAAGTACTTCCTAAAGCAATCCATGAGCTCCACAGGGGCCCTGGCAGAGAAGGCCTCAGCTTAGCTCAAATACTTCCTCCCAACATATGAAGGATTTTCATAAAGCATCTACTGCATTTTTGCCAATCCCCCAGGCCAATCCAGAGGAAAATAACATGAATTTAGCTATAACAGTACAAGAATGAGCTCAAGATGCAACTCAGTGTAGAGGCTAAAAACACAGTTCTGGAGATAGATTGTTGCAGTTTCTGTCCATTCTCTGCTGCTCACTAAACATGACCTCGGGAAAGTTCCTTAATCTCTCTGTACCTCAGTTTCCTCCTCTGTAAAATGGGAATAATATTAGTACCTACCTCATAGTGTTGCTGTGTTGGTTAAATGAGTAAGTATTTCTGTGGTACTCAGAACATTGTCTGGAGCACAGTAGGCACTGTATTAGTGTTGGTTGTTAATTTAATTGTCAAGGATAGGAAACAGTGAGATAAGCCCTTACTAGAGGTCACAGTTAATGAATACCCTGCTGACCTCTAAGAAGCAAAGGGAGTGGTTTAGACCAGGGTTTGGCAAACCATTGTCCATATACCCAAGGATGCAATTAAAATATTATGGTACCTATTGACCAGAGCTGTGGAGAGGGACCTGCATAACCACAACTTTATGTGCACAGCTTGGCTATGCTAATGGTGGAGGGAGGGAGCCTTCTACATTTTGTGCCCAAGACCACATTTACCCCTACTTCATTTCCTTAAATCAAGTAGTACACCCATACCCTAGTCAGCTGGTAGCCAAGAAAAAGCAGTTAGGAGGCCCCAAGGTCTGTTTCTATTGTCTCACTCCACCTTCTGTTCATATTCTACCCAACTTTTGACTGCTTATCTTTCCATTCTGTTTCCAGCCCTGCTTTTCCCTCTTAGAATTCAGCCTCCACCATTCAGACCTGCTCAAAACAATCAACTTTGCTCACTTGACGTTTCCTCCTACTCCTGGCTGCCTTATTAACATGCCCTCTTAACCCCTGAGCACCGACATTTGCTTAGGTCTACACACTCCCCCTAAGTAGAGATCAAGGGTTCACTGCCACCTCCCTCACCCTCATTCCAGGCAGAGGAGGAAAATGAGAACCATCTGGGAAGTTGCCCTCTCCCTGATGGAGATGCCCTCCTGCCTTGCGATCTTAGGCAGGGCCAGCGGTACCTTAGTGGCTCCAGGGTTGGGTGCAACCCACTCTCAGACATCATCACCATTGCCTCACATTAAACCTTCCTACATGCCTGCCACTCCAAAGAACCCCCAGCTACCACATTCAGTTCATAAACTGTGGTGCCTGCCTTCTAGGAGCTCAGGGTCAGGGAAGTTTTGATCCTAGGGGTCTCCACACCCAGTGGTCTTGGGCAAGTCACAGAGGCTCTTGGCATCTAACATTCCTCCAGGTGGTCAGCTCCCATGCCTCTGTTGCTGTTGCCAGTGGGAATTGCCAAAACCGGTGGCTCCCATACATGCCTCTTTGAGGCGAACACCTGGCATCAGAGGATTGTGAAGGGCATCTCAGTTCATTCCAGGATTGGGTGGAATCCAAGGCCTCATTATCTCTTTTCTAGTGGGTTTCAAGATGCTGAAACATGCTCTGATTTGACTGGGGCTGCATCTAGCCACAGCTGCCCCAGAAGAGCAGCTCTTCGCGCGATAGCTCCCCTCCTCCCCCAGCTCTGGGTTTGCACCAGCCAGAAGGGGCCTCGGGAGTTTGTCCCTTTAGCAGCAGTAGGAGTAGAAGGAGCCGGTGGGAGTAGAGAAGGGGGTAGCTGGTAGCCCACTTGGCCCCCTCCCAAACCCCGGAATGCCAAAGGTAACACCGAAATAGATGGGGTGTTTTCTCATTCTTCCAGAAAGCAAATCCTGTAACTAGGGCCTGCTCTCCATGGCCGTTACAACTTGTTTGACATTTGAGTTAGTGGTGCTGAAAAGAGGAAAATCCACCCTGGAGGAAGGAATGCTGTTTCCGTGACTAATTGACTGGCTGACACCTCCTTCCCTGGGTCCCTCCCTCCCGGGTCCTCCAGGCAGCCAAGCTGGGTTATTTGCCACGGATGATGGCCTCAGCAATTTATTGCACCAGCCCAGAGGGACTGCCAGGCTACCAATTCTGCAGTGTGCTCACTGTGGTTTACGGGAGCCATGCTCCAGCTCTCTGTGGGCACATTCGTTCCCTAGCAAAAGATGGTCTGATGGCAGAACTGGCATCATCCGAAGTAGGCTTTTCAGTAACTGGTACCAAAGTGGGCACTGAGCATTTGCAGGGAAAAAGCATGGAAAGGCAGCTCTTGAGGTTGTTCCTTTCTCTTCTTCTTGGGGGACATGTTGTCAGAGGACTTGTTGGCTCAAGTGACAAGCCACCACGGGGGCCTACCTCCTGCCTCTGGAGGCATCAGCCCATCCTTCTCTGCTCTGGCTGGGTCTGTTCACTGTCACTCTCTGCTGATGCTGATACTACAGGACTTTGGACCACTCTCTGAGTAGCAAGGATCTAGAGGAATTTCCCAAATCTATCCTATCACTGGCTCCAAAATTCTGATTTAATTAGTCTGGGACTGAGCCGAGGAGAGTTTTGGTTTGTTTTAAATCTCCCCGGTGTATACTAGGGAGACACACGCATGCTATAGGTTTGAATATACATCAATTATTTCTGTAAAGATACAGAAGAAAAAGTAGCAGTAGTTGCTTCTGGGAAGGGAAACTGGGGGACTAAGGTGATTATTCACTGTACACCATTCTGAATTACTTGCATTTTTTGAACAAGGGCATACGTTACATTTCCAAAAGCATTAAAACAATTTTTAAAAAAAGAAGAACTCTTGGAGCCATTCTTATAATCACCAGGTGTTATGGGCTGAATTATTTGTCCTCCAAAGTGTTGAAGTCCCAACCCCTAGTACCTCAACATAAGACTGTATTTGGAGATAGAGTCTTTCAAGAGGTAATTAAGGTTAAATGAGGTCGTATGGGTGGGCTCTAATCCAATATGACCAGTGGCCTTATTAGAAGAGATTAGGACACAGACATGCACAGAGGGAAGATCGTGTGAAGACACAGGGAAAAGGAGCCTCAGAATGAAATCAGCCCTGCTGGCATCTTGAACTTGAACTTCTAGCTTCCAGAACTGTGAGGAAATAAATTTCTATTGTTAAGCGACCAGTTTGTGGCATCTGTTATAGCAGCCCTAACACACTAATACATGGAGTTTCACCATCACTGATCTAGTGGAGGAAGGAATAGACCTGGGATAGTGGAAAGACTAAATCTGCTGAGTCACCAACTTGCCATGCGGTCTTGGGCAGATCACTTCTGCTCTGGTTCACAGTTTCCTCACATGTCAAAGGAAGGAATTCACCTACATGGTCCCTGCCATTCCTTCATGCTCAGAAATGGGGGTTCTATATGTATGTAAAAGGAACAGAAAAGGGCAACATTGTTGAGTGATCAGCTATTATAGCCCAATGAGTTTTTTTTGTTTGTTTTTTTTTTTTGTTTGTTTGTTTTTTTTCTTTTTGCGGTATGCGGGCCTCTCACTGTTGTGGCCTCTCCCGTTGCGGAGCACAGGCTCCGGATGCGCAGGCCCAGCGGCCATGGCTCACGGGCCCAGCCGCTCCGCGACATATGGGATCCTCCCAGACCGGGGCACGAACCCGTATCCCCTGCATCGGCAGGCGGACTCTCAACCACTGCGCCACCAGGGAGGCCCCCAATGAGTTTTTTAATTTTATTAAGCATGAATCCATTTTTAACTATAAACTGTTATGCAAAAGTCCAGTATACAAGTAAGTTGATTGAAATGGACCTACTCTGGTTGAAGAAGTTCACATTGTTCCAATCCCTTTGCCTTTATGGTGGACCCTGCATCAATTCTCTATGAACCTTTAGGGATCCCTGGGTGATAATCTGAGACCCACGTAGTGGTCTAATCCTCTCATATTTCAGGCATGGAGGCTAAAGCCCATACTCTTGAGTAACTCACCTCAGAGTCACCCAGTGACTCAGTATGAAAGCTGGGCTCTACTCCTGACTGTCTGGCTCAGTCTTTTCTCTGCATTTGGTGAGGCATTAAGAATAACTTGGTGTTACTGATAGTAATACAGTAACATAGTTACTTACAGTAACATAGTTACATACAGTAATATAGTTATACAAACTATAACTTCTCTTTTTCTCCTATAAAACATGCTCAATATAAATTTGCATGAGAGGCAACATTTTTACCAGGGGATCTGACTATATTCACCCCAGGTGTAGACATAAGTGAGGTTGTCTACACCAAGAATAGCACAACTTACTCACATTAAAACTCCCCTTTCTCTTCTGAAACTCAGCAGGCTACCCTAGCTTCTAGGACTAACCTCTTTCAGCCTCCTGTGATTACAAAAGTAGGGAGATACACAGGCTCAAATAGATTTGAAAGAAGAGAAAATAACCAAAATATATCATAAGAAAGAAAGAGACCTTGAGGAAAGAAAGAGACCTTGAGGAAAGAAAATATCACATAATATGGATTCTGTGTTTCTTGGCTCCAGCTTCCATTTTCATACCTTGTTTCCTTTCAGAAAACCTAATTTTCCCCCAAGCTGTCTCCTGATTGACTTTCACTTGATATGGTCACTCGATAGCACCGATCAGTTAATCCTTCCATATGGTTAAAATTAAACTACCAATCCATGCTCATTTTCCCCCTTATGCTTGCTAATTTCTTGTGAAGATTATCCTTCCAGCTAAATTACCCTCATTCCTTTATTATCGCATCCATATTTCCCCAGGAAACTGTAAGGGTTCTGGGGATTGGGAGACTTGTTGGAGCACTTCCTCTGTCTTGACATCTTGCACACTTTTGTGTCTTTCCCAAGTTAGGAAAGAGCATGGCTGGGGGTAGGGGCTCTGCATTCAGTGATCTCTGAAATTTCCTGTAGGCTAGGGGCTGGTTATGTGAGACCTTTGCTGGGACAGGGGTGTCTTGTTCTCAGAATTCTCCACTTCTCCCCTCAACTCTGAGGTTTAAAGCAAGACAAAAAGTCTTGTGTCCTCCTGGCCCTGAAGGCCAACGCGGTGAAGTTATTTCCTTTCCATGGTCATGAATTTCCATTCTCAACACCTCACTGCAGTTGCCCCAGAAGAATCTGATCTGGCCCCACTGTCCCAGCCTTCATGTTTAGCATAAGAGCTTTTCATAAACTAAAGGTACCAAGCAAGATTTGAATATAGGTGTTGGAGTAAGTTATCCAGATCCTTTTGACATCTAACCCAACATCTTACCTAATTACTGAGTTTCACCAACAGACTCCATTGGCTTTCTGATGGAAAACTCAGTTTATGAGATTTTCAGGTTTAGCTTGAGTCCCGTAAGGCTGGTAGGCCCTTGACCCAGAACAGTCATGGCAGACAAAACTGCTCCTGCATCCCCCGTGGGATAAGCTTTAGGTCCTAATAATTTAAAATTTTGTGAACTAGTTTCAATTTTCTGCTCCCAGGGTTGTTTCTCATTCGGGCAAAATGCCCATTGGTGTCAACAGGGGCAAGCCCATTATTTTTGCTTCTTTTATGACTCTTGTTATTTCTTCCTGCCCAAGTTGGCTGCACACAAGTCCAGTCCCACACAGTGCAAAAAAAGATAGGATTCCTGCCCCAAGGGTGTAGCAACCTCATATTTTCCTCTCTGCTGCCTCTATTTTTGTTCCAGTGTACCACGAGTTCTGAAGCCTTGTCGGCCCTGAAACACTTTACTGTGTTTTGTTTTGTAGGAAACACTTGGGTTTTATGGTTGTGGGTTATAAAAGGTTTCCTCCCCTCCCCCACTGCTTCTCCCGGGAAATTTGATGGGTGTGACCATTACCGATGAGCCCTGCTGGGAAAGCCCAGGCCATGCTCAGCTTTCAGCCTGAGCCATGACTCTTCTATGCCCTGGTCCTAATTTTGTCCCCCTCTGGCTGGCTTTGTTTATTGGCATTAATATTTCATATTAAAATTTAATATTTAACTTTTGTTTTCAATATTTAATGTTCTGCATCTTACATTTGGATGTCTCCCTTCTGGGAGCGGTCAGCTGCACTGCGTGATGCAAGAACTAATCCTTTTGACTTCCAGTAAAATGACCCCCCCCCCTCCTTTCTTTCATTGTTCACCATCCCTCTGCATTCAGATCCATCATGGTAGCTATCTGGAGAACATTTCTTTCTTCTGCTCACGCATTCATTCAACATATATTTATTGAAATCCAACTCTGTCGGATATAATAAAAGGTGCTGCTAGGGACCCACAAACACAAAAATAAGACCCAAGTCTTATCTTGAGAAAGTCAGAGAGAAAGCATCATACAAGTAAGCTGACAAGTATTAAACACAGTTTTGTGGGAAAATATAGAAGAGAGAATGACTAGCTCTGCCTTGGGAACTATGGAAGGTTATTCTGGAAGAGAAGTCATCAAAATGGGACTTAGAAGGAACAGAAGGTCTTATCAGATTGTGTGGAGGGAGGGCATTCTGTACACACTGGGCTAAGGCGTCAAAATGTAAAAGCATTGATGATGATTAATAATGATGGTAATGATGTATTGTAGGATGGTGAGGAAATTGTTCCTGGAAATGGGGCTGCGTGTGTGGAAGAGGGAGTCAGTACGAGCCTATGACAGAGTTTGGTACCCAATTGTGAAGGACTTTGTAAACCATAAGAGATAGTTTGAGCTTAATCGTTTATCAAATAAACTTGAAGATAGGCTCTTAGCAAGTGAGCACCCTAGGAAATCTCTTTTGCAGAATACTGTAGAAAAACACCCATCACTGGGGAAAGAATCTGAATTCAGAGCTCCTTCTAGGTGGGATAAAGAGAACTATATTTAAGATACCTGCCTTTGAGTCATTTAAAAGATAGCTGGAAAAATAAGGCAAATATCAGGAAACAATGAGAAAACCATTGGATATATAACATAGTGCCTGATGGTTTGGAATCAGAGAAGGAAGCTTTATACTCCAACCATCTTTCCTTTGGTACCTTCTCCATTTGATGAAGTTCTCCTTCACAGACCATTGACTCATCCACCAGAAACAGAGCTGTAGGGTCTCAGGGCGGTATGAGCAAAAAGAGAACTAAAATAAATAAGCTGAGAGAACAGAACTAGAGCTTGGTAACTTGAAGGGACCACTGAGTAAACAAAGCAAGTAAAGGACAGAATGGACCAAGGTACAAGTGAATGAGAGGGGACAATTCAAGACTAAGAGGTGTATCTTAGATGTCTGCTGGAGCATTTCCAGGGTTTCTCACTAAGCTGATGATAAAAATCTTTTATAAAAAATTTTATTGAAACTATCTTTGTTTATGCTAATTACAGAGGCAAGATTCTTTGTGAAATGGTTGCTTTTTCTTTCAATTCACAAATACATAAAGTAGAAAGTAAAATTCTCTCCTACCCCAGCTTTGGACAATGATCGTCAAAACACACACACTTACAATATATACAAATATGTGTTTTCAAGTGGGCCGAACATCGAAAGCTTTATGAAGAAATAACACTGTCACACTGACCAGAGGGTTGGGAATTGTAGCTCAGCCAGGCATTAGTAAGAGAATGTGCTGGAACTGGAAGGTAGGAGCAGAACTCCACATGTTTCAATATTAGCAAACTAAAAGCCAAGTAGGTATCTGAAGCCAAGGTAGGCCTGGAGCCTGAAAATAAGCAAAACCCACAAAGCAAGTCAGGAAGCCACCATGAAGAGTATCACAGTGAGAACTCCACTTGGAGGAATTATCCCCATGAGGGGTTGCTCGTACAGGGCTTCAGAGGAACTCCAAACAGAGTTGGGGAGATAAACACGGAGTGAAAGATGGTTTACTGGAAAGAGGGTGGCTCAGAGGCTAAGATCAAGGTCTGTGTCTCAGCTCTGCAGTCCATCAGCCCCCTGCCTCGGGGTGTTTATGCCTCAGAGACTCCCTTTCCATTGTCGTGGCTGTGAAGGATCAGAGTGACACCTGCACTACAAAGCAGAGTCACAGTGAGAATCACGTGACACACTCCTTCACTCAGCAAGTGTGTGCTGCGTGCCTACCACCTGCCAGGCCCCCTACTAGGAGCCAGAGTTAGAGAATAAACAAAATAAGCAAAACTCCCTTCCCTCAGGCAGCCTGCATTCTAGGAAGTTCAGTGCATGTGAAAGGGCAGATCATTGATTTAACATGAGCGGCTATACTCCTGTGTTCTATTAATTAACCTGCTGCATCTGCCTGTGAGGAAAGCAGTGAATACAGTCTCACTGACATGGCCGGATAGGATCTAATTAGGCCGAAAGGAGGGAAACGGATTTCCAGTACTTTGGCTGAATGGATGCAATGGTGGGAATCCGTGGGTTGTCTGGGATAAAATTCTGGCTTCGAATGGGATGGGCCATCTTTTCATGGACTCACTTCAGCAGCTCACTCAGGGATCTGCTCCTCATCTTGTTAGAAGAGGCCAAGGTCACCACAGCGGGGGTGGGGTTTCCCACGATCACTGCTACAGCAAGACGTCCAGGTGCTCTGGGCAGCATGGTGTCACAGGGGAAAAGCCTGCAGATTCTGGAAAGAATCCACTACTACCCAGGGCTCTGTGCCAGCCTCAGTGCCCTTTTTCTCAGATCTACTGGACAGATTGATTTTACCTTAACTTACAAATCCTTGACTAGCTCGGAGCTGTAGAGATGTCTGGATGGAGGTCAAGGCTAGGTGAGAGAGAGTTTTGAAGAGTCATTCATGGAGCTGGAAAAGAAAAGAAGGCAAAAGAGACTAACCCTGAGTAAGCAACAACCACGGGACTGTTCATATATGTGTTACTCCGTTTACTCACTCCTGTTAATTGATAATAACACCGATATTTTTTTAATGATTATGTGCCAAGCATTAGGCTTAAGTTTTTATACACATATCCATATGGAACCCTGTCAACCACACTCATTCATTCAACAAATATTTATTGGGCATTTTCTGTGGAAGTCAGGGACTGCTACCATCTCCATCGAACAGATGAGAAAACTAGAACTTGGAGAAGTTAATTCTCCAGGTTTACTTAATTAGTTATAGAGGTAGGACTCAAACCCACATAGTTTGAATCTATACTTGTAATTTCTATACATTATACACTAGAATATATTATAATTCTGTCATAGCTTAGTGCCCCAAAACATGAGCTGTTGTATTTTATTAGGATCATGGTTCTCCTTATTTTACAGACAATGCAACTGAGGCCCAGATCAGTGACAAAACTTGTGCAAAGTCACACACCAGAAACTGGCTGAGATGGCATTTGAACCCAAGTGTCTTGGACCCTACAGTCTGCAATTTTTGCAGCACAGTGTTGCCTCCTTCAGGCTCATCCCCCGCTAATTCAGAAATCTTTCCCTTTTTCCATTCATTCACGGTGCACATCTCCAAATGCAGTCATAGCCTCTCAGATACAGTTGTAAATACAGCAGCTAATAATGGTCAGGGGGTCCTGAGTCTTTCCCAACATTGTCACAAGACAACTGCACCCTTGTGTCTTGCAGCCCCTGTCTTTCTTCACGCCCTGCCTTCCAGACTGGCATCTGGCTCCCAGTGGAAGTGCTGGGTGTGCGTGGAGGCCACACTGTTTTTACTGCCCCCAGTGAGACAGGCTGAGATGACTGGTCCCTCAGACCAGGCAGGACCTCGTGTCCAGCATGTACCAACTTAGCTCTTCCTCTCTCCCCAAACTCCCCCCACCCCACGTCTTTCCCAACCAGGTTACTGTGGTGGAGCTGCGCTGCAAAGGAGGGGTAGAAACAAGGTCACAACTGCCAGCCTGACTCCACGGTCAGCCAAGCCAAGCAGGGCAGTGGACACTCCGGGGTTCTGCATTCCCTCTGGATTATTCATGAGTGCATACCATCCCCTCTGACAGTCACAGGTAAATCCCAGATTGAATTTTTCTCTTCCCCTGAAAAGGACCCTATCAATATCCCTGGGGTCAGGAAGATTCACCATCTAGCCTTTTTTACCTGGGCTGAGGGTACTTGGAGGCCACTTGGAATTTGCTAGGCTGGATTAGGTTCCCCCCCCCATCTTATTGCTATACAACCCTCCCTGCACCCAGTCCTTGGCCCTCGAATCTTTTGTGCACACTTATGCTACACTGATCTTCCTTAAATACCTTTGCATACATCACTCCACATCTAATGCCTTGTGGCTCTGCATTGCCTACAGGTTTACCTCAGTACACTGGTCTATCCCAGTTAGTATCAGGTTTGCCTCTAGTAACTTATGCCTTAAAATACTGAGTAGTCATATTGGAAAATAATCAGATTATTAAAGCTAGTTAGAACAGATATAGGTTCATGCTCTCTCATGCTCTTGTAATTGCATTTTGATATGTTCCCTATCACACATTTTTTAAAATTTATTTTATTGAAGTGTAGTTGATTTACAATGTTGTGTTACTTTCTGGTGTACAGCAAAGTGATTCAGTTATACATATATATATTCTTTTTCATATTCTTTTCCATTATGGTTCATTACAGGATATTGAATATACTTCCCTGTGCTATACAGTAGGACCTTGTTGTTTATCCATTCTATATATAATAATTTGCAACTGCTAATCCCAAACTCCCAATCCATTCCTTCCTCATTTTCCCCTCCTCCTTGGCGACCACAAGTCTTGTTCTCTATGTCTGCCTATCGCACATTTTAATATGTCATCATATCATAAAGCCACCATGTGATCCTTTAAAAAAGAACTAAGTTTCAGTTTCTTCAACTGCAAAATGAAGGTAAAAAGGGCACACAACTCATGGATTTATTCATTGAAAAAAATATTGATTGAGTTTCTACTATGTTCCAGGCACTTCTGCTTACATCCTCATGCATGATTTTGTCAGAACAGAACAAACATCTCTGGGCTGACAGTGAAGATGAAGTGAGGTCATGAGAACTAACACTCATTGAGGGCCCAGAACAGAGCCTGGTAAGTGGTAAAACTCAGTGCCTGTTCTACAAGCTTAATCCTTAAAATAATCTGGTGAAGTAGGTGCTATAGTAGCCCTACTTTGTGGATACACCTAAATGATGAATAACGGTTTAAACAACTTGCCCAAGTTCAACACTTAGCAAATGGCAGAGCCAGGATTTGAATCCAGGCAACCACTGTTCTTTGTTACATCTGAGTTTGGACTTAAAACACTTAGCACAACACCTGGCACATAATAAGCATTTAGTCAAAGCTATTATTCTCAGTCTCATTTTCATTATTATATTTCAAACTCTGGGAAGTGCTTATAAGTCATTTATTCTGTTGCTTATATTCTTTTGCATAATTGCACCCATTATAAATTATGGTAAGGCATGCGAGTGCCCTGTGGTACTATTTGCTTTCTTTCATGCAGTATACTGTTTGATTTCCATCAAACTCTGAATACACCATGAAAACATATTGCATTCATGAGTGTCTTCTGTCACATTTGTTGTGTTAAGGGAGGAAAAAAAACTTCTGCTCCAAACAAAATCTCAGAAAGGAACCTGCCTTTCAGAGTCACAATAAGGAAGCAGGATTAAATGGAAAAGGCATGGGCTTTGGCACTGGGTAAATTGTTGTCCAAATTTCCAATTCTGCCACTTGTTAGCTGTGTGTGTTTGGGTAAGTGGCTTATCTTCTCTGAGCCTTCCTTCCCCTGTTCTGAAAAATGAGAGGGTTGCCTCAGGTTGTCACTCTGGTCCTTTTTAGCCTTCAAGTGTGTGATTTGAGGTGTAAGTACAGAGTGTCATAAAGCTTTTCCTTAATCCAATTTTCTTAGGACAAGTTGTTAAAGAACGACAATTAGGCCAGAGTCAAAGAACGTTCAGTGACAACAGCCCTAAATTTCATTACTAATAGAAAATCAGTAATGAACACTGAACTGTCTTCAGGTGCCCTAAAAATAATTGGTCATGGATTTTCTTTCAAAATGCAAGGGTTTTGAATTTCACACTTTGGGTATTCATGTTGGAAGTTATTTGCAGATGGAAGGAGTGTACCATGGTGATCATTCCTTTCCAGGAAACTTACCCAAGATCCAGCAAATTGGGGTGAGTATTTTAGAATAAAAAGAAGCAAAAGATTGTTTATCTGAAAGTTGTGTTGAGGTTCAAATTTATGATGGAGCTTTGAGACTTTACTTTCTTCCTCTGAGTCATGGATAAATAAATGCATCTTTTCAAATAGAAAGACATAGATAAATTTTCAAATAAAAAGACATACTTTTGAGGGGAAAAGAGACCTTAGGGATTATCTGGCCACAATCTTTTCATTTTAACGATGATGAAATTCAGCTTCAGTAAACCTCATCCATAAAATAATGCTAATAATAGCACTTGCTGTGAGGATTAAATAAGGTAATGTTTATAAACCACTTAGCACAGTACATGATATGAAATTAGTGCCCAGTGATAGCACCTACTTATTATAATTTTTGCTTAATATTATACACTTGCCTAAAGCCACACTGGTAGTCTAGGCATAGTTAATTGAGAACTAGGGCTCCTCAAATCCAGCAGTGCTCTTTGTAAAACATCATTCATTCAACACATATTTATTGAGTATCTGCTAAGTTCCATGCACTTTTATAAATACTGGACCTACAGCTGTGAGAAAAACAGACCAAAAAAAATAACATTAATGGCTTCATGGATCTTAAATTTTAATGGGGAAAATATAATAAACAACATAAATAAGTAAATATATCTAGGATGTAAGAAGGGAAGATATAAAGCAGAGAAAAGGTAAGCATTTGGGGGAAGGAGGTGAGAGCAGTTTAAAATAGGATGGTCAAGACGGGCAGGAGATGAAAGAGGAAGCCATTTGGATCCCTGGGGGGAAGCATTGCAGGCAAGGAGACAGGAGCCCACATGCCCTGAGACAGGAGCCTGGTGCTCATATGAGGACCATTAAGGGGGCCAGTGTGGCTGGAACAAGGAGGTGGGGAGATGAGCACAATAAATGTGCCTCTGCAGAGCATCATCAGGACTTTGACTTTTATTCCTAGAGATCTGGGAAGCCATGGAAAGGTGTGAGCAGAAAAGTTACTGGAGGAGACAAACTGGAAGAAACTGCTCCTGACCCAGAACACAAGGGTTCCTGGGGTTAACAAACCATATATATATATATTAAAAAAATACAAGATAGATACTATATGTGTCTTGCACTGCCTGAAATATTTATTATTTGGCCTTCTTCAGGATAAGTTATCTTAGGGAACTAGATCACACCAGATAAGAGTGAGAGAGAGAGAGAGAGAGAGAGAGAGAGAGAGAGAGAGAGAAAAGGAAGGAAGGAAAGAAGGAAGGAAGGAAGGAAAGAAGGGGAAGAAAAGGAAGGAGGCAGGGAAGGAGGGATCCATATTGGCTATCTAGTGCTGTGTAACAAATTACCTCAAAACCTAAGGAATGGGGCTTCCCTGGTGGCGCAGTGGTTGAGAATCTGCCTGCCAGTGCGGGGGACACGGGTTCGAGCCCTGGTCTGGGAAGATCCCACATGCCGTGGAGCAGCTGGGCCCGTGAGCCACAACTGCTGAGCCTGCACGTCTGGAGCCTGTGCTCCGCAGCAAGAGAGGCCGCGACAGTGAGAGGCCTGTGCACCGTGATGAAGAGTGGTCCCCACTTGCCATAACTAGAGAAAGCCCTCGCACAGAAACGAAGACCCAACACAGCTAAAAATAAATAAATTAATTAATTAAAAAAAAAAAAAAAAAAACCTAAGGAATGAAAAAACACACATTTATTATCTCACCATTCCTGTGGGTCAGGAATCCAGGCATAGCTTATCTGAGTGTCTGTTATGGACTGAATGTTTTATTACATTCAGTATATTATGGACTGAATATTCCCCAACTTCGTATGTTGAAACCCTACCCCACAATATGGTGGTATTAGGAAGTGGGGCCCTTAAGAGGTAATTCAAAACAGATGAAATTAGAATAAGAGGAGTGGAATAAAGTGCCCTTGTGAAAGTCACAGGAGAGCTTTCCACAGCCTGCTCTTCACCATGAAAGGACACAACGAGAAGATAGAGGTCTGGAACTTCGAAGAGGGCTCTCACAAGACCCCGACCATGCTGGCACCCTGATCTCAGACTTCTAGTCTCCAGAACTGTGAGAATTAAATGTCTGTTGTTTATAAATCACTCAGTGCTCTTTTATAGCAGCCTGAGTGGACTAAGACAGCATCCCTGGCTCCGGGTCTCACAAGGCTACCATCGGTGTGTCAGCCAGGGCTGCGGCCGTCTCCAGGCTGCACGGGGAGAGGACCACTTCCAAGCTCATGCATGCCCCTGTTGGCAGGCCTTGGATCCTCTCCAGCTGTGGGTCACAGACACCAGTTCCTTGCCACAGGGGCCTCTTCACAGGGCAGCTCACAACTTAGCAGCCGGCTTGTATTTCCTTGGAGCCAGAAAAAGAATGTGAGAGGGCACTCAAGACAGAAGCCACAGTCTTTTGGAACCAAATCCTGGCAGTAACATCCATTGCTTCTGCCATATACTATTCATCAGAAGCAAGTCAGTAAGTCCAGGCCACAGTCAAGGGAGAGCGTTATCCTGGGCATGCATACCAAGGGGTGGCAATTGTCGGGCCATCTCAGAGGCTGGCCACACAAGTTCAGGAAATAGAACCAGCTTTCACCAAAAGGGGAAATGACAGGTAAACATAGTAGGAACTTCAAGATCATCCTCTCCTGATTTCTCAGAATATCAGTTTGGAGAGAGAGCCCGGGACCAACATCCAGCAGTAGCAGCCAGGCTTCATTTCAGTGACCACAGAGCCCACTGATGAGGGAATTCCTGAGCACACAGCTAGTTCCATATCCCAGGCAGGCAGGCAGCTGAGTCTGACGAGGTAACTGTAGTAGGCAGAGTAATGGCTCCCAAAGATATCCGCATCCTCATGTCCAGAACCTGAGAACATGTTACCTGACATGGCAAAAGAGACTTTGTACGTGAGATTAAACTCAGGGTCTTGATAAGGGGAAATTATCTTGAATTACCCAGGTGGGCCCAAGGTAACCACAGGGGTCCTTGTGATGAAAGAGGAAGGCTGGAGAGACAGAGGAGAAAACATGATGACAGAAGCAGAGGTTGGAGTGATGTGACTGCTGCCTTTGAAGATGAAAAGGAGCCACGAGCCAAGGAATGTGTGCAATCTCTGGAAGCTGGAAAAGGCAAGGAAATGGATTTTCACCTAAAGCCTCCAGAAGGACCATAGCCCTGTTGCTACCTTGATTTTAGCCCAGGGAGACCCATTTTGGACTTCTGATCTTCAGAAAATAAATGTTCCTGTCTTAAGCCACTAAGTTTGTGGTAAGTTGTTAAGCAGCCATAGGAAGCTAACGTCATAACTTAGTTCTTTTCTTTGTTAATTCTTCTTGATTTTTATCTTCAGTTTTTCTGATGATAAAGAGCCACTATCTTCTTTCATATCTTTAAACTTATTTTTATTTATTTTTTATTACACAAGTAATACCCAAATACACATAAAAATAAACACATATATACAAAATGAAAACAACATATACAGATGAAGTTCCTCATGATCACTGTCTCCAACCTGCCCTTTCCCCAAGTAACCATTGTTGACAAGTTGGTATATCTCCTTCCAGACCATTTTCTATGCCCTTTCAATCACAGATAAAATACATAGCCATTCAATAATTAGCTCTTTCAGCAAATATTTATTATGTCATTACTACATGCTAAGCACTACTCTAGGTACTAGAGACATAGCCCAAATCCCTGCCTTCCTAGAACTTACATACATAAAATATAGCCACTAGACAGGGCAGACCCAGCAGTGGGAATCAAGGTGACATGATTTGCCAGGTCTACACTGTTCATTACAATAGCCACGAGGTGCACATAGCTATTGAGCACTTGCCATGTGGCCAGTCCTAACTGAAGTGTGCTGTAAGTGTAAATGTTGGATTTTGAAGACTTAGTACAAAGTACAGGATGTGAAATATATCACTAATAATTTTTTATATTGATTCCATGTTGCAATGGTAATATTTTTGGCTAGCTAAGTAATAAACTTTACATATATCATTAAAATTAATCTCACATGTTTCTTTTTACTTTTTACCAGTGTGACTGCTAGAGCATTTAAACTTACATATATGGCTCATATCATGTTTCTATTGGACAGCGTGTGATGTATGTCTGGAAAAGATTGCACAGGCTGCTGGCGAATGGATTGTGGTAAGCAAGAGTAAATGGGTGGGAAGACCAGCTGGAAGGGTCCTGCAGCAGCCCATTCAGTGCTTGGTGAAGAAAAAGGTTGGAGGGAGCCTAAGAGAAGTCTATTCAATAACCCCTTGCCCTCCAATCTTTCTTGAATGAATTGGAGACAGAAAAGAAGCATACATGAAAAATTGCAAAACAGTACTAAACTGCATATGATCTTTTGTTCTGTTTTGAATGTCAGAGCTTTATGAAAGACAATAGACTCAAAGTTTCCTCTCTCTCTCAATCCTATCAGAATTTCAGCGGAATAAGGGGAGGAAAGGGTGTAGTCACTTTACCTAGAACTTAATACATTCCAGTGATCGTTAGTTAGTTCCCAGAAATTAGAGGCCTTAGTCCCATTCTTCACCTTGACTGGGCCCATCCAAAGTAAATTCCTTAACAGGACTAGATGCTCCATCAAATTTAGTCTCCCCTGCTCTTCCAACAGTGCCCCCTCTAAGCATCCCAGTGTTCATACCCTGATCCACAAGTGTCCAGGGCTTCTCACTATGGCAGAATCTCAGCCACCTTCTACCCCCAAACCCAGGCAATCTCCAGGTTTTCAGGGGACATATGCAACACCTCCATTCACAAATCTTCACCACTCACTTGGACAATTCCATAAAGTAGGGCCTATGGACTGGGATCTCTGTGCCTCTTAAAAACAATATAGGGCTTCCCTGGTGGCACAGTGGTTGAGAGTCTACCTGCCGATGCAGGGGACACGGGTTCGTGCCCCAGTCCGGGAAGATCCCACATGCCGCAGAGCGGCTGGACCCATGAGCCATGGCCGCTGAGCCTGCGCGTCCGGAGCCTATGCTCTGCAACGGGAGAGGCCACAACAGTGAGAGGTCCGCGTACCACCAAAACAAAACAAAACAAAACAAAAACAATATAAATTTATCATTCTTTGAAATCCGCAGAGAACATTTGCCAAAAAAATTTTTTTGCAACAACTCTGTGAAACAGGCAGAGAAAGAAAAAAAGAAAGAAGGCACTTAAGAAATGACTTTTTCTTAAGTCTTAGTCACTTGCCAGTGCATTTCAGATCTGATTTGCTAGCAGATTACTGACATAATCATTTTAATATTCACATATGGATCTGTCCATGGTGTCCTGTTAAAGCATCATGACTTCCTAGCATTGGGACACCTGGGCAAGTATGTGAACCGCTGGCACAAATACACTTAGCCTCCTGGCATTGGATATGCTAATCACACCCCCCAACCCCCTAGTAACACTGTGGGGCTGTGGAGTTTTGCTACCACCATTAACCATTAATGTGACTTTGAATAAGTTCTCTGGCCATTCTCCTAGGTTTCTATATTTTAAAAAAATAAAGAGACTTTAAACCACAACCTTCTGGTGTAGAGACTATATGTACAGTTAAGGAAGGGCATCATTTAAGAAAGGATGAGGGATGTGAAACTGCTGTTTCCTTCATATTCTCAGTTCCTCTGGCCTTTCATGATGTGAGCATCTTACCTTGCTGAGTGTTATTCTAACCAAGATCTATATTTTCCATACATTGTTGTCTTCTTTATCAAGAACTACTACAGATAACCAAATACATTATACAACTATACAGACATATACATATGTATATATGCAGGGTTGTTTACATATATAGACAAACAGACATATATACTCAGGGTTGTATACAGCAAACAATGTGCCCTATTCTACATCAATTATTTAAGGGCTCTTTCAAGGCCACTTTGACCACATGCAATTTTGCCTTAGGTGTTAACTTTAGAACCTAGCTTGACATAAAATGTAATTTTGCTAAACTTCTGTCCAATATTCCTCAGGCCTAGATACAGAAGAGGACACTGCTGGAGAGATGCCTGTTTTACAACAAAATCTTCAAGCCCCCTCTGATGCCAGTGCCCTCTGGCCTCATGGGTTGATCAGACCTTAACTTGGTGCCTTTCAGTTGGGCCTGGGAAGCTTCCTTCCATTTTAGTATCTTCTAAGACCTCTGAAGTCTGGGGTAAGTAATAAAAATCATCCAGAACAGGGCCAAAAAGAGCCAAAACAATGAATGTTCTTTTGATACACTTGGAAAATGAACTGATCTCCTATCTCTAGAGGAACAACACATGATGTTTTCCATCTGGCAAGGCTATGGAAGAATAATGTTGTAGAAACAAGAGTCTATTCACTGGAGCCATTGTGGCGCAGTCCTAGAGCTGGGAGTGGCAAGTTTGCCTCACTCCACCCACTTACAAACACTCAAATGTGGAGTTCTGTTTACTGGCAAAAGTATTTTCAAACTCTCTCCCCCTCACCCCCCCACCCCCAAGTCATTTTTGTCTGATAAATGACTAAATGTCATTATGTTATCTAAAAGTTGGAAAGGGGGTCAGAGGTCCATGGCCTTCAGCTATACAGCCTCTGATGAAGAGCTAGCTGCTTGGTCCTTGTTGAGATGCTTTGGGCTCCATGTAACATTATACCCTGACTCAGACCTAAATGCTTCGGAAAATTGTCTCCTATGGCCAGACACTCAAAGGAGAAAGAGGGCGGGTCTCAAGCATGGTATCGCAGCAGTTCAATGATGTCATCGTAGACCCATCTTCCTTCCATTTTTCTGCTCTGCAGCAGCTTCTTTTTAAGACCAATTCCCTTGTCACAAAATGGCTGCAGCAGTTACAGATGCCACAGCCAGGGTCCAGAGGCAGCAAAGGGACTATTTCTTCTTGCTCACCTTCTTAAAGGGGGAAGTTTTCCCAGGCCCCTCTTAACCCCAAGCAGAGCTCCCTTCTCATCTCATTGACAAGAACTAAGTACATGCCTACTCCAAAATCAGTCACTGCCAAGGGGAGTGGGACACCCATGATTGGCTTGATTCAGGCATATTGTTGTCTGGAGAGGATGACTCTCTGGAGGGAACAGAAAGACTGTTCTATTAGTAAGAAAGAAGAGAAGAAATTAATTTGTTTAGACAACAACAGTGTCTTTTATATTCATCCAGTTGTGAAACACAGATAGTGGGAGAGCCGAGTACATATTATTGGATTGGCCAAAAAGTTCTTTCGAGTTTTTCCATGAGATGTAACAGAAAAACCTGAACGAACTTTTTGGCCAACCAAATACTTCATTATATACAGTAGATATAAATAGTTTATGTAGCTTTACATGGTGTTATGAACTGAATGTTTGTGTACAACCCACCAAATCCATATGTTGAAACCCTAACCCCCAATGTGTTGCTATTAGGAGGTGGGGCCTTTGAGGTGATTATGTCATGAGGGTGGAATCTTCATGAATGGGATTAATACCCTCATGAAAAAGACCCCAGAGAACTCTGTCACCCCTTCCACCACATAAGAACACAGTTAGAAGACAGCCATGTGTGAACCAGAAAGCCAGAGCCTTGGTATTGGACTTCCCTGACTTCAGAACTGTGAGAAATAAATGTTTATTGTTTAAGTCACCCAGTCTATGGTATTTTTGTTATAGCAGCACAAATGGACTAAAACATGTAGAACAATCAAAACCTTTTATTTGACTTTTCATTCTATTTCTCTCACTCTTGGATCTGAAATTATAGCCTCTCATCATCATTATTATTTTCATCTAAAATTACTGAGCACTTAGTATGTGCCAGGAACTGTGCAAACCATTTTCCGTGAATTCTGTCATTTAATTTTTCACAACAGTCTTATGAAGTAGGTACTGTTTATCTTCATTTTACAGTAAACTAAGTCTAGGAAAGTTTAGGTAACTTGCCCATTTTGCACAATTAGTGGAGGGGCCAGGACTTGAGTCAGATTATTAAAATTCCAGATGAATAACCATTCATGTAAGAGATGAGTCTCCATGCTCGGTGCTGGGAATAGTGAAAGCAAACATAGTTCTTGCCTTTATGGCATCTGCCATCTAATGAAAAAGAAAAATAGAAACAAACAGATTATACAAATTCTACAAAATTTTAGTGGGTATTATAAAGGAAAAGGAATGAAAGAGGGCCCTTATTTATACTGTGATGATAAACAGCCTTCTGGAAGGCGGACTTTATGCTGAATATAGTGAAGGAGCCATGTGAAGGAGCCATGTGAAGGGTGGAAGAAAAAATTCTAGGAAAAAGCCCTGAGGTGGAAAAAGTTTGACACTTTCAACACATGAACAAAATTGGTGTGACTGGAGCAAAATGAGAAAGGAGAGAATTGCCTAAGTTCTAGAGAGGTAGGCAGGGGTCAGGTCATTTGGGCCTCATAGGTCCCTTAAGAATACTGAATTTTGCTCTAGGTGCGTTCTGAAACTATCGAGGAGTTCTAAGCAGAAAACGAATGTGATTAGATTTGACCTTAAAACTTGATCACTGAAACTACTGTTTGGAGAATGGCTGACTTGGAGAGAGA
The DNA here is from genome assembly GCF_964341445.2 of Mesoplodon mirus. NCBI lineage: Eukaryota > Metazoa > Chordata > Mammalia > Artiodactyla > Ziphiidae > Mesoplodon > Mesoplodon mirus. Next base: position 31,040,011 of record NC_138983.1, read on the forward strand.
ACAGACATAAAGAGATCATTTGGGAGGCCATTGCAGCCACCAGGAAAGCAGTGATGGTAGGTGGCCACAGAGCTGGAGATAAGAGGATGGAAATTCAAGAGATATTCTATAGGTAGAAGTGACCGGAGTTGGATGGGATTGAATACAATGATGAGGGGGAGGCAGAAACTGAAGATAATTCCCGGTTTCTGGTTCTCACAACTGCTGCTAAAGAGTGAAGCCACTGAGGGAGGCAGCTGCATCGCACAGGGAGATCAGCTTGGTGCTTTGGGACCACCTAGAGGGGTGGGATAGGGAGGGTGGGAGGGAGATGCAAGAGGGAAAGGATATGGGGATATATGTATATATATAGCTGATTCACTTTGTTATACAGCAGAAACTAACACAACACTGTAAAGCAATTATACTCCAATAAAGATGTGAAGAAAAAAAAAAAGAGGGAAACCACTGACCAGGGTCAAATGTAAGAATATAAAGGTTCAGCTTGAGACGTATTAAATTTGAGATGTAAGATGTCAAGTAGGCTATTTCACATATGATCCAGAGCTGAGAAGTTTCCTGGAGATGTATATTTGGATATAGTTGGCATATTGATGACATATTGATGGTATTTAAAACCATGAGAAGGAAAATATTGAATATATGGGAAAAAAGAGAACCCAGAATACAAAATACAGAGGAGATTAAAATGAAGCCATCAGGAAGGTAGAAAGAAAGCTGGAAGAGGGAGACATTAGCCAAGTCAAATACAGGAGAGCTTCAGGAACAAGAAAGTAGCCAGTTATGCTGCTTGCTGCTGAGGATCAAGTATGATGGAGCCTGAATTTATATATTGAAAGAACCCATCCATTGGCCATTACTTTGAATTTAAATGACCCACACCAAGGCACATAATTATGAAGTTCCATTATATCCCAGACCAAAAAGAAGATTCTAAAATCTTCAGAAGTAGTAAGAGAGGGACAATAAGAACAAGCTACATACAAAGAGTTGGATTCAGAATAGCATGAAACACCTCTAGAGTAGCATTAAAAGCTAAAATACAAATGGATAATGCCTTCAAAATTCCAAGGGAAAATGATTTCCAACACAGAATTATATTCATAGTCAAGTAAAAGAAAAAGAAAAATCTGTGTAAACATGAAAGATTTTTTAAAGTTTCTCTCTCATACATCTTTTTCCAGGAAACTACTGAAGGATGCTATCCCACAAGATGAGAGCATAATCAAAGAAAGAAATCCCAAGAAATGAGATAAGAAGAAAGAGAGAGGTGAGGGAGATTCACAGAGTGGTGATAAAGGGAAGTTCCAAGATGACCGCTCTGCAGCAAGCTTAGAAGGTAACCAACCCCAACCAGTGTGAGGACCAGGACTAAGAGCTCCAGAAGTGATGTTGGCATCTGGGGGCAGAATGTAACTGATAAACTATGTGGTGTGACTTACCATGTCGAATGAAGTTTTAGAGAGAAAAAAAAATTTAGACTTGAATGAGTAATAGGTATGCAGAAAATAACAAATGAAAAAACAAAATTGAAAACAAAACAATTGTTTGTGCCAGTGTTAAAGTGTAATTTTCAAATAAAAAAGACAAAATCATGACTATAATATAAAAATAAAATGAGCATGTCAAAGATTTTTATTTAGGGGCTTCCCTCATGGCGCAGTGGTTGAGAGTCCGCCTGCCGATGCAGGGGACACGGGTTCGTGTCCCAGTCCAGGAAGATCCCACATGCCGTGGAGCGGCTAGGCCCGTGAGCCATGGCCGCTGAGCCTGCGCATCTGGAGCCTGTGCTCCACAGCGGGAGAGGCCACAACAGTGAGAGGCCCGCATACCGAAAAAAAAAAAAAAAAAAAAAAAAAAAAAAAAAGATTTTTATTTAACTCATCACTTTAGGAGGGAACCAGTAAAACAGTACAGCTAGTACAAAGGGTGAATTCAAAGATCGGAATCATATATAAGAAACAAGGAATTCTGAAATGAATTTACAAAGAGAAGCAAAAATGATATATAATCATTTTTATAATAAATGATTATAAAATAGGGCAAGATTGATAGGGCAGTAATCAATTTCATTTATAATAGTTTTCTAATGCTATGTAACAAATCATCACAAATTTCACAGCTTAAGAAAACACACATTTACCATCTCACGCAGCTCTGTAGGTGAGAAGTCTGGTGGGCTCAGCTGAGTTCTCTGTTTAGAGTCTTAAAAAGCCAAGATCAAGTTGTCCACTGGGTTGGGCTCTTATCTGGAGGCTCTAAGGAAGAATCTGCTTCCAGGCTCATTTAGATTACTGGCTGGATTCAGTTCCATGTGGACAGAACTGAAGACACCATTTCCTTGGTGGCTATCAACTGGGATTGCTGTCGACAACTAGAAACACTTCTCTGGTTCTTGCACTTGGCCCCCTTCCTCTTCAAAGCCAGCAACTGGACGTCAAATCCTTCTGGTGCTTTGAATCTCTCTGACTCCCCGTTCTGCCACCAGCTGGAGAAAACCCTCTACTTTAAAGGGCCTGTGAAATTAGGACTCATGTGATTAGTTTAGTTCCACTCGAATAATCTCCCCTTTGCCATATAACATAACATAATCACAGGAACGATATCTCATTCACATGTTCTGCCCACACTCGAGGGGAGGAGATTATCCTAGGACCTGGGTCACTGGAAGGTTATCTTAGAATTTGCCGGCCACAGCATCCCACTATACACAATTATTTGCATTTCTATGGATAACAATGACATGGGGGCAAAATCTACAAACAATGAATGCTGGAGAGGGTGTGGAGTAAAGGGAACCCTCTTGCACTGTTGGTGGGAATGTAAATTGATACGGCCATTATGGAGAACAGTATGGGGGTTCCTTAAAAAACTAAAACTAGAACTACCATATGACCCAGCAATCCCACCACTGGGCATATACCCTGAGAAAACCATAATTCAAGAAGACTCATGTGAGAGACTTCCGGGTAAGATGGTGGAAGAGTAAGACGCGGAGATCACCTTCCTCCTTACAGATACACCAGAAATTCATCTACACGTGGAACAACTCCTACAGAACACCTACTGAACGCTGACAGAAGACCTCAGACCTCCCAAAAGGCAAGAAACTCCCCACGTACCTGGGTAGGGCAAAAGAAAAAAGAATAAACAGAGACAAAAGGATAGGGACGGGACCTGCACCAGTGGGAGGGAGCTGTGAAGGAGGAAAGGTTTCCACACACTAGGAAGCCCCTTCACGGGTGGAGACTGCAGGTGGCGAGGGCGAAAGCTTGCAAGTCACGGAGGAGAGCGCAGCCACAGGGGTGCGGAGGGCAAAGCGGAGAGATTCCCGGACAGAGGATCGGTGCCGACCGGCACTCACCAGCCCGAGAGGCTTGTCTGCTCACCCGCCGGGGTGGGCGGGGCTGGGAGCTGAGGCTCGGGCTTCGGTCAGAGCGCAGGGAGAGGACTGGGGTGGGCGGCGTGAACACAGCCTGAAGGCGCGAGTGCTCCACGGCTAGCCGGGATGGAGTCCGGGAAAAAGTCTGGACCTGCCAAAGAGGCAAGAGACTTTTGCTTCCCTCTTTGTTTCCTGGTGCGCGAGGAGAAGGGATTAAGAGCGCTGCTTAAAGGAGCTCCAGAGACGGGCGCGAGCCTCAGCAATCAGCGCAGATCCCCAGAGACGGGCGTGGGATGCTGGGGCTGCTGCTGCCCCTGCCAAGAGGCCTGTGTGCGAGCGCAGGTCACTATCCACGCCCCCCTTCCGGGGAGCCTGTGCAGCCTGTCACTTCCGGGGTCCCGGGATCCAGGGACGGCTTCCCTGGGAGAGCACACGGCGTGCCTCGGGCTGGTACAACGTCATGCCGGCCTCTGCCGCAGGCTCGCCCCACACACCGTACCCCTCCCTCCCCGCGACCTGAGTGAGCCAGAGTCCCCTAAGGGGCTGCTCCTTTAACCCTGTCCTGTCTGAGCGAAGAACAGATGCCCTCCGGCGACCTACACGCAGAGGCAGGGCCAAATCCAAAGCTGAGACCCGGGAGCTGTGAGAACAAAGAAGAGAAAGGGAAATCTCTCCCAGCAGCCTCAGAAGCAGCGGATTAAAGCTCCGCAATCAACTTGATATACTCTGCATCTGTGGAATATATGAATAGACAACGAATCATCCCAAATTGAGGAGCCGTGTGGATGAAAGGCTCTTGGTGCTGCAACCAGGAGTCAGTGCTGTGCCTCTGAGATGGGAGAGCCAACTTCAAGACACTGGTCCACAAGAGACTTCCCAGCTCCACATAATATCAAACGGCGAAAATCTTCCAGAGATTTCCATCTGAACACCAGCACCCAGCTTCACTCAACGACCAGCAAGCTACAGTGCTGGACACCCTATGCCAAACAACTAGCAAGACAGAAACACAACCCCACCCATTAGCACGGAGGCTGCCTAAAATCATAAAAAGTCCACAGACACCCCAAAACACACCACCAGACGTGGACCTGCCCACCAGAAAGACAAGATCCAGCCTCATCCACCAGAACACAGGCACTAGTCCCCTCCACCAGGAAGCCTACACAACCCACTGAAACAACCTTAGCCACTGGGGCCAGACACCAAAAACAACGGGAACTACGAACCTGCAGCCTGCAAAAAGGAGACCCCAAACACAGTAAGATAAGCAAAATGAGAAGGCAGAAAAGCACACAGCAGGTGAAGAAGCAAGATAAAAACCCAACAGACCTAACAAATGAAGAGGAAATAGGCAGTCTACCTGAAAAAGAATTCAGAATAATGATAATAAAGATGATCCAAAATCTTGGAAATAGAATAGACAAAATGCAAGAAACATTTAACAAGGACCTAGAAGAACTAAAGATGAATCAAGCAATGATGAAGAACACAATAAATGAAATTAAGAATACTCTAGATGGAATCAGTAGCAGAATAACTGAGGCAGAAGAACGGATAAGTGACGTGGAAGATAAAATAGTGGAAATAACTACTGCAGAGCAGAAGAAAGAAAAAAGAATGAAAAAAACTGAGGACAGTCTCAGACACCTCTGGGACAACGTTAAACGCACCAACATTCGAATTATAGGGGTTCCAGAAGAAGAAGAGAAAAAGAAAGGGACTGAGAAAATATTTGGAGATTATAGTTGAAAACTTCCCTAATATGGGAAAAGAAATAGTTAATCAAGTCCAGGAGGCACAGAGAGTCCCATACAAGATAAATCCAAGGAGAAATATGCCAAGACACATATTAATCAAACTGTCAAAAAAAAAAAACAAAGAAAACATATTAAAAACAGCAAGGGAAAAACAACAAATAACACACAAGGGAATCCCCATAAGGTTAAGAGCTGATCTTTCAGCAGAAACTCTGCAAGCCAGGAGGGACTGGCAGGACATATTTAAAGTGATGAAGGAGAGAAACCTGCAACCAAGATTACTCTACCCAGCAAGGATCTCATTCAGATTTGATGGAGAAATTAAAACCTTTACAGACAAGCAAAAGCTGAGAGAGTTCAGCACCACCAAACCAGCATTACAATAAATGCTAAAGGACCTTCTCTAGGCAAGAAACACAACAGAAGGAAAAGACCTACAATAACGAACCCAAAACAACTAAGAAAATGGGAATAGGAACATACATATCAATAATTACCTTAAATGTAAATGGACTAAATGCTCCCACCAAAAGACACAGATTGGCTGAATGGATACAAAAACAAGACCGATATATATGCTGTCTACAAGAGACCCACTTCAGACCTAGAGACACATACAGACTGAAAGTAAGGTGATAGAAAAAGATATTCCATGCAAATGGAAATCAAAAGAAAGCTGGAGTAGCAATTCTTATATCAGACAAAATAGACTTTAAAATAAAGACTATTAGAAGAGACAAAGAAGGACACTACATAATGATAAAGGGATCGATCCAAGAAGAAGATATAACAATTGTAAATATTTATGCACCCAGCATAGGAGCACCTCAATACATAAGGCAAATACTAACAGCCATAAAAGTGGAAATCGACAGTAACACATTCATAGTAGGGGACTTTAACACCCCACTTTCACCAATGGACAGATCATCCAAAATTAAAATAAATAAGGAAACACAAGCTTTAAATGATACATTAAACAAGATGGACTTAATTGATATTTATAGGACATTCCGACCAAAAACAACAAAATACAAATTTTTCTCAAGTGCTTATGGAACATTCTCCAGGATAGATCATATCTTGGGTCACAAATCAAGCCTTGGTAAACTTAGGAAGATTGAAATTGTATCAAGTATCTTTTCCGACCACAATGCTATGAGACTAGATATCAATTACAGGAAAAGAGCTGTAAAAAATACAAACACATTGAGGCTAAACAATACACTACTTAATAACCAAGTGATCACTGAAGAAATCAAAGAGGAAATTTAAAAATACCTAGAAACAAATGACAATGGAGACACGACAACCCAAAACCTATGGGATGCAGCAAAAGCAGTTCTAAGGGGGAAGTTTATAGCAACACAATCCCACCTTAAGAAACAGGAAACATCTTGAATAAACAACTTAACCTTGCACCTAAAGCAATTAGAGAAAGAAGAACAAAAAAACCCCAAAGTTAGCAGAAGGAAAGAAATCATAAAAATCAGATCAGAAATAAATGAAAAAGAAATGAAGGAAACAATAGCAAAGATCAATAAAACTAAAGCTGGTTCTTTGAGAAGATAAACCAAATTGATAAACCATTAGCCAGACTCATCAAGAAAACAAGGGAGAAGACTCAAATCAATAGAATAAGAAATGAAAAAGGAGAAGTAACAACTGACACTACAGAAATACAAAAGATCATGAGAGATTACTACAAGCAACTCTATGCCAATAAAATGGACAACCTGGAAGAAATGGACAAATTCTTAGAAATGCACAACCTGCCAAGACTGAATCAGGAAGAAATAGAAAATATGAATAGACCAATCACAAGCACTGAAATTGAAACTGTGATTAAAAAATCTTCCAACAAACAAAAGTCCAGGACCAGATGGCTTCACAGGCGAATTCTATCAAACATTTAGAGAAGAGCTAATACCCATCCTTCTCAAAGTCTTCCAAACAATTTCAGAGGAAGGAACACTCCCAAACTCATTCTACGAGGCCACCATCACCTTGATACCAAAACCAGGCAAGGATATCACAAAGAAAGAAAACAGCAGGCCAATATCACTGATGAACATAGATGCAAAAATCCTCAACAAAATACTAGCAAACAGAATCCAACAGCACATTAAAAGGATCATACACCATGATCAAGTGGGGTTTATTCCAGGAATGCAAGGATTCTTCAATATACGCAAATCAATCAACATGATACACCATATTAACAAACTGAAGGAGAAAAACCATATGATCATCTCAATAGATGCAGAGAAAGCTTTCGACAAAATTCAACACCCATTTATGATAAAAACCCTGAAGAAAGTAGGCATAGAGGGAACTTTCCTCAACATAATAAAGGCCATATGTGACAAACCCACAGCCAACATTATCCTCAATGGTGAAAAACTGAAACCATTTCCACTAAGATCAGGAACAAGACAAGGTTGCCCACTCTCACCACTCTTATTCAACATTGTTTTTGAAGTTTTAGCCACAGCAATCAGAGAAGGAAAGGAAATAAAAGGAATCCAAATCAGAAAAGAAGAAGTAAAGCTGTCACTGTTTGCAGATGACATGATACTATACATAGAGAATCCTAAAGATGCTACCAGAAAACTACTAGAGCTAGTCAATGAATTTGGTGAAGTAGCAAGATACAAAATTAATGCACAGAAATCTCTGGCATTCCTATATACTAATGATGAAAAATCTGAAAGTGAAATTAAGAAAACACTCCCATTTACCATTACAACAAAAAGAATAAAATATCTAGGAATAAACCTACCTAAGGAGACAAAAGACCTGTATGCAGAAAATTATAAGACACTGATGAATGAAATTAAACATGATACAAATAGATGGAGAGATATACCATGCTCCTGGATTGGAAGAATCAATATTGTGAAAATGACTCTACTACCCAAAGCAATCTACAGATTCAATGCAATCCCTATCAAACTACCACTGTCATTTTTCACAGAACTAGAACAAAAAAATTCAAAATTTGTTTGGAAAAACAAAAGACCCCGAATAGCCAAAGCAATCTTGAGAACGAAAAATGGAGCTGGAGGAATCAGGCTCCCTGACTTCAGAAAGCTACAGTATTCAAGACAGTATGGTACTGGCACAAAAACAGAAAGATAGATCAATGGAACAGGATAGAAAGCCCAGAGATAAACCCACGCACATATGGTCACCTTATCTTTGATAAAGGAGACAGGAATGTACAGTGGAGAAAGGACAGCCTCTTCAATAAATGGAGCTGGGAAAACTGGAAGAGACATGTAAAAGTATGAGGTTAGATCACTCCCTAACACCATACACAAAACTAAGCTCAAAATGGATTAAAGACCTAAATGTAAGGCCAGAAACTATCAAACTCTTAGAGGAAAACATAGACAGAACACTCTATGACATAAATCACAGCAAGATCCTTTTTGACCCACCTCCTAGAGAAATGGAAATAAAGACAAAAATAAACACACGGGACCTAATGAAACTTCAAAGCTTTTGCACAACAAAGGAAACCATAAACAAGACTAAAAGGTAATCCTCAGAATGGGAGAAAATATTTGCAAATGAAGCAACTGACAAAGGATTAATCTCCAAAATTTATAAGCAGCTCATGCAGCTCAATAACAAAAATACAGACAACCCAATCCAAAAATGGGCAGAAGACCTAAATAGACATTTCTCCAAAGAAGGTATACAGATTACCAAGAAACACATGAAAGAATGCTCAACATCTTTAATCATTAGAGAAATGCAAATCAAAAGTACAATGAGATATCCTCTCACACCAGTCAGAATGGCCATCATCAAAAAATCTAGAAACAATAAATGCTGGAAAAGGGTGTGGAGAAAAGGGAACACTCTTGCATTGCTGGTGGGAATGTGAGTTGGTACAGCCACTATGGAGAACAGTATGGAGGTTCCTTAAAAAACTACAAATAGAACTACCATATGACCCAGCAATCCCACTACTGAGCATATACCCTGAGAAAACCATAATTCAAAAAGATTCATGTACCAAAATGTTAATTGCAGCTCTATTTACAATAGCCCAGAGATGGAAACAACCTAAGTGTCCATCATCGGATGAATGGATAAAGAAGATGTGGCATATATATACAATGGAATATTACTCGGCCATAAAAAGAAACAAAAGTGAGCTATTTGTAATGAGGTGGATAGACCTAGAGTCTGGCATACAGAGCGAAGTAAGTCAGAAAGAGAAAGACAAATACCATATGGTAACACATATATATATGGAATTTAAGAAAAAAAAAATGTCATGAAGAACCTAGGGGTAAAACAGGAATAAATGCACAGACCTACTTGAGAATGGATTTGAGGATATGGGGAGGGAGGGGGAAGGGTAAGCTGTGACAAAGCGAGAGAGAGGCATGGACATATATACACTACCAAACGTAAGGTAGATAGCTAGTGGGAAGCAGCCGCATAGCACAGGGAGATCAGATCGGTGCTATGTGACCACCTGGATGGGTGGAATAGGGAGGGTGGGAGAGAGCGAGACACAAGAGGGAAGGCATATGGGAACAGATGTATATGTATAACTGATTCACTTTGTTATAAAGCAGAAACTAACCATTGTGTAGCAATTATACTCCAATAAAGTTGTAAAAAAAAAAAAAGACTCATGTACCACAATGTTCACTGCAGCACTATTTACAATAGCCAGGACATGGAAGCAACCTAAGTGTCCATCTACAGATGAATGGATAAAGAAGATGTGGTACATATATACAATGGAATATTACTCAGCCATAAAAAGAAACGAAATTGAGTTATTTGTAGTGAGGTGGATGGACCTATTGTCTTTCATGCAGAGTGAAGTAAATCAGAAAAGGAAAAACAAATACTATATGCTAACACACATATATATGGAATTTTTTAAAAAATGGTTCTGAAGAACCTAGGGGCTGGATGGGAATAAAGACGCAGATGTAGAGAATTGACTTGGGGTCACCGGGAGGGGGAAGGGTAAGCTGGGACAAAGTGAGAGAGTGGCATGGACATATATACACTACCAAACGTAAAATAGATAGCTAGTGGGAAGCAGCCTCATAGCACAGGGAGATCAGCTTGATGCTTTTTGTCCACCTAAAGGGGTGAGATCGGGAAGTTGGGAGGGAGAGGCAAGAGAGGGGAGATATGGGGATACATGTGTATGTATAGCTGATTCACTTTGTTATACAGCAGCAACTAACACAACATTGTAAAGCAATTATATTCCAATAAAGATATTTTTTAAAAATAACATGCATCATTATTGGTTTTCTGCAGTGTATAGAATTATAAAAAGTCAAAGACCATGAAAGGCAAAGACAACCTGGATGAATGAGCTAGATCCAGTGATCTTGTTCTGCCAATTCTAAAGTCGTTCATAATTTTTCTGCCACCTGTTATACAAGAAAAGAAATAAAACAAAACACGTGGGTCACTTTTGAGCAATATGTAGGTAACAATTGGATAGTCACGTAGCAAAAACTTGTGACGTGACTTTATGTCTACTTATAGCTACATGTATTGGGCTCCATGACTGTTTGTTAGTTTAACTTGGTTTTGCAGAATAAGCAAGGACTTGCAAAGACTGAGTATAATACCTATTATAGACATTCGTTGTTTTTCCCTACCTGAAATGTCTTCCCTTTCTTCCAGGAATAACACCCTGATTTTCAGTTGGAGAGCCACTCCTCTTCCATTAAGGTGGGTGATACATGACCAAGGCTAATGTGTAAATGCTAAGGACAAAATATAGTCATAGCACAGAAAAAGGACTAACCAACCCAGGATAGTGGAGGCAGAAAGTCCTTGACTTGGTGTGACAAGTGAGTTTGATTTTTTTTTACAATATCAGAAAATTGTTTAATGTTTTAATAATAGCATTTCTTTGTGTGTGTGTGTGTGAGTTTGACTTTGAAGGACCATAAAAATGCTAACACTTAACACATTGTATGGTTGTCACACGTCAGGCACTATTTTTCACGATTTTCATGCACTGCCTCATTTAATGCTTACAATCCAAGAAAAGTAAAACTAGTATTACCTATACTTTACAGATGTGAAAATTGAAGCACAGATAAATTAAGTAATTTGCTCAAAGTTACACAGCTAAAAAGTGGTAGCGTCAGAGACCATTCTCTTATGCTACACCATACTGATTTTCAGAAGTAAAATCAGTTGGTGGAAAAATCACTCCACTCCCCAAACAAAAGAGATCCCTTTCTTATACTGAGAACGACCAAAGAGGTTCCAAGGTCTGCCCTCCTTGTCCCCACGCTTGGTACTCAGGGGTGCACTTCATAGTCCCCAGGAAAAGACCCTAATTCTTGAATACAGCAAGCCTCTGCTCTGTTGAAGATTTAAACTTACGTGTGAATCAGAAGCACCTGGAGGGCTTCTGGTGATTGGGTTCCACCTTTGGAGTTTCTGGTTCAGTAGGTCTAAAGAAGGGGTCCAAGACTTTGTATTTCTACCAGCTTCTCAAGTGATGCTGCTTCTGGAGATCAGGGGACCACATTTTGAAAACCACTGGCCTAAGGTATAAGTAATAGCAGCACAGGGCAATCTGAGATGGGTCTCTACTCACCCGATTCTTTGCTTCCAAACCTAAAGGACAACCATAGTGACAAACTGGTGCGGTTATTGGCAGATCACCCAGGCATAGAACCACCAAGTGGAGAAGCTGGCTTGGAGAGGATTGCATCATAGCTGATGGAGGGAAATTCAATATCCGTTTGAAGTGAAATTAGGTTGGTTCTTGCCTCTCTGTGTAGCAGGAGGGAGGAAAAAAGCTAACCAAAAAAAATATGAAAAAAATATGTATTTTTTTGGAATGGTGAGTTGATTCCTTGGTTTCACCAGAAAGTCGTCCTTAATTCTTTGTATTTCCATGGAGTCTCTCCTGGAAAATTTCAGTTACTGACAGGACCCCAGACGTTAAACTTCCAAAACCTCTAAGAGGCTTCTGGGTGTTGCTTGATTGGTCTTTCAAAAAACAAACCATTTTGGAGCTTGGTTTTTCTCCTAGGTTCTTCAAGAAAGAAAACTTTTCATCATGTTTCACATGTTGTGTGTTTCCTGTTGCTTTCATATGGTCCCGCTTGAAAGCCTATAAATCCTATCTTGCAGATCTTAATTTGAAATATTTATGTAAGGTATTTTTCCATGGCTTGAAATTTTATTCCTTCACATCTCTGGTTCTTATTTCTACATAACTCTGCCTACTGAATGCATGCTGAAAATGCATATGTGTTTTATTTTTTAAAGCTATTTTTAGGGGTTAAAAAAAAAAACACCTCTCTCAGACTATTCACTGTAGACTAAGAAGAGAGTGACTGACTGTTCATGAGAAGCTGCCAACTTCATCCTCTTTGGAAAAGTTTGAACTACAATATTTCAAAATTCATGGGTGGTGAGTGTGGACAGACATTTAAAAGATGCAAGACCAGAGTTGGCTAGAGACTAAAATCCACACAATACAGAGCAATTCCTTATGAATAGTCATAAAAATAACACAATGGATCAAATGCTTTGTACCACAGGTTTTTTTCACACCCTCCAGGGAAATTGCCCAAATCATTTAAAAATGTGGTAAATCCAAGTTGTTATCCATCACCTTCCCCAACATTTCTTTCACCGCTTCTAATCTCATACAGATGTGGCATGACTATCGAAGGTTGGGTTCAACACACTTGGACTTTGCTTTCAAAGAAAGCAGAATTATAAAATTTTTTTGAATTTCTGCCACCTACTGGCAGCTCAAAGTGCTAGAACTGAATGCAGGGTAACAACACTTCCTGTTGGAGGCTGGTTATGGTTTTCATCTGGAGCATATTTAATGAGCACATACTTTAACTGATCTTCAGTACATGTCGCTGATTTAGTGAGAAAACAGGGTGGATTGAGTTATTTGGGAGCTAGCTTCCAGGTCCCAGAGCACCCCGTAACCATCCCTGCCTGGTAGGCCTGATTACAAAGTAAACTTGGCATTTTTGGATTCCCTTCCCTTTGTGGCGTGAATCGCATGGCTTCAGGATTGGTGAGTTGGTGCTCAGATGGCGCTGTTGTTTGCCCCTGTTGCCTAACCTTCAGTGGCAAGGTTGGTACATTTCTAGGTGTAATTCTAGAAGACAGATAGTCTGTGTTTGTGGACTGTGCAAAATGAATCTGAATATTGACTTGTATGGCATCTGGAATACATTCTGGAAAGTTCTTAGGGGGAAAATGTGTAATGGTGTGGGATTGCCACCCTGGTGTGTAGAGCCAGGAGAGTGGGGGAAGATCTTTCAGCTTGAATTATCATCCTGTTTCTGATGTTAATTTTGACAGCCTAAACCTAAGCTAAGTTTTTGGAAAATCTCCTCAAATCCATCCTCTAACAAAATAACCTACATGCGGCACCATCTTGTCCTTAACCTTGTAACTCTTCTAGTCCTGTTTTGTCATTTCTAGGTGTGCCAAGTTTCAAAGAGTTCATTTCATTCCAAGGGGCAACCAGAGAGGGATCAAAGGCTTTACTTCATTTTGCCAAGCTGGAGTGTTTATTATGCTGGGTCTATCTCCCTTTGAGGATTGCTATCTGTGGGTGTGAAATCTGAGTCCCAAGAAAGGCAGATGAGAAAAGCTTGGGGGGCAGCCACCAGAAAGGAAGGTGTCATTTATGCCAAGACAGGAAAGCAGAGTCAGGGATACTGGAGAAAATAAAAAAGGTGAAAGTACATTGGACATATGGCAAAGGGTGGTGACCATCTGGAAAAGTGGATATTGTAATGGGGCAGGCAACCATCAAAAAAGGGAACTGAAATTTTAAAAGAAATTAAAGGCCAAGAAATAGATTGAGTGATATTCCAGTGAACATGTTTGAAAAATAAAGGCTGTGACAATGAAGGTCCTAGCTCTATGGTCTAGCCATATTAAATTTCTTTCAGTTCTGCGAGCATGGTGTGCTCTCTCAAGCCGCTATGCCTTCATGAACATCCTTCTCTCTGCTGGAATATTGTTCTGTACCTGACCTCCGGCATTCTCTTTTTACTAAACCAAGTCTTCCTACTTACTGTTCAGATCTCAGCTTCAGTCTCTCTTCCTCTGAAGGTCCGGGGAAATCTCTTCTCCACCTAAGTGAGTGACTCCAGATGTCATTGGGGGAGTACTTCCTTGACCATAGGATCTACAGTTCCTCTTACTGTTGGAGTTTCTTCTTTCCCGAGAGCGCTATGCTCAATCTTGGCAGGATCTTGTTGCTTTCATCGCCTCTACAACCTCAGCACCCGGCACGATACCCTAGACATGGTATGTTATTAATTCTCATTTCTGAGATAAATGTATAAATTAAAACAGCTTGATGGGACCGGTCGAGCTATACATTTTGAAAGAACATCCTATCAATTTGCCATTTCTGGTACAACTCCCTTTCCACTGTGTGAGTAGAGAGAAAGACGGACACCAGGTTGGTGCCTCACCATTTATAGCCGCAGTGGAAGCTGAGGCCAAAGACACTGGTGATTTTAACAAATCACAGCATTCTCTCTTCCTTCAGGCTGGAACAAGGCCATCCCTTCAAATAAGGCAAACTTGACTGTCTTCTTTGCCTATGTTTGGACACAGATGAAATCAAATCCTATCATTGTATGAAACAGAGTTAGGTAAGAGTGGTCACCAGTATCAGCCCCAGAATATGTACCCTGGGTTCAAGTGGAATCTTTCCTCAGAACCCCAACAGAGTGGACAGATATTATTTTGCTAGTATATCTTTATATTAAAAATTTAGATTAGATCATTTTACTGATTTTTTAAGGTCAATGAGAGAAAGGCAAGTAGAATATTGGTGTTTTGCTCTGTGTTGATGATGACACAGGATACTTTTGAAAGTACATCCTTTTGAACTTTGCAGTTTTTTAAATAGTTTAGAATGTACTTTAAAATTAAATATATATCCAACTTTGTGGAAACCTCTGAGTGTGAATTTGAAAAACATGTCTGCACCCAGCACAGTTCTAAATGTTTTGCCCGTATCAACCCTTCCACTCTCCAGAACAACCTCATGAGGCAGATACTAGCATCATGATTTTATAGATAAGGACACTGAGGCACAGAGAGGTTAAACAATTTACTCACTTACAGCTAGTAAGTTGTAGAATCATGATTAGAATGCCACATCTGGCTCCATTCATTCATTCTTTTAACAAATATTTATTGAGTGTCTACTGGGTGACAGGCACTGTTTTAGGCACTAGGATACTGCAGTGAACAAAAGAGACAAAAATCCCTGCCCCCTGGAGCTCCACTCTAGCATCCTCGCTCTTACCCACTACGCTCTACTGTAACTGCTCTCCTCTCCAACTGGCTGCCCTGGGCTCTGTGGGAAAAGGTCAGTGATAAGAGAGCCAGAGTCAGAACAGACACATAGCTGAGACCAGAAAGGGGAGTAGGAGTTGGCAAAAAGGCAGTGGGGGGAGGGCACTGCAAGCATCGGAAACAGACAGAAACCATGAGCCCATCAATATCTCAGCACCCTTACCACTCTCTTCATCATTGTCCTAGCCCAGCAAAGGGGCCAAAGGCACCCCTAAAATGGGCTGTTTGTGAACTTTCTGTTTTAAGAGGTTAATCCTAGACTGGCCTTGACTTTCCTTCTCAGTATTTCACTGTTGACCACCACTGTCCCAAGCCTCACTCATTACCTCCTGTCTGCTCTACTTGGTGTCCAACTGAATCAATTTCTCCAACTTTTGCTCTTCCCGCTTCCTTCCCCAGCTTGTGATCCTTTTCTAGGTTCTTATCTCATGTACTCTCTGCACAAGAGTATATCATTCTCTACATACTCATCCTTGTGTTCACAGATTAGATGCAACTTCACTCATATTGAGTGTCTATAATGTGCCAGGTGCAGTTCAAATGCTAGGTACCTGTGGGAAGCTGAAAAATGCTCCCTGCCCCCGCAGAGATATCCCCATCTTAACTCCCAGAATTTATGACGGTTACTTTATATTACAAAAAGAAGACTACAGATGTGATTAAATTAAGAATTTTGAGACACAATCACATGTATCCTTGTAAGAGGGAGACAGTGGAAGATGGGAAAATAGAGCAGAGAGAGAGACAGTTGAAGATCATGGCCTTGAAAACTGGAGTGATAGAGCCACAAGCCAAGGAAGGCTGGCAGCCACCGGAAGCTGGAAGAGGCAAGGAACGGACCCTCCCCTAGAGATTCTGGAGGGAGTATGGCCCTCATTTTGGACTTTTGGCCACCAGAACTATGAAAGAATAAATTTCTGTTGTTTTAAGCCAACAATTAGTGGTAATTTGTTACAGTAGCGTCAAGAAACTAATACAGTACACTTTCTCTGGTTCCATATTAGACTTCCCAAGGCCATTCCTATGGGTTCCCATAGCACCCTACATTTTCTATACCAAACCAGCTTACCACATTCTATATTAAATGCAATGTTTCCATGTCCTCCATTGGACTAAAAACTCCTTGAAAGCAGGAACTCACACCTTATTCATCCTCGTATATCTCCAGTATTTCATATGGTACCTGGCATATATATATAACAGGTGCTCCATAAATTTTTGTTAAATGAATGAATAAATTATCATAGAACATTATAGTGTTATTTACTCTTTTTATATGTGAATGCATTTTCTTTCCAGTCAGACTGTGAGAAACCACAGCTTTGTAGCATCTGTGGTGCAGAGCACAATATGGTGCACTGTTCCTAGCCGAGGGATGGCATAGGGGTCTCACCTCTTATAATTAGGAAAGCCTGCCTGGTTATTCAGTGAAATAGGACACCTTGAACAATTAATGGTGTCTGTCATAGATGTGACAGTTAAAAGGAGTGATATATAGACAGATACTTTGCCATCCCTGACCCAGATTTTGTCCCATAGATAAGATCTCTTTCATCTAAACATGAAACAAATGATGCTCTTGCCCTCCAAAATCCTAGAACTGAAATTTGGCATCTATAACTCATCCATGGTACTACTGGCTTCTCATATTCTCAGTTCCTGGTGTGAAAATTGACCACTGAGTATGACATTCTTTTTTTTTAATTTTATTTTTGTCATTGAAGTATAGCTGATTTACAATGTTGTGCTAATTTCTGCTCTACAGCAATGTGACTCAATTATACACATATATACATTCTTTTTTTATATTCTTTTCCATTGTGGTTTATCCCAGGAGATTGGATAGAGTTCCCTGTGCTATATAGTAAGACCTTGTTGTTTTTCCATTCTAAATGTAATGATTTGCATCTGCCAACGCCAAACCCCCAGTCTTTCCCTCTCTCTCCCCCCGCCTTCATCCAACATTTCCCCCAGCTGACTCTGTTCTAAGTGCTGTGGCCAGCCGGCTGTACAGTCCCTGCCCTCAGAGAGCGGTCTAGTTCAGCTGAGTGAAAGGGGCTAGAGTGCAGGGGTATGAAGGTGTAGTGGGGCCTTGGTGGAGTAAACGTCTGAGGAGAAAGGGAAGACTGAAACCTGCAAGCAAAGACCTTGGATGAACCCTGGAAACTGGCTGTTGGGGCACTGACTGAAGGGAGAGGACGTTTTGGCCACTGTGGCTCGGGAGGAAGTTTGTGTGACTCAGTGGTTCTCCCTCCGCCTTCAGCTCCAGGTCTCAAAGGAGGCCTGGGCTGTCTGGCTGACTTTGCAGTGAGCTTGGTAAAAATTTAGCATTTCGGTCACTCCCTGTCCCTTGAGCAGAGCTCCGGAAGCAGGATCGATAGGGAAAGATCGTCAGCAGCTAGAGGATGCTATAAATCTTTTCAACCCTGAACAGAACCATTTGGGAGCAGACTGGCTGAGACTTCTGGGAAGAGCTAAGGCAAAGCTTTGGGGTTCCATTCTAATGAGCACTTCTGCTGCTTAAAACTGTGCCATTGGAGGGTGAGGGCGGGGAGCTGCTGTTGGTGATTCTCTATTCAGACCGTGAGGTGAAATCCAATGCCTTAACAGACAGTTATAAAAATGCCTTTTTTGTTTAGCAGGTATCTGCCTGAACATAAAGTGCATATGTTAAAGCACTAGGTAAGACGTTAAAGGTAAATGCTCCGTGCTATGGTCTAAATAGTTGTGTTCCCCAAAATTCCTAGGTTGATGTCCTAATGCCCAGTGGAATAGTAATAGGAGGTGGGTTTTGGGGAGGTGATAAGCTGATTTGGGGGAGGTTATTAGGTTGATGCCCTTATAAAAGAAACCTGGGAGAGCTCCCTTGCCCCTCCCCCAAGGTGGGGACACATGTGAGAAACCTGTGGTCCCCAGAGGGCCCTCACCTGACCATGCTGGAATGCTGATCTTGGACTTCCAGGCTCCAGAATGGTGAGAAATAGACTTCTGTTGTTTATAAGCTGTGTAGTCTGTGGTGTTTTGTTATAGTAGCCCAAACTAACCATATACCCTACCCAACTGACGTCATAGAGAGGACTTAGATCATTGAGCAAAAATGATCTGGGGTGGAGCTCAGCCTGCACCTCAACAGCTGTGTGATCTCAGACAAGTTCCATCCCTGCTCTGAGCTTCAGTTTCCTCATCTGTAAAATGAGGATAGTAATAGTACTTACATCACTGAATGCATATTAGGCAGTAAAGGGACTTAGCCAAGTGCTTGGAAGATAATTAATGTTAGTTACAAAGAACTTTGGGGGGGGTGGGCAGGGGGTAGGAAAGAGGAGTTTAAGGCTTGTCCTGGAGGCCAAGGATAGGTTGCAGAACAAAAAGTACCATCCTTGCCTGGGAGACAGTGTTAGAGGCTGAGAGTTAGTCGACTTACGGTAAGATTAGAAAGCAGTGGTGGGGTTAATAGCTGCTGCTCCTTGTTCATTTCTTCAGCAGACATTTACTGAGCTAGAGTTAGCCAGGCACCCTGCTAGGTCCTGGTGGTACAGAGATGACCAAACATTTCCAGGTGTATCTTAAGTTCCATGAGAGCAAGGACCACATCTGAGCTCTAGCACCTGATAGAGCTAGGTAGAGCTAAGTTAGTAGGTATTGAATAATTATTTTTTAATGAGAAAAGTAGGTGTTTAATAATGATTTTTAATGCAATAATAAAAACAATACCTATCAAAAAACTATGCATGTCTGAATTTGGCTAAATACTGCCAGATGGTTCTCCAGAACCACTGTGCCAGGTACCACTCTGCATCCCTCCCCACCAGCCGTGGACGAGGGCCTGTATCCCTCATCTCCACCCACACTTGGCACTATCCAGCTTTCTAATCATTGTGAGTCTAAAATGTGTAAAGTGGTAGCTCATTGGTTTTGGTTCCCATTTTTCTGATTACTAATACATTTGAACAAAACTTCAAATGCTTGCTAGTCCTTTGGGTTTTCTCTTCTGGAAGTTGCCTGTTCTTGTCCTTTGCCTGGCTCTGCTCCTGAGTATCTATTCCAAATAGGTTCTCAAACATGACTGTAGAGAGCAATGCACAAGAGTAGTCATTGCTGTTCTTTGCAGTGGCCATAAGTCAGAGACAGTGTGAAGGCCTTCACTGGGAGACTTTATTGTTGAAGGTGGAATACGCTTATCCTGATATACTAGGTGGCAATTCTAAGGTAATAACTAGATGTAAAGGTAGCAGCACAGACAATTCTTAAAAACACAGAGACGGGTGATAAAAGAAACAAAATGAGATCTACCAAACAATGCCATTTGTATGTAAATTACAAGTCCATGCACAGAAATTACCCATATGTGTATGGATGAGTGGTGTGTATTTTCTAAAGAATGTATTAAACACATAAGAGCGGTTTTGGAGGGTGCGGGGTGGCAGGGAATAAGGATGAAGAACCAGGATCAAAGAGGATAAAGAAAATGGTGATGATAATATGTCAAGAATTGAGGAGTAACGGTAACTCAATCCTGCGCAACTGAGATCTGATGATAATAAAAATAGTAATTCATAACCATAAATATAATGCTTTGTATTTCTATGACTCCTTGAATCTTTCAAACTGTTTCACAGCTCTTTTATTTGATACTGATAACAAGCAGCCCCTTGGGGAGACATTCCTCTCCCCAATGTAAAGAGAAGGAAATCCAGACCTGGAGAGATTAACTGTGCCTGAGAAGACACCAGGACCTAGAACCTCCCACACTGAACTTGCCTTCTTTCCACTACAATGGATTGGTCAGTCGCTGTCACTGGGCTCCTTGAAGGCTGGGGAAATTTGAATCAAGCCCTTCATTTCTCTTTCTTCACATCCCTTCCTGCCGGGTATAAACCCAGGTGCCTTAGCGAGCTTCCCACTTCCCTACTACATCTTGGCTCTTAAGGCCATTTCACACATAGGGCTCCCATTGACCCTGGCTCTCTCCCTAATTGAACCCGAAGACTAAAACATCCTTTACAATAAGCACTTCTTTGTTATAGACAGATTTCCTGGACCCATAAAACAGCTTTTAGAAAGGGCAAGCTGTATTTAAGGAAGACATTAATATAGTGCCACAAAATGAGGTTTGCTGACATATGACTCTCTGAATAATTTACTTTAAATAAATTAACACTGGAATTTACATTTACCTTTGAAAGTCCAATTTACTGGAGACACTGCGGATGTGCTCCCTGGAGAATGGGAATAATGAAAAACATCAGCCTTTGTTTGACTGCCTTGCTAAGACTCATAATAGTGAAACGGCTACTTTTTTCAGAGGGATCTCCCTCCATCAACACTCTCTCAAACCATCCATTGGAGGGGCTCCCTATTTTCCCAGGAGTCTTTCTGTTTGCCAGAAAGGTGAGTTTAGCACTCAGATGGGGGGGGGGGGACAAGGGACAGGAGATATCATGGAGGAAAGAAAACCCAGTTTTCTTGAAAAGTTAATATTTACAATAACAATATAGCTAGAAGTTATTACTAAATTAATTGCGTATATTATCTCAATTATCCTTGTAAAAACTCCATGATAGGATCTCATATTAACCTCTTTTCACAGATAGGAAAACTTTGACTTCACTAGTTAACTTGCTTACAATTCCACAGCCAATAAGTAGTGGACCTAGTATTCAAATGTAAGGAACCTTAAATCAGAGTCCACACTTAGATTTTTCTTTTAAATAATTATCAAAGTATCAATCATTTAAATATTCAAATTTGCATGATCATTATAAAAAATGGGAAAAAAAGAAAAATATATAAAGAAACAGAAAAATAAAATCGCAATCACCTTCTCTTAGTACTCGGGGTTAATTTATTACCCAAGACACTCAGGACTGATTATTTGGGCATATTCTATTCTTCTGACAAGTTTTCATATCTGTTTTTCAGGGACTAGGAATATTTCCCCATGCTTTAGGGGGAGGGGTAGTAAGGGCAGGCCTTTGAACGAGTAGAAAGGGAAGGCAGGGACCTTTTGGCCCATTAAAATGAGTGCATGATTTATCCATCCTTTCCAACTGGCAGCTGACCAAAGAGGCTGATGGGCATAGCAGGCTTCTTGAGCACATGGGGTTCCAGCATATGGAACTGCAGTGCTGCCCCAGCCTGTAATGACATCTCCCCCTCATCGCTCAGGGCATGGAACAGTCCTGGCTGGTGGGAGAACCAGGGGCAAGGAAGCCGCCTGAATCCCTGGCCTGGAGATGGTACCCATAGTCACAGATATAGCCTTAGTGGCCTCTTGCCACCAGCAGCCCCCAGCCAGCCCTTTGCAGGCTGTGCCAGGGAGCTCCATCTCTAATGCCATCCACACTCAGACGTACGGGATCCAACAGCAGAGCCTGAGGCTTGCGCTTTGAAATCAGAGCTGGGGTCAAATTCTGGCTTTGCCACATTCAAACTGCATGAATTCTGGCAGATTATGCCACCTGCTAAATTTCCATTTCCTCAATTATAAAATTAGGCAGTGGAGTGCTGTGACAGTGCGGTATGTGGCCACCAGAATGAGGCTCAACGTGGGAGAAGCCTAACTCCATTACTAACCAGCTGGGTGACTGTGGGAAAGCTACGTAGCCTCCTGGGTCTCCATTTGCTCCTATATTAAATAGGAATAATGACACAAGTGAGGATGAGACAAGATATTACATATGAAGTGCCAGTGTATATATAATACTTGGAAAATATTAGTTGTTTTGTTACTATTAAAATGGGATGACTAACACAATATAGTAAAGCAATTATACTCCAATAAAGATATTTTTTAAAATGGGATGATTAGAATATTTAATTCATATTTTTGGGGATTAATGGAAATAATATACATAAAACACTTTAAAAAATGTATGCTGTTGGAAGTTAAGTTGCTTGGATCAAGCACCTTAAAGTCATGCTGAGTTCCTTTTTTCTCCTCCTAAAATCATTCTACCAGCAAATATTGTCAGCTCTACTGTCAAAATTGTCCAGACTCCAAATACTCACTGCTTTGCCTGCTCCCTCTGAGTCCAAACCACTGTTATTCTCACCAGGATTATTTCCATTGCAGCCCTGCAACTAGTCTTCTGACTTGTGTCCTTGCCCCCATACAGTATATTCTCAATCCAGCAACATCTAGTTTAAGGTTTTTCATGTTTTTTTATCTAGTTTTTTTTTAATTGAGATAAAACTGATATATAACATATGTTAGTTTTAGACATACAACATAATGATTCTATATGTGTACATATTCAGCACAATGTCTGGTTAACTTCTATAGTTTTTTTTTTTTAATTATTTTGAAATACTGACTTTCAGAAGAATTCCAAAACTAGTCCAGAGAGTTCATGTATATCCTTTACCCAACGTCCCCTAATGTTGACGACTAACATACAATGACAAAACCAGGACGTTAACACTATTAACTCTGATTTGTATTCAAATTTCACCATTTCCGCCCCCTGCCCCCGTTTTTAAAAAAATTTTCCCCTTTCCAGATGTAGTCCAGGATCCACATTGCTTAAAGTTGTTATTTCTTAGTCTCCTCCCATCTGTCACAATTTCTGTTTTTCCTTGACTTTAACGACCTTTAGATGAGTACTGGTCAGTCATTTTGTAGAATGCCTATCAGCTTGTGTTTGTCTGGTGTGCTCTCATGACAAGGTTGAGATTATGCATTTGCAGCAAGCACATCACAGAAGTGATGGTGCGTTCTTCTCCATGCATCATCCTCAGGCTCCATAATGTCACGACCTTGTTAGTGATGTTAACCTTAACTACTTGATTTCAAAGTGCCCTGTACTGGGTTTCTCCACTACAAAGTTACTGTGGTTTCCTTTGTAACTGGTCGATATTTTGGAGGAGATACTTTACAACTGTGCTAATATTCTATTCGGTTCAAATTTTCACCCTCCAATTTTAGCATTTGTTGGTGGAACTTGCCTGCAAAAACTATTACTGTGGAATTCTAATGGTGATTTTGTGTTTCCTTCATTCCTTCTACACTTATTAATTTGACTCCTCCCCCACTTACTAAATTTATTCAAGTATGTGTTTATATTATTTTTATTTTATCCTATGGATTTAATCTAACTCTACTAGTATTTGTTTTGCTGTTCAAATTGCCCTAGATTTGACCTTCAAGTTGAGTCCTGTCCTCTTTCAACATGCCCCCAATCTTTCTTCAGGCACTCCCTTTATTTCTCACCAGAAGACATCCCATCTTGCATTTTTCCTGCCCTAATCGTGAAAATAACACCTTCTCTAAGGAGCCCTGGTTTCTTCCGTTGGGAAAAAGGCATTTAGAAGCCAACATCTGGGTGCTACATGTACCTGTTGGTATGGGGGTATCTTTGCTCCTGGGCCCCATCCACAGACAGAACTAATCATATATATGGACACTAACCAGCACACAGCAGGCTTTAGAATATGTCAGCTCAAGTCATTCCTCTTCTCAAAACCTTCCTTTGACTTCTCATTTCACTCACCCCACACAATGACTTACAAGACGCTACTTGATTTTCACTTCCTTTCTGACCTGATTTCCTTCTATTTTGTCTCACTCTAGCTACACCGGTTTCTTTGCTGTTCCTCCAGTGCAAAGTATATTCTCACCACAGGGCCTTTGCACAGATTCCCCCAACTGGAACTCTCCTCATGTAAGTGGCTCCCTCCCTTCAATTAGATCTTTGTTAAGGTGTCTCCTTATGCAACTGATACTCCGTACCACCCAATATAAAATAATAAATTATCCCCTCTCCACTCCAATATTCCCTATACTCCTTACCTTGCTTAAATTTTCTTCCAGAAATTAACATCTAACATCTGCATCATTTCTTCCTACACATCAACATCTAACATACTGTAATTTCACTAGTTTACTGGGTTTTGTCTGTCTCTCTATTAGAATGAAAGCTGTGTCTGTTTTGTTCACTCCTACATCCCTAGTACATCCCTAGAAGAATGCCTAGCCCATAGTGGGCACTCAATAAATATTTGTTTAATAAATGAATGAATGGATGAATGAATGAATAGTTAAGAATATAAGCTTTGGAATCAGAAAAAAAATCTGTACATCAAGTCTCACCTCCACTATCAAAACCAGCTGAGGAAAACTAAACACATTTCATAAGC
The DNA here is from genome assembly GCF_964341445.2 of Mesoplodon mirus. Taxonomy (NCBI): domain Eukaryota; kingdom Metazoa; phylum Chordata; class Mammalia; order Artiodactyla; family Ziphiidae; genus Mesoplodon; species Mesoplodon mirus. The sequence continues at coordinate 31,064,668 of NC_138983.1, forward strand.
GCTCTACTCTTGAGTTCTATCATCTGGAGAAAATAATACTTAGCTCATAAAGGGTTTTGTGAGAATTAAATAAGATAATGAGAAGCCATCTTTATTGAATGAATGAATGAATGTGTTAAGTGCCTGGCAAGCTATATTCAATAAATGGTAGCTATTAACATCATCATCATAATCATTAGCATCTAATAAAAGAATTTGTTTTGATCACAGGAATAAGTTCACCATAGATTCCCTCCCCGTCCCTTTTGGCAAGTTGTCTCTAACTGAGGGGCTTTAAAGACAAGTTCTTGGTCCTGCAGCTGTCCAAATGAGTGTTTTTCCAGAGGGTCTGGGACCCCTGGGACATTCTCCAGAACTCGAAGTCATGTTTTGATGTGCTGGCCTGTGTGAGAAAACCCAAAAGGTGTAACTAATTTATTCAACAGAAATATAAAACAGGCCCCTTCTTCTTACATCTGGAAGGAACCAGCAGGGGAAACAAAGAGAGGCCCAAGGTTTGCCAGGATGATGCCCAGGTCCCTCAAAGGAACAACTTCTCCATGTGACCCTCCAGCAGAAGGAATAGGCTGAGTTGAGGAATACTAACAACAGCCTGCCCCAAAGCCGCCCTATCCCCAGCGTGAATTTCCTACACTGATCCCCAGCCAGTCTTTTGGGCTCTCTGAGGGCAGCTGAGAACTGGAGGTGTTTGGAGTTTTCAGCTGTTACCTGGGTTGGCGTTCTCCAGGGCAGCCGCCAGACAGATATCCAACCAGCCTCCCCTGTAGGCCTTGGTTTGCTTCCTTCTTTCCTGACATTGACACAAGGAGAGTGTTTCCATCCTCCACATGGTCTCTCAAGCGGTTTTCCAGTCTAACGCTGAAACATTTATACAGGCTCGGCCACAGCAGCTGTGTGCCGGGAAATGGGCCCAGACACCCGGAGGCCTCCCAGCCATCCAACCTCAGGAAATAAGAATGCTGGCTCCTTGCCACACTGTGTTGGTCAGTCTCTTTGGGGCCTTAGAAACGTAGAGCGAAGCCTGGGTGGTGTCTGGACTCAAAATTTGAAGGAGGGGCTGTGGTAGACACTAGGAGCATGGACACAAAGTTGTAACTGTAAAATGTGCCTAGAAGGTTTAAAGCAAGGAGAGGAGGCTGGAGGGAACTTGTGGCTAATTCCCTCAAGCAGTAGTAGAAAAGGGTGTGAACTGACTGCCCTCAGATGCCCAGAGCTCCCCTCCCACTCGGCCACTTTGTTAGCAGCACTAGGATCTAACTCAAATCAATTACTATGAGGATCAAATGAGATCATGTATATAAACGCTCTGAATAAAGTACTATGTGACTGCAAGGATCCGTCATAACTTCTCTCCCAGTCTCTAATATATTCTAATTTGCCTGCTTTTGTTGTGTCTCTTTCTTTCTCTGTTTCTCTGCACATATGCACACATGCTTAACTATCCCACTTGCCCAGTTGGGTTCTAAAACAGTTTGCTCTGGAGGATTCATCGATTCAGGATTAAATGGTGATGGTTAAACATATAGCAAGGTGCCAGACTCCCTGAAAGCACAGTTCTGCTGCTTTCTAGCTGAGTGACCTCTGGCGTGTTGCTTAACCTCTCTGTGTCTTGGTTTCCTCAGTTTAAAATGGCGATGATGATGATGATAATAGCTCCTACTTCCACTGAGTTGTTGTGACGTCTTCAGACCATGTGTAGTACACCTAAGTACCAATTTTCCTATTCACAAATTAGTGATTTTCCAAAAAAAAAATGGAAATGGGATCACTTTTACTCTATGCTAAAACTACACTGTATGAGTCTGAGTCTTTCTGTTTTGGTTCTGAAGTTGTTCTAATGTCTTAAAGGGACCCAATTAACATGATGAGCATAAATCATCACTGTGTGAGGTGGGGAAAGAGTTGGTTATTTGAGCTCTTGTATTATGTGGATTCTGGCTGCCTAAGATGTTCCTTGTGGGTCACACTCCGTGATTTTAACCTGAAGTTGAAGGGGCTAAACAGGAGCACTATTATTGCTAAACTGAAGTCACCAGATGGTGCCTCCTTTGTCATACCTGAGGCTGACATTCAAAAACCCTGCCATTACTTGTGAGGTGACCTCTTACTTGGCTGCGAGTCTTATTTCAATAAGCAGCATTCCATTGGCACAGTGCATTTTCCAAAGCACGTTATGTGAAACATTAGTTCCTTAGAATGTTAATAGATGTTGCATGAAAAAAAGCAGTTCCATGTTCCATGTTTGGGAACCTTTTTGTTAAACAAAGGTGAGCAGTTTACTTTAACCAGAGGACTTCACAAAGCCTCTCACATGCTAATTTATGCTGTCAATACCCAAGAACTCTCCTCAAACATCCTTGACCCCAAACCTGTCTTGTGGAGCTTAGAGCACCTCGGGAAATGCTAGTTTGGTAGGATTTAGAATCAAACAGACATAGAAGAGTCAAGTTCCAGTTCTATGACTTGCTATCTGTCATGGTAATTTGTAAGGTAAATTACTACATTTCTCTGAGCGTCTGTTCTCTCATCTATAAAATGGGGATAAAATATATACCTCCTGATTTGTTACATGGATAAACTATATTTTGGAAGGAAAAGTGATGTGTATATGTAGTGTACGTATAGGATGAAGATAAAAATTAATGTTGGTATTTCTTGCCAATGGGCTTTGGTGGTCACAAGAGTCTCCCAGCTGTCCAAATTTGTACTGTACTGTACTAGCCATGTGTGACTTTTAAGCATATAAAATGTGTCTAAGCTGTAAAGGTTAAAATCTGTGCCAAATTGTGAAGACCCAGCACACAAGAAAAGAGAAACTATTTCCATTTTTCCATTAATTACATATTGAAGGGATATTTATATTTAATGAATTAAATGAAATATATTATTAAATTGAATTTTACCTGTTTCCTTTTACTTTTTAAAATCCTTTTATTTTTGAAAATAAGTCCACTACTATGCAATTTTAAATCTATAGTGGCTCATGCCTGTGGTTCATAATGTTTTTTATGGTCCAAGTGGTTGAAAGAGTCTCAGAGCCCTTCCACTCCCTAACCTTGTCCATACCACTGGCCTCATTGTCTGACACCACGCAGAACCACTGACCACTTCCCAAGCTGCCTGAGCAGTCCTCTGAGGGCCTGGCAATCAGGCTGAATTTCCAGGATGTGGGCTTGGAAAGAGTTAATGAATTAGCTTAAGAAGATGAATAAGTTATTCCTAATAGAGACAGATTTCAAAGTTGAGTTGGGAGAAAGCATTATTCGGTCTGGAGTCCATTATTATGGTCTGGACTTTGATTTCATAACAACCCCATACTCTGTCAGCCTCTCACAGACAGACCCTTGCTGTCAGCTTAATCACCAATTAAGGGTGTCTGCATCAACTGGGCGCTTTCTCAGGCCTGCTCCAGAGGTGAGTTAAACAAATCTTTGGCCTCAAAGGCTTCAAATATGTATTTGCCTTGAGACAAAGAGTCTTGGGATCCACTACTGTCAACCTATCCAAGAGGGGCAGGCTTAAAGGTGTAATGAATACCTGAATATCATCCCTGGGCAGTAAACGTGGTGGGTGATATGGGAATAGTCCCTAGTGCTTTGACTGTGTCTGTTTAAAGACACACCTCACTGTCTACCCTATATGATGGTTCTGTGTAAACATAGCTGATTTCCCTTCTTAGAACATAGCTCCAAGTTTCCAATGAGGAGTCACATCTGATTTATCTTTATGTTATCATCTGATACAGAAACTTGAACTCAAATGCTCAATAGGCAGGCAAAAAGGAAGGAAGGAAGGAAGGAAGGAAGGAAGGAAGGAAGGAAGGAAGGAAGGGAGGAAGGAAGGGAGGAAGGGAGGGAGGAAGGGAGGGAGGAAGGGAGGGAGGGAGGAAGGGAGGGAGGAAGGAAGGGAGGGAGGAAGGAAGGGGGGAGGGAGGGAGGAGGAAAAGGAGGATCAAGAAGCACAGCAAGTTAAAAAGTCTTAATCTGAGAGCTCTGAAGAGCCTCTCAGGCTCCCCCAGGCTCCCTAAGCTCCTCAACAGGAATTAACCATCTAACTTGAGGAGTTGCTCCTCAGAGGGGATCATCTAAGTTGGGTTTGGTAGCATCAACAATCCCTCTTTTAAAGCTTCCCTACACACCCCCACCAGTCCCTCACCATCACATCACCCACTTGTTTTTACTGTCACACAAATAACGGCAATTTAGTTTTTTATATTTATACCTCAGGTCATTCCACAAAGATCTGAGAAGGTTTACCACAGACAATGACACCTATAATGAAATAACAAACCTATAAAATGAGAATCAAGTTTAGAGAAACTAGCAATAGAAAAGCAAGGCCAGGTAGAGATAAATCCGAATGCTGGACTGAGTGTCACCCTGGGTGCTGGAGGGTGGCCTCACATTTGGATCTGAGCCCTGTTGGGTGGGTTCCAGCTACAGAACTATTTCTGTGAGGCTTTCCCCTACCATCTCAGGCCAATTCCTTTCTCTTCCCAGGCCAGCCCCAGAGGACAGGCTAGTGTCCCATACTTCACTTCAGCGGACCAGGAGAGGAGGAGGGGCAGGAGATGATGCAGAAGCAGCAATTAGGAAGTACCGCTTACTGCCTTAATTGAGCTGAGGGGAAGCGGGGGACAGCCAGCAGTGAGGTTGGTGCCAACATCCTTCCAATAAGCGGTGTCTGCATGGGGAGGAAGTCTGGGCCTTCCCCTCATCCATTCTCAGCATTCCCATCAGAAGTCCCGGAAGCGCAAGCCCGGAGCTGCTGGCAGGGCCGGGCTTTTGTGGGTGAGCTGGCCTTCTCTGTGCTGCTCACTCTGGGCCAGGCCAGCCTCGCCTTTCCCTACCAAGGCCCAGGCCCGAGCACATCTGCGCTTTCCTGTAAGGCTGCAGGGACTGGCTGGCACTGCTTCCCAAGGACCCAGTTGCACTGTAGAGGGGCCTGATTAAGACCTTCAAGCCACAGTGCCCTCGGAGGTGGGCGAGGGCAACCAGAAGGGTCACTCTGGGCAGCTGATGGCAGCTGCCCCTGCGCGCCCTATCATGTCTGCCGCAGCCCTGCCCTCCCAGCCCACATCCTGTTAAGAAGGATCTGACCCCTAGCCCACTGCCTGATTAGAGATGATGATGCTATTTTTTAAAACCATTTCTCCCTAATGAGCTTCCACATCCCTGTTTCCAGTCCACGCGATATTGGAGCTGGGCAGGGTCTGTGTCCTTAGCAGCTGGCTTAACCCAAAGGCCCTCCACAGCCTCATTATCACAATTCCCAGAACCAAGGCAGGCTTTTGTCTAGGAGCTTGTAACTTGTTAGTGGCTTGAGGTTAATTCATTTCTCCTTTGCCTGTAGGGGAATTGCACCGGCCCCCAAACAAACGTTTCTCTAGCTCCATCTATGTCAACTACTAGGCACCGGAGAAGCTACGAAGGACTTGTTTTCCAGGATCTCATGCTTAGAGTAGGCGGCTGGGAGGAAAAGATGTATGTATACCTCCAGTTATGATATAATTCATGCTCTAATGGAAGTGTAATGTTTAGTATATTCAGTCTAGAATAAGGTGAGTAAACCCCAGAGCTCATCATGGTGAGTCCTCCTTGTCCCTTGAGATCCAGGGAAGGTTGGTCCAAAACTCCCCATTCTGTTCCCCCTTAGAATTCCAAGGCCTGCCCTGGATTTCCGCAGATACCTGCAGGCTTATATAACACTGTCACCTCTGGGCTCCTGTGTCCATTCACATGTCTCTGTTTACATCACACAGACCTAGCAACAAATCCGGTTCTTTTCCTGGATGTTCACACAGACATAAACACACTCACAACCTCCCTGGAGATATTCCTGAGGGTGGTAAACTAAACTGAACAGTCAGGAATCTGAGGGAGATGGAGAAACAGTGCAAGACTCTTCAAATGTAACATTGGGCATCTTCTAGTCTTAAAATGCCAATGGCCAGAGACATTCCCATGACCCACTTTTCCATCTCCTCTCTTCTATCTGCAGCTCTGATCTCCCTGCCCTCTCTCAACCTTTGCGAAAACAGAATCCAAACCAAACGCACATTTTTCTTATTGTCCCCTGCAGAAAAGCTTAAACATCTCATTCTATTGTGAAGCCTCCTGTTGCCTTTATGCTTCCAGCACTTTATAGCTCCCCCCAACCCCCCACCTTGAAGCTTTTTAAGATATTTTCCCAGAGACAGGTCTCTCCCTAAAATGAATTCTATGCTAACGCTTCAAGTAGTAATACTTTTTTCTTTATTATATTTGTTAAGGTGCCATCGTACAAGGCAGGTTGCTTGCCTAACTCTCCTAACAAGCACTAGAATCCATTCATTTGACGTTATCCTGGGAATGGAGTCTCCCATCCATGATAGGAGCTTGCTCTTGGATCCCAACCTCAGGTTTCACAAGAACTTTTACCTGATGTTTGGAATCATACTTTTATAGGATTGGAGCCTATCTTAGAAGTCATTCCCTCTTGTGTTAGCTGTCTGTCCTCGTATGTGGTCACAAAGCGCTTTTTGCTGCCACCTGCTCTGCCACTTACCATCCTGCCATGTAATTGGCATGTGAGTTTTTAGTTTCCCCCACTAGACTGCTAGTTTTTTGAGTCAGTTCTAAGAGTGCATATTATTTACTGTCATGCACAGGTATGATACCTAGCACATTGCAGGAGCTCAAAAAGTATTTCCTGAATGAGGAAATAAAGGAATAAATGATTACCAGTCACCCCTCATTTAGTAACTGAAATTTCCCTGTAAAACACCCTTGATAGGTGACCATGCCCTCTTCTGGGATCCTCCAGTGACAGGAAAATTATGGTTTTCTTACTGCTAGAAAGTTTTTCTTTTTGTTTAATCTATAGCCAACCTACTGCAACTTCTAGCCATTGGCACCTACATCAAATGTAGCCAAACAAAATGCATGCCATTCTACTTAACAGCTCTTCAAATACTGGCAACAGCTCTTTTCCTCCTCTGGACTTCCCCACATGCTCTTCTTTCTACCAAGGTGGTTTTGTCTCCACTTTTGACTTCACTAAAACTTATTCTTCTTTCATGTTGTAACTTTCAAGTCACTTTCCCAACAACCTCACATGATCCATCCATTACTTTAACCTTCTTTCTACTGTAAATGATGCCTAATCCATGTAATGAAAGAAGAAAGAGTCTGAAAATCTTAAAGTACCTGCTTTTCTTTCTGGCATAGAAAACAAAAACTCTGAATTAAGAGAGACTCACTTTTCTATTTAAATATGTTTATTGCACTCAAAATAAAACCCAAGTGTCTAAACAACTCACAAAATCCTTCTTGACTTGATCCAAGCATCTCATATCATTCCTTCTCTTGCAGGCTCTGATTTAGCCTTGGTGAAATACTTGTAGTTCCTCAAACTTGCCTTATCTCTCTGTTCCTTCTGGGTTTTAATGCTCCCTCTGCCAATGCTTTTCCTTCACTATTTCTTTTTCCTCTAGCTCATTTCTTCCAGGAAGCCTTCCTTGGTCACCACCCCAAAGGATAAGTGAGGTGCCTTCCAATATGCTGCCAGATTGTCCTGTACTTACTGTCTTATCAATCAGGGTAGAGACCCTGTCTATCTTTTTCATTGCTCTGTTTTCATTACAAAAAGTGTATGGCACATAGTAGGTGTTCGGGTTTTTTTGTTTTGTTTTGTTTTAACATGAAAGAGCTCTCAACTCCAGATACTAAGAAGGTATACATTCCATTAAGAAATAAAACTTGGAGCCTAATCCATTGTCTGCTCCCCTATATGCCTGGGTCTTTCTAATGAGGTAATGAAGAGCCATCATTTTCCACCCACACACATGGAATTTGAACAGTGGCTTGTGACATTTGGAAGGGATTTAGAGATCTTGGTGATTATTTGGATGGATTTGTATCATGTTGCAGGCCCCACAGCATGTCAAGCCTTTGATCAATATACAGAATGTATGTGGGCCAACAAATTTTGATACATGCTAACAAGGTCATCCTTTCCTCAGGACAAAGACACATGAGGCTTTCTCTGTGCTCCTTTTGACTGTATTCTTGAGTGCTCCCTTTCTCTATAACCAGGGCCATTACTTTTTCAGGGAGGTTGACAAATACAAACTCACAGGGGAAATTGTAATCATCCCTAATCTAGCTGGAGCTTTCTGACCATGAGTTGTAACCTTAATAAATATAAGTAGGTGCCATCTGTCTATCCACATCCTCACGGCTGCACTAGCCCCTTCTTTATCTGTTCAGTCTGGGAGAGCTGCCAACGTCCTGTTAGGGGCCATTCTTAGAGCAAGGAGAGGGCCTCGTGTTTCTCCCTAGGTCCAGGTCTTGTCCTTCAGATGAGTGAAAGAGCAGCAACATATCTCATTGATTTGAGGGTACTTCCCAATCTAGCCTACTTTCCAGAGATTCAAATATCTGTACCTTTAGAATCATCCCTTTGGGTTAGAGTATCATTCTCCTCAAAGGTCCCTGTCAATGTGTTTATCACATAGCATTTTTAAAAATTTAAAGTGATAGAAACCCTAATTCAAATGTTGGATATTGTTGTAAATAAGTTCCTTGAGGATCATTTTAACATACAACAGAATAAGTGTTAACATGGAAATTGCAAACACATACATATGAAAAATGCAAGGGTGCTGTTTTAGAAATGGCTTCTTGTGTGCTTGAGATAAAATATTCAGTGACCACGTCATATAAGGATTCAATAAATGTTCTATTTCCAACAACTCACACAGAAACACAAACTATATTCTCTGCAAAGGAAATTTTTTGATTCTTAAGTGATTCAATGACTCAAAAAGTGGCTCCAGTGATAACAAAGTTATTGATATCAAAGATACTTTTTGAGTAAGGTTGTTTTGTTATATATGAGAAAAAATATCATACTTCTGAATCTATACAGATTTTATATGTGATTCACAATATTTAAATATAATTAAATTGATAGATTAGATACAATATGCATACATTTGGATTATTCTATTTACATACCTAGAAGTTTATCTGTTTGAGTTGACAAGCAAAATTTTCTTGTTGATTTTCTCCCTGGGAGAATAGGAAATAACCCCATCTGGGGGACTTATATTCATGCATATACGATAAATATAAGGAATTTGAAAAAAGTTCTGCTTTTGTCATTATGGTTATTTTAATTCTTTTTTGAAATATCAAAAATCAAAATATTTCAAAAGCTTTTTGGGGCATGTTTGTCTCTGATTTTGCTGGTATATGTTTGATCTGTGTACGTGGGTGTTCTGCTTATTAGCTCCTTGGGTCTGTGGTCCAAACATTGTCCAATGGCTGAAACCCAGGAGGGATAGGATCATGTGGTAACAATGCAGCCACATAGAATTGCCCCTTTCAGAGCCTGGGGAAGATGCCATATCAAAATTCTGTCATTCTCTGTAGGGATTAGGACCCTTTTATCCCAATTCTTGGTCTCCTGTCTATTCAGGGAGTGAGACTGTAGCAAAAATCTCACTAGTCCTCTAATTAGTTTCCAAGGGCAGCTGTAAAAATTTACCGAACATTTTATGGCTTAAAACAACAGAAATGTATTCTCTCATAGTTTGGGAGGTCAGGAGTCTGAAATCAAGGTATCAGTGGGGCTGATTCCTTCTCAAGGCTCTGAGGGAGAATCCATTCCATGCCTTTTTCCTAGCTTCTGCCAGCAACCCTTGCCATTCCTTGGCTTCTGTGTCATGTTACTCTAGTCTCTGCCATTGTCTTCACATGGCTTTCTCCCTGGTGTGTCTGTCTCAAATCTCCTTCTCCTTTCTCTTGTAAGGACACTAGTCATTGGATATAGGTCCCACCCTATAGCCACAGTGATCTCATCTGAAGATCCTTCATTTAATTACATCTGCAAAGTTGCTTTTTTTTCAAATGATGTCATTCTCACAGGTTCCAGGTGTTAGAACTTGGACACATCTTTGGGGCGGGGTGGGGGGGTACTATTCAACCCATGACACCCTTATTTCCTAAACAACAAGTTTACTATTTATTCTTCAGTCACGTGAGCTTTGACAATAGTATCAATCAGCTGCATTTCTGTGGGGCTTGACTGCTAGGCAGGTACCATCTTAGTTCATCAATGAGGTCTGAGCAGTTTTCTGGGTAGGACAGAGAAGCAGCCACCATGGGATTTTACCCAGGTCTTCTGACGTTATTCCTGGTCTGCTCTGCTGGAGCATGGAAATGCGTAGCTGAGAAAGTAGAGTCAATTTAAAAATAAAACATCAGGCCTGGATTGGGTGCTCCGTGTCTGTACTTTTCGTATCATTTACCTGTCTGTACTCTTCATGAGGCCAAGGTCTGAGAAGACAGAGACCATTTTGCTCACCATTGTATCCCTAACTCAGGTGAATATGAAGGAGGAATATATGTTAATGAGAGAATGAATGAGTGAAAGAAAGGAAAGTTTTCAGCACACTGGGCCGTGTACCTCAGACCTGGCTCTCACCGGGGTTCTTATCTGGCCAGCCCACACACCTCCTCACTGGGACTTCCAGTCCCTCATGGTATGGGTACTCCCCAAGAGACTGGTTACCTCAAAGATTAAAGCACCCAACCTGTCTATTTTTCCCTCAGTTTTCTTTCTCAGTATGCCTTCCAGAAAGCACGAATTTAAATGAGGCCAAATCAAGAAGGCTGCCCATTGATGAAGGCCTGGCCTCCCAGAAATAGATACAAATGAGAGAATCAAACACAAAGTACCTTTTTAAAGCTTCTAACAGACATAAACTTATTTAATTAAGGAAAGCTGTGCTGGTGTGAGTGTGTAAGTGTATATGTGGTGTATAGGTTATATTCCTGAATACCATCAAAACTGAGAGGCCACAGAAGAGATGCATTTCCTAGAAAATCAAATTGGGAAGTTAAGGCCTCAGAAGACAGAAAGCCTAATGATAGCATGGACTGTCATGGGGCAATAGCATGGGTTCTGGAAAAGTGTAGTTCAGGAAGTCTTGATCATTCCTCTCCCCCTCCAATGACCCTGCTACGAAGGTCTCACTCATCCATTTCCTTGGCCTCTTCCCTCTTCTGTGATCTGTTCTTGCCTGACCCTGATCTGACTTTGCTAATTAATGACTTCTTCAGTGTAACCCTTGCTAGGAGTATTGAAAGTTTGGTCGGATGGGTTGATGAAGGCCTAGAAGAACTGGGGGTTGGAAGGAGAGGGGAGGAAATATTTGTTCCACACACCTGGGCAAACACAAACTCTGCCAACTTGTAGGGCCAACACTGGGCAACAACTCTCTCTCTCTCTCTCCTTCTTTCTATGTCTAAGCCAACAGTCACTAGTTTCTACTATGCATCTTCATGACATTTTATTCTATAAATACTTCCTCCCTAGCCCCAAAATGATGAGACAAATCACACATGACTTACCTTTTTGTCTCATTCCATTTGGACTCATTCCAGACTGTTCACAGCAATTTAAAAAATGGCACGTAGTTTTTGTTTGTTTGTTTGTTTTGTTTTTTTGCGGTACGCGGGCCTCTCACTGCTCTGGCCTCTCCTGTTGCGGAGCACAGGCTCCAGACGCGCAGGCTCAGCATCCATGGCTCATGGGCCCAGCCTCTCCGCGGCATGTGGGATCCTCCCGGACCGGGGCACGAACCCATGTCCCCTGCATCGGCAGGCGGACTCTCAACCACTGCGCCACCAGAGAAACCCTGGCACATAGTTTTGATCTCAGTGTCTTCTTCCCTAGCACCCAGGACAGTTTCATCTTAATATGTTGTAAAAAAATACAACATATGTCTCTAAGATAAGGGGATGTGTTGACTTTAAATAAATTGTAATTAAAGTAGGAAGAAAAGAGCATAGTAATTTGAGGCAGGACAGTTCTGGGTTCAATTCAAAAGCACAAAATATTCTGTGACTTTGGGGAAAATTATATAAACTGAAGATCAATTTGCTCATCTGTGAAATGGGGCTATTAATAAAGAGCTCACAGGGTTGTGGCAGGTCTTAAATGAAAAAACACATGGAAAAGGTCTAGCATGTAATAGCTGTTCAATTCGTGTAAGTTTTCTGCCCTCCCAGCCCTAAAAATGCTCTGATATTGACTGAGTCTTTTTCATAATAAATTTCTCTAGACACATCTGTTCCAAATTTCAATACAACAATATTTACACCCAGACTTGCTTCAAACATTATGGCAGGAGCACATATAACTTTAAATATAGGCTTATGTTGTACACATAAGATTTGGGCATTTGACTGAATGCAAATTATATATCAATGAAAAAATGTCTACTCTCTTTCCGCCCAAAGCTGTGGGGTTGTGTTTCTACTCTCTGAAAGGCTCCCTGACATCCTATCCTGGCCTCCAGGTGCAGATGTGCCCCAGCTGGAAAAGGTGATGACAAGCTGCTTAAATGTTTATGTACCTCATTTCCTCAATTATAAATCCACATTTTCTCATTTTAATATTTCCGGAGAAGCAACTTACATTTGATACCATGTTTTTTCTCTGCAGCGTCCCTCCAAACCACTCACCCCCTAATCCTCTGGAAAGCCACCCTTAAATGATAGTGTGTCTTAGATCAATGTCATCAATGAGATCTGCTAGTCAGATGTAGATAATCTGAGGATAAATAAGAATACATTTTGAGCATTTCCTACAGGAATTATTCTAAGGTTTTACACCTATTAACTCATTCAGTCCTTAAGACAAAACCCACTGAGATGACAAGACCATTATCCCCATATTACAGATGAGATACGTGAGACTGAGAGAAGCTAAGGAGCTTACACAGGTTCAAACAGTGTGGAAGTGGCAGAGCTGGGATTTGAATGCAGGCAATCTGGCTCCAGAGGCTATGCCCTTAAGTGCTACACCTTACTGCTTCCCTAAATGAGATTATGTCAGCAGCAGGAAACCTTGGGTGTGCATGCTGAAAACCCACTGAATGCACTGAGAATATGGGGGCAAATGTTATAGTTCTGGCCCTTGGGGGTTTATGGTCTCAGGATACATACACATGAAACCTAAACATGAAAAAGTGGGGTATCAGGAAGCATTTTTGATATAATAGTATAAGCCTTTGTTGCTGCACCCAGAGAGAGGCCCTGCGAAGGACTCCATTCATTGACTGGTCACTTTGCTGGAAAGGGGCTTTGGGGGCTGTCTTAGTCTATTCAGGCTGCTATAATAAAATAACATAGACTGGGTAGCCTATTAACAGGAGAAATTTGTTTCTCACAGTTCTAGAGGCTGGGAAGTCCAAAACCAAGATGCCAGTAGACTTGGTGCCTGATGAGGACCCCCATCCTGGTTACTAGACAGCATCCTTCTTGCTGTGTCCTCACATGGCCTCTGGGGTCTCTTTATTAAGGGAACTGATTCTATTCACAAGGATGCCAAACTTAAGACCTAATCACCTCTCAAAGGCTCCACCTCCAAATACCATCCCACTGGGAATTAAGTTTCAACATATGAATTAGTGTAAAGAGCATACTAAGTTGGCTCTAGCCCCCTCCCACCACCACTAACAGAACCCAGATCCAACCCAATCTGATTTCAACCAAAGAGGCTCCATTTTTATTTTGCATCTGTTCTCGTGGAGCTCAGCAAAGACTTTCATTTTGTCAGTTCTCAGTCCTCTTCTTAACTTGATCCCTCAGCACTGCCCCCATCCTTGACCAATTCTGGTGGCAATGACTATGTTTGCAACTCCTATGGCTATTTCCCATAGCATTTTGGTGCTTATCACAATCACTGGCTTTGTGTATATGTGTCTTATCTCTAAGATTCTCCCTAGTAGACCTCAAATTCCTTGAGGGCAGGAGTATCATTCACCTCTAAACCCCCAGAGCCTAGCACTCAACTGCTGTTCAAATGATTAATGATGGTGGCCAGATACCTGGGTTCTCATTGCCCTTTGCCTCAACTTTAGGCAAGTCACTGGACTTATATGCGTCACCTTCTCCATCTGTCAGATGCTTAGAACAGTGCCCAGTTTACAGTAGTACCCAGCACATACTTTTGAAGGAATGAATAAATCTATGACTGAGTGAATGAATGAATGAATACCCATCTCTACCTACTTACAGATTCCTTGAAGATCAAGGAAGCTCCTGTGAATGGAAGCTCATTAGAGAGTTAACAGCTCTGCAACAATCATCAAGTATTTTTTTATTTTCAAAAAATGTAGTAGATATGATCAAATGCCTACTACAATGGCTATATTACAATGGTCCAAGATGACCTCCGCATTAGCTCTGTTTCCTGGTTGTCAACGCTTGTGAATCAAGGATGGACTGTATGACAAATAGAATCTTGTAGACATTACAGTGTGTGATGTGTGATCTCCAAGCCTAGGTCAAAAAAAATGCAGTCACTTCCACCTTGGACCATTGCATCACTTGCTCTGGGGGAAGCCAGCTACCCTGTCATGAGAACAGTCAGCCCTGTGAAGAGGCCAACACAAAGAGGAACTGAACCCTCCCACTGACAGCCAGCACCAATTTGCCAGCCATGTGAGTGAGCCATCTTAGAAGTAGATCCTCCATATATTACAGAGCACAGGGAAATATAGCCATTATTTTGTAAACACTTTAAATGGAGTATAATCTATAAAAATATTGAATCACTACACTGTATACCTGAAACTAATAAAATAGTGTAAATCAACTATACCTCAATATAAATAATATGATAAATATATTATATTTATAATATAATAAATATAAATAAATAATATAAATAGATAGATAATATAAATAAATAAATATAAATATTTAAATAAATAAATAATATAAATATAAATAATATAAATACAAACAATATAAATAAATATAAACAATAAAAATATAAATATAATTTATAAAAATATAAATATAAACAATATAAATAAATAAATAGAAGTAGATCCTCCAGCCTCGGTCAAGCTTTCAGCGACTTCAGCTCCAGCTGACATCTTGAATGTTATCTTAAGAGACCCTGTGGTAGAACCACCCACCTAAGCTGTTCCTGAATTCTTGATCCGTAGAACCTATGAAAGATAATAAATGTTAATTGCTGTTTTAAAGCACTAAATCTTGGGGTAATTTGTTATGCAGTAATAGATAACTATTACAAAGCAAACTGCCCCCCCCAAAAAAAGTATAAATATCACACGAAGCACACAGAGAACTTAATATCTGGTAGTCTATTTTACCCATCATAACAGAGGCTCTTCACAGTATAGGAGAGATCATCCATGCCAGCTGTGGGATGCAGGTGCCCCAGGAAGCTTCACAATGGGTACAAGTACAGCAAGACACAGAGGAGCCTGGCTGAGCTAGAAAAATGTGCTCTGAGCGTGTGCTTTCCCTCTGCCACCTCTCCCACATCTTTTCACTGCTCCATCAAGCCCTTAATGGGAAACAGTGATCCCACAGGGTGGTAAGGGAAATAAAGCATTCAGTGCCAGCACCTGGGAAAGCTGCACCAACCTTCCTGCTTTGGCTACAGTGTTGAGATAGTCCATATAGTGACTTAAGGTAAATCAAGAAAATACACCCCTTCCTCCCTGCAGCTGCAGCCCCACTCCAGGGCAGTAGCATGAAGAACAAAGTATGGCCTGGATTTCACCTTCCTGGCCCTCTTGGGTTGCACCCTTCTGCAGGGCACAGCCACCCCTTAGAGTGATTCTACTGATTGATGGATACCCAGATTCTGACCCTCTACCGCCAACTCCCACCCCTGCCCCCCATGGAGCTGGTGAGTGACCTTCAGAGAGTTCCCAGACCTAGGATCAGAATCTGATGAGGAATGAAAGCAGGCCCTGTCCACACTAGAAGCAGAGTAGGCATTGCCGAGCTAAGTACACAGCCTCATGCTGCCTGAGCCGCTGCCAGACTTGTGAGCCCAAGCTCAGAGGGGCAGGCTTTATTTTTAGCAGGTAATCAGCCCTCATTTTGTTCCTCTCAGGGAAGCCCCACCCTTGTCTAAAGGGCCCATGTAATTAGCACTTCACCAGCTCTAATTCCCTCCCTAACTGCCTTAATTATCATCCAGCTGACCTTTGTTCCCTTAATGGCTGTTTGACTCCGGATCCCTGTATACCACTTTGCCTTCTCCCTCTCCCCTCCCTTTTGCTCAAGGAGCTATTGTATACTGTACAGTATTTGGTTTTTCTAATCCCAGGGAGTCTTTGGAATCCCCACACCTTCTTGAAAGCAACACTCATTTGCAGAGTGCTGCTTTAAACTACTTTCTCCTGCTTAGCTTAGCTGGGACACAGACCCAGGGGCCCATAGACCACAGAACTGCTGCATCAACCTTGGATCCACCTACTTCCAGACCTCTTGCTAAGTAAACAGTAAATGTCCTATGGTTTAAGCCACAATTAATTGGTTTTTCTGTTACCTGTAGCAGAACAAAACCTAATTGATACGGCCACCTACATAATAACATCACCTCATTTGTGGCCAAAGGTACCAAGTCAAGACATCTGACATTTTCAAGACCAAGCTGCATTTAAGCCATATGCCCTGAGTTGGACTGCATCTGCTCAGAAGAGGAGGTCCTTTTTCTTATTCTCATAAAGTACCATATATAGAGACGCAGTAGGCTCTCTTCCCTGGTGCTCCTGTAATACCACCCTGTATTTCTTTCTTTTTTTTTTTAAATTTATTTATTTATTTTTATTTTTGTCTGCATTGGGTCTTCGTTGTTACATACGGGCTTTCTCTAGTTGAGGCGAGCAGGGACTACTCTACATTGCGGTGCGTGGGCTTCTCATTGCGGTGGCTTCTCTTGTTGCAGAGCACAGGCTCTAGGCGTGGGAGCTTCAGTAGTTGTGACACGTGGGCTTCAGTAGTTGTGGCTTGCAGGTTCTAGAGTGCAGGCTCAGTAGTTGTGGTACACGGGCTTTGTTGCTCTGTGGTTTGTGGGATCTTCCTGGACCAGGGCTCGAACCCGTGACCCCTGAACTGGCAGTCGGATTCTTAACCACTGCGCCACCAGGGAAGCCCCAACCCTGTATTTCTTATCATAGCACCTCTCCCACACTAATTGCTAATTTCTTTTTTGAATTCCCTGTAAGACTGAGTTTCTTGAGGATAAGAAACATTTCTGATTTTATCCTATACCCTCAAAGCCTAGCAAAGTCCCTGGTATGTAATAAATATTTTAAAGCTAGTTTGAATCAAAGTGACAAATTAAACTTTGGTTGAATTTTGTCCTTATTTTTAATTTAGGAAACATTGTCCCCCAAAAGTAAAGGGGCCCAGGGATGGACCGTGCTGGACTTCATCAGCTAAGCCTGTCCTGATGCCCAAAGAGTGCACCTTGGTGATGGCTGGAGCCTGTGCTTCAAGAAAAAGCTTGACTTTAGGCCCCTCTCATAACGTACCACTCTGCTTTCATCTATTCAACAAAAATTTTCTGAGTACCTACTATATGTCAGGTCCATGCCTTCCTGCCCCAATCCATCCAATTTTAGACCTCCCACCCTATCCCTTGAGAAAGAATGCTGTCTTTGACGTCAAAGTTGAATCCATCCTGTCAAATTTTTACTTATGTGATTCCCCTCCTAAATGAATTTTCATTTTCAAAGAAGCCCAAGAAAAAGGACAGTTGTAGCCTAAAGCAGAGGGTCATAAGTTTAAATGTCTACAGAGGCCAGGCCTGAAATGCCAACAAGTATAAGTCAATGGGGAGTGATAGAGACTGGTTGATTGGAGACCCCTCCTGTCCAAGACCAGCCAAGGACTGATGAGAAAGAGGAAGCCCAGTGTGGCCCAATATTCTTTTTTTTTTTTTTTTGAATTTTTTATTTCTTTATTATCTGTATCCTTCTAGTCACTTTCGTATATTTATTTATTTATTTATTTTATTAGTTTCTGCTTTATAACAAAGTGAATCATTCATACATATACATCTGTTCCCACATCCCTTCCCTCATGCATCTCACTCCCTCCCACCCTCCCCATCCCACCCCTCCAGGAGGTCACAAAGCACCGAGCTGATCTCCCTGTGCTCTGCGGCTGCTTCCCACTAGCTATCTACCTTACGTTTGGTAGTGTATATATGTCCATGCCTCTCTCTCGCTTTGTCACAGCTTACCCTTCCCCCTCCCCATATCCTCAAGTCCATTCTCAAGTAGGTCTGTGTCTTTATTCCCGTTTTACCCCTAGGTTCTTCATGACATTTTTTTTTAAATTCCATATATATGTGTTAGCATACAGTATTTGTCTTTCTCTTTCTGACTTACTTCACTCTGTATGACAGACTCTAGGTCTATCCACCTCATTACAAATAGCTCAGTTTCGTTTCTTTTTATGGCTGAGTAATATTCCATTGTATATATGTGCCACATCTTCTTTATCCATTCATCCGATGATGGACACTTAGGTTGTTTCCAGCTCTGGGCTATTGTGAATAGAGCTGCAATGAACATTTTGGTACATGTCTCTTTTTGAATTATGGTTTTCTCAGGGTATATGCCTAGTAGTGGGATTGCTGGGTCATATGGTAGTTCTATTTGTAGTTTTTTAAGGAACCTCCATACTCTTCTCCATAGTGGCTGTACCAATTCACATTCCCACCAGCAATGCAAGAGTATTCCCTTTTCTCCACACCTCTCCAGCATTTATTGTTTCTAGATTTCTTGATGATGGCCATTCTGACTGGTGTGAGATGATATCTCATTGTAGTTTTGATTTGCATTTCTCTAATGATTAATGATGTTGAGCATTTTTTCATGTGTTTGTTGGCAGTCTGTATATCTTCTTTGGAGAAATGTCTATTTAGGTCTTCTGCCCATTTTTGGATTGGGTTGTTTGTTTTTTTGCTATTGAACTTCATGAGCTGTTTATAAACTTTGGAGATTAATCCTTTGTCAGTTGCTTCATTTGCAAATATTTTCTCCCATTCTGAGGGTTGTCTTTTGGTCTTGTTTATGGTTTCCTTTGCTGTGCAAAAGCTTTGAAGTTTCATTAGGTCCCATTTGTTTATCTTTGTTTTTATTTCCATTTCTCTAGGAGGTGGGTCCAAAAGGATCTTGCTGTGATGTATGTCATAGAGTGTTCTGCCTATGTTTTCCTCTAAGAGTTTGATAGTTTCTGGCCTTACATTTAGGTCTTTAATCCATTTTGAGCTTATTTTTGTGTATGGTGTTAGGGAATGATCTAATCTCATACTTTTACATGTCCCTGTCCAGTTTTCCCAGCACCACTTATTGAAGAGGCTGTCCTTTCTCCACTGTACATTCCTGCCTCCTTTATCAAAGATAAGTAGACCATATGTGCGTGGGTTTATCTCTGGGCTTTCTATCCTGTTCCATTGATCTATCTTTCTGTTTTTATGCCAGTACCACACTGTCTTGATTACTGTAGCTTTGTAGTATAGTCTGAAGTCAGGGAGCCTGATTCCTCCAGCTCCATTTTTCGTTCTCAAGATTGCTTTGGCTATTCGGGGTCTTTTGTTTTTCCAAACAAATTTTGAATTTTTTTGTTCTAGTTCTGTGAAAAATGACAGTGGTAGTTTGATAAGGATTGCATTGAATCTGTAGATTGCTTTGGGTAGTAGAGTCATTTTCACAATATTGATTCTTCCAATCCAGGAGCATGGTATATCTCTCCATCTATTTGTATCATGTTTAATTTCATTCATCAGTGTCTTATAATTTTCTGCATACAGGTCTTTTGTCTCCTTAGGTAGGTTTATTCCTAGATATTTTATTCTTTTTGTTGCAATGGTAAATGGGAGTGTTTTCTTGATTTCATTTTCAGATTTTTCATCATTAGTGTACAGGAATGCCAGAGATTTCTGTGCATTAATTTTGTATCCTGCTACTTTACCAAATTCATTGATTAGCTCTAGTAGTTTTCTGGTAGCATCTTTAGGATTCTCTATGTATAGTATCATGTCATCTGCAAACAGTGACAGCTTTACTTCTTCTTTTCCAATTTGGATTCCTTTTATTTCCTTTTCTTCTCTGATTGCTGTGGCTAAAACTTCAAAAACTAGGTTGAATAAGAGTGGTGAGAGTGGGCAGCCTTGTCTTGTTCTTGATCTTAGTGGAAATGGTTTCAGTTTTTCACCATTGAGGACGATGTTGGCTGTGGGTTTGTCATATATGGCCTTTATTATGTTGAGGAAAGTTCCCTCTATGCCTACTTTCTGCAGGGTTTTTATCATAAATGGGTGTTGAATTTTGTCAAAAGCTTTCTCTGCATCTATTGAGGTGATCATATGGTTTTTCTCCTTCAGTTTGTTAATATGGTGTATCACATAGATTGCTTTGCATATATTGAAGAATCCTTGCATTCCTGGAATAAACCCCACTTGATCATGGTGTATGATCCTTTTAATGTGCTGTTGGATTCTGTTTGCTAGTATTTTGTTGAGGATTTTTGCATCTATGTTCATCAGTGATATTGGCCTGTAGTTTTCTTTCTTTGTGACATCCTTGCCTGGTTTTGGTATCAAGGTGATGGTGGCCTCGTAGAATGAGTTTGGGAGTGTTCCTTCCTCTGATATTGTTTGGAAGAGTTTGAGAAGGATGGGTGTTAGCTCTTCTCTAAATGTTTGATAGAATTCGCCTGTGAAGCCATCTGGTCCTGGACTTTTGTTTGTTGGAAGATTTTTTATCACAGTTTCAATTTCAGTGCTTGTGATTGGTCTATTCATATTTTCTATTTCTTCCTGATTCAGTCTTGGCAGGTTGTGCATTTCTAAGAATTTGTCCATTTCTTCCAGGTTGTCCATTTTATTGGCATAGAGTTGCTTGTAGTAATCTCTCATGATCTTTTGTATTTATGCAGTGTCAGTTGTTACTTCTCCTTTTTCATTTCTAATTCTATTGATTTGATTGAAAAAATGTGCAGCTTCCATCACTGTGAGACTAGCGAACAACCAACAACCACAGAAAATCAACTAAATTAAATCTCTTCTCACGCCGCTGCCGCCACCACTGCGGATTGTTCCAGCTGTGTTACTAAAGTTCAGGTTCCTTTTTTGCTATAATTTTATATTAACTTTTTTTAAAAAGGGTTAATAAAATTTTCCCAGCTTCTTTTTTTGTGTGTGTGTGTGTGAGCGAAAGTTGAACATGAGTCTGTTGGAAATAGAGGCAGATACAGCTCAGTCTCTTGCAGTCCACTGTTTCCCCGTTAGAGAGAGTAGAGCGAGCGCTAGCTAATGTCACCGGCCATACTGTGGGAGCCCCAATATTCTGATCTTTGAAGAAAAATCAAAACTCTAAAATTTTTTGTGAAGCCCCCTCCCCTGCCAGTGTTAGGTGCTGGCAACTAACTCAGACTTAAAAAAAAAAAAATCATATTGGCCAGATAAAACACGTCTGTAGACCAGGTTCAATCGGTGGGACACCATTTTGAGATCTCTGACTTAAAGGAATGAATGGCGGCCTTCCTCGTGATTCTATGGTTCCCAGTTGGAGAAGGTTTGGGGTAGAGCAGGGGAGAAACAGCCGTAAGGCAGAAAAGGACAAAAAAACAGGCAAAGGTTTGTTTGGGGGAATGGAAGGCAACTAGTTCTTGCTGAGCTCTGGAGTCGCTGGGCTGGTCCCTCATATACAAAATCTTCCTTTAATCTTCACTTCTCCCTCCAGGTGAGTCTAATCTCTCCATTTGACAGATGTGTCAGTAGAGAAGTAGGACTAGGACTCAGGTCTCCTGACTTTGGGTTTGGGCTGTTTCCAATTCATACCACGGACCCAACAACTAATCTCCAGATTGAACCTTCCCATCCTCGCTTCCATTCCTCCTTTTTTTTCTCATTTGCTCTTCTTTAAACCTGTGTGAAGTGGTCCATTTCCATGGGGTTTATTTTTACTTTTTTCTGACCATACTGCACAGCTTATGGGATCTTAGTTGCCCGACCAGGGATAGAACCCCTGCCCCCTGCAGTGGAAGCACAAAGTCCAAACAACTGGGCTGCCAGGGAATCCTCAGTGGATTTTAATTTGAGCTGCCACAGTTTCCTTATCCATGAAGTGGGCATAGTAGTAGCACTTGCCTCATAGAGTTGTGCCTGGCTCAATAAACATTAGCTTCTCCTCCTTTATTCCTATTATTTCATTTCCTTTACTATTCTCTCTCACACTCTTTTTTTTTTTTTTTTTTGCAGTACGCCGGCCTCTCACTGTTGTGGCCTCTCCCATTGCGGAGCACAGGCTCCGGACGCGCAAGCTCAGCGGCCATGGCTCACGGGCCCAGCCGCTCCTCAGCATGTGGGATCTTCCTGGACCGGGGCACGAACCCGTGTCCCCTGCATCGGCAGGCGGACTCTCAACCACTGCGCCACCAGGGAAGCCCGAAATAGATCTTTTAAAATTACTGCTCTCTGCTCCTGGTTCCGTACCTGGAAAAAGGTGTACTTTCTGGGTCTTACCTACACAGAAACTATTTACTGGTAATGTTGCCAAGTTTCCAAAAGGAAGGAAGGGAGGAAGCGAGGAAGGAGAGAGAGAGGAAAAGAAGGAGGGACAGAGGGGTTGAGGGAGGAAGAGAGGGAGGGAGGAAGCAAGCAAGCAAGCAAGCAATAGAAAAGAGAGAAAGAAAATGTCCATTCCTAAGACAGAATATAACTTCCAGTAGTGTGTCAACTTCCCGTGCTCACACCTCTCCCTAAGAGCCTGGGATTTTATGCTCCAGCCCAGTAATGACCCTGACAACTCAATGGAAGCTAGGGAGAGCACGGTTTTAAAATTTTGATATGCATCCCTCTAAAAAAAGCCCATTTTCATGCAAAAAGACCCAACCTAGAGGAATAGTATCAAAAAATGATACATTTTGCTTTGGGAAAGAATTCCACTGCATGATTATTTTAAAATTCACCACGGGGTCTCCCTACTGTATTTGAAATACAATTTTATTTGTAAAATTTAATTAAAAATCCACAATTCTAGAGGATAAATTGCTGAGATAAAGTTCTTCATTATGGACAGGGAGATATGAGACCCAGAAAGAAGTGACTAGACTCCGTGGAGTAGCTCCAGTTGTAGCAAAGTCAAAAACTGATTCGTTGTTATCGCTATTGTTGTTATAAAGTGATTGAGCTAAGGTGCTATATTGTTGGGATGGGAAGGAATCTTGCTTATCAGCTAATAATAAATGCGACAGTATTAGCTATTCATGAGCCCTCACCAGTCCAAGGCACTGTGTTCAGGGAGCTGGAGAGACAGCTGTGAACAGCTCAGCCATTGGGCCCTCCCTCATGGAATTTACAGTCTGACTTCATTTCACAGACAAGCAAACCCAGCAGGATGGAGGACTTGCTTAGGGCCGCTCAGCCCATTATCGGGGGACATCAGAACTAGTACCCAGGTCTTCGATTTTGCAATCCCCAGTTTTTTGCACTACATTTTGTTGTCTCCTAGGAGTCTAGGATGCTCCTATTTAGTTAAGGAAGAAACAGAGGGGTCTCTGGCATCCTCTCCAATTCTATTAGGAGTCAAAGGATCCAGCATTAAAAGGTCCACCTCACTGGGTCCAAACACTTTGAGGTGAGGGCACTGGTTAAGTAAATACTGTTGTTCCAAGGTCACCACCTCAGACAGCAATGGCCCCTGACAATTCAGTGGGAAACTTCTCTGACCACCCTGGACAAATAGCTCCCCGTCCCTACTTCCAATCACCCACTGTACATCACTCTGCTTTATTCTTTTCTTAGTACCTATCACTATAGATATTGACCTATTTATGTATTTATTTTGTGTCATGGAAATAAATGCCCGTGAGCAGAACTCTACTTACCATTTTTACTGTTCTAACTCAGCAGGTAAAAACAGTGCCTGGATCATAGTAGGTGTTTAGTGAATATTTGTGGGGTGGATGACTGAATGATGGTTCTTGACTTCAGACATTGGATTTATAACTACCAGCTACTATGACAGAGCCACCCTGTCGCTCAGGCACTGTATCCCTTAGCAGCATCCCCCAGTGGGGAAACAGTATCAAACCCAGAGGTGAAAAGAGTTTGGTGGGAATGTTTTCTTTCTTTTTTTTTTTTTTTGGTGGGGGGGTATGTTTTCTTAACAGAAATGTTCACTGCCTGTCAACCTTCCTGCTGAATCCAGCAATCTGTTTCCATCTCATTACGGTTGTGATTTTTTTTTTTTTGAGGCTACATCTGTAGCACTGAGAAGTGTTAGAGAAATTTCCATAATAGCAAGTTTCTTACCCAACTCTCTCCAGTTTACATGAAGTGACAGTGTTTATTGTGTAGGATACGTACATTATGGCTCCAACGTCATCTTCTTGGATGTCACCCACCCTGCTTTGTTTCTGTTTGTTACTCCAGCAGAATGATTCTCTCAGGAGAAAAACTAAGATGTTTTAATAAAAGCCCAACACCGTAAAACGGTTTTTAAGGGAAAGTCATTTTTTATGAGCTATGCTAACTGCCAGACTGCTGAATACATCCCATTTCTTTTTTCAATACTTTGTCCCTTCCTGGGGTAACTGCCTTATGGGGACTATGTTATATTTCCCTTTGGATCCTGCAGCTTAACTGTAGTCTAAGCAGCTTGGGGATACTTAATTCATGTTTGCAGAACATGAGAAAATAAACGTATCTACCTATGTTACACCTGGTAAAGACAGCAGCTGCCCGAACCTAATCAGGCTTAGCAAAGAAGTCTATTCATTGTGCCAGCACCATGGACATCAACTGTCTTAGCAAAATTTTCCCTTTTCGTATCCCATTAATTCATGAGATTGTTTAAAACTCCTCGTATGGTCAGGCCACTCAAGATGACTGCTCTCTTGCTCTCTGTAAATCCACTGCTCAACCAGTGCCTGCTTCACCTACACCCTACTCACGTCACTGACCTTCCTACATGCCTGCCCCAGGCCCCAGCTGGTGATTGTTATTATCAAAGGGACGGGTGAGGGGTGGGCCCCTCTGCTGGTTTCCCTGGTATCTAATGAGCCAACCTGACATCAATTCCCCTATAACTGGCAACCTCTCCCTCCCTGACTGGGAGTGAAGACGGGCCGCCATGTCCTGCCCACCATCTCCCTACCCTGTCCGCTGCACACGGTGGGTTGTTGCTCCTGGACCTTGCTTCAGACGTGTAAGCTCCCCCGTCCATTAAACCAGGGGTCCCCAACCTGATAGGAACCGGGCCGCACAGCCAGAGGTGAGCGGCAGGCAAGCGAGCGAAGCTTCATCTGCCGCTCCCCATCGCTCGCATTACTGCCTGAACCATCATATACCACCCTCACCCCGGTCTGTGGAAAAACTGTCTTCCACGAGACCGGTCCCTGGTGCCAGAAAGGTTGGGGACCGCTGCATTCAACCCCTGCTGTCTCTGTTGCTGACTCCTGGCTCTTTCTTGGATCTTAAAGCTGGTCAAGGGCTTCCCTGGTGGCGCAGTGGTTGAGAGTCCGCCTGCCGATTCAGAGGACACGGGTTCGTGCCCCGGTCCGGGAAGATCCCACGTGCCGCGGAGCGGCTGGGCCCGTGAGCCATGGCCGCTGAGCCTGCGCGTCCGGAGCCTGTGCTCCACAACGGGAGAGGCCACAACAGTGAGAGGCCCGCCCTACCGCAAAAAAAAAAAAAAAAAAGCTGGGCAAGTGCAGGCCTTGTAGGCCTGTGGGGTGCAGCCCAACAACTGGCAGAGCCAGCCAGGAGACCCAGGAAGCTTCCGTGAGTGCTGAGATGTTGGGAAGCCCGAGATAGGGAATGGAAAGTTGCGGGGGCCCCCCACTAACATGTGGGGCCCCCAATTCCGGGTGTGATCCCCAAACTTCAGGGGTTGAATGCAGCAGTCCCCAACCTTTCCCCGGGGTGGCCACCCACTAAGGTGAGGCCCCAGAGTTCCAGGGGTGAACCCGAAAGTTGTGGGGGAAATCGCGGGGTGGCTGGCCACTAGTATGTGGGACCCCTGTGGTGGCTGTTCTTGATGACAGGTCCAGCCAAGAGATCTGCGGAACAACGGCCCCAGTGGCTCTGCTATGGTGCCAGAGTGAGCCTTTTGTGATTGGTTAAGCTAGCTTTCTAGAAAGAATTGGTATTTCTCTTGTGCCTTTTAGATATAAATGATCTACCTGGGCTCTCTGGAACTTTAATCTTCTGTGATCTCTAAGGGTAAAGAAAAAAAAAAAAAGAAGCCTTTTTTAACTCTAGCAGGAAAACTGTGAGGTGTCTGTGTCCGTATAGATATATGTATGTCTGGCCCGAATGAATTTCAGCTTCACATGATCTGGGAACATTCAGTACTGAATTGATATCTGGTATTGAAGCTAGCTCAAGCTTGTTGATTTGATTAATATAGACATGTCTTTCGAGTCATCAGTGTTACATATAATACTGCTGTTGTACCTAGATCTACTAGAGGTCAAATAAGACCTTACTGTATCTGTTGCAAACTTGTCAGCAAGGAAAATAACTTGATACAATGAAACTTTAAGTAAAGGTAAATGAGATAAGAGCTTTTGGGTAAACTCTATAGGAATAATTATGTTTTGGGAATGGCTAGCTATAATAGTCTCTCCAGATTTTGGTCACTTGAAACTAAACTAAGTTAAATGAAGAGAATTCATTGACTATCTGGGTCATCTCAAATTGGATAAAATATTGGAACATTAATTGCCGGGGAGGTCTCAGCTTACCTACCTTTGCCTACATAGGAGAGGAAGACTGAAGCATGAGTTTTGCAATCAGGAGATGCTGGTATGACAAACAGTTCACAATTACTTGCTTCTTGGTTTTTACCAGAGATCAAGATTTTTAAGGGTTAAGATTATAATCAGTCATAGTTCTAGTTATTGTAATCAAGTATTAGTTATCGATTACATTGTAATCAGGTGTTTAATGGTGCCTTTTTAAGACTTGTCATTTATATACTCTGATGCTATTGCAAAAATGCTTCATCTTCAAGAAGATTCATAGGAATCTTCATTTTGACAAGTACTGGTCTCTGATAAATCTCAGTTTATACCGGGGGACTGGATAAGAAGTTAAAGAATCCTAAGGGAAAAACTGATGGCTTCATAACAAGTTAACAGGAGGATTGGTTACTGAGTGAACTGGTGAATATCATTATAATGTTTATGGGTTTTGTCTGAAATGTTACTGGTTTTGATCTATGTTTTCCAGATAGAGGGAAGCCCTTCCCCTCAAGTTAGTTATGACTTACAGCAATTGGGTAAACTGCCCCTGTGGGTAGAATGAAAGTATTTTTCTTTTCTCTCTGGCTGGTCCCTCCAGAAACTGGAGACTCTTGGGTTCTGAGCAGCCTTATCAGGTGAGTGGGAAAGACTGTCTCCTGGCAGGCACAGGAATCTTGATACTTTGGGGACCTCTAGAAGAGAGAAACCCACCAAGGTGAAGCCTTATGGCAGGTCTTTGGTATGGCTTTCCTGGCCTTGAGAGGCCTTTTGGGAATTCAGTCTGATGCCTTCTGAGGAGTTCCACTGCAGCCAGTTTGAAGGAGCCTATGTGGTCAATTGACCAGACTTTTGTTTTATCAACAAATTAGTTTTGATTTGCCTGTATTTGGTGGAGATGAGGGTAATTTCAGACAGATAAAAAGACTATGTTTTAGTGGATGTTAAATTCTAGTTCTGTTAACTGAGATCTGTATTTATGAAAGTTATTGTGTTAGCCATACTTTTGCCCTGATGTTCTGGATGGAAAGAAAATTATCTAGTGAAGTTGTCAGTGAGTATAACTACTCATGAAGTGTGACACTGCTTGCTTTAAGTCTGCTGCTAAAAGCACATGTACAATTCCTGTGGGACAACTGGGTATAAGTGATCAAATGTATAGCCTATAAAGTGTTTCCCTATTAACATACCTCTGAGTCTGTTCACGAGATCTGATTCGTTTTCCCCCAACATGGAAAACTAGGCAAATATAAAGGAGGCCTAGCACTGAGGAACATGGGCTATGCTGTGTGGAATGGAATAGGCTGGCTTTTGGACACAGAAGTCCAACTAGTGGGATTAACTGCTTTTTGTTTGGAAAGAGCTAATGGGTCTACCCCCAGTGACACTCAACATAACATGAGATGGCAGACCTGTACTATGACTGCTGACTCCTGCCTAGGCCACCAGAATGTTTCTTTTAGAGCTGGAGTCTTCCCCTCCCCACGGGGGTGGCCCTGGGTTTGTGAAAACTGGGGGTGGCCTTACCTTCCTTATAACTGGGCAGGGCACTGCTGCTATTGACTCCCTCTCCACTGACCCGATAAGCAGCTTGGTTCTGCCACTGTCTGTATTGTATTTGTGGTATCTGGTTGCAGTGCCTCTGCATACCTGCCCCAAGGATATCAAGGAAGAGGGGCGGACCAAGATTGTGAGGGTCATGAAGGGTATGTAGAGGAGTGTATGATCAGTCCACTCAAGATGGCTGTTGTCTTGACCTCTGTACATCCCCTGCTCAACGAATGCCTGCTTCACCTACACCCTACTCACATAACTGACCTTCCTGCATACTTGCCCCAGACCCCAGCTAGTGATGTTCTTATCAAAGGGGCAGTGAGGGGCGTGCCCCTCTGCTGGTTTCCCTGGCAACTAATAAGCCCACCTGACTTCAATTCCCCCTGTAACCGGCAACCTCCCCTTCCCCCTGAGAGTGAAGACTGCCACCATGTCCTGCCCACCATCCCCCCAACCTGTCCGCTGCACACGGTGGGGTGTCACTCCAGGACTTTTGCTTCAGACATATAAGCTCCCCCATCCATTAAACCACTGATGTCTCTGTTGCTGACTCTGGGCTCTTTCCTTGGTCTTAAAACTGGGTAAGTGTAGGCCTTGTAGACCTGCAGGGTGCAGCCCAACACTACTATTACTTGCAAAATTTTTTTTAAAATGTAAACCATTGGTTGATACAGAAATCATGCTTTATATCAATAGTTCTTTTTATTTATTTATTTATTTATTTGGTTGCACTGGGTCTTAGTTGCGGCAGGCGGGCTCCTTAGTTGTGGCTCACCAGCTCCTTAGTTGCGGCTTGCCAGCTGCTTAGTTGTGACATGTGGGCTCCTTACTTGTGGCATGCAAACTCTTAGTTGTGGCATGCATGTGGGATCTAGTTCCCTGACCAGGGATCGAACCCAGGCCCCCTGCATTGGGAGCACGGAGTCTTATCCACTGCGCCACCAGGGAAGTCCCAATATATCAATACTTCTTAAGAGAGGCAGTCCTGCCCCCAGGGTAATGTTTTAGGAAATTGTGGGGATAGTTTTTGTGTTGCAGTGATAAGAGAGAGCAATACTGGCATTTATTAGATGGGGATCAGGGATGCTAGATATGCTGAAATGTGTGGGATGGACCTGACCAGTGAAAAACCCTTCATGTCCCATGTGATTTTCTAATGTCCCACCCACTATTCATATAGGTGAGAAAGAAACCCGTGTGTGTGAGTGTGTGTGTGTGTGTATACATATATGTACACAAATATGTAGATAGATACATAGATACATAGCTAGATCTGAGCCTAAAATTTCACTCCATTTTGCATATACACAAACTCTATTTATTTGCAAGGTTTTAAAAATACACTGAATTTTTTAGGAATCAATTTCCATGTAAATCAAGAGTAAATTGTAATTTTTAAAAGTAGTTCCATTAAGAGTCGTTCACCATTTAAAAAAAATTACATCATGGAAGGTGACATCAATCATGGTATTTAAAAGCAACACCCGTATCACCTTACATGTGTCACGTTTCTGGAGATTCTATGTGTAGATGTAAGTATCTGACTCTTGCATGACGCTGCCTGGAATCCTTGGGCTCAAGCTCGTACATTCTGAAATACATATCATTTTATTATTTCCTTTCAATTATCCCTTGTCTCACAACATTACAATTGAATTTTTTTTGTAACTGTGAGTATAAGCAAATTATGTTGTCTATGAATTTTATTCCAGGGTAGGAAAAGGTGTTTTACAAAATATTTATTATAAGAAGGGTGCACTGGGTCTCATTGGTTGAGAATAATTACCTTATAGGAGCCTCTTATATATACCAGACCCTCTGCTAAAAGTTGGAGATACAAGGATGAACGAGTCAAACAAAGGTCTGTCTCTGCTGAGTTTACAGTCTAGTGGGAAAGCTAGACATCAATGTATAATTGTTCCAGTGATTATTTGATTTCATATGTGATGTTAGGATGGAAGTGCAGTGCCAGTGCCGTGGAAGAGGTTATAAAGGAGCCTTGTCTGATTTGTAAAGGCAGAAGTTTCTCTGAGGAAATGATGGTTTCAGCTGACTCCTAAAAGATAGTAAGAGATACCCAGAAGAATACAGGGTGGGGTGGAGCTTTCTAGGCTGATGGGACAGCATCTGTCCCCCTGAAAGTCTCGAGATATTCAAAAAGCAGGGAGAAAGTTGGTGTAACTGAAGCATAAAGAAGACCATGAAACATAATCATGGTCTTAGTTCAGACTACTATAACAAAGTACCATAGACTGGGTGCCTTAATAAACAACAAAAGTTTATTTCTCAGTTCTGGAGACCAGGAAGTCCAAGATAAAGGTGCTGGCAAAGTCAGTGTCTGGTGAGACCCCACTTCCTGTTTCATAGACGACTGTCTTCTTGCTGTGCTCTCACATGGAGGAAGGTTCAAGGGAGCTCAGTGCAATCACTTTTACAAGGACACTAATCCCATTTATGAGAGCTCTGCCCTCATGATCGGCTCACCCCCCAAAGATCCCACCTCCAAATACTACCACGTTGGGGGGTAGGTTTCAACTCATGAACTGCGGGGGATACAAACATTCAGTCCATAACAGTGAGGGAAAGAGTGGTGTGAGATGAAAAAAGGCATATCGTAGGTTAAGTAAGAGAGGTTTGGAAAGTATTTTAAAGATTGGAGCAACCAGAAACCACTGGAAGGTTTGGAAGATCAATGACCTGCTCAACTTTGTATTTTAGAAAGATCACTGACTGTTGCATGCAGGATGGTCAGAGGTGGGCAAGAGAGGATGACCAGTTAATAGAATCTTAGAAAATGTCACATGAGAGATGAGAGTGCCTTAAAAATGGTACTTGAGTATGATGGAAAGAAATAGCTGGTTTTGAAAAACATAGAGGAAGTATAATTGCTGTAGTTTTGAGACTGATTAGATGTGGAAGTGGGGGAAGAGGTAGTTCTCAAGAATGTTTCCTGGGTTTGGTCCTGAGCAACTGAATGGAGTACTGACCAATGAGGTGGAGAACACTGCAGGGCAAGCCAGCTGGGCAGAGAGAATTAATGAGTTGCATAAGAGACCACATCTACCTTTACAGCAACACTTCAGATGAGAAGAATGAGGCTCTGAGAAATTAAGTGACTATTTATATGGAGTCACTGTTAAGGATAATACAGTTCAGATTGGAAGTTCAGCTCTGATTACAAAGTCTAAAGTTCTTTCCCTATGTCACATTTGCTGAAAAATATTTCCAGGAAGTTATAATCACTGGTGATTTGGGGGAGAGGTCCTAAAACGTGTCTACAAATGGCCACTAAACTAGACCTTGATTGACAAGTGTACGTGGCTGGTCATTACTCAATACTATGAGACCTCAGAGGTGTGGGGGACACAGTTGGCTGGAATGATCAGAGAAGGCTTCACCAAAAAGCTGGATAAGGAGATGAGTAATGAAGGATGAGCAAAAATCTAATAAGTGTTAAGGCAGTTGATGTAGAGGGTGGTTTCGTGTGCAGAAAGGATATCAGTGGGAAGCAGTGATTTCAAGTATAGGCTCTGGGGTCAAACTAACTATATCTTAAATCAGATCTATTGTTTTCTAGCCACGTGTCCTGGGACAAGTACTTCTTTGACTCTTTCCTCTTCTGTAAGATGAGAATAATAATAGGACCACTTCTAAGGTTGTTTTGAAAAGTAAATGAGACTGTGCATGTCCTTATCATGGTCTACAAGGCCCCATAAGACCTGACGCCCTGCCATTTCTCAAACCTTAATCCTACTCCCTCTCCCTCCTG
This sequence comes from Mesoplodon mirus, assembly GCF_964341445.2. NCBI lineage: Eukaryota > Metazoa > Chordata > Mammalia > Artiodactyla > Ziphiidae > Mesoplodon > Mesoplodon mirus. Next base: position 31,096,576 of record NC_138983.1, read on the forward strand.
GTCCAGCCTCACTGGTCTTCTAATTCTCCAAGACACCAAGTGCACTTCTGCTTCAAAACCTTCCCCTTACCATTTCTTCTGCCTCAAATAGTCTTCTCTTGAATATCTACACAGTTTTTCTCAGGTCCACCTTATTGAAGAGATTTGTCTCCTCTAATGCCTTCTAAAATAGTTTCATCATTATAACCTCCCTATTTTGCTTCATATTTCTTCAAAGCATGTGTTAGTCCCTGATAATTTATTCATCCTTTTTTTTTTTTTAAGTCTATTTTCTCTGGGATATACGTTCCGTGAAACCTGAGATTTTCTCCATTTTATTCAGCACCTAGAACAGGGCCAGACCCATAGCAGCTACTCAGTAAATACTTCTGAAATGAATTCATCCATGAAAAGCATTTTGCACAATTTCTAACATATAGTAAATAATTCATATTAGTTTTTATTTCATTATTCATAAGCCTATTCTTTTGACATTTATGGCTGCATCAGATTTTTTTTAATACTAGGACACATTATTTTATGTGTCCTTTGTATGAAGGATATATTATTTTCTGTGACTTGCTTTTGTCTTATGAGTTTTCTCTTCTAGCTTCAGCTTACCTTCCACATTTCTGAGACCAGCTTTCAAAGGCAGAACTGGTCAGATACTTTCAAATATCCCCACTGCTTACAAGAAAACATCTAAAATTAATATGGAGTGTTACAAGGTCCTTCATAATCTGGGCTCAAATTACCTCTGCAGTTTCATTTCTTCCTATTTTTTCCCATTCATCATATACTCCAGCCCCACTAATTTACTCATCAATCTCCAACACACCAGGCTTTTACACGTATCTGTGTCTTATACATGCTATTGCTGGTATCAAGAATCCTCCTCGTTTTTTGTTTTTGTTTTTAATACAGTGAGTAGGGACTATTTCCAAATCACCTTTTTCTCACTGGTGACAGACAAATCAGAAGGGTTTCCTGGCCAGATGATCTCTTGTATCTTTGGTTATTCAGTGGTAATTAGAACAGCAATATCACATTTCCGACACTCATGCTACAACTCCCTACCGCTATAGCTGTGGCAGGCATCACTAGTTGATCAAGGCACTCTTTCCAGCTGAGCCCATACCTAGTCTTAAAATCCTCTTTAGCCAAATGCCCCAGGCAGCCAGTTCTAATTGCTCAGAATTGGCACTAAAAATGAAATGCATTTGCCATCTCTTTGAGGCCCTAGAACTTGGCAGGTGCTCAACAAATGTTTTTTGAACAGATGCTGAGTTTAGAGCTATTTACAACAAGCAGCAAACATCCTTTTTAAAAAGTGTAGATTAGCCTTTTGATATCACTTCAACCAAAATGCTTTTAAGACTCAAGTATCTTCTAAATCACCCATTCTTTTTCCCAACTGTGTCCTTCATTGTGGCATCACCCCTGACTTATCGCCTCCCTGGACCTGTTGAGAGTCCTGCCACCTGCTCCCTGTTGGATAGTCCCCCTGTTCCTTTTGAATGCACTTCTGAAGAAACCATCTCCATTTCATAGTTTAAATATTTGTTCTTGCTTCTGCTTTACAGTCCTAGCCATTCTCTCTCCCTAGTTTATGTTCTCAGTGACTCATGTAAAATTTTGCCTAAGTGGATAAATGAACATTTATGCTTCTGAGAAAATGGAGTAGGATGGTGAGTGCATTTGCTCATTAGAGAATTTCTACCTATACAGATCCATTTTTCTAAATCTATTGGCAATAACATCTAAAGCTGCCCCTTTTTTCAGCTGTTTACATGATTTTGACTTCTACCATTTTGGGTAGAGGAGGATACAAATTACCTAAAAGGATGAGGTAAAGAAATGGGATGTCTAGTTAATTTGATAGTCTGGTAATCTTGGGGGAAATTCCAAATACATTTTTGTTTTTTTAAAAAAAGTTTAAATTTTAATAAAAATTTACCATTCTACCTTAACAATAACACATAGCTACCCTAATGGAGCCTTAGAAGCTTAGATGATGGAGCACTTTTCAGGACCCCAGGTTATCACTTTGAGTGTTAATGCCCCTTGCCCAAAGATCCAACAATTTAGGAGATGAACTAAGTATGTATTGGTTCTGGGACTCAGCATGTAAATGTCTTCCATCCTCAGTTAGCAATGTTTCTCACTAACTCCCTGATGTCTGCCTAACTTTTTGCTACCTATCAGAGAAAAAAAGCTCCCACAACTTGAAATTTCTAGACTCTACTTTTTTAATTTTCATGTACATAATTGTATTCTTGTTTTAAGGAGTTTGATGTTAGAGTTACTAAATATCAGTTCATGGAATCCCACCCACTCTTGTCCTAAAAATCACAGTTGGTGTTCTCACCATCTACCTTCTTCCCAGTCCAATGATGCTGCAGTCCAGATGGGCACCTGTTGTTATTGTTACAAACAGAGACATTTAATGTGCTCGCTGCCTACGAGGGTATCCTGCTCCAGAAAAGGGAAGACAACCTGGAATAATTTAATGTGAATTCTAGTGATTTCAGCACAGCTGATAGCAAAAGCAGTAGCCTCACTGCTGTTCTTCAGCTAAGATAACAGAGCAAAAATATCTAGACACATAGAGTCAAATCCAAGCCGTACCATCAACAAAGTGTGTGACCTTGGGCAAATCACCTTGATTCTCTCTCAGTCACTGCTTGAATCTGTAGAGTGAGGGGACTGGATTAGATCACTTTTAAGGTCCTTTTTTGCTAGCAGCTTCTAAATCTGAACTGCCTTAGCCCTAATTTGGGGAACGATTTCTCATTGCCTCTTCCATTCCAGCACCATCTTCCAAGGCATCCTATATAAAGACTGATAGTATTTCGCTGTTACTTTTTCCTTGCTTTAGGGCTATTAAGTGGGGTGACTCACAGGGCTGGGTTCCAGCTGGGGGCTCAGAAGCTATCCATTTCTGAGAGGGGAACTCTGAGACTCTGAAGGAGGCAGAAAAACAAGGAGCACCAGTTTGCCACTGGTCACCTCCTCTGCTGATCCCAAAGAAACAATCAGGCAAAAAAAAAAAAAAAAAAAAGAAAGTCCCTCTAAGCAAAGAGAACCCCATTTCCAAGGTCCAGACCTTTCTGATAAAAAAGGACTTTCATCCCTCAGGGAGTCAAGTGACACAGAGAAAAAAAGTTTAGAGAAATATCCAAATGGTATTTTCATGTTGCCTGCTATGGCCTACATATTGTAAATCGTCTCTTCCTTGTACACCATTAATGACTTTGTGTCATTTTTAGGCATTTGCAATGCCTATCTCCTAATCTTTATTTGTAATAGGATTTTTTTCTGATTATAATAAAAATACATATTTGTTGTGGAAAACAGAGAAAAGTTTAAAACAAATTTTAGAAGATTATCCATAGTTTCATTATCAAGCATTTCTGTGTATTTCATTCCAGTTCTTTTTTCAAGATTCATAATTGTAACCCAGGCATCAGCTGTTCCCTCTTCCCCTTATTGAGCTAGCAACAGGTTACACAAAAGCTTTCTGTGCATTTGTGAGAACCCTTTCCAGTGACAGAAAACTCAACTCAAACTGGCTTAGGCAGGAAAATGAATTTATTGGATCATAGAAAATTTCAGGGTAGCAACCTAAATGTCTGTCTGAAGGGGAAGGGATAAATAAACCATGATGTAACCATCCAATGAAATACCATGCAGCAGAGAAAACAAGTGAACTAAAACTGTGCGTTGGAACATAAGACAATTTCCACAAATATGCTGAATGAAACAAAGCAAGTTGCAAATGAACACATATACTATGATACCATTTGTTTATGTAATTATTTAAGGATATACACAAACATAGCTCAAGAATACATGTATATCTAAAAAGGGAAAAAGAGGGATTGGAAGAAATCAACCCCAATTTCAGGAGGGTGAGAGGGGGCTGTGATCAAGAAGTTAAAAGAATGCTTTAACTATGATGGTCCTATTTTATATATGAGGTTGGGTGATGAGTATCTGGGCTCTTATTATACTGATTCTATACATTTTGGTAAATCTGAAACATTTCATAACTTTTTTTTTTTTTTTTTTTTTTTTTTTTGCGTTACGGGGGCCTCTCACCGCTGCAGCCTCTCCCGCCGCGGAGCACAGGCTCCGAACGCGCAGGCCCAGTGGCCACGGCCCACGGGCCCAGCCGCTCCGCGGCACATGGGATCCTCCCGGACCGGGGCACGAACCCGCGTCCCCCGCATCGGCAGGCGGACTCCCAACCACTGCGCCACCAGGGAAGCCCCTCATAACTATTTTTTAGAAACACACACATATACATGCACAATCCCAAAACAGTGATAACTCCAGCATCTGGAAGAGCAGTATCCCAGCTTCAGTCTGTCTCTCAGCTCTGTCTTCCTCTAGATTAGCTCTATTCGTGGTAGCAAGAAGGGCAACAAAAAATTTACCTTGCTTTCCTCACCATTCTGGCTGTAAACTCACACTTCCCCTTCCAAAATTCAGGGATAGAGAGAGAGCACTCCACTCTTCCAAGAGACCCGAGGAGAAATCCCCAGTTCCATTCCATAGGATTCCAAGTCCATGCCTGAATCTATCACCTGGGGAGGAAAAGATGTGGTATGCTCTCATTAGCCTGGTCTGGGTCATGTCCCCACCCCTGGATTTGGGGAGTGAGTGGGTGAGTCAGTAACATCCAAACCACATGGAATAGGAGGGATGGGTGTTTCCCCAGAGGAAAACCAAGGAGTTGTTAGCAGAAGGTGAAATAGATTCAGGACAGATATAAACAACAGATGTCCCCTCTGATTAGTGAAAAATTGTTAATTTACTGAAGATACCTTAAAGGACAATGAAGAGAGGATATACAACAAAAAGCCTACAGCAAACAAGCTGACGATACCACTTACTCATCTCGCCAGAGCCCCCTTTTCACCATGCTGTCCCCCCACAACTCAGATGTTCTTTCTCCTTCTCCTTCCCTCTTTACCACAAAATACCCTGACTTCCTAACTGCCCTCTCTCACTTTTGCAAAACGACACCGTTCCATCCAGACTGGTGTATTTTCTTTGCCTTATGCTCAGCAAAGCAAAGCACTTACGGTCAATAGGATACATTTCTTTAGAAAGTGGGAAAGTTTAGGGATTATCCTTTATTATTGAATATACCCTGGGGGAGGGGAGTGTCTTATACCCATCCAAGCAATTTATCAAAGCACAACTTCCAAATGTTTGCAAATGTTTAATCCAGAGAAATTTTAATACCAGCTTCTAAGACAATGCATTTTCTCCCTTTTACCAACTATATAGTTGTTTACAGAATGCTCACTTTATAGTTTTATACTTCACTTTTATATTTTTCTCAAATAATTTATTATTCCACTAAAATCTTAGTTTTGTAATGGTTATCTAATATAACTTTATATGAATGTATCAATTTTTTAAGCAATCATCTATTGTCAGACGTTTAGGTTGTTTCCATTCGTTATCATATTATAAGTAATGTTGACATTAACATATGTTCATATGATTATGTTTTTCTCTGAGAATTGCCTTAGGATCTATTCCTAGAATTAGAATTGCTTAGCCAGTTGGGTGTGAACATTTTTATGACTTGATACAGTTTGCCAAGTAGCTCTTCAGAAATACTAAAACCAGGTACCCTCCCCTAGCATTGTATGAGAAGAGGATAAGGTCATTCTTAAATTCTGAGCGAGTCCTTCTGTGCCCTTTGATGCAGTAGCTGTTGAGCTCTGAGTAAACCACAGCATCCAATTGTAAAGCAAGGATGGTGACACAGTGCTTTCCCACTGTACCCAGTGTTAAACCCTTCCAAGAAAAAGCAAAATCTAGAGCTAGTAATTATACCCTCCCATGCTTTCTTATTTACCTTTCTTTTTATCTACCCAGTTTCTCAACCCCCAAACTTATAAATCATTCTTGATTCCTCCCTTTTCCTCCCCATTTGCCATCTTTAATCTTGAACCACCTCCAATCCCTTCTACTTCCAACATATAACCTGAATCTGTATGCTCCTCTTCATTCCTTTGGCTACCGTGTTGGGTTAAGCCACCATCAACTCAGGCCTGGACTATTGAAATAGCTTCCTAAGTGCTTTCCAAACTATTCTCCATGTAGCAGTCAAAGGGATCTTTTCAAAGTGTAAAGCCTTAAAGACACCTCCCTGCTTAAAATGCTTGAGCCCTCTAACTTCTACTGACTTATCTACGTCACCTCCCTTTCACTGGCAAGCCTCCAGCCACACTGGTTCCTTTCTGCTCCAGAAGCACTGGAAGCAGATTCCCATCTCCGGGGCTTTCATTCTCCAGATCTTTATATGGCTGGTTCCCTCAGGTCATCCAGATCTCAGGTCAAATATCCCCTCCACAGTGAATCTTCCTTGGCTAACCAGTCTAGTCTCCCCCATCCCTCTCACCTCCTCCATACCCTACTGCCAAAAGTGTTGTTCAAAAACATACCTGAACATGATGCCTTATGGCTCACGAAAGGAAGTACAGTTACCTTAATGTGATTTTTCAAGTCTCTCTATGGTTTAATCCAACCTAACTTCCCAGTCTTTTTTTCCAAGGACTAATTCCCATTCCCCACCAACACACACACACACACACACACACACACACACACACACACACACACACACACACACGTGCGCCAGATTACTCATCATTCCTAAATTTCTTTTACCCTCCTGGCCTCCATGAATTTGCTCATCTTATTCCCCTAGGATGAGTAGTCCCTACTCACTAAAATACTGCTCATTTCTCAATCCTGTTTTCAAATACAGCCTCTTCCAAGACAATTTTGTTGCTTCCTCAAGCCAAAATGAATAGCTTCCCTGTAACACAGAGATGACAAAGAGATTCCAGTTTAATTCGTGATCACTTCCTGAGGAAAATTTGGGAAGAATTCTGAGGTAACATTTGAAATATCAGAGAAAGAGGTCTGAGGAGGAGTTGTGAGATATAGATGTATAGTGTTATATAATATAATGCTTCATCTTGGATGTGTTTCTTTCATGTTTTATAATGTTTATTGATCCATACTCTTCCTTTGCCTTGAATTGTCAGAAACTTAAGTTTAGTCCATTAGGACCTGGCTTAGTATGTGTCACATGATACATACTCAATATATTTTGACTGAATTTAGTCTTTTCTAGAACGATCTTCAAATATAGACCAAGGGAGACAATGAAGCTAGAAAACAAGTAATGAATGAGGAGTGGTAAGAAGTTGACTGAGAGTTAAATCTTTCCCTACTCTTGGCTCAGAAGGTGAGGCTGACCTGGAAGTGTGGTTTTCTAGAAAGAGCAAAGACTCAGGAATCAGATTAATCTCAGTCCAAATACCAGGTTTGTCACTTCTTAGCTGCTTCAACTTTGGCAAGCTCCTTCATCTCTCTGAACCTTAATTTCCTGAAATGTGAAATGAGGACTATAATACTCATCTCATGGGATGTTGTGAAGATTAATGAGAGAAAATAGGAAAGTCAAGGAATCTTGTATGTAGTGCTTTACTGGTTCCTGGCAGATCTTGGGTTCCTCCCCTTCTCATTGGCCAGGTGGGCATTTGATAGTTCTCTTATCTAGTGTGGAGATGTCTAAGCTACTTCAGATGACAGAGAAAGGAAACAAGCTGGCTAGATTCCCTGATATAAAGGATGCCCAGCATAAACCCAAATGACAATTGAGAGCCTAGACTTTCCACATTTGAATTTGACAATAAAGCATTAAGTTTTTCTGAGTTCGCTTTCCATTTCTTCAGGCTTGGCTATGTTTTGGTTCTTCCACCTCTCTTTTCATGGAGCAAACAGACTATGAAGCCACATCAGCACATTCAACACCTCAAGGAAATGCCTCACCTGTCCATGAGCAAGGCTCACCTAAGACACTGGCCAGCAAGGGAAGAAAGGAGACAGTAAAAATAGCACCTATGTGATCCATTTCCTGAAAGCTCACCTCTGGAGCTTACATTATCTGTGAAGTAGTCATAACTCTGTGACACTTAACCTTCTGATCAAAGAATAAAGCCATTTCCATCTCTCATCTCTCTTTTGGACTTCTCATTTAAAATACATGCACACATACACTTTTCCCACCAAATGTCTGTTCTTGAATTGAATGTTCTTATGTCTCCCATGCCTCAAACATAAGCCCTCCTTAGCCCCCACTACCATGTGGTTTGTTCAAGAAAGAAGCTAAGAAATTAGGAAGCTCTTAGCACTGAGCAGTGTGTATATCTAACTAATTCTTTAAGTCTTATTCCCAGTGGCTTGCTATGACAGAAAACTGAGGACATAAAATGTAAGTCACAGAAGGACCTTGATGAGCCCTCATTTTACAGAAGGGAAAACTGAGGCCTGAGAAGAGAAAGATTTTCCCAAGTTGAGACATCAAGGCAACAATAGACCAGCTTTCTAGTCCAGTGCTTGCCTGTTATGCCATATGCAAAATCACATGGGCCTAAATATATTTCCCATTCCCACATTACGCCACCTGGGAAATGATTGGTTGATTTCCAATGGCTAACATTTACTGAGAATTTGCTATGTACCAGCTGATTTGTGTGTGTTATTTTATTTGGTCCTTCCTCACCAGAACCCCTGGTGATCAATTATTATCTCCATTTTATAAATGAGACAGCTGAAGATTAGAAAGGGTCGACAATTTACTCAAGATTCTGCAGCTATGAGTGAAGTGGTATTTGAACTCCGGAAGTTTGACCTCAGAGGATGAATGCTAAACTACCTGATCCTGTTTCTTTAGTAGGAGAGCTTTGCTGGTGGTGTTCCCTTTGGCACCATCAGACATCTATCAGAGACCAAAATACATTGGAGAATGCACAGTGCTGGAGGTCCTTGCCAATGAGCAAGCAAAGCCAAAGGAGCTGTTGCACTACCTAGGGATGGAGGGAGATGAGAGGCCCATCTAGGCTCCACGCTGCTAGCTTTGGAAGCATGGAAAGGTCAGGCCTCTAGCGTTGCCCTGGACCTGTTCTGTTGTCTGATCTACAACAGCAGACAGCAGCAGGGCCCAATCAGTTCCCAGCTACCTCAGTCATCAAGGGTAGCTGCTGTGGCCGTGCCCAGGGCTATGAAAACTGCATTATCCAAGATGTGGAGGCATCCATTGTCATGGTTTCTGTACATTAACCCCAAGGAGAGAAACATTTATCCATGGTATCCTCTCTCCATCCTGACACTGGACCCCATCAGTACTTCTGAATCAGTGCAAGGAGTAGGAATCCTGCTTTGGCCTTGAGAGCATAGACCAGTTTTGCTGGTTTAGCTGGCTTAGTCACCAACAGGGAACCTGCAATCTAATTTCAGCCCTGTCATTTGGTCCTCTCTCTGTCCTATCACTTTTTCTCTCTGGGCCTCACTTTTCCCATTTGTTTCAAGGTGAGTGTGAACTCTAGTGAAGATGTATTTAAGATAAACATATCTAGCTGGCACATTCTATGTACCTCATGCTCTGGGTTTTGATGGCAGGATAGGAGCTGAAGTCACAAAACAGAGGCAGGGACCCAGGCATTGTGCTGGTGATGAAGCAAGGAACAGTGAAGGAGAAGTGCAGAAGGCAGCAGGAGCAGCCCAGGAAGGATGCTTGAGAGGAGAGGGGTTGCAGAGGGTCCTTAAGAACACAGAAGGGCAGCCTCCACATCTTTGTCATAAGAGATTCTCTCATTGTGGAGCTTTAAGGAAGGTACAGACAGGCCTTGAGGGCTTGGATCTTTTGCTCCGTCCATCCCCTGGCATCTTACATCCCAGTTTTATTCTGATCGATTCTCAGAACCACCAAGAAGAACACTTCCTCATTGACAATGTTGAGAAAGATGAGCAGTGAATTTCAAAGCCTGCTTAGCTAGAAATACACAGTTTTGAAACACACACACACACACACACACACACACACAGTTGTTTTTAATGGTGCTTCAATAGGAATAGTACTTCTAGCTCAATAGTCTAAGATGGCCTCTAGAAAACTCCCTGGAGAAATTAGGATAGCAATTCCTATCATCCAGCTATGGATGCAGGTTTGCTCACCACACTAAGATTCAAAACTCCCTAGACTAGCTAAAACACATAGCAGGAAGAAAGGTAACAGAGCTAAACATCGAGGCCAGCATTTGGGTCCAAAATTAAATTTCTCACCAACCAGAGTCTTTGAAACAGGTCCTGGGAAACACACTCCAAGGTGTACGAGAGCCAGCAGGGCCATACATCAATTTAGGCTGAGCAAATAAAAGAAGAATGCTTGTATTTGTGAATCAGGCTGGCTTAAGAGTGTTCTGGAGTGGAATCTTCATCTGCTATACAGGAGATTCACACATGCCATTTCTCAAATGTGCCTTCATACATACTCTCCAAATGTAGCCCAGGGTATAGTGGAAAGGACTTAGGCAGGTCTAGATTCAAAGCCAGGTTCAGCCTACTGTCTTTGAGAAGTTGGGCCAGTTATAGCTGAGCCACTGTTTCTTGAGCTGTCCCAAAATATGCTTCCCCTGACTGGTTGTTGTAAGTAATAAAGATAATGTATGGTTACACTTCTCAGATTAAGTTGGCAAATTCCTAGGAGTATTTGGCAGTACGCTTGGGAGTATGGGAGGCCATGGCATAAATACAAGGCGTGTTCCCAGTGTTTCTCTTTTACTCAATGGCAAATCATTTACAACCTATTTTTATAGTAAGCCAAAGAGGGATCTCTTATTGAGTAGAAAGAAAAATCTGCTGCCATGTTTAAAGCTCAAAGTGGGAAGGAACTTTCAAGACACAGACAGCTGCTGCATGGTCTAGGCCCCTAGCTCCTTAGAAATACACACTCCCTTTCTCTGTCTTCAGGGTACTTCAGCAGAAAATTTGAGATGCTTTGGGGCCTATGAAATACTTAGCATGGACTTTGGCACATAGTAAATGGTTAATAATTAGTAACTGTCGTTATTTGTAATTTCTGGAATGAGGTCATCCTATTGGCCCCTGAACATGTGTATAGTGTTAGATCCAGTGAGGAACATCCCTTTTTAAAAGGGATACAATCAAACAATAATGTGTCTAGATTAAAGGGTGATGGCCAGGTTGGTGTGAGGTCTGGAAACCCTATTATATGAGACAGTGTTCTAATCACTGGGGCTCTTTAACCTGGAGAAGTGAAGAGAGGACAAGAGAGACTCTTCCAATATCTGAGGGGCTGAGAAGAGGAAGACAGAGGAAACATTCTGAATAGGCACACAATGACCAACCAGGTGAAATAAATAAGCAGATTAAACCTCTACAAAAAAGAAACACTTCTTAACATTTGAGTTCTCTGGCAGTGGGAAGCAGAGTATAATGGTTAAGTACTCGGGTTCTAGAATCAGAATCATGGAGTTCAAATCATAGTTTTGAACTGTAATATTTCTGTGAATTTGGGGAAAGTTAGTTAACTATCTTTGGTTCATTCTCCTCATCTATAAAATAGTGATAATGAGATATTCCTCATAGGATTACTGTGAAGATTAACAAAAATATATAAAGCACCTAGAACAGTGCCTGATACATAGCAAATCCTCAATACATTATTTTATACAGAAGTTGGCTGGAAATGTATATTTGAGAGTGTTATGGACTGATATTTGTGTTCCCCTGGAATTCATATGTCAAAACCCCAACTTTCAATGGTATTAGATGATGGTATTAGGAAGAGGGGCCTTCGGGAGGTAATTAGCATTCGATGAGGTCACGAGGGTGGAGCCCTCATAAATGGGATTAGTGCCCCATAAGAGTCACAAGACAGATTGCTTTCTATCTTTTCTGCCATGTGAGAACACAGCAAAAAGATGAGCATCTATAAAACAGAAAGCAAGTCCTCACTAGACACTGAATCTGCAGGTGCCTTGATCTTGCACTTCCTGGCCTCCAGAACTATGAGAAATAAATGTCTGTTGTTTAAGCTACCCAGTCTATGGTATTTTTGTTATAGCAGCCTAAATATACTAAGACAGAAAGACACCAGGGTACAGGGAATACTTGAAGCCATGAATGTTATAAGATTGTCCTAAAAGAGAACATACAGGAAGAAGAGAAGAGAACCAAAGCAAACCGAAGCCCTGCAATACTAGGATTGCAGTATTAGAATGCATCCAGCTGCAAATAGCCAAAAATCCAACTAACAGTGACTTAACTTATTAATGATCTTACATAATAAGAATCATGGAGGGGCTTCCCTGGTGGGGCAGTGGTTAAGAATCCGCCTGCCAATGCAGGAGACATGGGTTTGATCTCTGGTCTGGGAAGATCCCACTTGCTGAGGAGCAACTAAGCCCATGAGCCACAACTACTGAGCCTGCGCTCTAGAGCCCGCGGGCCACAACTACTGAAGCCCACGCACCTAGAGTCTGTGCTCTGCAACAAGAGAAGCCACCACAATGAGAAGCCCGCACACCGCAACGAAGAGTAACCCCCACTCGCCGCAACTAGAGAAAGCCTGCGTGCAGCAACAAAGACCCAACACACCCCAAAATAAATAAATTTATTTAAAAAAATCATGGAGGTAGGTGGTTCTGATTTTAGTCTGAGTTTAGTGATGTCATCAAGAGCCCAGGCTCTTTCTCTTCTCTATCCTGCCATTTTCCACATATTGATTTTCCATCTTCATACTTGTTGCCTCATGGTCTCAAGGTGGTTTCCAAAGCCTAAACTCCATGACCTCACTCAACCATGTTCAAGGCAGAAATATGAAGTAGGGACAAAAGGTTCCGTTTTGTGAAATTCTGTCTTTCATTTGGAAAAATAACTCTTCTCAGAAGTCCTGTTTTGTCCTTATGTCTCACTGACTATATAGCTGGCTAAAAAGCAAATCACTAGTGAAGGAAAATGGGATTAATATTCCCATATTAAACCAAATAATGTATGCTCCAGATTTGAGGTAGAAGCTTACCTTCCCTAAAATCAATAGATCTTGGGCTTCCCTGGTGGCGCAATGGTTGGGAGTCTGCCTGCTAATGCAGGGGACACGGGTTCAAGCCCTGGTCTGGGAGGATCCCACATGCCACGGAGCGGCTAAGCCTGTGAGCCACGGCTACTGAGCCTGCACGTCTGGAGCCTGTGCTCCGCAACAAGAGAGGCCGCGATAGTGAGAGGCCCGTGCACTGCGATGAAGAGTGGTCCCCGCTTGCCACAACTAGAGAAAGCCCTTGCACAGAAACGAAGACCCAACACAGCAAAAATAAATAAATTAATTAATAAAATCAATAGATCTCTGCCTAAGAACTAAACGAAATTTAGAGGCAATGACTAGTAAGTAGCTGTCATTTGTCACATTTGGGCAACTCCAATATTTAAAGGGTTAGCAGAAGAAAAGAAGACAGTGAAGGGTGTTGAGAAAGAAATACCATAGAAGTTGGAGGAAAATTAGGAGAAGTGTCAAGGAAATGAAAACAGAAGAAAGTTTCAAGGAGGAGGGAGAGGTCATCACACTCAAATGTTTCCATCTTTAGGTCAATAAGAACTATAAGGGTCCACTGAACTGGTGATTTATAAACTGAGCAAGAGCCATTTCAGTGGAGTGATGGGAGTAAGAGCCAGAGGGAAAGGTTATAAGAAGCTGAATGAAGTGAGGGAATAAAAGGGGGAATGGAGATAACTCTTTCTAGTAGTTTAACTGCAAAGAGTAGGTGGAGGAGAAGACAGAGTAAAGAGAGAGGTTTTTTAAAAAAGGAGAAACAGTGCACTTACTCAGGGGAGACAGAGCCAAAGTAAAGGGATGTGTTAAAGAGTTAGGAAAGGGAGGGAGAAAGAGAATGAAGATAGACTACGTAGGAAAGAATAGGGTCAATGCCATGTGCAGAGGTCAACCTTAGATAAGAAGAATTATATCTTTTCCTCTGAGATGTAATGGTGGGAGAGACTTGGAGAGTTGAGGGGAGGGAGAAGGAAGGAAGGACAGGTATGGATACAGATAAAAATTGTATTTTAGGCTCACAGATGGTACTCAGAAGGGCCTGTGATACCAAGTGCATGGGAAAGGAAGTGGAGTGGCAGTATAGCTGAAAAGAGCTTCCCATAAATCGTTAACCTCAGAAAATCCAGTTGTTCGCAGCTGTGGACATGGAGGGAAGAAGAAAAGGCCATATTTACCCATCTTTCTCGGGACAGTTTAGTGTCAGTCCCCTTAGGTTCTGAATGAAAATGGACACCATAGGACCAGCTAGACATACGGCGGAGTCATTTCTTCAGAAAAGGCCTCAGTGCCCAAAAATGCATTTCCTCCCACCCAGCTTCAAGGGCAGAGTTCCACACTATTAAGCCCTTGGCATTTATTACAGGGAGCTTTTGGAGCCTATACCATTGACATGTGTCCTAAGTGATGGCTTTATTGTTTCCAGTAGTCCAGGCCTCATGAGTCTTCAATTAAGAGAAAGTTTTCTTTAAAGAAAAAAAAAAGAGAGAGAGAGAGAGAAAGAAAGTTTTCTTTTCACTCCCAGACACATTTTAGGGAAAATGCTCAATCCATTGGAGACAGTACTGGCTCATGTTCCTCAGGAAAGGTGCCTTCAGCCCAGTGTTTCTATAAAACACCCATATCTCAGACAAATATTCCATCAGGGACAACAAAACAAACCATTGACAGACTGGAACCAAAATGTAGTTGAGGGCTTCCCTGGTGGCACAGTGGTTGAGAGTCCACCTGTCGATGCAGGGGACACGGGTTCATGCCCCGGTCCGGGAAGAACCCACATGCCACGGAGTGGCTGGGCCCGTGAGCCATGGCCACTGAGCCTGCGCGTCCGGAGCCTGTGCTCCACAATGGGAGAGGCCACAACAGTGAGAGGCCCGTGTACCACACACACACAAAAAAATGTAGTTGAAAACTAATTTTGTTCAAAATTATCCAATTTTTACATTTTGGTTTGGGTGTCATTTAGGATTGGTGGGGGATGTTAGGCTCTATTTTTTTACTCTTTTAAAATACAACTTTTAAAGTGAACTAAAATGCAAGAAAATTCTTGAGGGATAAAGTCACAATGTTGATAACGAATTTATTTAAATACATTTTATTACATCAAGAAGATAGGTGGTCACTGCCTTCTTTTCAAAGACAAGCACATGAACAGAGGTAAAAAGATTCTCCCAAAGTCACGGAGAGGAGTAGTAGAGCACGGATGTGAACCCAGGTGTTCTCACTTATTTGTATTAGCCCAGGTTTCCACATCTTTTACAAGCAGAGTGATGATGATAGTTACTTCACAAATGTATATTAAATAAAATGAAGCCTTTAAAAGTGTCTTCTTCAATGGATTGTTGCTGGAGAAAAGGCTGGAACTGGTCAAACAAAAAACTGTTGAGCAATTCTAGCAGAGAGGCAGTAGGCTTCAGTGTGGGGAGGCACGTGGGTCAAAGTTCTTGACTGTGAAGGATTCAAACTGACTGTAGCTAAGTAAAGCAGCAATGAAATTTGTTGGTTGGGAATTGAGTTGCTCCCAGGCTCAGAGGGAAGGCTGGGGAGCCTGGTTCGGGCAAGGGGCAGGAGCTAGGGAAGCTGAGTGGCCACGGTCACATCCCAGAGACAGTCGGCTTAGACACTGGTCATAGCCTCTGCCTTACTACTTCTGCCACCACTGGACCCTGGACACCATACTTCAATCCCCCAAGTGAATTCTAAATGAGTCAGTTGATTAGATGTAAATCTGGTTGCAGTATCTCATCACCTACCATGTCTATGCAACAGCTTCCAGAGATGAGGAGACCAAGAATCTATCTAGCCTCTTTCACTTCCACCCACTTATAGAGGCAAACCCCCCAAATATGGAAAGGAGCTTCAGATTCTAGAAAGGAAACAAAATGGCAAATGCTCATTGCAGATGGTATACTTAAATAATACTCTTCTTAATCTGACTTCCATCTTCCTATGGCACTTATCTCCTAGAACTTCCTCGTCTGTAACTGTTGGGCTCCTCACATTGGTGGGCTTCTCATGTTTTCATGCCTTGATAGAGCATCCCCATTCCCAGGTCCATGCTCTAGTTCTTCTCCCTTTTTCTGAAAATACTTGGGATTTGATCCAGGCTTTCCTAACTCTCCAAATTCTACTATTGATAACTAAGGGCCTGGCATGTTTATTGAACACTGTTGCCTACAGTTCTACCACCTTCCAAGAACCTTCCCTAATGAAAGTCGTTCTCATTTATATCCCCGATCTCACTGTGTCCCCCTTCCTCGGAAGCATGTTCAGTCTAGTTCACAGAATTAACGACTTGACCATATATATCACTGCTTCATTCATCAGCTGATAGACATGGTAATATGGAGAGAGGACCAGGAATCAGATTCTTGTGTATCACCAACCTGATGTACTTCCATGGGCAAGTTACCATTATCTTAAGCTGCTGCTTTGGAAATGTATGGAATAGATGAAATCATGGCTTCCAACTTGGGTCTTTATTAGAATCACCTGTGGGAGAACTCAAATATAAATTTCCAGGATCCAACACAAACCTTCTGAATCTTCCAGAGTGAGTCCAAGAATCTACAAGTTTTATTTTTGTATTGTTGTTTCTCTTTCTTTCTTTCTTTTCTTTCTCTTTCTTTCTTTCTTTCTTTCTTTCTTTTTTTCTTTTTAGTTTTGCTTTAAGTGTGTCAAATTATCCTGATAATAAGCCAGGTTTGGGACCCCAGAACTGAAAGACTTCTCATACCTTTTAGCTTTAGGAAGTGATGAGGTAGTAATAGATAGCAATTAACACTCCATCTCTGGGGTCAGAAAGAATCAGATTCTGACTCTGGCTCTGTAACTCTCTAGCTCTGAAATGTGATCAAGTAACTCAACCTCTCTAAGCATCAGTTTCCTCATTTCAGAAATGAGAATGATAAATGTACCTATCCCATGGGATTATTGCAAGGGCTCAGTGAGATAAGGCATTTGCTACCCTGAGCCCAGTGCCCGGCCTATGAACAGCACTCAGGAATGCTAGCTGGATTATTGTGATGATAAGGGGAGGAGAGTTAAGGCATCCGGCTGTGTTGGGGGAGGTTGGAAGAAAGCTGGTGGAAACATGACTTTCTTTTTTCTGTTTTTCTGCTTGATTTAACTATGTAAAAATATAACTGATGAACTTAAAATGTTCAGGATGTTGGCGTTTTTCCCCCTTTTTTCTGGCTGCAGCTTCTCAGAAGATGCATTCCCAAAGAGGAACATCTCAGCCCCACCAGCCAGTATGTGACTCGCTCCTGCGTCTTGGCTCAGGCCTGAATGTGGTCCATAGTAAGCTGCTTTGGCTTAGTGACTCAGCATAGTAGGCCCTTTTTCATTTCTCTCTCATTCCCCAGCCAAGAAACTCTCCCACTTCTCTCTGCCGTCTGCTACTGAGATTGCATTCTGTATCATCTACTGGGAGATAACACAGTTAAATTGATGCTGGGAACCTTATAAGGCTATAAGCACTTCTTTGCAGGATGGACGTCATAATAGCAAATTGAGAGCAAGTGCCAATAATAGATTTCATGGGTTTCTTTTTTCTTTTGCACATTCTTCAGGGCTCTCCGAGGGGGGACTGAAATGACATGGCAACCCCGAAATAGTCCAGGGAATCAGACTGAGGAAGAAGTCTCGAGCAGACAGGCAAACCAAATACAGCCCACACCTTCTCAGTCCCAAATCTATCTCCCCTAAAAAGTGAAGGTGCCTCTTTGGTTGGAGCAGTGGGAAGATGGCTTTGGTATTGGACAGCTCTGGGTCTTGCTTCCTCTGCCTTATACCAGCTATGTGACCTTGGGCACGTGGTCTACGTCCTGACCCTCCTGCTCCTGGTCTTTGTAATGAGCAAGAGTGTGCTGATAATACGAGATGGCACAGTAAACCCGCCTGCCACTTAGTAGGGGCTCAGAATGTGTTCACTCAATTTGCATTCTTTCTTTCCTAAAATAGCCCCACGTTGGCAGAATCAGTCCATTTCAGACGGGCAACTTCCACAACAGAGTGACTCTAGATGGTTCCAGCAAGAGAGAATTCACTTCCCCTAGAGATCCTTTGAACATGCTATACGGTGTAGTAAAAAACACACTCAGGTGAGAGTCAAATTTGAACGCTAGTCCTGTCTTGCGACTTACCATCTTTGTGTCCTTGCAAATGTTATTAAGAGTTTCTACGTTTGCCGAGGGCTTCCTAGGTGCCCAGCACTATACTGAATGCTTAATATGCCGTATTTTACTTCATCTCATAATAATCCCTACCGAGTAGAAATTACTACCCTCGCATTATAAAGGGCAGAGAAACTCAGTAACTTACCCAAGACCACATCCGTATAAAGGGTGACGCTTGGATTTGAACCCAGTTCTGTCTGGCTCCAGAGTCCCTGTTTCTAATCCCCATGTACCTTGCTCCTGCTTACTGTTCCAGATCTTACTTTTTCAACCTGCAAAAAAAGGGGGATAATAATCAGTGCCTACCCCCCAGGGCTTTCTAGAGAGGAACACATAAAATCATGGATTGAGGGGGCTTTATGCACCGAGAGGACAGTTTATTTAAAGAATTGTAGTTATTATCACAAACGGTGTAATTGTCTCTTTGGTCTCTAGAAAACAATCCCTGTCCCCAAAGAAACTCAGAACTATAAAGCTGACCATTCTTGCCTGCACCCAGCAATGTGAGACTGAGGAAAAGGTGGCTTTTGCAGCTACACGATCGTATATTGAGCAGGGTAGAGTACACACTAAATCTGTATTTATACTTGGGAAACCACGCTGTGCTTAAATTAGCACTTGAAGAATAGAAGCTTCTTTAAAGCTGCCCTTCTTAAGTAACACAGACTAACATTTCTATAACTACAGACAACAGTATTTTGAAAGCAATAGCAAGATGCCTTGAATTCATCCTTTATCCTCACCCACTCCTCTCCAATCACACCCCCCCAACTTCACCTCCCCCTGGCAACCAGCATCTAAAACCAAAGCTCTTTTCCAACATTTGTGGTTCAAGCAAGGTGTGAATAATAAAGACTGTCAGAGATTTTTCCAGGATCTCCTGGTTTATTTGATGATATATTACTTAGAAGTCACAATATTCATCACAAAAAGGCTCAGAAGTATTTAATTAATCAGAGGTACCCCAAGCATCATTGCAGTATCAAAGGAGTCAATTTTCCAAATTCAAGAAAACCATAGAAATAGCATCCAAGCTCTGTCCTGAGATTTGTCCTAATTTACGAGGGTCATTTTACCTACTGCTCAGTAACACCAAAATTCCACCTGTCTCCCTCCTTGAGCCTTGCTTTGGGGAGTTTATCCTTATCTAGTTCTTTTTGCCCAGACATGTATCTATGCATACCACATACACACGTGTGTGTGCACACTCACACACACCATGCACATCACCAATTCCCATGGAAACCAAACAAGGAGGAAAAATCGAAATACAGAAGAAACTACAGAAGAGCTCTCTGACCCTATTGCCTGATTCTCCCCAGACCTACAGCTCTGAGACGCTTCTGAGATCTCTGTAGGGTTGTGAGCATTCTTTACCATTTTAATTTAGAGTTGAAGAGTGATGCCTTTAAGTTGAGAATAAATAACCACATAATTGAGCATCACAATGAATAATCAAGAGAGATACTAATTTTAAAACAATCACAAAGCCACTGGAGTGGACAGAAGCCACTTATGACTTTTGATCCCAAAGTCACCTTTGCCCAATAAAATATTATAGGTGTGGGAAGCAAGGAGAGAGAATGAGGAAAAATAAGAATATTAAATATTTTCCTCACTCCCTGAATAGCTGTAAATAGGGAGTGAATAAGTGCATTAAAGTACATCTGTACAATGGAAAATTGTGCAGCCTATAAAGAATGAGAGTTTCAAGTACTGACAGGGAAAGATGTCTAAGTTATACTGTTATGGAAAACAGAATTGCAGAGCTGTGTTACTGTATTAATCCATTTAGGTAAAAACAATAATATGAAGAAAAAGTATGCCTTTAGTTAACATGTATGTATAGAAAAAATTGTGGGAGAATGTAAACCAAAGACTTTCAGTGGTTATAGCTGTGTAGTAAGATTATGGAGAATTCTTATTTTCTAAGCCATTAATTTCCGTAAAGTTTTTTTTTTTTTTTAAGGTCAAGAATCTACTAATAATCAGAAAAGGTGATGAGGCTGAGCAAAATTATCTTCTCTGCTCTATGGGGACTGATAACCTTGAGATCTGAGGGACCCCTGTAATGATATCTACAATCGCATGCCCTGGGCCCTTCATTTCCCTGTATAAGCAGACATATTTTGGAAACGCAGACATGCCACATTCTAGCCAAATCTCTTTTCTTCTATTTTTGAAAAACCAGAAAAACCACAGTGAATTGTGTTCATCATTTCTGGTCCAGCAGTGGCCAAGTGGGTGGGTGGCAGGGTTCCAGGTTCTGATGGATGAAAAAACTTCAGTGGCCAAAATGTTAAAGACCTTTCCTTCTTCTCCTTTTGTGGTTTTTTTTCACCTTTAGTGCTGGCAAAACACATTTACAAAATTGTTGTAATGACAGGTCATCTGTCATCAGTCTGTAATATTGCCAAGGGCCAGTCCTCCTGCCCAGTGTGGACTCTGGTCACTTATCATAAGAGAATGGCATCTGGAACATATGAAATATTTTGACTGAGAAGAAACATGAGAGGGGACACTTGGTCTAAGGTTTCCCTTCACCCAATTTCTTGGCAGGATTTCTCGTTAGAGAATCGGAGACCCCCACCTTGGACAGCCAAGAAGAAATCATAGGTTTAAAATGTGACTACATGTCCATCGACAGAGGAATGAGTAAAGAAGATGTGGTACATGTATACAATGGATTATTACTCAGCCATAAAAAAGAATGAAATAATGCCATTTGCAGTGACATGGATGGACCTAGAGATTGTCATACTGAGTGAAGTAAGTCAGATGGAGAAAGACAAATACCACATGATATTGCTTATATGTGGAATCTAAAAAACCAGTACAAATGAACTTATTTACAAAACAGAAATAGAGTCACAGATGTAAAAAACAAACTTACGGTTACTAGGGGGGAAAGTGGGGGATAAATTGGGAGATTGGGATTGACATATACACACTACTATATATCAGATAAATAACTAATGAGGACCTACTGAATAGCGCAGGGAACTCTACTCAGTATCCTGTAATGACTTATATGGGAAAATAATCTAAAAAAGAGTGGATATATGTATATGTATAACTCATTCACTTTGCTCTACAGCAGAAACTAACACAACACTGTAAATCAACTATACTCCAATAAAATTTTTTTAATAAATAAATAAATAATAAAATAGAATAAAATGTGACCACAAGCAGCCAAACTGAGTGTTAAACTCTTTTGTTGTAAACACTTGTTGGTGATCTGCAGAAACCACATGAACTCCCTTTCTTCAAGGACCACCATTATCTACTCTCGGCAGCCATGTTTTTCTTTTCTTTTTTTTTTTTTTTTTTTTTGTGGTACGCGGGCCTCTCACTGTTGAGGCCTCTCCCCGTTGCGGAGCACAGGCTCCAGACGCGCAGGCTCAGCGGCCATGGCTCACGGGCCCAGCCGCTCCGCGGCATGTGGGATCTTCCCAGACTGGGGCACGAACCCGTGTCCCCTGCATCGGCAGGCAGACTCTCAACCACTGCACTACCAGGGAAGCCCAGCCATGTTTTTTCTACATAAGTTTCCCACAGCCTCCCAATCCCAGTTTCATCCAGGATGAGCACCTGACCCACCAGGACCAATCAAATTTTTCTGGCAATCTGTGATTATAAATCAGATTCATCAATTTCCTTTTTGAGGCTAGAGCTGATAAGCCCAAAAAACCAGGAGCTGTGGCACTGGTACAAGTCAAAATAATGCGCCAATGGTGTAGCCACTGTGGAAAACAATTTTTCCTCCAAAAATTAAACATATTATATGATCCAGCAATTCCACTTCTGGGTATATGCCCAAAAGAATTCAAAGCAGGGACTTGAGCAGATTTTGTACACCAGTGTTCATAGCAGCATTATTCATAATAGCCAAAAGGTGAAAGCAAACCAAATGTCCATCAATGGATGAATGGATAAACAAAGTGTGGTGTGTGTATATATACATATATATATATATGATGGAATATTAGTCTTAAAAGGAATGAAATTCTGACACATGCTACAACATGGGTGAACCTTGAAGCCATTATGCTAAATGAAATAAACCAGACACAAAAGGATAAATATTATATGGTTCCACTTATATGAGGTATCTAGAGTAAATTCATACAGACCTAGAATAGAATGGTGGTTGCCAGAAAATAGAAGGGGGTAGGGTGGAATGGGGAGTTATTGTTAAATGGGTACAGAGTTTCAGTTTAGGAGGATAAAACAGTTCTGGAGATGAACGGTAGTGATGGCTCCACAAGAATATGACTATACTTAGTACTACTAAACTGTATACCTAAAACTGGTTGAGATGATAGATTTTATGTTATGTATATTTTACCCCAATTAAAATTTAAAAAAAAAGGAATGTGTCACAAGCTCTGGCCAATATTGGAGTTGGAGTTCAAGGATTGTGAAGCCAGGGCAGCAGTTTTGAACAAAATGCATTCAGTTCAATTGCACAGATATTTCCTGAGTACTTACTATGTGTTAGGCCAGCTGAGAGGTTATACAGAGAATTTAGGGATTAATAAGACTTAGTCTAAGCATCAGGAAGCTCACACTCTAGGGGAGATTTCAGAAAGTACACAAATACAAGGCAAAGTGCAATAAAACCATAAATAAAAAACAAATACACCTTGGAGGATTGAGAATTCAAGGAAGACTTCATTGTACATTTGACATCTGAGATGTGCCATGGGGTATTGGTAGCTGCTATAGACTAAATAAAAAATTCATGTTGAAACCTAATCTTTAAAGTGATAGTACTTCTAGGTGAGGCCTTTGGGAGGTGATTAAGTCTTAAGGGTGGAACCCTCAGGAATGGGATTAGTGCCCTTATAAAAGAGCCCCAGAGAGCTCCCTTCTTCCTTTCACCAAGTGAAGACACAGCAAGAAGAGTGGGAAGCAGGAAGCAGGCCCTCACCAGACACCAAATCTGCTGGCACCTCAATCTTGGACTTCCCAGTCTCCAGAACTGAGAAATAAACTTCTGTTGCTATAAAGCACCCAGCCTATGGTATTCTTTTATAGCAACCAGAACAGAGTAAGACAGTAGCATTGCGCCAGGAAGGGGGCATTCTAAATACAAAGAATATGGGTTAAAGCTGTGAGCCAATTTGAGGAATAGCAAGCAGAGGATGGGATAAAAGTAAGGGCAGAGAAAGTAACATTGAACTTATTCTCGGCCAGAAATCATGCACAATGTTTTTCACGTATCTCATTTAATCTTCACAGCAGTCTTGGGTAATATTAGGTAATATTGTAGAAGACTCTCCTGGTCACCTATCCTACAGCCTTTTCTCCCTCCTCCTTCCCTGCCTCCAAGCCTGATTTAGTTTGGGGCTATTCCCCCTGGACAGATTTGTCTTGCTGGAAGTGTTCCTCTCAAGCTCCAGGGAATGAGTCTTCATTAGTCCAACCCGGTGGTAGTAATTCCATTCCCATTGGCTTGTTTGAGCTAAAGGCAAGATGCAATCTGACCAGAAAAGAAAAGAGGCAGGGATGTCTGCCAGAGGACTTTTGGAAAGACTTTTTTCTCTGATATAAAAAAAAGACAAAAAAACTTTCTGCCTTTGGGCGCATCTGTTTAAGAATGTGAAACCTGGGGCTGTGGTAGTCTTCTTGCGACCATAATCATATGACTCTAAAAGTGAAACTAACCCTCTAAAGATGACTGAAGAGAAAGATAGAGAGAAGCTACTAACTTTGAGCCCCTGAGTTAATCAACACTTCAAACATTTCCCTCCCTCTCTCTCTTTACTTAAGATAACACTTTTTTTTTTTTTTTTTGCATTTCGAGGGCCTCTCACTGTTGTGGCCTCTCCCATTGAGAAGCACAGGCTCCGGACGCGCAGACTCAGCGGCCATGGCTCACGGGCCCAGCCGCTCCGCGGCATGTGGGATCTTCCCGGACCGGGGCACTAACCCGTGTCCCCTGCATCGGCAAGCGGACTCTCAACCACTGCGCCACCAGGGAAGCCCGACACTTTTTTTTAAAAAAACATTTAAGCCACTTTAAGTTGGGTCTTCTATTAATTGCAGATGAAATGTTACTTGAGTCTCCAAATAGGTCGGAGATAAAATAAGTTGCCTGTAAGTTAAAGATCAAGGTATCTGACTCCAGGTTACTGGTGGGATGAGATTAAAATAGTAGTTTGAGACCTCAAACACCTGGGTGAGGAGTGTTTGGGCAAATCACAGGGCAGGAGGGGCAACCCTCCTCTGAATGTGTGAGAAGCTCAGGAATGCAAAGTATCAGTCCCATTATTTTAGAGTCACACCTCTTGTTGCCTATGGCCTGGCCTGGGGGAGGGAAAGGGATGGCGTTTCTGTGGTGACTCAGCCCTTACCCTCGAAAACTCAAGAAAACGTCAAGCATGCCCTTGTAGGCAACCTTTCCTCTGTCAGGGCTGTGTTTATATAGGGAAGTGCCTGGAAAGTCTCGCTCCTCCTTTATGCTTGACTTGTTCGATGTCTCCCACCTCCTCCACTCTCAGCGGGTGAGGAGCTCAGTGTCGCTCCAACCCCCTCCCTCTGCCTGCCACACATTTCCAGGCCTTCGTTTGAGGCAGCTGCCGAGAGGTGGAATGACTTCCCTCACCAGTACTTTTACCACCCATTGGGAGGAAGAAGATTGTCTTCTATAGGTTATTGTAAGGTATTGAATATAATTCCCTATGCTATACAGTAAACTCTTGTTGCTTATCTATTTCATGTATAGTAGTTTGTATCTGTTAATCCCATACTCCTAATTTATCCCTCCCCCTCCCCCTTGGTAATCCTAAATTTGTTTTCTATGTCTGTTTCTATTATATATATACATTCACTTGGATTATTTTTTATATTCCACATATAAGTGATATCATATAGTATTTGTCAGCTATACTTCAATTAAAGAAGAGAAAAAGGATTGTCTTCTATAAAAATACAACTCGTCATGCTGGGAGAGGTTAGAGGAAGATTTCCACCAGAGGTGGCTGGAGGCTGCCACTGGAGCAGTGGACGTGAGTCAGATAAATCTGGATTCGTATTCCAGCTTGGATACCATGAGCTACATGATCTTGGGCAAGTCACTTCACTTCCCTGATACTCGGGTTTATGGTCTGAAGAATGGGAGTAATGTCACCTGCTCTACTTACTTCATGAGGTTCACTTTTGTCTCCAAAAAAGACAATCAAAAACATACACAGGGCTTCCCTGGTGGCGCAGTGGTTGAGAATCTGCCTGCCAATGCAGGGGACATGGGTTCGTGCCCCGGTCTGGGAAGGTCCCACATGCCGCGGAGCGGCTAGGCCCATGAGCCATGGCCGCTGAGCCTGCGCGTCCGGAGCCTGTGCTCCACAACGAGAGAGGCCACAACAGTGAGAGGCCCGCGTACCGCAAAAAAACAAAAACAAAAACAAAAACATACACAGCCACCATGCCAACCTCAGGACTGGACCTTGAGGGGCTGGGGCTCAAACAGAGATTTTCATTTGGGACAGAGGAAAACAGTTCAGAAACAAGAATTTAGTATACCCAAGCTGTCTGTGTGGATCCTGAAAGGAATCTGGGGAAAGAGAGGGGCATAAATGCACTACAGCAGAAGAAGGAAGATCCAACTGGCTGAATCTCTTCTATGAAGCCTGACTGTGGCCCTGGGGCTTTGCACTAGTTCTCTCATTCAACCCTCCCAACAGCCTCGTGAGATGAGCATCCGCACCTTCATCTTCATTTTATAAATGAGAAAAAGTAACACCAAGAATTCAAAGGTACCAGCTGAAGGTAGATTCTGGTCTCCTCATAACACAGGTTATGAGGGATTTTTTTTTGAAAGACTTAAAGGCTTTTTAAGTCCTTTTGGCTCCTTGGGAACGAACCTTGCAGTCTTATGAGAATTTTCATGCCTATGGCTATAGTCCTCTCATGAGCAGAAGGTCCTGGAGGGTCCAATAGAAATAGTACTGAAAGTGACTGAACGGTAGTAATTGTTCCATAAATTGTGCTGAATAATGAATAAAAGAAACCCACATTATAGTCTAAACAACTTTCTAACTATATAGCCTTGGATGAACTATTGAATCAGGCATCATTTTTAACTAGAGAAGGAGAGTTGATTTATGCCTCTCTTCTCTCTATCCAGTGGATTTGGGTTGTTACCGTACGATGAGGACAATCAGCTCTGATAGCGGAGGGGAGGGGGCTGAGCTGGACAGTAGACCAAGCACTGGTGTGGAGATCAAGAGATCGTGAGTCCTCAGTCTCTTCATTTGTAAAATGGAAGATTATGCTAGATCCATGGTTTCCAAGTTTTCAACTTTTTTTTTTTTTCATTTTAAGCAACAGTTGAAAGGTTTTACTACCTGAAATCTGACATGGAGCCCCAAACTATTAGGTAAGTAAATGTGCTGAACAGACTGAAACAGCACAGAGATTCAGAGCTCCTCCACCCCGGGCCCTCCCCCCCCACCCCCATCACCCTTCCTTCCCTACTACCAAGGCCACTTTGCAAGATAGGGGACCCCACAATCTCTGCGGGGTTTCCCAAGGTTGACTTCCAAAGAATTATTCCAAATGCTTTCCTGACTATGATTCTTTAGCCTCACAAAAATCCTATAGCGTAGGTATCAATATTAACCCCTTTCACAGATGAAGAAACTGATGCACAAGGAGCTTAATTAACATGGCCCAGGGATTAAGAATTAAGACTCTTAACTGAGAGTGCCTCCTTCCATAGAGGGAGGTGGTTTCAGATCCCCAGGGACATCTATTCTCCTGACCCAAAGACAACTGAAATCAAGCTGAGAATATAACCTTGATGTGACAGGAAACACCAGTCACAAATGAAATGTTATTTTCCAAAAGAGCTTTTTGGCAATAGTTTTTTTTGAGAGCTCAGCCGTGTTGGTGACATGAGCTTGGTATTGGGGCAGTAGAGGAAGATGTCCAGAAAAATGCCTTATGTCACAAGCTCCGACAGCACCAAATGTGTCAGAACTCTGCCATGTGAGCTGACACAGTGGATCTATGTGTGTAAACAAAGCCACCCTTCAGGCATTTGGGGGAAAATGACTTTTTTGATGGCTCTAATGAGTGCGGACGTATCAGAAGCCTGGACCGTACCCTCGCCTTAATGTGTGAGCTTGCGCAAGTGAGCATCTGTGTGCCTTCAAGAAGTGGTGAGAAAAGACACAAAGCTATTATGACTCAAATGAAAAGCCCAAGTTTCTGGTAACGCAATGGAATACACACACTTACAAAAAAGAACGATTCCAAGCATAAGGACCCTGCTGTCAGGGAGTAGGCCAGTGTCTTTCTATTACACTTTGCAGATCTCATCTGTGTGACAGAAAAGATGACTGCTTGTCCATTGGTGTCATTCTTTGTCTGCCTACTATGTGCCAAGCATTTATTCCAATCTTCACTCGACATTCACTGAGGCTCTTGGTAGTACTTTCCTAATCAATATGACAGATACAGTAAGAGTCCTTCCATTCTTCCTTCTTTTATCCAACTGAAGAATATTTGTTGAGTTCCTATTGTGGATCCATTATCCAAATACTCATTCCATACAGATTTATTAGATGTCTACTCTGTGCTAGATGTTGAGTAAAGGCCTGGGGATGCATGTGATTCAGACAGTGTCCCTTTTCTCTGATAACTTCCAGCACGGTGGCTTTGCTTTCTGTAAGTCCACTTGTCCCATGTCACTTTGCCCTTAGAGTCTGGGAAACCTACAAGCAAAACTTTAACAGCAGTGTCTTGGATCCTTGGAAAGTCCTCCATGCATACATAAATGCACATCTATAGGGATACCAACTTTAAGTGGACATTGATACAGCACTGGTCTTACCTCCATTAGAGACTTGAAAGAATATCCATCCCATTGATGCTTGCCTCCATATTAGAAAAGAACTGAAAATCGGGGAATGGATTGATGTTGCTATGAAAACCCAAAACAGAGAAAGGAGTAAGGAGTAAGTGGAAAGGTCAGTTGACATAATCTCCCCATCAATATTCCTGGCTAAATTAACCAGATTGCTGTAACATAATTTTAGGAGTTTGCTGTTTGGGGTTTTGTCTGTATGTGTTCAGGCCATGCAGTTCCAAGAACAACTGTGACTCGACTTCAGCGTATGTATATTTATATATTTCCATCCTCATCTTCTCCATCACCATCAAATGTCAGTTCTCTTCCATGAAGGCAGTGGGGCCCATGTGATTTGCTGAGCCCACAATTATTCATGCTTCCTGGTGCCCAAGCCAGGCTTTTGACAGCCCACATCCAAAGCACCCCACAGCCCCTGTTTCTGAGGTAGAAGATGGGGTTCATCAAGGTCAGCTTGGGCCAGTGTCTCTGAGTTGAAGCCAGTAGGCTGAAAGGACATCTACTTCCCTTTCTGAGGATTCCCTTGATGTCAAGACCCACCATTCATCATTTCCAATTGTGGAAACTTGGCATTTATTTCAGAAAATGCCAAATGTGTTTTCCTTGCATATCTGCTGCCACATCAGTGATCTGTCCTTAGCTAGATCTCTCTGAAAAAAAGGAAAGAAGCAAGCAAGCAGATCTTTCTGCCTCTTTCTTATTAGGTGATCTTGGGTGAATTACTTAACTGTCTGAGCTTTAATAAGTTTAACAATGGAAGCATTAACACCCACTGAATAGAATAACTGTGAAGATTAAATATAACACCTATTACATAATAGGTAACAATAGTATTGTAAATACTATTATTAATACTATTTATTAAGTTCTTACAATGTGACATTTGGTAATAAATGTTAATTCTTCCTTAAGTTGTCTAGCTATGTTACCCCTCTAAAATTTACATTTAAAAAAATCTGTACAGCAGGCTTAATAGTATTTCACACATTTATTTTAAGGCAGTGGTTCTCAAACTTGAGTTTGCTTAAGAATCCCCTACTGAGCTTCTTAAAGCATTGCTTGCTGGGCCCCACTGCCAGTGTTTTGGCTTAGTAGGTCCAGGTTAGAAACTGAGAATTTGAAACTCTAATAATTTCCTAGTAGATGCTGATGCTAATGGGCCACACTTTGAGAAACCCTGCTCTAAGAATTAAATTCATTGAGAATTTATTCAACAAACATTTATTGAGTACCTACTGCGAGCTAGGGACTGTTCTAGGTATAGAAGGAGAAGCTATGAACAAGACAAAGTCCCTGTCCTCATGAAGCTTTCATTCTGTCAGGGGAGGTAGACACAAGTAAAGCTACAGAGGAACACTAACATTCAGTACTTTGAAGAAAAGGAAAGCAGGTTAAAATGGTAGTGAGTGACTGGGTTTCACAGGAAAAGATACTTCAGATACAGCAGTCAGGGAAGGCATCTCTGAGGAGGTGATATTCGGTTAAAGAATGATAAGGGGGACTTCCCTGGCGGTCCAGTAGTTAAGACTCCGTGCTTCCACTGAAGGGGGCGCGGTTCGATCCGTCGTCAGGGAATTAAGATACTGCATGCTATGGGGTGAGGCCAAGAAATTAAAAAAAAAAAAAAAACGGGAAGGGAAGGGAAGAAAGCATTTGATCTAGGAGAAGAGCACTCCCATAAGAGAGAACAACAAGTGCAAAGATCCCGAGGAAGAAATATATCTGAAGACTTTCAGGGACAGAAATGGCCAGCGTGGCCCGAGCAGAGTGTGAGTCAAGGGAGAACGAGGAAGTGGAGACAGAGAAATAGGCAGCGAGTCCACATCACACAGAGCCCGTAGGTCACTGTAGGCAGCTTGCATCTTGTCTGAAGAGCGATGGGCCGCACCTGCAGTGTTTTCAGTAGGTGAGTGGCACGAAGGTTAGCGCCTGAGTCTAGAATATTCCCAAAGAGCACCCTGGCTGCTGGACAGGACAGGAGAGGAAGTTAGGGGCTGCTGAGACCCTCCAGGGGAGGGACGAGGGGGGCTTGGCCTCAGGTGGTAGCAGAGGAAGAACTGAACAGTGATCAGATGCACATTATACTTTGTGAGTCAAGCTGAGGACTTGCTGTGGAGTTGGGGGTAAGGCGAGGGAAAGAGGGAAGTCAAGAATGGCTCCTGAAATTTTTGACTGGATTTAATAAAATAAGATCTTCCGTGAGAAAGTATCTGGCACAGAATAAGGGCTCGATACTCATCTGTGTTTGTTATTTTTTGGCGGGGAGGGGGTGCTGCGGTCGCTGCGTTCGGTCTCCGTTGCTGCGCACGGGCTTCCTCTAGTTGCGCGAGCGGGGGCTACTCTTCGTTGCGGCACACGGGCTTCTCATTGCGGTGGCTTCTCTTGTTGCAGAGCACAGACTCTAGGCATGGGCTACAGCAGTTGTGGCTCGCGGGCTCTAGAGCTCAGGCCCAGTAGTTGTGGCGCACGGGCTTAGTTGCTCTGCGGCATGTGGGATCTTCCTGAACCAGGGCTCGAACCCGTGTCACCTGCACTGTCAGGCGGATTCTTAACCACTGCGCCACCAGGGAAGTCCCTCATCTATGTATTTTGGAATTGGGACATTTTCAGTTTGGAAATTCTAATGCTACCAAAAACGGCCATGTAGCCTGTGCACTGCACAACTTATGTAGAGTAGGATATGAATGGAGTTGTGTAAAGTTGTTGCTCTGGGAAAGCTCTGACTTTCAGGACTCTGACTCTTTGTCAACGCTCTTCCTTAGAATTTTCAACCTTTCTGCAACCAAATATAACTCCAGTAAACTGAGTGGAGTGTCCTGTGTGAAGGCCACTGTGCCAGGGGTTGAGCATGTGTCACTCCTTTGGGAATATTCTAGAACTCAGGGGCTTACCTTTGGAGTATGAGCTTGTAGCAAGGAAAAGAGTCGTCACATCATCAGTGATCAATATTGATGTGGGAGCCTCCTTTCTTGGCATTTCCCCAAGATTCCTTGCTCAATGACTGTGGGCCAGTTGCACCCCTTGATTATGGGGGTGGCTTCAAGTGCTTGTGACATGTGAGCTACTCAAGAACAGCCAGGATGGAGACCCATCCCCTCCCTGAGTGGGGCTGGCAAGCTTTTTACTACACCAGCAGAGACAAAGCACATGCATTCTGGGGGAGCCATCACATCTGGACTCTGGATCTCTCCAAGTACCATCAAGAAAGAAACATGACATTAAAAAATTCGGTTGTATTTTTTAAGAAGTTTATTCTTGTTTTTTATAGCTTAGGAGGTTCAGTTTGTGTTCTTTGTACCAAAATTGTGAAGAAGGCAAAGTTTTTCCCCTTCAACTTCTGAAGCCTATCTTGCCTCCTGTGTCTGCTTTTGGCATTTACTCCTGATGCCCAGATCCCCATGAATGTCTACGTCAGTTCCCCCTTCCTCTCTTCCCTGGACTTACCCAGCTGCCCATGCTCCATACCAGAATTCACCAACACCCATCAACATGTATTCATTCAGAAAGTATTCATAGATCACTCTACATGTGTTTCACAAAGCTCCCACTCTGGGTACTGCTCTTGTTTATAACCGCCAGTATTTTCTGAGTGCCTATTATTTGTCAGGCACTGAGCCAAATTCTTTCAGTAAATTATCTCATTTAATCCTCACGGCAATCCTATGATTTTAGTACTATGATTTTATTAGCCCCCTATACAAATGAGTATACCTGTGAAAAGGTGAAATAATGCCCAGGATCAGTCAGGAAGCTTATAGCAGGGTGGGATGCAAACCCAAACCTTTCGGATTCACAGCCCATGCTCTTAATCACTGCCATCTTGCCCTTCAAGGCAGAAGAAAACTAGCATTTATAGAGCACCCATTGTGCGACATGCCCTTTACAAATGCCATCTCATTTGATCCTCACAGCAACTCTTCAGGCTGAAAGGAAACAAGGGTCTCAGAAAGGTGAACAATCTTATGCAAGACCCACAGTGATTTTAGAAATGACTGAGCCAGGACACAAAACCAGATTTCCTAGATACCAGTGTTCATGTGCTTTCCACAGCACCAAACAGCCCAACTTCATAGCTTCGCTGAGGAGCTATGGTATTTGAGGGGTTCTCTGAAGGTTGCATAGGAGATGCGTAGGAGAGGAACAGCCTCTGGATGTAAAGAACATCATGAACAGACCTGGCAGCCAGAACAGCTCAAAGTACACACAGGTTACCCTAATGCTCTTGTTTCCTTGGGGTGGAAAGCCAAGGAGAGAACAACATCCTTACTTTTTACATTTCTATACATTTTGTCTCCCCTTCTCCTTTGTTTGAAACCCTTCAATGAACCACCGTAATGCCATGGCTTGTATGATCTGTCCCCTGCCTGCTTCCCTTTCTTATGGGGTTTACTCAGTCACTCTGCTCCAGCCTCACTGGCCTCCCTTCTAATCCTCCAATGTGAGGCTAACCACTACACTACAGAAACACCTACTAATCCTCAAATGGATCAGTTCTTTTGCACTTCAGAGACTTCTGTATTTATTCTGTGTTCCACCAGTAACTTTCTTTTACCTCATCCTCCTACAGCAAAGATCAGTACAAGTGTCACCTCCTCAGAGGCCTTCCTTGCCCACATAGTTACTCTCATTATGACATTCTGCTTAAGTGTCTCTTGAATAACTAAATCTATGCATCTTTGCCATGTGTCCTTGAATGTTTGCATTTCAAGAGAAAAAAATGTAGTGTTTGTTATCAGCCTTTTCCAAAACTGGTTTGTCTGCAGGTTGATCAGTCCTGCCCCAAATCAGCATTCAGCTGAACCTTCAGATACTTTCAAAGCATAAGAAGTTTTAAACTGAGTGTAATATTGACGCAAACCAAAAACCAAGTAACAAACCCTATTAGAATAAGGTGATTGTGAGGGTTCAGGCTTTAAAAACTTGTCTTGATGTATTAGAAAGACAAAAGAACTCTTTGCCCTTTAACCTACAATTGATTTGTCCTGCTGACCTGAAATCATAGCCAATAACCCCAGTAGTCTGGAACAGGCCCCAGTGCTCCCGTAAGGACAGATTTCACAGATCTGTGTGCTATAGGAGACAAAAAGTCTTCTTTCCTGTATGTGGTTTACGTTACAACACACTCTAACATTCTCTGGCTTCTTTCATTTATTGCAAGTCTTCTCCTCATTTTTGAATTATGGAAGGAGAAGAAAGAGATTTTTTCTGTCCATAAAACAAAAAGCTTAAAACTGTTAGCCAATAGAGTATCCCCCAACTTCTCAGGGCAATGTTATTTTCCTATGAAATTATACACAATATCAAGACTCGTTCATTTGAAAGTGACAGAGACCCAACTAAAAATGTCCTAAGCAAGAAAATGGAACTTACTGGTTTGTGTAACTCAGTGGTTCCCAAATATTTTGGTTCCAGTATCCTCTTACACTTAATTATTGATGATTCCCCAACAGTTTTTGTTTATATGGGTTATATCTATCAATATTTACCATATTAGAAATTAATACTGAGAACCATTTTTAAATATGTATTAATGTATTCATTTTTTAAATAATTATAAACCCATTATATGTTTACAAAATAGCATATTTTATTGAAAAATGGGAAAATATTGAAAAATACCTATATTCCCCCCAAATAGAAGAGTCATATCATTTCATATTTTTATAAGTCTCTTCAATGCCTGACTTAATGGAAGACAGCTACATTCTTGTATCTGCTTCTACATTCAATCCACTGCACTATCACATATAACTTAACCCCTGAAACTCCACTGCACACCCCTGAGGGAATGAGAGTGAAAAAGACAAATAACATCTTACTATTATGAAAGTAGTTTTAAATTTGCAGACACCTGAAAGAGTCTTAGGGATCTTCAGTCTTGGGGATCCCCTAGCTCTACCCCTGAACCTTTTACATCAGTGTATAGCTAAGTTACACACTGATGTAAAAGGCTCAGGGGTAGATCTGGATTCAGGCTTGGCTGAATCCAAGTGCTCAGGAGATATCACTGAGAATCTGTCTCTGTCTTTTGGTTCTGCTTTGCTCTGTGTGACATGTGACATGTCACCTACTCAAGGACAGCCAGGCTGAAGGCCCACCCCCTCCCTGAGTGGGGCTGATTCTCTCCCACCAGCAGTAAAGATGGCCACCGGCAGCACCAGGCTTATATCTGAGTGAATTAGCAACCCCAGGGCAAATACCACTTCTTTTCCCATAGAGCTAACAAAAGTCCTACTTCTGACTCTCAATGGACAAAGTTGGGTAATATACCAATACTCCAAGAACAATGTCACAGCGAACTGGGAACAGAGTATGCTGAATGATCAGATCTGGATTGCTTACTCAGTCTGGACCTGAAGGAGTGATTTAATACCCTGTGAACCACATGCACAGACAAGGATGGCTCCTCAAAAGCAAACAGAG
Source organism: Mesoplodon mirus (assembly GCF_964341445.2). NCBI lineage: Eukaryota > Metazoa > Chordata > Mammalia > Artiodactyla > Ziphiidae > Mesoplodon > Mesoplodon mirus. Next base: position 31,130,978 of record NC_138983.1, read on the forward strand.
TTGCTGTTACCATAAAAAGGAGATGAATGCTGGGTAGGCCAAAATAACAGAGGTCAACGTCACTCTTTGTTTCTAAGATGCTCAGCTACCATAATGAGAAAAAAAGTGTTCATATCTTCATCTACTCATTTTTTCATTCATTCAGCTTGTATAGAGTACTTGCTCTGAACAAAGCTTTGTGCTGGACATTAATAATAATCATAAAAATAATAACAGTAGCTAATGCTCATTGAGCACTCCCCTTTTTTTAGGAGTTCTGTAGGTACTTAATCCTCACAACAACCTCTGAGGTAGGTACAACTTTTATCCCTAGGGACACAAAAAATAAGAAAGTAGTGCCTGTCCCCTAGAGGGGCTCACAGCTTTGGGTACAAGTAAATGATTTCCAACCCAGAGGGAGAAGCTTTATGAGAGTGATATGAACACAGGGGCTGTGGATATACCCAGAGAAAGGAGGGACTAATTCTGACAGGGTTTGGAAAGGCTTCCTGGTGGAAGGAACAGTATATGCAATAGCATGGAGGCTTGAAGATGTGTTCTAAATGAAGAATTCAGTGTGAAGGGAAATCAACGCCACTCTCATCTTTTTCATCTGATCTATGCCGGAACCATGCCAAACATTTCACATGCATCATCTCAGTTAGTTTCCCCGCATTGCATTCTATTAGCCCTTAGAGAGGAAACTGAGAACCCAAATAGCACAGCAAGTAAGGGAGTGAACCATGATTGAATCCAGGTCTTTCTAAAAAGTGGCGTATATAGGAAGAGAGAATGGACACCCAGGATTGGAGGGAGGCTGGAGGGACATTGTTCCCTTTACACAGCTGCTAGCGAAAAATGAAACTTCTAAATATATGGCAACAGTATTTACCAAACCAGAGAAACCCAGTTATACGCAGCTATATAGCTTGACAGGGGATTTTTTTGGAAATGTTTGTGTTTTATTAACACTTTTTAAAGTGTTAAAAATGAATTCCCATTTAAGAAAACATATAACACAAATGCCGATATTGAAAAATATTAAATTACGTGAAATCCTAACAGTACTGGAAAATCTAAGCTATGTCTAAAGCAGACACATCGATATGTTAGCTTCCTCCCAATTAAGGCTGGGAACTGTGCTTGACTGGGGCCTCATGCTTACAAAAGAATTCTCTCTCCCTTCTTTAATTCAGGAAAGACAGAGTCAGGGGTAGTAGCAATTTTTGATCAACAATGAGAGTGGCTGTCTCTAGAAATTAAACTCAGAAGGAGTAAAGAAAGGGAATGTCTTTAAAATTTTGAACTAAATCCACCTTGGAAATATCTACCTCTCTACTTTGTCTATGGTGACTTGCAAAGAATATATATTTTATTGTGATTATAATATGAATCCAATATAAAAGGCCAAGATATTTTATAGTAGATTGACTGCTGATGAAGGCAGTTATAAATGGCTAAGAAGTAACCAAGGTGGCTGAAATAAAAGATCTTTGAGAAAGGGTGGGCCACAGGGTAAAGGAATAAGATCTCAAGTGGAAGGCTGGCTGGTTGGTTAAGGATTAACCCAAATTTGCACTTCATCCTAAAAGCCATGGCAAGTCATTGAGCTATTTTTAAAAACATGATATGAGTTATAATCATGGAAATCCAGGGTGCCATGAGAGTTCATAGCTAACATTTCTAAACTGGATGAGGAAATCAGGGTAGGTCTCGCAGAGGAAGTGACATTGAGGTTGAGAACCAAAGAAGAGGAAGAGCTAACTGGGAAGAAGAGGATGACGTGTCCTAGGCAGAGAAAATGTAAGAGGTCAGCACATTTGAGGAATCGAACAAAATCCAGAAATGGCTGAAGCGTGATTGTGGAGTGTGGGAGAGTGATGTGGCTAGAGAAACAAGAAGTGTGTAGACCATGGAAGGCTTTGGAAGCTGATTTCAGAGTTTAGATTTAAGCATGAAAGCCTAGGACATTCACTGAAGGGGTTCGCCATGATCAAATTCGTGTTTAAGGAAGATCATTCTGGCTACAATCTGGAGAAAGGGATGATAGCCTCTGGTTGTGGTCCTTATGGCTGCAAATACATATTTCCATGGGATAGCTTATCTCTGCATAAATTTACATAACTGGGGAAAAAATCTTCCTTTCTCTGCTAATTTGCTTTTCTTGGTTGAAAAAGTGGAACATGGAATTAAAATAACATGGGACCCTCAAAAATTCCAGGGGAGGAAACAAGATTGCGTGTGCATAGAAGATTTAATTGTATGATCAGGGTGCACTGGATCAGAGCAGAGATGGGCAAAGCTATCTAAAATTGAAAGGACTCTGGTCAGAGCAAACATTTGACTAAATGCAAAAACTTATCTAAGAAGAGAATTGTTCATCATGGTAACACCAGGCAAAGGGAAATAACCAAGGCAAATCTTGGTGTTGTGATTCTAACCACCATCCAGGAGAGGTAGAGTCTTGCCCAGTGGACTTTGGATAATATGACAACATTACCAAATCATTCCTATTGTGGAGACAACTGTGTACCAGATTGATGGTCTCAACCCTGATGGACCAAGAAAATCACATATAGAGTTTTTAAGAAAAAAATACAAATGCCTGACCCTAATTTTAGGTCTGAGGTGTTGAAAATTTCGTAAACTCCACACTGGTCTCAGAGATATAGCCTGCGTGGAGAACTACCATTGTGTCAGGCAATCTTAGCCTGACACTGGAATCAATTTAATCTCCTTTATTCTGATTCTGTGCTCCCATACAATTATCTGGTTATAATTTTGTTTCGTAGGTAGGTCTTTGTACAGAGAAAGAATGTGCTGGTTCTTGCCATACAAGTGTTCCAGTTGAAAGGATTATTACATTTCTTCTCATGAACTGATAAACTGACAATGGCAATTTATACAGCAATCTTAAGATACCTAATTAATATGAAACTGGCTTTGAGAGAATAATACTTCTCTCTGGGTAACAGTTTCAGAAGCTGTAAGCCTTGAAGACCATCTAACTTCACCAAGATAATATCGTCATTTGAACCTTTGCAGGGATCAGCTTGAAGGTATTACTGACTTTTCATTAACCTTAACACAAATGGTTTATCCCTCCACTCACCCCCCAGAAAAAATCGGATAACAATATTTTAAACTCAAGTATATATAGTAGTAGTTTAGAAGCAAGAATCCAGGTACTGGGACATTGAACACATTCCTTAATGAGTCCCTTGGTTATACTTAAACTAAAAGCCCCACTTACCTTTAAAAATATTGTTTTCATGATCAAGGGAAAGTGTTCCCTGCAGTGTATTAAGCTGCTCAGGGGAGAGAGGGAAAATATTAGAACTTAAACGTGGAAATGAATATAAAAGACACATCATAAATTTCACAGACCCAGCAGCAGGTACTAAAAGAAGTCTTTATTTTATTAAAATATTAACCAACTCTTCAATTGAGTAAGTGGGACTGAACTGAGCTTCAGTAGGTATTGTTCCGGCTTTACAACGGAGCCACTACCCTTTTTAAATGTAAATGGAGGGTATCTTTTGTCATCAACAAACGTTACAAGGAACAATGGAGAATGGAAGAAATGTCATGAAAGCAAATGCAAGAAAGCACAGAGGTAGATAATTCAGCTGCAACATCCTTGAAAACATGCCAAAAATCCTTATCTACTGAGGGAGCTCCAGTGGGGACTGAGAAATCACTTATCCCAGAGAGGAGGGCTCCTTGTTTTCCTATGGAGATGGCATGGGGCCAGAGTAGCCATCCAGAGGAAAATGGAAGAATAGAGTTTAGTAGAAGGAGGCCCAGGTGAAAAGAGAGAGAGTTGTGAGTGAAAGGGAAAAAACAATTGCTCGCTGTTTTCCATGGCCTCCTAAGGAAGGACAGCCCTTAGGCTGGGTACCCACCCTCAGGGTCCCTGGGGATTCTGTAGGAGACACTCCCAGTAGATAAAGAAAAAGCTGACACCTCTGCATGGGCTCAGGTAACAATAAGAAGCTGGGCCTCTTAACATTCCAGCAACCTGTGTACCCTTTACCACACAGTCCAGGCCGGAGCCAAAAGGAATGTTTGCCCTGCAGCACCAATGTAGATAAACCCTCAGTTTACCCTGGAATTAGAAATAGAGAAATGAGAAGAAGGAGAAGGTGCAGCATTGTTTGCTCAAATTGCATCTCTCCAGGCTGGTGGTAGAGGCGGTGAATGAGTGGTTAAGCAAATGGGTTTGGGAATTAGAAAGCCCTGACTTTGTAGCCAGTTTTGCCAGTTATTTGTTGCGTGATCTTGGATATGTTACTTAACCTCTCTGGGCTTCCTTTGTCTCATCTATTAAATCAGAAAGTAATACCTTCTCCATAGGTGGTTATGAAAGTTAAATAAGATGCCTGATAAAAGGTTTGGCCCAGTGTTTGGCAGAGCGAGTCTTACCAGCAAATTAAATGGTATTTTAGGGCAAGAGAACATTTTGAACTGTTATCCACTATCTTCCCACTCCACTTTCACCTTCATCCCTCATTTCACTCCTTCACATGAACTCTGTGACCCTTCAGCACTGGCAGCTACACAGGAGTTAACCCTTTTCTAAGAGAAGGGTGTCAGCATGGAACCAGGGGAGAAAAGTTGAAAAGTGTTTGGCTCTTGAGTTTCAAGAACTGTGAAACAAGTGTAAGTCAGAAAAAGATTTGGAAATATAAATGATCTCTCTTGGTCTTTACTCTCCAGACCAAGTAAAGATTCTAGGACTAAGAAGAGAGATGATGATTGAGACAGACTGGGTTAGAACAGAATAAGGAGAGATGGCTGAACTTGACCAAAGTACCATCAGCCCAAAGGCACCACCAGCAGAGAACTGGGTCAGTGCCCTCAGGTGGTTCACTCTCCATTCCTGTGATCCATGGGCACCAGCTAACCTGAGCACTTATATTAGTTTTCTTATCATCATCTGCTGGGGATCACCCACGGATAGCCTGCATGTGCCCAATGATCACCCAATGATGGTCCAAAAGTGATCCACATTTGTTCCCTAAGATTTTGTTCATTCCTAGCCAACCCACTTTGTGACTCTCCTTCAGTGACCAAAACACTCATTAGCCCAGGCAACTTAAAAGGGCAATGGTGGTTCAAAAAGAAAAGCCTTCCATATCTAGCAAAGATGTTACCTGATAGAAATCAGGTGAAAAATCTCCCACTGAGCCAGAACATTTCCCATGTTACAATATCTGTTGTTATTTTTATCTGTACCCATAAATCCCCAGACAAATTATGACTGTCCTCCATGCCTAATTTAATCTCCAGAAGCAAAATTAACTTCAGTATTTTGTAATTGCAGGGAACTCCCACTAGCTAAAAAAATCATGGTTCTGTCTTCTGACCCCTTGAACCACACAGTTGAACGCAAAAAGGCCCATTTCCACAGCAACAAAGTAACCAGTTACTGTTCTAAGCCATGCCTGAAATGTCAATGAGTCTTAAAGAATTCTGAAGTTTACTTCTGCTCCTCTGCTGGGCAAGGCTCCTACAATGGCCTCTTCACACCTTGAAGTGACTGGAGAACTAAGGAAAAGCCACTGTCCCTAAATAAATCAGCTTTTAAAAAAGTCAGACAGGAAAGGGGCAGGGGAGGGCCCAAGAATTTTCTATGGAGACATGGAGGATAATTTTCCAAATTTCCAACGTATTCCTGAGAATTCAGGCAGCATGTGTTGCCCCTGGGGTTTGCTATATGTGAAACATTGGAAACATGAACAAACCAGAAAGAGCAGGTAGATATTCAGTGAAACAAAGCAAAGAGCAAGGTGTGAATTTTCCATGCAGAATGTGCCCTAAGAATGATATGGGGTAAAGAAAGCATTTGTGAGTAATGCCTATGTGATAAGCAACTGTCATGGCAGTTTGGCTTGACTTCTTTCTTCCTTTCCTTGATGGAGCATCGTAAGAAGCGTCCACAGGGCAAATTTCAGAAAAGGCTGTATCTGAAGCCTTCCTCACCAAACTCCAGTACTGATTACAGTAATAGAGTACAAGGAATATTAAACCCCTTGTAACACATGGTGCATTAAAATCTTTACCCTTCCCTTTCCTTAGCCATCATCTGACCATACCACTGTATTTTTCTCCACTTTTCTTCATTCTCCATTTTCAACCGACTGTAAAAGAAATTTGGGTTACATTCTAGGGAAAATAAGAATGCTGATAAGTAATATAGAGCATGAGTCATGAAGGCAGGAACCATGTCTGTCTTGCTCGCTGCTAAACCCATGGTGCAGAGCCCAGTGTCTGGTTCACAGTAGATTCTTATTCATTCATTTATTCAGTCAGTCAGTCATTCCACAAGTGTTTATTGAGCATCACCTATGTGCAAGATACTGTTCCAAGAGCTTGAAATACAACAGGAAGCAAAACAGAGGATGTCTCTGCTCTCATCGAGCTTGCTTTCTGATGGAGCAATTCAAACAATAAACAAATAAAGATATAAAGTGCCAATCATTGATAAATGCTTTAGAAGAAATAAATAAATGAAACAGAATAATGTGACAGGAAATGTCAGGGAAGTACAGGCAGTGAGGATATGGTACATATTGCTTGAGGTGGTCAAAAACCTCTCTGACAAAGTGTCCTTTCACCAAAGAACTGAAAGAGTCAGAGAGTGAGTCATGTGGTTTTCTAAAACAAGAGCATCCAGACAAAGGAACAGCAAGTCCAAAGGTACCGAAGAGGGACTGTGTTTGCTGTGTTTACAGAACTGTAAGGAAACCAGCGTAGTTGGAACAAAATGAATGAGGGGGAGAGTGGAAGGAGATATAATCAGAGAAGTAGTGGGAGCCTTGAGGAGGAAGAAGAAAATGTAGGACCTTACAGGTTCTTTAAGGACCGAGTCATAATAAGTCTGTAAGAATATCAGTTTTTGTGCCAGATGAAGTTGGAAGCCCCTGGAGAGTTTTGATCAGAAGGGCAACATGACCTGACTTTGATTCTACAATGACCTCTCTGAGTGTTATGCTGAGGGATACTAGAGACACACCACTGAAATGGGCCAGGATGGGAGCAGGTAGACGGATAAAGAAGCCGGTGAAAAAACCCAGGCGAGAGGTAGTGAAGGCATGAACAAAGGGAATATGGGAGAGTGGCAGGAATTTGTCACATTCTGGTTATATTTCAGTGATAAAGAGCTGAAAGGATTTGCTGATGGATTGGAAATGGGATGTGAGAGGAAGAGAGATTCTTACCCTGAGCAACTAGGAAAATAAAATTGCCATTGACAACGTGGGAAGACCATTCATGGGAGAAGCAGATTTTGGAGGTGAGGGCAGGATCTGTAGTGCAGGTTGGGGCATGTTAAGTTTGAGCTGTTTATTAGATATCGAAGTGTCTATCAAGTAGGCAGTAGGATATATCAGGCTAGCGTTAAATGGAGGGGTCTGAGATGGAAGTATACATTTTAGAGTTAAATTATATAAAAGGTATTTAAAGTCATGAGACTTAGTCAACTGAAAACTGATTGTAAATAGAGAAAAACACCAAAAGCTAAAACCAGGAACTGAACCCTATAATTTAGAAGTCTAGGGGTGGAGAAAAATTCAGCAAACTGAGACCAAGGAGTAGCCACTGAAATAAGAAAACCAAGAGAGAGAACTCCAAAATAATTTCTATTGAAAATGAATGAATGAATGAGATCATGCATTTGGGAGCAAATACCAAGTCTTGGTCATCCTTGCATTTCTACTTACATATAGTCTTAAAAGGATAAATGTAATTATGAAGGCAAATAGTCCTAATATTAATGTTTCAAAGTGAAACAATCCCAGGAAACACAGAGCACCAGTTTGTGGCCTCAATTTCCCATCTGAGGCTGTAAAGCATTCCAGTTAGGAATGCAGGCACAGGGACCAGGCTATGAGGGCTCTCATTCTAGCTCTGTTACTCACTAATTGCATGACTTTGACCAAATTACTTAGCCTTTTGCTGCCTCAGTTTCATCATCTGTAAAATGAGGACAATAACAGTATCTATCTCACAGGACTGTTAAAGATTAAGTGTTGGACTTCCCTGGTGGCGCAGTGGTTGAGAGTCCGCCTGCCGATGCAGGGGACACGGGTTCGTGCCCCGGTCCAGGAAGATCCCACATGCCGCGGAGCGGCTGGCCCCATAAACCATGGCCGCTGAGCCTGCGCATCCAGAGCCTGTGCTCCGCAATGGGAGAGGCCACAACAGTGAGAGGCCCGTGTACTGCTAAAAAAAAAAAAAAAAAGATTAAGTGTTAAGACATATAAACTCTCTGAACAGTCCCTGGCATTCAGGAAGCACTCAAATAATTACTATTATTATGTGGCACATGATAGGTGATCAGTGACTGATCCAAATTTGTTTTAAGCCAAGAATTGCCTCCAAAGAAAGAATGCACTAGAAAATAAAGTTATTGCAGGACAGCCCCATGGGGTCCAAAATTTTCTGCTTAGTTATATGCATGTCTATTTTATTTTTTAACAAAATTTTAACATACCCAGGACTCTTTTGCTAATGTAATATTTCTCTTTGTACTGTGTGCATACCCTCATCTTTTAAAAATCTCTTACGGATACTAAGGAAAGTCCTCACGTCTTAGTTTGTTCCAGCTGCTAGAACAGCACAGCATAGATTGAGTGGCTTATAAACACAGAAATTTACTACAGTTATGGAGGCTGGGAAGTCCAAGATCAAGGCTGTAGCATATTTGGTGTGTTGTGAGAACCCACTTCCTAGTTCATGGACAGCCTTCTTCTCACTGTATCCTCAGATGGAGGAAAGGGTTGAGGGAGCCCTCTGGAGCCTCTGTTAGAAGGACACTAGTCCCATTCATGAGGACTCCACCTTCATGACTTATCCACATCCCAAAGGCCTCACCTCCGAATTTCACACTGTGGATTAGGTTTCAACATATAAATTTTGGGAAGACACAAGGACTCAGTCTATAGCACCTTGTTAAATTGAGTGTCTTACTTTAAAAAATAGTCTATGCTTTGTTAACATATTGAGTAGACTTTCCTACAAAAGCCAATTGAACAGGAATCAGGTTTTGGTTTTTTTTTTTTCATCAGGAAAGGAAAGAAAAATGAATATTTTTTTCCTATGTCAAATGGAGGGGAGAAGAGATTCGTATTGTAATTTTAGTTTCCATATTCTTTCCATTCACTCTCACTGAGTGTTTTAATTTTGTTTTCCTACTCTGAATTGTTTTTCCTTGAAAAACCACTCCTTCCTACTTGTTCTGCTTCATCTCGTACTCCAGTGAAGGAGTTCAATTGAAATTGAACCCTATTTCCCTTCATATGCATGTGGTACACACAAAAAATTCTATACACAGTTGATCTCGTCAAACAAATCAATCAGAGGATGATGATTTTCTTTCAAAGTGATTTTTTTTTGCTTTTCAAAAGAAGGTCCCAGTAGGATTTCCTTAAGTAGTTTATTCAGGACATTACTACTACAATCTATTGTTGAGAATTTGATCCAGCATATAGTAAATACTTAAGGAATATCTATTTTTATCAATGATGTGATCTACCTGAAACCATAGGCATCTGTGTATATATCTGTCCCTCCCCTAGAGTCAGGATGGCAAATAGATTTTATTGCTTGTTCCAACTCAGATTGATTGGAAAGAGTTGCCTAGAGCACTGAATTTAAGAAGATTTTGAGGGACTTCCCTGGTGGTCCAGTGGTTAAGACTCCGTGCTTCCACTGCAGGGAACGTGGGTTCGATCTCTGGTCGGGGAACTAAGATCCTGCATCCCACATGCCATGTGGCTTGGCAAACAAACAAACAAACAAACAAATAAACAAATAAATAAATATAAAAGGATTTTGAGACCAAATCCAGATTCAGACAGAAAGACAGAAAGCACCATTCAGACAGAAAGCACCATGATCGATTAGAAATGTCTGATGTGGGAGCAAGAAGGTATAGTGGCCGTCCATGTGCTTCCCAACCTTCACTAGCAGTAATTATCTTCAGAGAAAGATATCATGCATCTTTGAATCACTCAGAGAGCATAGCACAATTTATGGCCTGTGTAGACAGTGTATATTCATTAATTAAATTAAATGGAAGATTAGTGACTTTCAAGACTATTTGCAATTAACCAAGTGTCTTCCTTATACATACCTGGTACTTTTGTCACCCAACCAACACATTTATTGAGCATTTACCAGTTGGAAGAAGTCCCTCTATAGACAGTCAAATTCCCCTCTCCTTCCTTGCAGAGATCAGAGTGTTCACTCACTCACACACACACACACACACACACACACACACACACACACACACCTCAATCATAAACCCATGATAAGAGAGATTTTGATTTTGCCTTGGTTGTAGGACACAGGCACCCCTAGAACCCTTCTACAGTTACCGACCCTAAGTTCATGATCATCCATGAGCATTTTTGCCTGCTTCTTTTAGCTAAAGTCATGACAGTAGGAAAATAAAACGCAGGTGAACAGGTCTGGCCTAGAAGTTGTATAAATATTAATACCATGTAACACTTCTGACGGCAGTCTCCTAAACTAAAGGGTAATATTGATAGTCCTTTAACTAAACCAGATCATAATCACTAAAAAAGTATATATAATCCAAAGATTTTCTAACCATCAATAAAATGGTCACAAAATTAGGAGAATTTTGACTGATTATAATAATGATGATAAATTTAAGGTCATAAAGACAGTCTGGCCTTTTAGCAGGAAGCTTCCCGTCTTGGGTGACATGCTGAGCAATGCAAGAAACTCCAAGGCAAGGTCAACAATCATGTGGGAACTCTTACAGGCAACACATGGCATGCTTTGGGTAGCAACTTAAATGTTTTCTCAGTTTCACCCAAATATACTATTATGGACCTGGGTCACAAGGAGAAACTTCTGTGGGTCTGTAAATACTCTAAAATCCCAAGCAAAACTCAGAAAATGGGTGTTTTTTTTTTGTTTTTTTTTTTTTTTTTGTGGTACGCGGGCCTCTCACTGTTGTGGCCTCTCCCGTTGCGGGGCACAGGCTCTGGACGCGCAGGCTCCCCGGCCATGGCTCACGGGCCTAGCTGCTCCATGGCATGTGGGATCTTCCCGTTCCGGGGCACAAACCCATGTCCCCGCCTCAGCAGGCGGACTCTCAACCACTGCATCACCAGGGAAGCCCTGAGTGCATTTTTCTAAGAAGAGATTCCAGAAAAAGTCCATACAGAGTTAAGAAGACCTCCTACAGGGACTTTACTTTGTAATTCATAATCAGCACTCCTTTCCTCTTTCCATGCCCCATCTTCATTCATCTGAACTCCAGATACATTTTGTGAAATTGTTAGTTTTTCCAAGATATATACTATCCATGTTAAGGAGGAGATGGGTAACAGGGTCATATCCGGTACAGTGATCTTTTCATTACCCATACTTAGCCAAAGGAAGTGCTCAGTAAACATTTGGTGATGGAAGGGATGAACCATCTATTTATAACAGTGGAGACATTGAGCTGTTAAGATGATTATAGGCCTCGAGTTAGGGTTTGATTTGGTGTCACTGTGTTCACAACTTGACTTTTTTAAGAGCTACAGATGAAGAAAGAAACTCATTCTAATCCTGAATTTAAATATTACAATAGATAGCAATTATCACAGACATCAAAGAGGTAGAGAAAATTTCATCATTAAGAGGATAAGGATGTTATTATTATAACCAAAGAAAGATGATCAGATGCAAACCTATTACAGCAGCTGTTAATAAAATAAAGCTTCATAAAATGGGTTAAATTACCTCCTTAATATTAAACAAAGGATTTTACAGATGTATCTTGATGGAACTGAATATGAGGGCAAGCCATGGCACATTACTTCCCCTGTTTCTGCATTCCATGATGAAGCCAGAAAATAAACCAATAAATGTAATCATGATCATAGCAATATTTATGGAGCCACTGCAATTTCCAATACCTTTCACACGTTCTCATTCCTTTATTAGACTAGAAGGTATTCAGGTTATATTCAGGGTGTTTAAGACACAAATGTATAATGCACTGGAATCTACAGTTGTTTTATTAATGAGGTAACACATGTGGCCCCTGGCAATTTTTAGAGGCAAGTCCATGCCTCTATCAGAAGGGAAGTTCAAATTCTCTTCGCATTTCATTCTCCTCCCATAAACACATGGATCAGTCACTGTGAAGGAATTTTCATGTCTCAGTGTCATTCTTTAGCACTGGAGGACAAATAATAAGGTTGTAAAATAGCCCCAATATAGTATGTAGGCACACCTCTCATCCATGGTAATTACCTGAAGTCATACAATGTCTTAACGGGTCAAAATTACTGTTAAATCTCAGCAAAACTACACAGTCCTTCAAAAGAAAGAGCAAAATGGCTTACAAATGAGGTGACATCTCTGTTTAACAGCCAAGGACAGCAGTGCAAAATAATTTGAGATGGGAAGCAAAGCCTACCTTATCCAACTGAACAATGCAGGGGAACTTGAAGTTGTCAGAATGCAATTATCCCTGCTGGAATTTGGGCAGGCCAGCACCTGACACTTCCAAGCAATGCCGTAGGCCTTTTTAATGAACATGAGCCCTCCGGATTGGATTTCACCTCAATTCAAGGTATAAAGCCTGCACTCTGAGAATAGAGAGTGCAGAGATGTTAATTAGTTCACTGCTGTCAGGTTCAGAATTGCCCTCCTGGAGACCAATAGGTCTAAGGTCGTCATTTCACAGAAGGAAACTGAGGCCAGGTGAACATCACACAATAAAGAAATGAGTAACTTTGCTTTCTTTGTGTTCCCTTTTGTGTCCCTGAGTCCGCAGTTTCCTCAATTCGATTTAATTCAACAACTATTTATTAACTCCTCCTCTGTGCCAGATCTCTTGCTGGGGTCCTAGGAATTTATAGGAGTAAAGGAAACCTGGTTTCTGCTTTCTAAAAGCTGCTGCTATGGGTGGAGGGACAGACATGGACACAAGTAATTCTCTCAGAAGGCAGAGTGTGCTATGGGCTAAAGGACAGATAGGACCATGGGAATAGGCCAGTGGGAAAGAGTTCCTTTTCTGGAGGAATGTGGGAGAAGTTCCTGGGAAAGGCCTGCCTAGCTGTACTTCCAAAACCCCACCTAACTTCCCAGTGGGTTTGCCCTCCTGATCAGTCTCTGCTCTGCCATTTCTCAGACCCAAGCTTTCATTCAAAACTTCTCTGGAATTCATTCTCTTGGGCTTTCCTGGATTTTGACCTGGGGACAGGGTTGGATCCATGTTTGGTGGGACCTAAAGGATATACAATTTGGGGGCTCTCTTTAAGAAAGAATACAATGTTACAAATACAACACTATGCTCAAGGGTGAATATATTCGAATAAGAAAAGAGATCACAACAAATTGTTGAAGGCTTAGGAGTAGAATCCCTTTTTTCTTGGGTCTTATTGTTAATTTGCCAGAAATGCTTATATAGAAATACTTCCTACCCCCCCCCCCACCATGCTGCCTCCAGCACACACAGCTCCAAGAAACCCCTATCTCTCTCCAAGGGTCCACTAGCTTCACAATAAATCTGCCTTTGCTTGGAGAGATGACTGGCTCGAGGTCACACAGTGAGTAACTGGTCAATCCAGGACTAGAACCAGGTTGCTTGAGTGAAAACAGCACAGACCTTGAAGTCACACAGACCTGGTTTCAACCTTGCCTCAGGCACTAACTAGCTGCATGCCTTCGTGCAAGTCACTTCTAGGTTTCCCCTTTCCCCTCTAGTAAATGGGAATAAGAATCTTAAGCACATAGGGCTGGTAACTATTCTAATTGCCTAGGATCAGTCCTTACTTGAAACAATAAATGCTCAATAAATGGTAACCATCACAAAGACTACTTCTTTTTTTTTTTTTTTTTTTTTTTTTTTTTGCGGTATGCGGGCCTCTCACTGTTGTGGCCTCCCCCGTTGCGGAGCACAGGCTCCGGACGCGCAGGCCCAGCGGCCATGGCTCACGGGCCCAGCCGCTCTGCGGCATATGGGACCCTCCCAGACCGGGGCACGAACCCGTATCCCCTGCATCGGCAGGCGGACTCTCAACCACCACGCCACCAGGGAGGCCCACAAAGACTACTTCTTTTCCTCAGTAATCCTCTATTCTTCCTAGGTAATAGAATTCCTAAATTTTAAACAGGCACTTAGATATCCTGAATCAAGTCTTCATTTCTCAGCCTATGTATCAGATAGATTTGGCCACATGATGAAAGTTTAGCCAATGAAGCATAAGCAAAAGCAGTGTTTCCAACTTCTGGGAAATCTCCTTAAAGAGATGGCATATTCCCTTCTCCAACCATTCATTTTTTCTGGTGGTGGAGAAGAAGCATCCAAATTGTACCCTGAGGTGATGCTGAGAATGGGGCCACACATATAGGATTTTGCTATATCCTATTAGTCAAGGCAGTCACAGAGCCTACCAGGATTTGGGGAAGGAGCATATAGACCCCACCTCTTGATGGCAGAACTGTCAAAGCATTTGCAATCATCTTCAATTGATCCTAATACTAAACATGTTGAAGGAAATTTCACAGAACTAGGAAGGCAGATAATTTGGCAGTTTGAAATATGTATTCATTTTCTAGGGCTGCCATAACAAAATAGTACAAACTGGGTGGCATTAACAACAGAAATTTATTTTGTCACAGTTCTGGAAGCTGGAATGCCAAAAACAAGGTGCCAGCAGGGTTAGTTTCCTCTGAGGTCTCTCTCCTTGGAGTGCACGTGGCCACCCTCTTGCTTTGTCCTTACATGGTCTTTCCTCGGTACACATGCATCCCTGTTGTCTCTTTCTTCTTATAAAAACATCAGTCGTATTGGATTAGAGCTCCACCCTAACATCCTCATTTACTTTAATCACCACTTTAAAGACCCAGCAATCTCCAAATATGGTTACATCTGAGGTACTAACGATCAGGACTTCAAAAGATGAATTTGGACAGATGTAATTCAGCTCAAATGTAATTCAGTTTGACGTAACAAATGTCAAATCTAATGCCATTATATAAGTAGAAAAACTGAGGCCCAGAGAGAGAAAATGATTTTCCAAAGTCAGACAATACAGTGAGTAATAGAGTAGGAATGAGAGCTCTTTCCAGTGCAGCCCTTTTCCAAGACTTGTGTCCTGCCTTACAGGGGGCAGGAAACAGAGGCAGAGGAACCAAGAAAGGCCCAGTGTGGGGGCCAGAGATTCCTCTTTTTCTCTTGAAATTCCAGGCTTTTCGCAATTATTTTATTCAGACCCAGATCTCTGGCCTGCTCATTCTTTTTTCTATTTCTTGGCTGACATTTCTGGCGTTCAGGTCACTATTTAGATTCTGAATCACAGTAATATTGGAGAATAAGATGTCCTTGTTTCTGCCTTAACATAGATCTGTCAAGACTTTGGGAACATCTCCTCAGTGATTTGCAAACTCAGACCCATTCTGGGACTCTGAGTCATCTCATTAGTCCCCCCTAATTTGCAGTGTATACCCCATCTTTGATTTGTAGTTCTTGGGTTTCAAGAATAACCTCCATTGTAGAAAGGAGTTGGCCTATGTTCTGTCGAGGCTTCTTCTAGGATGCATCTGCTACCTTCTAGGATGGAGATGGGGGAAGGGGAGACTCCAGATGTGGTTTAAGCCTTCCCAGAAGGTAGGACAATTGGTATTCCATGTTCTCCTCCTGGTCTCACTTTGCATTCCAATCTAGGTTTCTATATTATATGAGGTTAGAAAACTAGTCTTCCCAGAGGTAAAAGGATCAGTTTAATTTCAATTCATGTAACAAAATTATATTAAGCTTCAATTATATACCAGCCACAGTGTGTTTGGGGGGCAGGGGGAGGGAGGGGACAGTATAGCTAATTGAGACTGGCTTGTCACAATATTCTAACAGAAAGTAAGCTATAATTAAAAACAATAATTAGGAACTTCCCTGGTGGCACAGTGGTTAAGAATCTGCCTGCCAATGCAGAGGACACAGGTTCAAGCCCTGGTCTGGGAAGATCCCACATGCCGCCCAGCAACTAAGCTCGTGAACCACAACTACTGAGCTTGTGCTCTAGAGCCCACGAGCCACAACTACTGAGCCCTCATGCCACAACTATTGGAGCCCGTGCACCTAGAGCCACAATGAGAATGAGAAGTCCAAGCACCACAACGAAGAGTAGCCCCTGCTCACCGCAACCAGAGAAAGCCCACGCACAGCAAAAAAGACCCAATGCAGCCAAAAATAAATAAATAAGTAAATAAATAAATTTATTTTTAAAAAAGAGAGAGTGACCACCTAGAGGGGTGGGATAGAGAGGGTGGGAGGGAGACGCAAGAGGGGGGAGATATGGGGAGATATATATATATATATATATATATATATATATATATATATATATATGTATAGCTGATTCACTTTGTTATAAAGCAGAAACTAACACACCATTGTAAAGCAATTATACTCCAATAACGATGTTAAAAAAAAAAGAGAGAGATAATAGCATCATATATTTCTGGCAAGGAATGAAGGCCAGAAGAATGGAGAAGCTAGAGAGAACTGCCTCCTTCTCCCACCTGATTTCCTGAACTACTGACCATTCACAGAGGCTTGATATCACTTAAAGCAGTGGACCTAGAGCAGTTCCCCCCACGTGGGTTGTCTTATTGAAAAGAAAGAGGACTAGAGTTCTGAGTTAACTCATTGTATGACTAATATTTTCCGAATAGTTCATTGGGGAATTTTCAAAGTTTCTGTTAAGTGTATATATTCCAGTACCAAATAGACAAAACTGCATGATTATCAACTCAATGAGTTCTATATTCCCCTACTACAAAATGATGGGGGGACTTCCCTGGTGGTGCAGTGGTTGAGAATCTGCCTGTCAATGCAGGGGACATGGGTTCGAGCCCTGGTCTGGGAGGGTCCCACATGCCGTGGAGCAACTAAGCCCATGCGCCAAAACTACTGAGCCTGCACTCTAGAGCCCCCGAGCCACAACTACTGAGCCCGCGTGCCACAACTACTGAAGCCCACCTACCTAGAGCCCTGCTCTGCAACAAGAGAAGCCACCACAATGAGAAGCCAGCGCACCGCAATGAAGAGTAGCCCCCCCTTACCCCGCAACTAGAGAAAGCCCGTGTGCAGCAATGAAGGCCCAACACAGCCAAAAATGAATAGATGAATAAATAAATTAATTAATTAATTTAAATGGTGGGACTGACCAGAGTGGCTTGCAAGTACTTCCATCTCTGAACTTCAGGGATCAGATGAAGATGTTAGGATCTCATATGCAAAGTCCTGGACAATGCTTTTCTATCAACTGAAAAAGAGAATGTTTTCCAGGATTGATGCAAAAAAAAAAAAAAAAAAAAAGTAACTTAGAGGAAGAGCCCTGCATATTGTAATTGATTATTTGCTTTTTTTTTTTTTTTTTTTTCTGCGGTACACGGGCCTCTCACTGTTGTGGCCTCTCCCGCTGCGGAGCACAGGCTCCGGACACGCAGGCTCAGCGGCCATGGCTCACGGGCCCAGCTGCTCTGCGGCATGTGGGATCTTCCCAGACCGGGGCACGAACCCGTGTCCCCTGCATCAGCAGGTGGACTCTCAACCACTGCGCCACCAGGGAAGCCCTATTTACATTTTTTGCTGAACTTATGGAACCATTTGGGGATGAAGAGGAAGCAGAAATATGTTACAGAAGCAAAGTCCTTGAGCCTGGGGAGTGTTAATAAAGTTCATCATGTGCTATGAGTGCAGGGCTTCTATAGGATTAATAAATGCCCCTTTGAAAATGTTCTCAATGAAGAAAGAGATAAGATGCCTCCTTGCCGCCTCATTTTGTATCTCTCACTTATTTCCTGATCTAAATCCAGGGTTTACCACTCCTTTTGTGACTAGTGGAATTTTGCCAATAGGAACACTAACTGAAGGCCTTTAGAAAAGCTAGAGCCATTCTTCTGGCCTTCATTCCTTGCCAGAATCCTTCTACTCTTGTTTCCATAAGGTACTCTTGTCGCATCCTATTACTTCCACTAGTTTCAGAATGATATCACCTCAGTGAGGTACCACCGTTCCTCTCCTTACAAAAGAAAACAGACCTAGTTTCTTTAACCTTTCAGCAGAAGCAAATTCCCCAAATCCCTCTGTCATTCTGGTTGCCTTCTGCTATGCCTTCTCTAGTTCCAAAATATCCTATTTATAGAAAGAGACCCAGAATGAGCTCAGGACTCATAATATGACCTAACCAATCCTCTTTACATGACTAGAATAATTTTCTCTGACTCCTTTTCAGTTTTGCAATGTGCCCAATATATTCCAAGCTCATTTTCTTTTCTTTTATTCCAATACATATGAAATGACAAACATTCAAACTATGGCAGTGTTACTGTTGAGAGGTTGATGCCCATTGTATTCAGGAACTTTCTGGAATTAATGGGTTGAAAAGTAAGCTACAGTTTGTGATTCGTGTAACTTTAGGGTGAAAGGAACAGTTCTCTTCCTTGAATTATTTTTTGTTATTTGGCATTCACTTCAGTTAATAAAGAGATTAGCTAGTTTTCAATGAAGCCATAATGCAGACAATACCATAGGCTGAAGCAGCATTCGTGAAGAACAGTCCAACCTGGGAATTTGTTAAAAATGCCAAATCTTGGTCCCCACCCTAGACTCAGAATCCACTTTTAACAAACTGCCCAGGAGATTCATGTGCACATTAATTATGAGAAGCATGGTTTTGCACCTGTGAAAGTTTCCTTCCAGATGTTCTAGGCAGATTTGATCTGAAACGTACCTTGTTAGGCCCTATCACAATATAGACAATGTTACTAGTTTTCACTTACCTTTCCATGATCCTAAGTTATGTGACATCCTAGGGATTTGCTTTCTCTTTTTATTCACTTTCTAATATGATCTTACATTTAGCTCAGTATATTTGCTCACGAGCCCTGACCTGACATGTTCTTGACCTGTCTTAATCCCCTATCAACTTTTCGTATTAACAACATCACTTCTCTACTTGCCACCCAGACTTCCTTTTATTCATTTCTTGTCTGTAAGATGGTTTAGACAGAGTCATTCAGTTCTTCCTCAATATTCCACGTGGTCTTGCTTCAGCCTCATTATAGGGTTGTCTGGTTTTCCTGAAACTGAGTTAAGTCATATCCAGATCTTCTGTCTCATGCTATTTGTCAGACTCAGGAATGCACAGAGGTTATTGCAACTAAATCATAACTTTTCGAAGCCTTTCTCTTGCTTGCTTCTTTTTGATGCTCTGATTGTTTCCTTTCTAACTAAATTAGGTTCGTAGATGGAAGATTCCTTGAGTTCTTTTTAGATATGAGCTCAACACCAGGTTCTTGGCAATTGTTTCCTATTCTTGTTTGCAGAAAGCTTTCCAATTTGTGCATCGTGATTCTTTGCTTCTCCTTCTATTGCCTGTGGAGAACCATTATAGATCAGGAAGTGACTAAGAGAGCCAATCTTTCTTCCTACCTGGTCAGAATCACTTCTTATATCATAAGCAGAACACTTTTGCTACCTTTTTTTTTCTTTTCCTAAGCCTCCAAGACAGCAATTTTGTCACCTTCTGAAGCCTTTCTGTGAACACTTTCTTTCATTGATTATAACAACTGATCCTTAGTTCAGAGAAGGTAACTGTTGACCTCTTGGCAATAATTAAGCATGTGCTCTTCAACTGTATCATCTTCACCCGACTCAATGACCCTCCATAGATTAGATCTTGGGTCTATTAGACTCTGAGGTTCTTTAGGGTAGGGAATTCTTAATATATGGATCATCGGCCTCTATCAAGGTGTCTGGCATAGAGCAAGTACTGAAGGGGGAGGAGAGGAAATAAAAGTAAGGGGGAAGGACGGAAATAATCTATCCAACACAAGGTGAGATGGAGAGCTTGGCAGTTAAGTACAAACAAATAGATTTGGGGAAAAAAGTTGGGAGGCAAGAATGAAGTACTATCTCATTACTTCTGCCTTGATATGGGGGAGGGGGTACCCAAACCATTCTTTTCAGTGTGACTTGCTGAATTTCCTTTTAGAAATTAAGAGAGAGGAGACTGTCTCAAGAGATAGTCCAAGCATCTGTTCCCTAAACAAAAGGAGTCCTTTTTCATTTCTGATTTTGTAGACTCCTGGTTTGTTCCCTCTCTCCCATTAATTCTGAGACTCTTGACACATCTACTTAATGATATCTTTGTGCCTCCTAGTCTTGATAAGCCCCTTCTTATTAATTTTTGTACCCTTGTTCATAAAGGTACAGGCAGAGGATAAACTTTATGACTATGGCTTTGGTAGAAAACTGCATGTGAACATCAAACAATTCACCAATAAAGAACAGTACTGGTGGTCTGAAAGCAAAAATCCTTCCTTCTAGGTTGTATTAATACACTTTGCTTTAAATTTGGCTACATTGTCACATGGTAATCTTTAAGGAACAAGCTTTGTTTACTGTTCAGTTTGAAATGTTCTTACCATTACTAAAAATGAATGGGATCAGATGAACCCAGACAGGTGTGATATTCATATCATAGTTGACTAGGTTCTTGTAGAGAAAATGAGATGGCCTCCAGAATAAGTGCTCCTGAGATTAAAACTGTGGCAGGTCCAGTACTTGGCATCTATCTTAACAAATTAAGTGACTGCAACCTTTGCTTATATTAGAAACTGGATTTCTGCAGATGGAAAGAAAGAAAATATGTAAGTGAGTGGATGGAGATTAAAAGGTGGAAAGCTGATAACAAACCAAGAGAATTCTTCTTCAGATCACTGAGAAATCAAGAGAGGAAAATATATGTATGTCAAGACACCATCTCTTCTCTCTCCAACTCTCTATAGCAACTCTCGTTATATGACAACTCTTGTCCCTCATCTTGGTCTGTGAGTTGTAGGTTTTAGTAATGATTCCAGGAAAGAAGAACAGTGGTCAAAAATATTCCTTGGGAAATAGTTTCAGCACAATCACGTATTGTCTAAATCATTTCAAACTAATCAATTGTTCATGTTTTGAATCCCCAGGCACCCAAGCTAATGATTTAGGGTATCCCACTATAAAATATGACATTAATTTTCAGAATAAGGATCCATCAGAGAAGTAATTAATAGTCTCTATACAGACCACAACTACTGAGGAAAAATTCATATAAATATATCACCTAGATGACAGTGGGGGGTAATTATGTCCACAGAGTAATCATCTCCCTGTGTTATTTCAAGATTTCAGATCTGTACTAGAGACAATGAATACTTAATTACAGCATTATGAATTGCTTTCTCAGGAAACCAGTTTTGTCCACAAAACCTGTACCCCAAGATCTCTGAGGATGGTATGTGCCAGCTGTTCCAGTCTTAGGGCAGCATCTGCTGGCTAATTCATGGATCGACAAAAAGTGGCAATTTGTGGACAATATGAGCAGTCCTTTTAGTTGGAGGGAACTATTGTGTTGGTGACTGTGGAGGTGTCTGGCATCCTTTTATGATGACCAATCTCAGGTCTCTAGGAGCCTGGCAAGTCTAGAACTATCCCTAATGAGGTCTGATAAACATCTGAATACATGTATCTTGGTTGGAGCCTAGGATAAGCTAGGTTGGCTCTGGAAACATCTCTAGAGCGATATCAACTCAACACTGGACTTACAGTAATGATAACCCGGTACCAATGGAGATTCCAATGAACAGAAGTCCATATACAGAATTAGGAAGTGAAGCCTGTTTTCCATAAGTAAGGCATTTCTGGAATAGGAGGGGGAGGGGAGCAGGACCTTGAAGCAGCCACTAAATGCCAATGTTCTCTTGCTTCTAATCATCCTATCGTGTAACTGAGGTTTATACACCTAAGGAAGCACGATTGTCATTCAGATACAGCACTTTTGATCGGCATAAAGAAACTGGAAATTGGAAAGGGCTGGATGGTCTGAAACTTAAGAGCTGTCCACCATCTTCTGCAGCATCTCTCTGCCTCATCCCTGCAGGCAATGGCGCCGCGGCCAAGGCCTGTGACGCCGTTGGTGGGCTCCCCTTCGTGGGAACTCTGGGTGGAGAGTAAAATCTCGGTGTTTGTGCCAAAACGACGAAACCTGAAATGCGTCTGGGGACTTTCCAGGGCACTTGCGCTCCTCAGAGCGACCGGCATCTCCATAACAACTGGTTTACATTCGTCTTCCGTTCCTCTGCTCGGCTGTGGAGGCGCCGGCTGGGGGTAGGCAAAGGGCGGCTTCAGTGGAAAGCTACCTTGAGTTAGCGCCTCCCTAGGCTGGGGGGACGTTGCCAACGACCGGGTTATACAGCTCGTTGCCTGCGATTTCCCGAGCTCTCCCCAGGTCTCCAGCAGGGAGCGGCGCCCCTCTCCCACCTCTCCCTCCTTTACCTTTATTTTACACACGGGGGACGAGGGAGGTGCGGGTGAGGGCTGGGGAGCTGGTTTGTTGTCTTGTGCTTTTTTCTTCTCCTTGAAGTTCATTCTATGCCTTCTAAGTTACTTTCCGCCGACACGTGACCTCTCCACCTCCCAGCCTGCGCCGCCACTGGTGGGGAAGCGCGGGTGCTCAGCGCGGGGCTTCCTGGGAGAGCCCCCTCCCGCGGCTCTTCACCCCAGCCCCCGCTCCTCCGGTGCGCGGCTCTGCTTCCCCGTCGCGCTCACCCGGGCGCCCTGGTGGCCCGGGAGCCCCCGGATGATGCGGAAGCGACTCAGGAGAAGAAGCAAGGAGCGGACGCGGAGCGCCGAGCCGCTGCAGAGGCACCCCTCCCTGCCTTTGCCCGCGGCTCCACACTCCGCGGCGCGCCATGCCGACCTAGCTGCGCACCGGGGCTGTTAACTCACATTTGAGAAGCCATTAGAGCAAACGCAGTCATAACTTCATTCAACTCGGCCGCCCGAGAGCTCGGTTTACATAGGTTCCTGTGGGCAACTAGTGGCTCGCCCGAGTGCCTCTCGCCTAGTCATCAGTCCCTAAGAGGGAAAGGGAAAGTTGCCGGGCTGATGCGCGCTTCGACGCAAGTAGTTGTTCCCAAGGACAAGTCACTCACCCACACCCCCTCCCCGTCTATCCCCCCGTCGCCCCCCACACACATTTGATCATCACTCAAGACCTCATCAGCTGGAGACCCTTAGTCATGGGGGAAGGGGGAGGGGCACGAACTTTTCTGAGAAGTTTCCTTTTAACCAAAGGAGTCACAGTGAGTTGGTCACGTAAACAGCACGGATAATCATCGTCGTTGCCGCCCCCCCTCACACCCTCCCCCTGCGCTTTTCTGGTATTATTATTAAAGCGGTAGCCTGATAAGCAACAAGTTCCCCAGCGGTCTTCCCGCCCTAGCCTGACTAGGCGAAGGTTTTTCTTACCTGGCGACAGGGAAATCTCCCGAGTCGAGCTCAGCTTTGCCAGAGCCCCAGGTGTGACCTGAGCAGTGGGCAAGTGTGCAGGCTGGGTTATTTTTATGAGGGTACCCTGAAACTCCCCGGGAACTTTCTGTGCCAGGACCCAGTGACCGGCGGTTGGGAGGTAGCCCCAGGAACCACCGCTATATAGCAGGACACTTGGGCAGTCATTGGTAACCTCGCTCATTCATTAGAATCACGTAAGAACTCAAAAGGAAACGTGTCTCTGGGAGTGAGGGCGTTTGCGTAAATCTATAGGTTTTACAACATCGATGACAGTTGCTTTGTCTTCTGTAGTCGCCAAGGTGGTTGACAGTTTAAGCTTGCGGATATTGCAAAGGGTTATTAGATTCATAAGTCACACCAAGTGGTGGGCGATCCACTGAGCAAAGCCGAACTTCTCACATGATGACTTCAAACAAGACACATTACCTTCCAGCATCTGTTGGGGAGACGGGATTTTAAGACACTTGAGTCTCCAGGACAGCAAAGGCACGATGGTGAGTAGCAATAAACCCTGCATTATAACTGAAAAATCTTGACATGTTGCTTAACAACGGGCATATCACAGCTCTTCCTAGCACTTCACACGCCAAAGAACAGCAGCTACTCAGGCCAGGAGAATCGGGTTTTTACACAGTGCAACTTTAATTGGAATCATTTGAGATTTAACACAGCAATGTGGAACTGCGTGGAACAAACTTGGAGTTGGGGGTGTGTGTGTGTGTGTTATATTGGCTGTTCAAGGCTGATGCTTCTCTCCCAGCCTTCTTGCATTCCATTCTCTGCCTCTATGTGTGTGGTGTATGAGCATATTCTATGATTTATATGTGGGCATGTAATTGACATTCGCAAGGAGGTTAACTTCCATCTAAAAACAATCATGCTATTAGAGATTGGGGTTAGGGGGTGGAGTAGGGGTAAGGATGGGATAGAGACTGGGAGTTTGGGTGCAGATGGGGGTGGGGTTGGTGGGAGAGAAATAAGTCAGAAGGGCATATCACCGGTAATGAAATGGGTAAGCCTGTCATAGAAGAAAGGGGTCTCATCAACATGTGATCAACTATTAACAGGATGGCTTTGGCAAAGCCATCTGCACGTGACAAAACGTAAGGAAGTGCAAGAAACCGTCTAGAGCAATATCAAATATCACTTAATTAGAGATTTTTTATCCTTTTCCTCCCGCTACACTGGGTGTGTAATCCGGGAGATACGAGCCCATTCAGCACCTTGGACAGAGCCAACGGATTTGTCCTAGGTGGTGGTACCCCAGGTAGCCGTCTCGGCCCCGCAGAAAGCCGGCCCTGTGTCGCCCTTAAGAAGCGTCTTTTCGGAGGTTCGGCTCACACTGAGATCGGGGCTGGAGAGAGAGTCAGATTTTGGAGCGGAGCGTTTGGAAAGCGAGCCCCAGTTTGGTCCCCTCGTTGAGCTCGCTGAAGTTGGCTTCCTAGCGGTGTAGGCTGGAATAGACTCTTGGCAAGCTCCGGGTTGGTATACTGGGTTAACTTTGGGAAATGCAAGTGTTTATCTCCAGGATCTAGCCACCGGGGTGGTGTAAGCCGCAAAGAAGGTAAGCACCGGGGCGGGGACCCCCTGCAACCCCAAATTTTGAGCTATTTTGATACTCGATCTTCCCGAGAGGACGCGCGGTGGAGGGGAGGAAGTAGAAGGAGAGTGTGAGAGGGGGGTTGTTTCCTGGTATTTGCCCAGTTTGAATTGCCCTAGGTGAGAGCCTTGGGGTAAAGCGAGAAGGGGGGTGGGGAAGCTCAGTTTTCCTGCGGATATATTGAGTTTAGTTAACTTGGACCTGCAAATGTCTGATTCAAATGTAAGATTTCTCTCTTTCTCCCCTTCATCTGCTTCTTTTCCGTTTTCTTTGCCAGGGTGTGTGTGTGTGTGTGTGTGTGTGTGTGTGTGTGTGTGTGTGTACAGTAGGTTCATTACTAATTATGAAGCTTTTACACAATATTCGATTTCCTAAATTTTGACTTTGTACCGTTTAGAATTAGGCGGTGGAGGTGGTGTGCGGTGAGGAAACAGGAGGTGGAGGTTGGGGAGTGGGTAGGAGGTAACGCCAAATCTCCAACACAAAATGAATCAAGGTAATTTCAGCTCTTCTAGGCAAAGGATTCATTCTCTCTGTATCCCTCCCTCCCTCTCTCTCCTCCTCCCTCCTTCCCGCCCCCACCTCCTTCCACCCCGCCCCCTCCTCCTGCCTCCGTCCCTTCCTTATTCTCTCTTCCCCTCCGTCGCCCTCGCGCCTGGCTGGATGTTTCTTTCTGGTTGTTTTCTTTCTTTCTTTCTTTCTTTTTTCCTCTCCCATTCTTTCCTCCCTCCCTACGAGTTTCGGGTGCTGGCTTAGAGGGCTCCCGCTTTCTCAGGGTAAGGGGAGCCGCCGAGACCGAGCTCCGCTCCCCCGCCAGGCTGGATGCCTCTCTGAGCCCAGGTCCGAGTCAGTCGGGGTAACTAAGGAAAAGGGGGCCTCTACTTGGGAGGAGAAGGTCCTTTACGGGCCGAAGAGCCAGGGAGCGGGCCGGGGGAGGAGGCCTGGGCGGCTCGAGGAGGTGGAGGAGAACACTCGTAGCTCCGCGCGGCGGCTGGATCGAGCCACCAATCAGCTGGGCGCACAGACCGCCCAGCCACCGCGAGGTTGCACCCGGAGGCGCGGGTGGAGGGCAGCCGGCTCGCCGCCGGGCCACAGCCGCAGCCGCCCGGGTGGGCCGGGGGGTGGGGGTGATCGAAGCTGCTCAGAGCCTCCCAGCCTTCCGTTCCACCTCCCCGCCTCCGTCCCGGGGGGACAGCGAGCGCGCGGCAGCCTTGTCCTGCCTCTCCACTGGGAGTCCAGGGAGTTGCGCACCCCTGCGCGGGGGCCACCGTCCTCTCCACACTCCTACAACCCTCAACCCACCCCCCTTCCCGGGCCCTTTGTTCCGGCCTCCCGGCCAAGCCCCGTGGTAGTCTTCGCCCCAGGGCTTGAGCGTTCTGGACTCCTCCTTCCTGGATCAGCCCTTCTTAATTAAGAGGCAAGGCTTGGATGGGGGTAGGGGGGAGCGTAGGGGGAAAACCTATTTCCGAAACTCACTTGACTGTTCTAGCGAACGAAAAAAGAAAGAATTCCAACTCTGCTCAGGTGAAAAGGATGGATTCATAGGCAATGAGAGGATATTGTGGAGATTTAGAAGGAAAAAAATAAAAACCAGGCACTAGGATCAGATGACCGTGATAGGCTGCTCGGCACACAAAGGGAGCGTTGGGCAGGGTTTACGGAGCAAGGCTGCAGCGAATGGGGCACAGATTGTTCCGAGATCCAGTCATTTTCTCAGTCAGATCTACGCGCAGGGAGGGGAGGGGAGGGGAGGGGAGCGAGGCGGGAGGGGCTGGGCTTGGGGGCGGGGGGATTTCTGATCAGTCTGATGCAATTCCAAGCGTGCTGCAAAGGAACTCCAAGGAGTCCGCATCACCATCGCCACCCACCCTTCCCAGATGGTGCTGTTTTAAATACGGATCTGCAGGGCTGAACGCAGAACTGGGAGATTTATTGCAAAATCCCGAGAAGGGGGGCGGGGGGTAACGGGGAATGGAGGGGCAGAATTTAAAGGTGCAACGCCTCCTTTTGCCCAAATCAAGCGGCAGCCGGTCGGCTTTTTTTCCCTGTCTGCCTGTCTCTGGATTCACCAAGGAAGAGGTGTAAATATTGTGACATTTTGAGGCGGTTTGATGGATGAGAAAAAAATCATCTGTCACTTTAAATCGCAGAGTTCCCTCTCTCCTCGAGATGCCTTGCTAGCGAATACCCGCTGCCACCTAATACAGCTACTAGGGCTTTAAATGAATGCACCGTTAAGGGAATATTATGCTTTTAGTCGACATGCCAATTTATCTTGACAGTCGAATGGAGAAAATTGTAGATTTCGAGTCTTCGGGAGACAAGGAGGGAAAATGCTTAACTAATTCTTGTAACCTCGAGATCTTTAACAACTTAAACAAACCTCAAAAGTGTCACGTCATCCTCTGTCACACGCGCACCTATAAACATCCTTGACTTGTAGATGAAATGGTTTCGCCTGAAGTGTCGTGGGAATGAGTATCACTTTAAGAATAGTGCACCTGATATTCACTGTTTATGTGTATTTACATAGAGCCCTTCAGCGCGAAGGCAAGAAATTTCAACTGACAGAAGATTAGAAGGTGTTAAAGAGGAGAAGGGAAGAAAGAGGAGGGGGATATTTTTAACCTTAAAAACATGAACAGTAACCTAGCCTACTTTTGTACCCCCTGGTCTTGTATATTAATATTTCTGTGTGTGAGATTTTAGCTTGGTCTAGCTCCCCCAATGGACTATATCAGTATTGATTCAGATGGAAATATATTCATTTTGCCTATAGCTTTTTCAGTGTCACTGATAGTAAGACCTACAACACAGCAATTTTTGGTGGATAGAAGAGAATGTTTGAAAGAGCCTTGCAAACTGGGAAGAAGACACTTCGTAAGAGGGAGGTATCACTATGTCATTCTCTGCATACAGCATTTTCATTTGATTGAACCAGAATGCTAGTTATTTTTAAATATCGTCTAATTTATATGGTAAGGCAGTAAATGGGATTTTAAAAGCAAGCTTCTTGTTGGTTTACAAAATATTATTTGTAAAATTGCCAATCAATGTAAATTGGAAAGAATACCTTTAAAAGATCTAAAATCAAAATACATATGATTCTTCGTTCACTTGCCAGACTCTTTCCCTATCGAATCTGTAATCTATATTCTTAAAGAGGAGAAGCTAGTGATTTTAGTTTCTTTCCTTTTCCTGGCCTGTCCTCTAGGGGAAGCTTAGTAAGAAACAACATTCCATTATCAGGCAATGTGAGAGGCAAGGCCTGGATGACCACAAAATAGATAATCAGCCACAAAAACCAACAAAGAGAAATGAGGGGGAAAAAAAATCAGCATTGAGGCATGATTTACAAAGGATTTTATTTCTAATTCTGTGATTTGGGGATGAGGCTCCAATTGTTCAAATAACATTCATTTGATCAAACTGCTTACAAAACGTCAGTTAAAATGATGTCTAACTGAACATACTTTTTATTACATATACTCCTATCAAAGGCCGGTAAAGCTAATCCTTGCCTTTAATTAAGAAAAACTAATCTAACGATTTAAATGACTCCAGTGAATATGAACTGATAGAATCTGATTTTAAGATTCTGCTTAAAACTAAATTTGTTCTGAAAAGCACTGACTTGCCAGAAAAATATCTATTTTTGTAGCTTTCTTTTCACTCTATGGATAATTTAATGAGTTGCCTATTTTAATTTTACAACTGCTACCTCAGAAGTATCTCAAATTATCTTTCTTTGGCTGGTGTCTTTCTCTGCTGATCTGCTCCTGCTCTGTGTGTGTGTGTGTGTGTGTGTGTGTATAGGCATGTTTGTCTCTGTGTTTCTAGTGCATTTAACAAGCGGTGAGTCTCTAATTTACATGCCATAATCCATGTAAAGAACAGTGTGTGGCATTTAATAAATAAAATAAACATTAACATTTAGTGAGAGCTTACCATTATTGAATCCTATGGAAATGGGGAGGGAGGGTGTTGCCTTTAAGGGGAGAAAGATTAAATTCTTAAACAATAAAGCGAAAAACTTCTCTCCTCTTTGGCCAATGAGTGACCATAATTTCAAAAATATTAAAATCTTCTTTTACTTTGGAAGTTAAAGCTACTGCTTTAACCAGTGTGTCTTGAGAAAGATACACATGGTCCCTAAAGACTAATACGCCGAAACACCAGGGTGCAAAGATCAAAATGTCAAATTTTTATCCCTGCCTCCACTGTCATTTGGCAATCTTTGGAGTGTTCGTTCTGAGTTTTTTTAAAGTTCAGATGGGCTTTTCCCCTTTTTCTTAACATTCTAAAGGAGTCCTATGAAGAATTCTGTATAATGCAGACTTTATCTGTATTTCCTAGTAATAATACTTTATATACACATAGTGCTTTGAAAGTTCTTCACAGATTTCCTTATCTGATCTCCTCAGCCAGGAGGGTAGGGTAGGAATTATCAATCACCTTTCACAGATGAGGAAACTCAGGTTCAGAGTTTCCCAAGACCACATTGCCAGTAAGAGGTGAAGACTGACTCAGAATCTTTCTTCAAATTTCCAGGACAATATTTTCAGCTCTCCAGATCATGCTGCCTCAAACCCTACTCAGGCATCTGAGGGGACTGTAGGCATTATTTCCTCCTGTTTTGATTCCTTTAAGTTAAAAGGAAAAAAAAGTTATCTACAAATATTTCCCACAAGTCTGTATTCCTAATGAAAAGTTTTTACCAGTCTATGACCCTCTCTTCCTAAGCCATTCTTTCACTCTCCCATAATCGGAGGCTCAAAGAAGGCAGGGATCTTCCTAGGGTTGACATACCATCTAAGGTATAGTCACTAATTCCCCCCAAAAACAACACAGAATAGGAAGAACCAAAGGCAAGAAGAATTTTTACTTATGAGCTGTAGAATCTGGGGCCTGGGAAATTTCTCAGGGGTCACTTAGCCCAGCCCCTATCTGATGCATGAATTCATGTTGGTTTGTTTTCTTCTAACCCTCTGGAATTTCATCCCAGTCTTTTTTTTTTTTTTCCAATATCTTTATTGGAGTGTAATTGCTTTACACTGCTGTATTAGTCTCTGTTATACAACAAAGTGCATCAGCTGAATTCATCCCAGTCTTTGATGCCTGGGATCTTGCTTATCTTGGTAGATATTCTGATACTTATGGGGATCATGAGCTTGACAGGCCATTTTCCATTTGCCCAAGAGGTATACTTTCTATAGAGACTCTAATATTCATAATTTTATTCTGTAAGCATTAATTGACAATCTACTATGTGTCAGGAACTGTGCTGAAGTCTGGAGATTCAGCAATGTGTAAGACTAGAAGGTACTTATCTTGGTGGAACTTACAGCTTAGAGACCTGACTTGTCCTTTAATTTGCACTGTTCCCTAGAAGAAGACAGACTTCTGGATTCTTACCTTTTTCAAGAGAACTCAGTGAAACATTAAATGTCTGAGTTCAAGCTTTGCTGCCAACTAATTGTCAGTAGCTGGAAAAATCAATTAGTCCCCTTTGATCCATATTTCCTCCCACATAAAACAAGGAGGATAGTCTTAGGATCAACTCTAAATTCCATTTTAGCTCCAAGTTTGAGTGATATGATACATAACTTATTTCTTGGGCTTAAGTCACCCTAACCTTTGATGATTTACAATTTGGGGTGCCACCAATTTTTAACTTGTTTGTTAAGAAGTACATTATGAAAAGTCAAGGCAACTTATTTGAACCCAGCACAGAAAGGATCCAGATATTGAAGCAATCATTTTCTGAGAAAAGGTGACTTGGAAAGTTTTAATTTGAACAGTGATCTCAAACTTCTACAGATTACTTTTTAAAGGGATGGGATGATGAGAGACTCACCATCAAATTAAATGCTTATTTTCTTTGTACAAGCAGAAGTTCTCATTTTTCAGGTCATTTCTTTTTAAAATCAAAGATATTACACCCTGAAATTGTCTGGGCCTCATGAATAATGCATGATATACACATGATAATAGATAATTAGATGGACCAACCAGGAGGAACATGAAAGGGAGCTGGTAGCTCAAGGATTGCAGAAGGTGTGTGGGCATTTTGACATCCAGGAAATGCTATAGATTTGTCCTTAGCTAACTCAGACTGGTGGAGATAATTAAGAAAAATGTGGGTGTAGAAAGGCTACACTCCTTGGGATTGGCTAGATTGCTGTAGTATTTCAAAAACAATTGGCACAGCTGCCCACACTGGACATGATTGCCCTTTGAGAAGGCAGTTATTGACTTTTTTTTTTTTTTTTGGCGGTACACGGGCCTCTCACTGTTGTGGCCTCTCCCCTTGCGGAGCACAGGCTCCGGACGCGCAGGCTCAGCGGCCATGGCTCACGGGCCCAGCCACTCCGCGGCATGTGGGATCTTACCGGACCGGGGCACGAACCCATGTCCCCTGCATCGGCAGGCGGACTCGCAACCACTCCGCACCAGGGAAGCCCACTATTGACTTTTATAGAGATGCCATATTTAAGATAACTTCGGATGCACTCGGGATGACATACATCATTCTTTTTTTTTTTTTTTTTTTTTTTTTTTGCGGTACGCGGGCCTCTCACTGTTGTGGCCTCTCCCGTCGCGGAGCACAGGCTCCGGATGCACAGGCTCAGCGGCCATGGCTCACGGGCCCAGCCACTCCGCGGCATATGGGATCCTCCCAGACGGGGGCACGAACCCGTATCCCCTGCATCGGCAGGCGGACTCTCAACCACTGCGCCACCAGGGAGGCCCGACATACATCATTCTTGAATTCTATTTTAGACAAATGGCAAAATATATTTCAAAGTATTAATTTAAAAATAAAAAATTTAAAGTCGAGTTTCTAAAAATCAGCAGTTTAGCAGTGTGTGACCTCCGAATTTAACAGTTCAGTCTGAAGCTAGGAGAAATCTCTGGCCTGTGTGAGGCATTTTGACCATTTATGAACATTTTCTGGATCACCCCAGGAGGTACAAAGTACTTTGCCAATGTTTTCAACCTCTGAGTGAATGTTAAATGCACTCAAAAACCTTCTCACACTGGGAGAGGGAAACCCAATCAATAGCCCGAAACAGCAGAAGAAAATGCTCTGAGATCTTTGTGCCCAGAGTGCATGCTATGATGTAATGGAATCCAGGATTCCTTCAGAATATGCTAATTCCCATACCCATCAGCACCAGAAGGAGTTGGAACTGATTTGTCTTACCTCCATCTTCAAGGAAAATAGCAACGACCTACTATCCCTAGGTAAAAAGGTGACTGTGGGGAAAAAATAGCTAAGTTGGGTGATTGTAAAAAGCCTTTGGGATAGGACATTACAGGGCAAGTGAATAGAAAAAAGAGAGGGAACGTGAAAAAAATTGAGCAGAGAAATAAAAAGGGAAAACAAAATAGGGTTAGTATCATATGGGGGCTCTTGAATAGACGTGTCCACTCCGAGAGTATTCTTCAAGGCCATTTGTCTACTGAGCCTGATCTCTACCACCCATGCTCATTATTGTTCCGGTTACATTGGTAGGAAACAATGATTTCTTCTGCTTTTACCTTCCTCCTCCAGTAAGGGCTTCTGTCTCCCCCGGCAACTTCCACAACCAATGTTTAAGAATGGCCTTGTTATTGTCTCTCCTTGGCATATGTTGGATAAACATGGGCTTGGTAACCACTTCTGTGCTGTGGACTCCACTCTTTTGGCAGTCTGGTCAAGCCTATAAACCCTTCTCAGAATAATGTTTCTAAATGAATAAGACTTAAAAACATATGATTACAAAGGAAGCCAATTACCTTGAAATATAGTTTTAAAAATATTTAAAAAGTAGATTGTGTGATATAGTAACATGTGCTTTCTTAAGGCACTAAATAAGATCTAGCAGCAAGGTGAATACTATAATTTTGCAGTAGTGATAAGCATCAATGTATTTCAAGATATCTGTAACAACTGACATGTGATATGAAGGTGACTGTGATTTCTATCAGTGACAAAGTCTGCAAATACTACTGTGTAGCCTTTCCCAAACATATCTGACCATAGAACGCTTGGAGAAGGGGGTGCTGATTAACATGGCATAGATTCAGAAATGTTAGTTTAGTCTCTCTCTGCCTTTCAGTGTGAGCCATTGAGTTTTCCATCCTGGCATTTGGAGAAAATTTTAAAATTCACTTTTGCCATTTGACAAGTTGCCAAGTGGATAAAGAACCAACTGATGAGATGGCTAAGGTGTAGTAGACATGTTTCTATTGGCTGAGCTTGCTGTTACTCCGAAGTTTATCCTCAGTACCACACGGGCTACCCCACTACCCTAGAATCCATTGTTCCATTGAAAAAGAGAAAAAGTCCAGACTCTGTTCACTAACTCAGTGAGCATGGCCTCAGATTCCTGGTGTGACTTCACTAACCTCAACAAGTTAAAAGACTTCATTTCTGTCATTACTATACTATGGGAAAGTATATGCAAATTATGATGGGATGGGATAACATTCATTTTGCATTTATCCAGGGCTAAGTTGTTTGCTTTGTATTGACATTTATTATTTCACCCTCAAAGCAATTCTCTGAGATAGATTATATTCTAATTGTATAAATAAGGAAACTGGAGTTCAGAGAGTTTATTTACCCCAAATTATACAGCGAATCTTAAATGGAAAAGCTAAAATTCAAACCTAATTTTCTCTGGTTCCAAAGTCCATTATAAAACCACACTTCCCTATCTAATAGCTACCACCCAGATTTGATTTGGGTTCCCCATTATCAGGTTTGCACATACATTTTGTTAAGAGATCTTCAACACAACCCTTTGAGATGGCTGAGAATTTCAAAATCAGCGGCCACAAATGCTGATTTAGAATTATATTGAATCTTTTCTAACTAATGAAAAACTTTCAGACCACTAAGTGTCACCTATCAGTTTTGAAGTGCCATTTTCACAATCATAATATGGAGAGAGTGATGTTACTTAAAGTGTTTGGGGAGGATCAGATAAATTAATAATCAAATCAAACTTTACTGAGTTCACTGTGGTGAGCATTCTACATTTCCATAGTTAATCGAATCCCCACAACGATCTTTCTAGGCAGAGATTATTAGTATTCCTATTTGAAAGATAAGGAAACTGAGGCATCAATTAATTAACTATCCTAAATTAGCAGAGCCAATAAGTGGCAAAGCTTGACTAAACCCAGGTCCGGGCCCTTTCTTTTAATCAGTAAACTAATCTGTAAGTCCCTATGCAATCTTAGCTGTTCTTATTATAATTGTTGTCATGTTTAAAACACCAGCAAGAGAGAAAATTGTCCAGAAATAAGTACATAGTCACTGAAGACAAAGATTACTATGTGAGGGCTTCCCTTCCCTGGTGGCGCAGTGGTTGAGAGTCCGCGTGCCGATGCAGGGGACACGGGTTCGTGCCCCGGTCCGGGAAGATCCCACATGCCGTGGAGCGGCTGGGCCTGTGAGCCATGGCCGCTGAGCCTGCGTGTCTGGAGCCTGTGCTCCGCAACGGGAGAGGCAGCAACGGTGAGAGGCCCGCGTATCGAAAAAAAAAAAAAAAAAAAAAAAAAAAAAGATTACTATCTGGAACTCTTCACCTGCACGTTCTTCCTTCCACTTACTTTAGTTTATTAACCCCATGGATGATGTGTGACTCCTTTCTTAACTTGTTTAGGGCAGTTCCAAGTTAGTTGACTTCTGAGAGTTTCTGAGTAAGAAACGTTATAAATTGTTTAGATTAGGAGTTAGTGTGTTTAGAAGCCTTTTCATAAATTTACCTTTTCAAACTGTTACTGGCTATAGCACTGCCGATGCTGTGATGAGGAACTCCCTCTCCCAAAACACAGTGGATGACAAACCTCCAAAGCTAACATGTTGTTTACAGAGATGGAAAAGAAGAGGATGGCCAAGCACAATCCTAAACGTAATTGCAAGGCTTACAGTCCCTGCTGGGGACTAAAATGTTTATTGGCTTTCCTTCTGCAATTTAATGTTCTTCCTCCCAAAGCCCTACTCCAAACTTGGAACTTCTCTGGAAATAGCATCTCATTTGGGAGAATGCCAGGTATTTGTGTCTGGGTCCTTTGCGTCTTTGCACCAACTCAGAACTCAGAATAGCAGCTCTAGAAACTAAGGCGGGGGATAGCCTGGGTAAGGGAGTAATACATCTATTTGCACATCTTCCTAATAAATTTCTTCCATCTTCCTCCTGGAAAACAACTCTTAGAAAGATGTGGTTTTAAATGAGAGATTGGCTGCATACTGGTAGTCGAAGATAGTACAAGTCAGTGGTCTCTGCAGAGGTGCTAAAGTCATATAAGGAATCAAGGATGTGGAGGTCAATGGGAAGAATCCATCCGGCCGCCATTCTGATCTATGCAAGGAAGGATGACCTGAACTCATAATGCATTTGATATGTCCCAGAGCTCAGAAACCAGCCCAGGGGGGAAAGGATGATCTTAAAGGACATTTTGGTGTATGAAAAAGTCTACCTAAAACCTCATCAGAGATAACTATGTATTATATAGAAGAGTATGAATCCTTACCTTGGCTCAAGGCTCTTAACTTTAGGGGAAATATTTTCATGAGTTCCAAGTTTAGTTTACCAAATGATACACAGTTCCTGCAAGCAGTCCAAATTTAGATAGAAAAAAGCCTTAAAGATGATCTAGTTCACAGGTTTCCCCAGTACACTGAAATCACCTGAATCATTCGTTCCTTTGAGCTAAGGTCTGAATGTGCTGCCAGGCTTGACAACCACAGCTTATAGCACACTGCCCTGGTTTCATTGATCAGGCAACTGAGGTGTACAGTAGTTAAGATTGCTCCACTTATTCAACAAATATTTCTGTGAAACTGATAGTATTGATGTGAACAATCTTGGGCTAGTGAAGTGATTTGTACAGGTCACACAGCCAGAGTGATAGTTTAAACTAGAACCCCAATTCTCTTGACTATTGAGGGCCTTACAATCATATCATGTGACAATGATATTTCTTCTATTTCCCAATAATCAAAACATAAGAAAACAACGGGGCTTCCCTTCTGGTGCAGTGGTTAAGAATCCGCCTGCCAGTGCAGGGGACGTGGGTTCGAGCCCTGGTCCAGGAAGATCCCACATACCGCAGAGCAACTAAGCCCATGCGCCACAACTACTGAGCCTGGGCTCTAGAGCCCAGGACCCACAATACTGAGCCCATATGCTGCATCTACTGAAGCCCATGCACTCTAGAGCCCATGCTCTGCAACAAGAGAAGCCACCACAATGAGAAGCCCGCGCACTGCAAGGAAGAGTAACACCAGCTCACAGCAACTAGAGAAAGCCCGCACGCAGCAACAAAGACCCAACACAGCCAAAAAATAATAAATGAAAATTTAAAAAAAAGAAAACAATGAATAGTCTGTGCAAGATTTTAATTATCTTGATTTTCAAAGTAAAGCTTTTTTGTATATAGCTTAGATTAATTTCTTAAATATAAACATACTTAACAAAATGTTAATACCATTCCAATATGACATTATTAATTCCAAATTGGTAGCACAAAACTAATTATAGTATTTTAAATTTCTTCAAACTCCACAGTTAATTTACGATTATTGAGACGCTAAGACAAGATGAATTGAAACCTCAAGTTTTCATTCATTCCTATATTATTCCCAGTGTTTTCAGTTGGTTCTAGATTTTTATCTGAGATTTGACAACAGCTTTATTTATTATTCTTGTAGCTTCCTCCCCTCTCACCCTAGGAAAACAAAAAATTGATTTATTTTTCTTAAAACAATCAAGAAATAAGGAAGAAATTCTAAAATTTCTTAAAATCCCTTGTCTTAAAAATGTTAGGAAATGTTTACTAATTTAAACTTTAGATTTCTTAACTCATGACATTTTCCAAAGGAATACGCTTTAAGACTGTTCCTTTGTTCTTCATATGACATCTATACATATAATTCTGCTTTTGAAATTAATTTCTATTATTAAATACTATTCTGAAGTTGTGCTCTTATCAATTCATTGAAGGGTAAATTAGAATTTTATAAATTCTTCCTAGGAATGGAGGGCAAAATCATATCAATAAATAACAATCTGACTTATCAAAAACACAGTAACAAAAAGTAAAATTAGAAAAAATGTTAATTAGTCAAGCAAATAGTCAAGAATATGTCAAACTTTGACATATTTTTTTGAGATAAATGGGCATCACGTAGGTTAGCATGATCCTTTTTTATGGAATTCAACTTATTTTTACTCACTTTAATTAGTTTTTGTGTGCAGATAAAATGGAAGGCAATGGAGATTTGGCTTGCAAAGTAGTTCTAAGATGATCTACATCCACAATCTGGTTGTAATATCATAAAAATATGTTTATTATGTGAGAATGGTAATTCAAGTTAGCATTCAGTATAGACATAAAGCAATGAGCAATGCAAGTTAACTTCAGTTATTTATCCTGGGAATTTTTTTTTTTTTTTTTTTTTTTTTTTTGCTAAAAAGGCCAGAATATATGATAGCATTGGCTCATTCTTCCCAAAGCCTCTTGGAAAACATGTCTATGAAATATAAGTTCCTCAATGCTAAACATTTTACTGCATTTGGGAGAAGCATAAAATTTGGTAAGAAAGGAAGTGTTGGGTCTTCATTTTTCTAAATTAGTATGGAGCCTGTCTTAAGGAAAGCTGACCGTGGGCTGAATTCGCATCCCAGAAATATATTTAATTTGTATCACGGACTCAAATCTGACTTCCAAAATTGGATATCTAGCCTTATTTTCCCCCACCTCACACACGTCAGCCTCTCTCCCAGGTCATGACTACTGTCCAAGCAGAGAAAAATGAATTTTCCTGAGTACATATGTAACAATAACTAAAATGATAATTAATTAATTAATGGGTCTTGGGATTTAAATGTGTGGCTCTGCTTTCCCCCATTCATTTCCCATTCTACCACATCTCTCTGCCCTCACGTTTTACGAACTATTATATTTGTCCTATCCATCTGTATCAACATCACCCTTCCTTAGGTTCAACTAGATTCTGCACTTCTTGTTACCCTTCTTGGTAGACTAAGGTTTTAGAAGTTCCTACTTAACAGCAAACACTCTTAGTAATCTTTTGATCACAGAGTCCCTTGACAGTTTCTCAAAATGATATTATGAAGGGGAAGTAAATGTTCCCTTTTTCTACTCAGTTTCTTTTTAGAGTGTTGATTTCATTCCATGTCTGGCTTAATTTCTTCTTGGGATTGCTGGATTGATTTTACAGTTACCATTGAATTCCTTCAACTTGCCCTAAACAGACAACTGTGAGTAGTAAGAATGATATTTCAGCTGATCCCATGCTTTTCAGCCGGGCTATCAAGAATTAGAAGACCCCAAATATTTGGTCACATTGGATTGTGAAATCATAATTGAGATATACCTGACAAGTGAAATCATCAGTTAAACTTGATTCTTGGAATCACGTAGGTTAACATGATTCTCTTTTATGGACTTCAACTTAGTTATACTGTATTCTAATTAGTTTTTTTGGGGGAGGGGGGATTCACGGGCCTCTCACTGTTGTGGCCTCTTCCATTGTGGAGCACAGGCTCCGGACGTGCAGGCTCAGCGGCCATGACTCACAGGCCTAGCTGCTCCGCGGCATGTGGGATCTTCCCGGACCGGGGCACGAACCCGTGTTCCCTGCATTGGCAGGCGGACTCTCAACTACTGCACCACCAGGCAAGCCCTCTAATTAGGTTTTTAATGCAGACAAAATGAAAAGAAATGGTCTAATTTAGGAGAAAGTTCAAACTTCAAAATTCATGTAGTGTAGACCTTACCTTCTGAGAGAAATTACTTGAGAAGATGAAAGCACTATCCTAATTTATCAGGTAAAGGTGCACAACTTGGGACATTAAGTGGAGAACAGAAAAATTACTTGTTCTTAAACAATTTTGTTGAGAAGTAAAAATAAAATGTCTTATTAAAGATCTGTTTCTTTTGAAAAATGCTTCATCTGAAAACTAAGGATAGAATATATAGCTTTGACATAAGGGCTCATCATTTATGAAACAATCACTTCTGTCTCCAAGTTGCAAGGGAAGGATTTGTCATTCTGATTGAATCTTCTCTCTAGTTTTTCCCAACAGCTGTGTTCAGATAATTCATGACTCCAGTGTTTCCTGAGCCCTGGATAATTTCACAGACATGTCTAATACAGGCCTCCATATTTTCAGAAGAATATGGAGATCTTGGAGGAGATCCAGGGTAGACCAAGGGCCATGATTAATGGATTGGAAGTTGGAGTTTATGAAGAGAGTTTGTGAGATCTGATTTCTCGCTACGAGAAAAGGCTGAGGGGTGACTTAATAGCACAAGAAGGTTAGGAAGCAGCTGTTCTCCATCTTCACTAAGGTTGGATGAAATGAAATAAAATATAAATTGCAACAAGAACAAAAATGTGTTACAAGTGAGAACTTCCAAGCCCTAGAATGGCTGGATTCTTAGGTCCTCAGAAGAAGGATGTGTAGTCTATTTCCTTGGTCTGCGGTGATAGGCCTATGAGTAGTGAGGTGGATGAGATAATCTCATAAGATCCCTCTGGATCTATCTTTTTATAAGTCTACCTAATCATATTTAGAAAAATTATTTTCCTGAACTATGTCTCATTTTCTCCCTACCACTACCTCCACCCCTGATCCCTTATCCTTTGTCCACCTTCTGTAAAACACTGCTAACAAAAGATGGCTAGGGCACTGATCAACCATGGGGGGCCCTCCCCAGCTGCTAGCTGCCCCTCCAGCTTTTTTTTTTTTAATCAGTTATTTATTTATTTATTTTATTTTTGTCTGCGTTGAGTCTTAATTGAGGCACACGGGATCTACGTTGAGGCACGCGGGATCTTTCATTGTGGTGTGCTGGCTTCTCTTGCAGGTTTTCTCTCTCTAGTCATGACATGTGAGCTTCAGGGTGCATGGGCTCTGTAGTTGTGACGTGCGGGTTCCAGAGCTCATGGTCTCTCTAGTTTGCGGCACATGGGCTCTCTAGCTGAGGTGCGCGAGCTCAGTAGTTGTGGCACAGGGGCTTAGTTGTCCCATGGCATGTGGGATCTTAGTTCCCTGACCAGGGATCGAACCCATGTCCCCTGCATTGGAAGGCAGATTCTTTACCACTGGACCAGCAGGGAAGTCCCTGTCCCTCCAGCTTTGGGAACAAGTTTCTTGTCCATCACTGCTACCCCTTGGCCACTAGGGTCATGCTGATGGTCATTCTTCTATACACTAAACCCATGACAAGGGAAAACAAAACCAAACAAAGCATAATTTCCTAATTTTAACTAACTCACAAGTGGCCCAATGGATTAAAAGACAAACATTATGTCTAGAATTTGAGCAGCTAAAGGGCTGAAATGTGTTTTACTCATCTGCCTGGATTCTAGTCCATAGAGCATTGGCTGGCAGTAGGTGCTCAGCAAGTTTTTATCAATTGAATGAACGAAACTAAGAAGTGAAGGTAGTTAACTGAAGTTGAGAAAGGTCAAGAGCGTTAGAGGTTTCCAAATGATTCCACATGTGAGACAAATCTAAAGCCTAATCCTTGCTGCCACATGTGTGCCATTGAGGACTTTATTCCCACCAGCCCTGAGCTATCCAGAGGACTTGGACAAGGCATCACAAGCTGCTTGGGTCCTTCCTCCAAAAAAAATTCACCATAGGCACTGTGTAGATTCAGAATCATGGAAAAATAGGACAAATTCTTAGTGTGATTTTTAAAACATGACTTTAGGAAGTTCAGTAATTATTTTTTTCTAAATTTTTTTGCATATGTTGCTAACTTTCTCCATGAAGAATATAAAATTTAGCAGTAGGAAAGCTCTCATCCCAATCATCACACAGCCTAAATAGTTGGGTCTCAAAAATATAATCCGCTCCTTACAATCTGATTCAATGTCCTGAAACCCTTTGGTTTAAACTTGCTAAATCTCCTGGCTCTTCTCCCAGCAAAACCAGCAAAGAGTCAGCTACCATTGTCAGTTCTAACTTTTGTCCTAAGCCCTCAATCACATCCCTTCTGACTATGCTTACAGAAACATTATAACAAGTAAACCAATTTATTCCTCACTATTATTTTTTAAATGTTCTCAGGGAAAATCTGGTAACTTGGAGGGCTACAAGTTGATGACTCTTATATGTCTGTGAGTTAGTTGTTTCATAATGGTTTTTATGCTTTTTTTTTGATCCAACTAAATATTATTCCCAGATGGGATCAGTTTTTGACCTTCTTGTGCTACTCTTTTTTTTTTTTTTTTGCAGTATGCGGGCCTCACTGTCGTGGCCTCTCCCATTGCGGAGCACAGGCTCCGGACGTGCAGGCTCAGCGGCCATGGCTCACGGGCCCAGCCGCTCCGCGGCATGTGGGATCCTCCCGGACCGGGGCACGAACCCGTGTCCCCTGCATCGGCAGGCGGACTCTCAACCACTGAGCCACCAGGGAAGCCCTGTGCTACTCTCTTAATCTTGGACCTTCTAACATTTTCTTACTATGCTTCCTTTCTTTTGTTTGCCACTAATGGCCATGCCTGGTTACATAATTCCTGTAACAGGTGTTAACCAATTTGGACACATTTGAATATGGCACACAGCTATTCTTATGGTTTATGAAAAGCTTACATACAAGAAGTACACCTCATAATAAGGTACCATCTAATTAATAGGGATATTATTCCTCCTTTAAGATTTTTCTCAGGACGGGCCTTACTCAATAATTTGGAGGATTGTGAGTGACAGTTTGGCATTAGATTGGGGCTTTGAAATCATGACTTTGACATCTTTGTCACTCTGCTCAGCAGGAGAGTTTTCTGTTTACTTATTATTTTCCCTATGCTAATTACTCCAATTTTCAGCAGTTTTTGAGGTCAATTCATTTGATTCTGAACGCCTTTTTTTTTTTTTTTTTTGCAAGGAAGACTGAAGGCAGGAGTAACTAGGAAACTTAAGTAAACATAATTAAACATAAAATGCTTATAGTGATAGTAGAATTGACCTCAGCCAATTAAAATTATTAATAGAAAAAATATGTCAATGTCAAATCTGAGCTTACTGCCTCTGTTCCCACTTGGGTAATGAGGATTAGTTCACATTTCCTGACAAGAATAGATGGGAATTTCTCCCTGACCTTTGTCCTTCTAGAACATTGTGTTAGGATAGTATTAGACCATAACCAAAAATAAATAGGGATTTTGACTAATTCAAAATTAATTTTGTAAGTGAAATAGGAAGCATTTTCTTTTCAAGCAGTGAAGTTTTCCCTCCTTTTGGTGATCGAGGAAATATTCAGATCACAAACTTGGAATCTTTGCTCCTAACACAGCAATCATGTCAGAGACCAATCTTTAAGAAGAGTCAGAAATACGTGCTCTATACTTTCAGCATCACCCGTGATCACAATAGGAAAATTATTTTGTAAAAATTTGATCTTAGACCTCTAACACTATCTCTATATGCTACCAGAATTAAACAAATAAAAAAATTATTCAGAATTCCATTCAAGACACTGGTACAACTTTAGTTTACCTTGGTGTCTTTTTTAAATGTAAGATGTATTTTTAAGGCAAATAGGCAAGCGTTTAAGTATGGTCTTTTATTGTTTTGGTAACACCATAATCACAAATCAGAAAGTTTGGAAATGCTCAGAAGTGTCCAGAGGTCTGATTCATTAGAGAGTTTATCTGAATTGGCATTTGATCTTCTTTTATTTCTAAATATTCCTGACATTTCTGATTCATCTGTCTTTTCCTCAGTAAAACTGCACCACACACTGGAAAGTAAAGATATATCCATCTGTATAACATCAAGGGAGAGTAGGAGTAAGAAGACTGGCCATAGATACAATCAGAGTCTCAGAATTAAGGACACTCCTTCCTTCAGAAATGCTGACGTGGTGACATGAATTTAGCATATAGATTTGCCATAACTTCTCACTCAGCAGCACTGAGAATGCTAAGATTCTTGATATGCACTGGCTAGGTATTTTTCAGGAAGGAACTAAATTACAAATGAGCTTAAAAAACTGTGGAAATAATTCATTTTCAAGCAAATTTAAAGTTGGAAAGTAAGCATTGGTTTGAAGTTAGCATAAAATTATTAAAAAAAATCTTAGGGTAGGGCTCCTCCAGTACTTTATAAATCAGTACAAGTTTTGTTTTTTTAAATTTATAATCTAGCCTCTCAAGTTGTTTTGCCATATTAAAAGAAATTGTGTCTGCATTCAGCCTACAC
The DNA here is from genome assembly GCF_964341445.2 of Mesoplodon mirus. NCBI lineage: Eukaryota > Metazoa > Chordata > Mammalia > Artiodactyla > Ziphiidae > Mesoplodon > Mesoplodon mirus. The sequence goes on from NC_138983.1 coordinate 31,174,176, forward strand.
CCCTGGCAATCAATTCAGAGGTTCTTTGAGGTGGCCAGGCTGGGCTTCTTGGCCTCTGTCCTTCATTGCTTCCCACTAGCCAGTCTATTTCACTTACATTAAATATTCCACAATATACTTCACCATCTGTGCTGTACGGTAGTTTGTATTGGTGATGTATACCCTCAAGTTGATAGAGGTGCAAAGCTAAATGTGTGACACTCTAAGAATATGCATGTATTTGAATAATTTGACTATTCAGTCCAACAGTTTGCAAAGAGGCTCTGAAAGATCACACATCCTGATAACACTTCCAAGAAACAGACAGCTTCCCTTTATTAGGGGTGGAGAGAGGCAGGGATATTTCTAGCTAGAGTTTCTGATTTATTAAAGTCTTATCTCTGGCATTTAACTGTGTGAACTTGGGCAAATTATTTTGTGGCACCGAGCCTCAGGTTTTCATTTATAAAATAGGAATAATAATTTCTGTGACTGGTCTTTAGGAGCTCTAAAACAGCTAATATAAGTGCACTCATTTTTTAAACTGTAAACCCTTAGGTAAACTGAACTGAGTATATAATGATATTATATACTCAGTTCAACAGCACATTTTTGATAACCACAGGAGGGTCCAGGAAAGGAAACTGTTTATAAATCTTTCCCTTTCCCCAAATTAATGTTGGACTGTTTAGAGAAATTTTTAAAGCAGTGAGTCTTAGCAATTATTAGGTCAAACCCCTTTGAGATTACAGAAAAAAATGCACATACACATAAAACTGCCTACCAAATTTGGGGGGAGATTGCTGTGACACTCATTTATGCATCTCTTAAGAAAGAATGTTTCTCAAAGTGTAACCTCAGATTTTCTGCTTCCCAATCACTAGAGGTGCTTGTTAAAATGCTAATTTATGGACGCTGCCCCACCCTTACTAAATCACAATTTCAGGAGGAGAACTCTGCATTTTAATAGGCAACCCAGGTGTTTTTTTATGCTCGGAGGAGGTCCAAGGACTCCAAGTTAAATGCTGGGGTCTTGTTCCGTTCCTTATTCTAAATTTTAAGGTCTGTCCTAGTGCTTACGGATCGGTCGAACTAATGGGAAGAAAATTCAGCTTTAAAGCAGGAACCTAGGTAGACGTTTGAAAACGTTCGTCCAATGGCAAAATGAAAATGGTCCTCTGGACCCTAGCCACTTAAATTCTCTCCAAGGGTCTCGGCTACCTGCAACTAAGAATCCGAAAGACTGCTCTTCTGCTGCGGGGGGAGGGGCGCGAGGTGAGGATTAATTGAGCCAACTGCCCACCCCCTACACACACACACACACACACACACACACACGTTTAAACAGAGGCTTTTTATTTATCTTTGCTGCCCAGGTTCTTTATTAAAAGGGTTGTTTTATGTGTGTAAGTTTGCTAGGGAGGGAACTGAAAACATCTGCAGAACCATGCAATGCCCTTTAACGGAACTCTTCTAATAAAAGATGTATCATTTTAAATGCGCTGAATTTTGATTCTGGTAATTCGTGCACTAGAGTGTCTATTTCGAGGCAGCGGAGGTATCATATGACAGCGCACGTCAAGGCACCGTGGAGCCCTCTCGTGGACTCCCACCCACTTTCCCATTCACCCGGAGAGTGCTGCTCGCGCAGCCGCTCCCCCAGGCGAGCTAGCATGAAATCTCCCTGCTGCCGAGATCAAATGGAGCTCTTCGCTCAGGGGGTGCGAGTATTACCTCCGCCATGCAATTTCCACTATCAATAATTTAACTTCTTTGCTGCAGAACAGAAGGAGTACATACCAGGCACCAAAGACTCCCCCCTACCACTTCTTTTTAACCAAAGGGAACGTGAAAAAAGAATAGAGTCTGGGAGTTTCGGTGCCGAAGTCTTCCCCAGAGCAGCTGCCTTGATGTTTACTTTGACAAGTAGTGACTAATAAGGTGGGTTTCTTTTCTTTCTTTCTCTTGCCGTTTTTCTCTGGTCGGCTAGAAAGCGTATGGCTTGAGTGAGGTCTGTCGTTGCCTCGGCTTCCTGGCTGGAGCAAGTAACTTGGTGTAACGTTATCTGGGGGCGTTCATTAATAAAAAATGCCGTTATTATCTTGATTGAATTCCTATTAGGCAAACTCCGGAGAGGTCAGTGCACGAACTCTGTTTAAGCCGCGGCGTGTTTAAGGTAGCGGAGTAAACCAGTAGCCCCCATGCTCCATGCGATTTCATTGTGTGCTCGCGTTTTCAAGCTCCGTCGTGCGGGAAGGTGCGGGAAGGTGTGTCCATGGCCCGGGAAACGCACGCCCTCTCCCACAGAACTTGGGTGCCGGGATGGGGCGGAGGGAGTTGCCGAGGAGGGGAGCAAGACCCTGGGGGCTCTGGATTCGCGCTCGCTAGCTCCCGCCCCGGCGCGCACAGCCTGGGTTTACGCGGAGGGCGCGGGACGAGGGGTTCCCCGGGGCGGGGGCTAGGTCGCCTCTCAGAGCCGCGGGCGTGGCGCGCGCGTCCAGTTGGGTCGCCCCAGGGACGGGCGCGGGGCTTGCGGGGCCACGTCGCGGGCCCCCAGCGACTGGCGGAACGGGGCGCGCGGGTCCGGGGAGCTTCGGAAGCCCGGGGAGTCCCTGAAGCCGAGCAGGGGCAAGGGAAAGGCGAGGCGTCCCCTTTAAGCTGACGCCCCGCACGGGTCTCGGTGGCGCGGGCGAGCTCGGGGGTGGGGGGCGGGGGGCGGCGCCGTTTGACCAATCGAAGCTCAACCGAAGAGCTAAATAATGTCTGACCCGAGCTCGAGGCGCAGGCTGGAGCTCTGGGTCCCCGTCGCCGCCGCGCCGGGGCGCACCCGCCCGCTCGCCGTCCCGCGCACCCCGTCGCGCCACGGGCTCCGGGGCGGGGCCGAGGAACCGGCCCGGCGCGCCCCCCACCTCCTCCTAGAGAAGCTTTGATGAGACGCTTCAACTGCAGCTGCCACCCGCTTCTGTGGGGCCAGCGGCGAGCGGCTCCGCGACGGGGACCGGGGCTGGGCGCAGGGGCCAGGAGAGGGCCAACGATGTGACTCCGCCGCCGGGGACCCGTGAGCTTTGTGTGAACCCCGAGGTAGGCGAGCATCGGGCGTGGGTCTTGGCGCGGGAGCCGCCGATCCGCCGGCGAAAGTTGGCTGGTGGGGGGGGTCCCGAAGTTATGGGAAGAGGCCAGAACTCCTCCTTTCCTCCCTTGCACGAGTCCCGAGAAGGGGGGACTTTGAGTTGCTCCTTTGGAGCTTTCTCCTCCCACCCCACGATCCAGAGGGGCAGCCAGGACCCCCGAGGGAGAGGAACGCCTGGAAGCCCCGAAGTGGGGGAGAGAAAGCCAAGAGGAGACGCAGAGCTGCGCGATGGGGGAAGACGGCGCTCCGCGGTCCCCCGAAACCCTTCTCCAGCAGAGGAGAGGCTGTGAGAGCGGCCAGGGAGCCAGCTGTCGGGGGCCCCGACTGAGGTGACGGGCTTGGGGCTGAGATAGGAATCTTTCCCATGGGCTGGGATGTCCCCGCGCAGATTTCGGGGGGCCCCTTGCTCCCTCAGCCCGCATCCCCGTCCGGGGCTCCAGCCAAGCTGCACACTGTCACCTGCTCCCCAAGAGTTGAGATCAAAGCGGACTTATCCTGGTCCAGTACCAGTTTATCTCGGGAAACTTGAGACACCGCTGCAGCTCGGACGTGAAAGGGGCTGCGGGACTCCGGGGCTAGTTGTGCCCACACCTCTCTCCATCCCGTGCCCCTCCCTTGAGGCACCTTCCAGGAAAGTAAAAGGTTTTGACTTTCGGGGGCTGGGAGGGATGTGTGTGTGTATTGAGGGGGACAGGTTGTGACTGGGGTAGGTCTCTGGGGATGCAGAGCCGGGAAGAGGAAATGGGTGAGTGAGCCGTGCCTGGAAAGAAATAGCTGAGGGTTGGAGGATTTTTGCTCGACGGGCAGAGAAGGGGAATTGCAGACCGGTGGCACCTCTAGGGAAGAAAAGCCTTGGGGCTGCTGGGGTGAGCTAGAGTGACTGTCGGAGGATGCTGTGTTTGTGTGTTGCGGGTGGAGCGGGGTGGAGGGACTCGGTTGGAGGGGCCCGAAGGAGGTGGGGGGTGGGGGGTGGGGAGAAAGGCGCTAGGGAAGGTAGAGGGTGCCCTCTGCCGGCCAAGCTGCCCCGAGCAGCTGCTGGGGGTGGGGAAGTGGTAAGAGACGGCTTTGCGGAATCCCTTCAGTAGCTGGTAGGAGGGACTTGTTGAATGACGCTTCTGACTCCCGACTCGGATGAATTTCGACTCGTTGCGCCTCTTTGGCTCCAATGCAAAAAGTTTTCCTTGAGCTGGGGGAGCTTTGACAGGCTACGGTTAGTGGTGTGTTGGGGATTCCTGGATCTCATTTTAGTGTCCTTCAGGGATCTCAACGCTTACTTCTCTACGTCAGCAGTAAACAGCGAACGTTTTCTGACAAGAATGCAGGAATGTTCTTGGCCAGAAGCAAAGGAAAGCATATTTCTGAGTGTTTATTAATTCTAGTACAGTTATCTTTTAAAGCAAAGCCATATGTAATTGGGAACGTTGATTTTTCACTGCATATAAGACTGCATATTGATTTTTAATAGGATATAATGTTATTAAATGAGACCTTCAAATTGGCTTGACTTTTGGGAAAATACCCCTTCTCCTTTAATTTTATCCAAAAAAAATTTTTTTTATATGTTTGTTATAAAGTCAGAGGCTTAAAAGTATATTTGTATATACTTACATTTTTTGCATTTTAATTTATTGAGGTATAGTTACAGATTTAATTCATCTAAACATGGGACCCCTCGATGTTTACATTATTTTTAGGTTGAAGGTTTCTGAGATTATGGCATGTAGCACTTCAAATTATTATTATTATAAGTAATAGATCACAAAGTTTTGACCCTGGGAACCACACCCCTTTAAAACAGTCTCTAACTCCTGTTCCTTGATTTTGCAAATACCTTGCTTAAGATTCTTCTTTTGTAAGTTTACTACTGGACTTGCAGCGGAGGTAAGAGAAAGGAAAGAGACACTTGTTGAAATGTAACCATACCTTTACTGGAATTTAAAACACATTGGTTACCCTTACTGGAATTCCAGGGCCATAAAGTCGTTGTCTTTTTTTTCTTCCACTTTATTTTGCAAAATGTGATAAATGTTGGTAAATATAGACCGGTACTAAGTATTATGACAGGAGAAGCACTGTGTATGTAGAGCTATTTTAAGTCATTACAGAACGTTTTCTATTTATGAATGATATAAGCAGAAAGAAATGATTTCCAGATAAACAAGACTTACGTACATGTTTTGAAGCATTAGAACATTGCAGACACACTTAGACATCACATTTTTTTAAAAAGGAAAATAACAGAGTAATTTTTCACATACCTTTGGAGCCTTTCATTGCCTATTCAGAGCTGAATTAGTAACTGGAAATCTTGTTTATTTTAAGATGATATTTAAGGTCTTTTGAGATTTATAGCAGGTCAACATTTGAATATCCAGAAAATAAAGCATTTAGGAGCTCTGTTTTAGGATGTCTTTTCAATAAGTGTAACTTTTACTTGCAAACAGAAGGAACTAAGAAAGTGATCATTTGCCTAAAATGCAATGATCTCCTCAAATGATTCATTTATACTATGTGAGTTAATTGCCTAAATCTCAAAATGGCCACAGAGGGGTGAGAAGGTGCTGGAATATTGCTGGTTCATTTTGATTCACTAGGAGAGAGGAAAGTCCTGTAAATAATGCAAATTTCTAAAATCCTGGCTCAAAGTCCTTGAGTTTCCTGTTTAATAAGGGCACCATTAGAATGTAAGTTATTCTCTTCTTCCTGGAATGGTTAAGAGTCCCAGCTTTTCAATAGTCAAAAGGCATATGATTGATAATCTCATTTCTTTTCAACATAAATAGCTCTGGTTTGTAACTTAAACACACACAGCAAGCTGAGCACACCCACCTGATAGTACAGCAAAGAGCTTGTTTATGTTTTTGTACATTTGTCTTCAGAATCTTCTGTAAGTATCCAACACCTCCGCCACCACCCAACCTGGGTCACACACATCCATCCACAGCCCCTACATGCAGGTAGTGAATTTGTGGAATGTAACAGCCAGCAGCTTTGGGTCTCAACCATAGACTTTATCTTCTACTGAGCTTCAAGAATATTGAAGATGTACACAATGGAAAGGTCATATACTAGTAGTTGATTAACATTTTAGGTTTTGTAGGTTAGTCCCAGAGTAGACAGAAGAACGATTTTAGACTGCTTGAATGAAAACAGCATGGAGAAGTATTAAATATATGAAAGCTCAACTCTGAATACCTTTTAAAATGAGAAGCACTGCTATTTCAGATGTCCATAATACTGAATTTATTTTAATGGTTGAAACATAATTTTCAACTTTCATTTCCCTGTGTAGAAGATTTGTTTGTGTGAGGGGGCTAGCCTAGCCTAGCCCAAAGCATGTGACTATATCCCTTCAATAGGGTAATTGCTAACTTGTCTCAACTTGTTGTCAAACAATTGTTATGGAGCACTCGGTTTCCACTAATTGCAAAATTGCTGCTTAATTGAAGTACTCTCAACCATCTAGTGCAGCCTTTCAGCCACTGGCAGGCTCTGTAATCTCAAGCTGTGAATTGCATTTTAATAGAGGAAAGGAGGAGAGAATTCCGGGGAATTCTAGGTTTAAAACAGCTGGCTGTTGTTCAATGGAGGAAGAAATCATTTGAACGTTAAATTACATTGTGATAAATTTTCTTTGTTAGGATGAATAACATGCCCAGATGGGCATTCAAAAAGTGAATGAGTGAACTTCTTGGTTACACTCTTCATCCATTTACTCTGTTTAGTATGGAGTAATGTCAAACAGTAATTGATGTTGGCAAATGAAATCCGTATGTCATTTGTATGTGGGGTTTAACCCTAGGAAACAGAGGAAGGCATTGGTATTTTTAAGCTTAGACAAGTGTCCTCAAAGTCTCCTTAAACTTCCACTTAAGGCATAGAATTACTTAATCCTAAATCATTTTATACTTTAAATGCATCTCTGACTTTCCAGAATACTTATACTAAAGCCTTAGAAAAGTCATGGACCCATTTATTAAATATATGGAATCATTATTGATGATAGACACGAAACAATGGAGCTCACTGATATATGGACTTTGGAAAACCTTTTCTGGGGTGAGGGAGTGGTAAATGCGCATGTTTTCTAAGTGAACTGGAAGGTATTCTTATTTCTGTAAGAAAAACATGAATAAGAAGTATTTAAATGAAAGTACTCAAATTCAAGTGCAAACTCTGGGACACTTATACTCTTGGTGAAACAAATCTGACCCAATAATACTGGATGCTAAGAAGTGACTCATTGCCTTGATATCTCATCTATACGTTGCCTAAAGTTTGAGCATGGTTCCATTAGATGAATTGGGGGCTGGGTGTAGAACAGGAGAGTGACTGGAGGGGAAGCAAAGTCAATTCACAAGCTTCAGTGACAGCCATAATAAAATAAAAGTTTATTTCCGAAGAGCCCAGAGAATAACGAATGTTATGCAGTTTTCCCCAGAGGTTCACTTGAAAGAACTTTTCATTGGTTGTCACGGTAGTAATGTCTTGATTTTGAAAGTTCACAGAACCTAGTAGCTCTTAAATGTGCTTTCATCTTGGTTCCTTTGGTCTGACTGAAGCTTTATGACGACCCTCTGTGTTTTTGACATGCCCCTGCATTTTAAAGGGATAAGGCAGGGCAAAGGAAGATTCTTTAAATCTAAGACAGCATAACCAGGAAATGTGTAAAATCATATGGTAGAAAAATCACTTAACCTCAAGTGGCTTATTAAAATCAAACTAGAAGGCAATCTTTCATTTAATTACAACTAGTATGTATAAAATTAAGATTTATGTGATGGAAATGGAAAGAAGATAAACGGACAGTTGGAAGGAATTTAAGCAACTCATCAAAAGTTGAAGTAATAGCGCCACCTAGAGAACAAAATCACCAGCTTTACCAGCCAAACAGCTTATTTGCCATATGAGCCATTTTCTAAGGCTACAGTTACTAGGATTGCCTTGCCACCCTATTCGGATTTGGTGAGTGTATGTGCGGGGGAGGGCAGGGAGGGTATGGCTTAGGGTGCACTTGGGATTGTAGATGAGATTTTAAAACAGGCAGATCCATACCCATACCTCAATACCTACACTAAGTCCTTTTAACATTTTAATATTAGCCAAATGTAGAATAACCTGCCGGGAATAAGGGCTGGCCTCCTTTTTAACATTTATTATTTTCAAGGATATATGTTGAAGCATTGAATACAAAGGCTCTGATTTTATTTACTTGCTACAGGCAATCCATAGCCCTTTCTGAGATATAATAACACCAAATAAGTAGAGTAGAGAGACCTTAAGAATGTCTTTGATCTGTGATCTTATTTTAACTTTAATGATTTGAGAAGAATTAAGAGTAAAATAAAAGGTCATGTATGTGGCAAGACTTTAAACACCAAAAAAGTAAGGGGCGGGGAAAGGACAAGGAGAAGGCAATTTTAAGAGTTGCCTCAACCTTAGAATAAATAAAGATGTACATCTGAACCAGCACCAAAACCGGTAATGGAGCCAGGAGCCAATAATTACAAATTAGCTTAAAATTCTTTGATGACAAAATCTGCATTTCATTCATTTTTGCATGCTTCCACAATAGTATCCAAAATGATTCTGGTAGCAGAAGAGGCACTTAGGCAAATATTGTTGAATGAACAAATAGATTGACTAATAGTTGCCTAAGCTTCTGACTAGCAATGTGGGCAATGAAGAAACTTTATAATTATAGAAAAATGTGTATTTGTTTTGCTGGCAGAGAGGCAGAAATTGGAAGAAATAAATGTAATAATATTTTTGTTTTTCTAGTATGTATTATAACTGCCCTTTAGTTGACTTAATTCTAAAATTTCTTATGTACAATTTGGCTCACTCGTAAAGTTGTCATGTTTGGAACATATGAAATGTTAAAGCTGATTTAGACAGTAGCAACTATAAAGCTACTGGTGGATTTTCGTTTAAATGTTTTCAGTTTTGGGGTACTGGTGGGCGATGCCAGTCATTGTGCTTCAGGGAATGGAAGATGGTATATGTTAAGTTTGTTCCAATTTCTGGTAAGCAGTTAACCAAAGAAAGTCATTATATTGTCTGCGTCATGCATAGAAGCAATCAGGTGCAGAAAACTTTACTTTTCAGGAAAAACATTACTAAAAAAATAGCTATATATCTATAGCTTATGTATATATAGAGAGAGATGGGGGTGCGGTGGGAGAGGGAGAGAGAGATAGAAGGAAACTCCTTGAATAAAATTTTTGCCACATGGGATTTAGTCTAATCGCCCTTGGTTTGGAGCTGTTACCATCAGCATTTGCTGCCTTTTCTGATACTTGCTTTCTGCTTTTGAAAATGGAACCTGTGCTCAAATCGAAACAAGTTTTTCTGTCTTTTCACATATTCATCTGTTTCTTGAATCATGGGGAGTGTTTTTAAACACAGATAAATTTCTTTTACATCATGCAGAATCTGAAGGCCAAGAAATTTGCTTCATGCTGCGGGCAGAGATGCTTGGTGGAGTCCCAGGCCACATTCCTAGACCAGACTGGTGAAGGTGTTCTCTCTTACAAAACATGGGGAAAGCACATCCAACATTCACACACTGGCTGATAATGTATCTGAAGTCACAGATGATGGGCTTATCATTTTGAAACATAAAGCCAGCAGACATTCTGTTGGATGATAGAACCTGGATCATTTACATTTACTTAAATGTAAAATACTGTGGTTAGGTTAAAAGTCAACTGTATAAATAGAGAGAATATGGAGTTGAGACAAGGTTTTGGGGGCTGACTTGGACTGTACAAAGGAAACTGCAGGTTCAGTGGGAGCCAGTGGTGTGTGTGTGTGTTGGTGTGTGGTGGGGGGCTTTGGACGAAGTTATTGTGTTTTGGTCTGTACTAGTAGAAGCCTAACACGCAAATGGAGAAACTAATAATTTCCCCCCATTTCTAAAGTAGACTATGTATGGAATATCTTCCGTTTAAGGAACTGAAATAGGTTGCTTTCGGTACAGCATTGACAAATTGGTGTATATTGTGATCACTGTGATCATGATGCATAGGAAGTTGGAAACCATTGGCAAGTGAGGAATGGCTGAGAGAACTTGGAATGGGTGGCTTGGGGACAAGAAAACTTAGTCTGGAATGGTGAATGTATTCTTTCTACCTTAGGTAATCTAAATCACATGATGGTAGGTACCTGGAAGGCTGGGTTAAGAAGAATTCTGGAGCTGTCCAGCCTCAATGAGAAAGAATGTTCTGACTGTTTCTGCCTGCCACGGCTGGGGGATTAGAGTGGCAACATGTGTGACATGTTTTTGACGTCCTAATTTAGAGGACAGTCTTCACGAGTGTAAAGAACTGGCACATGGAGGAGGGAGAGAGTTTTTTTTATGTTGCCCCAGAGAGCAGGTCTAGGACCAGTGATAGAATTTAGGCACTGTACGTAGTATCTAGAAGAACTTTCAGTTCCATTTAATTAAGCAAATATTGCAGGCTCACTGCATACAAAGCACTGTGTTGAGGGAATTATGATCTAACAAAGAAAAAAAGAAGCTTCTTTGGAATATGATCAGTTTCCTGTTATAGATATTTAAGCAGAGGCTGAAACCCATTCAGAAAGGACAGCTATTAACATGAGAGGTCAGAGTTAGGTACATTCTGAAGTACCTTTGTACTCCTAAGTTTTTCAAATATATTGATCATATCATAAGTATGCTCCTTATTTTGAGTTCATATACAATCCTAATGACGATCATATATTTCTGTCTTTGGATCCTCTACCTGAGATAGGGGCCGTATCATAAATTGAGCATCAGAAATCCTTCCCATTTCTTTGCAAAGTGCGGGCTTTTACTTTTTTCATGCTTACAAAAGTAATTATTTTTCCTTTGAATCAGACAGAATGGAATGTTTAAAAAGAGAATCCTGATCAGATTCAGATGCCCAAATTGCTTAAGAAATTAGCCTTTGACATTAGATTTTTTAGAGAGTTCAGCAACTGAACTGAAAAAACCCCTCAACATTCACTGTCCCCTTCTGGGAACTGCAGAATCCTCAGCTTTCCAAAGAGTTTCTTTTTTTAAATGTAAACTGTCAAATCAGTGGACCCCTCCCCCCAACCCCTTCAGGCTTCAACATGGATGGAGTTAACTTTTTTTTTTTATAACTTATTTTGCTCTTCTGTAGATCAGTTGGAGATTAACCAACATGGAGATGTCATTAAAATGCAAGTTTAGACCCTAGGTTGCATGGACCACTCCTAGTACTCATGAATATTTATTCCTCATGGTCTCTAATACTGCTTTCAAATATTCATATTGTCAGTCATCAAAGCAAGCAGTTTACTGTTTACATCCCCTTTAGAGCATCACATATTTTATATATAGTTCATGTTGCTACATGTATGTTTTCTCCTGTTTCAAAGCTTTTCTTTAAAGAAAAAGTAAAAGTATTACATGCAGGGAATGATTCTTTTATTTATTAATTCATCAAGTGTTAATTGAGTGCCCAGTGGGTGCCAGGCACTGGGCTAGATGGATCCATCCATCTTCAGGTGCCCCTTGATAAGGAACTCCAGTGATTCTGCCAGTTAAGTCTTCCATTACCTCTTCATATACTCACTTCAAAAGAGTATTTTAAAAATCTATTGAATGAATTCTCTGAGTCATTTCAGAACTTCCTGCCCATCCTGTATTTTCAGTTATGGATTGTAATATTTTGGAAGAATTTATGTCACTTTTAAGAGATTAATCTTTTTTTATATATAACAATCAGGTATCATTTCATGTTCAAATTAAGGCAACAAAAATGCTTGTTAGTGTCTTAAACATTTTGCTATTATTTGAGGATATTTCAAGAGGAATTCTTTTATTTATTTATTTGTTTGTTTGTTTGTTTGTTTGTTTATTGGCTGTGTTGTGTCTTCGTTGCTGCACGCGGGCTTTCTCTAGTTGTGGCGAGCGGGGCCTACTCTTTGTTGCAGTGTGCAGGCTTCTCATTGAGGCGGCTTCTCTTGTTGCAGAGCACGGGCTCTAGGCGCGCGGGCTTCAGTTATTGTGGCTTGCGGGCTCTAGAGTGCAGGCTCAGTAGTTGTGGCACATGGGCTTAGTTGCTCCGTGGCACGTGGGATCTTCCCCGACCAGGGTTTGAACCCATGTGCCCTGCATTGGCAGGTAGATTCTTAACCACTGCGCCACCAGGGAAGCCCTCAAGAGGAACTCTTGTAATGATGCTGGTAGAAGCCATAGTAGAAGGAGAACTTCTGGACTAAAGATGCTGTTCATTTCCACTGATGTTATGATGGATTTTTTCCGTACTTACAAGGACATGTTTGGGCCTTTTAGTATTCAGGAATGTGTCTTTTATTTTGCAGTGTTTATAAGCCCTGTGTGTTTCCTCCCTAAAGAAACTAAAAATGTGAAAATGCTTCCATTTACTAGAAGCTGGTTTCATGATTATGCTGAGTAAGAAAAAGAAGGAAAAATCAGTGTAGTAAATACTATATTGCCTTTAAACGTTAGTCAATAGCATGCTTAAATTGTAATTTTTTAAAGAGTTTCCTAAAACCACTTTTCAATCCATTGGGTGGTCTCCTTTCACTGTGAAGTCAGGAGGTGTTTTTGCTCAAATACATGGAATAAGTAAGGATCCGTATGTAGTGTTTGTGGATCATGTAAATATGTCAATGGAACTAGAGCACAGTTTGGTACCGTCAACTCAGAAATGTTTAGCTTCTTGATATACTGAACAAAGAAGCAAATTTTCACATATTCTCTTGTGAATCTCAAAAAAAAAAAATCACAGGATCAGGAAGTAGTAATAGATCCCATTTTCCTTCTAATACCAAACCTATAGCCACGTTTCTAACCTTCTCCTTCACTCCTGAGCAGGGCAATCAGAATAAACCATAAATCCATAAATAAAAAAAGAATAAGCCATAAATAAATAGTGCCAGGACTATTCCATTCATTCTTTGTTCTTTGAGACAAAATCAGAGGGTTAGACACAGGTCCTCTAACCTCCAAATTAGTGGTATAAATGTAAATAAGTACATTGCAGGATTTTTTTTTTTCCTGTAATACAATCTTACTTAAAATCCCAATGTGTAAAACAAAAATAAGCAGGGCTGAGTTAGTTGAACTGCAGGTGGGAACATCAGTGTCCTGTCTCCTTGACCTCAATTTAGCCCCTTGCAAGAAGGCTCTTGACACTCTTGTCTGCAAAACCCAGTTGGAAAACTGTTGTTCTAGAGAAAAACCAATAAGTAGAAATCCCAAAGTCTTAAATCTTCCTTCCTTCTTCATGAAAATGACTGTCCTCCTGCCCATTCCTGTGGCCATTTCTCTTGCATTGAGAGTTGTGTTCATCCGCTTGTTTAAATTATTCATGGATGGTAACTTGGTAACATAGATACAGGTATGTGAAATTTTCCCCACTGCATAATTATTAGAAATAATCATAGACGTGTAACGGCTGAGAAGCAACATAAGGTGACCTTACCTTAAATATTTTATTAATCATTGAAATTTATCACCCTTAATAAAATTTATTTTAAAATGTTCTTCCTAAAATACCAGTATATTTTTCTAGTTTTCACATCCCTGGCAATGATTTTCTTAAATCTTTGAAGTGTCTATTATTCCAGAGCATCTGATTGTTCTTCAGAGTTAGTCTCATCTAAGAATTTAGGGGAACCCTCGCCATCACTGTTCCAAGCAGTATCAGAGATTTTATATATATATATATATATATATATATATATATATATATAAATTTATTTATTTGTTTGTTTTTATTTTTGGCTGTGTTGGGTCGTCATTGCTGTGCACGGGCTTTCTCTAGTTGTGGAGATCGGGAGCTACGCTTCATTGCGTGGCGTGGGCTTCTCATTGCAGTGGCTTCTCTTGTTGTGGAGCATGGGCTTTAGGCACGCAGGCTTCAGTAGTTGTGGCTTGTGGGCTCTTGAGTGCAGGCTCAGTAGTTGTGGCGCACGGGCTTAGTTGCTCCGCGGCATGTGGGATCTTCCCGGGCCAGGGCTTGAACCCGTGTCCCCTGCATTGGCAGGTGTATTCTTAACCACTGCGCCACCAGGGAAGCCCCAGTATCAGAGGTTTTGAAGACTTGCCCTAGTGCAGTGCCCCAGTAGAAATTGGTACTGGGACCAAAAATCAGTTGGTTTGTCATCACTAACATTCCTACATGATTTTATTGTCATATATAGGTAAGATTGTACACCTCGGTAATAACCTTGTCCAAAGGTATAGTGCTCCATACATTAAGAAAATGCATTCACATGTCTCATTCCACTTGATCCTATAAATAACTTTGAAAAAATTTGGGCAGACATTATTCCTATATAACAGTTGAGGAAACTGAAGCTTAGAGTAGTTAAATAACTTGATCCAAAATGTACAGCTATGGAACCAGAGCAAGGATTACAGCTCCATGACTTCTCCTAATCCAGCCCTCTGACCATCATGCTGGCTGTCTACAACCGTGAACTGCAGAATTCAGGTTAGAAACCGTATTTCACCCTTGATGCGTTAATGTGGGTGCCTGGCACAAATGGAGACCAGTGTCGTCACCCTGGCCTAGTGTCCACTCTAGAGAAGAGATTGGCACCCTTCTGTGTGCCAAGGAAGAAGATGATGATGGGAAGATAAAAAATGTTTACTCTAAGGAGTTTTTAAATTTAGTTTCCTTTTTTTTTAAAGAAAACAAAAAACTCTTGAAAAAAGAGAAAAAGGATATGTCTTGTTCCTTGAGCTTCTTAGTTATAATTTTGCTTAAAGCTGAGGGTCCTGTAAGTGAACTGTTGGAAAGCATACCATGGAGCAGTGGTTCTTAAAGATGGTGATCATCAGAATTACCTTCGAAACTTAAAAAAAAAATACAGCTATCAGGTCCTAAGCCCTGAGATTCGTGTGTTTGGTCCAGAGCCTGGCCATATGTTATGTTTAGAAACTTCCACAGGTGGTTCAGACGTGCAGGAGGTTTAAGAATTGCTGAACTAGAAACCAAATAAATTTAAAAAGACATCATTTACTTCATCGTCCAAATACTTGGATTTGAGCATGGTTAGAAGTGGTTTGCAGTCTTGTAAATAATCAGAAATTCAGAAGCTTTGAGGTGGGAGGCCTGTTGAAGATATTCTTCTGACTTGAAAGCTACTGCATAACTGCAGACTTCCATGTGAGAGCAGAAGGCCTGGGACAACATTCCTGGGCCCAAGTGTCGACTTGGATTCCAAGGCCACCACTTACTTACAAGGTCTAGGCCCTTGTACAAACTACTTCCAATCTCTGTGCCTCAACCTCCTAACAGGGTCGTGGTAGGGATTAAGTGTGTTAATACATGTAAAGTCCTCAGAGCAGTGCTTGGCATAGTAAATGCTTAATGAATTTCAGCCACTGTTGTTATTACTGGCACTTTCCAGCCCTAAAAGAGTACCTTTTATGGCTTATTGTCAAGACAATTAAAAACTGTATCAGCATGCTCCATGCCTAAATCTGCTTCACTTTGTACCAACGGTGACAAGACCAGAACTCTTTTGTTGTAATCTTTGGAGGCTAATTTGTTTACTCGTTGACTTTCTCTTCCTTTCATCCATCTGAGTCCTACTCATCCTTTAAGACCCAGCTCGAATTTGACTTCCTCTAGAAAGACTCCTGCCCAAGAGAAACCTGTTCTATCTGAATTCCTGGGTCATCCATGGTCTCTATCTTACAATTCAATAGTTAACTATATAAGCAATAATTGCACAACTATTAAAACATTATTGGGTGTCTTCTCTGTATCAGGTTCTCTGCTAGGAGCTGTGGATGTGATGTCTTAGTTGAGAAAAACATTCTAGAGTATCCTGCTTAGGATGCTTACAGCATGTTCTACATTGAACTGTAATTGTTTGCTCACATGTCTAAACTGTTCTGCATCCCCCACCCCCTTTAACAGTGAAGTTCCAAAGGCAGGGATTCTCTCATTCATTTTGGTGTCCCCAGTATCTGTGCTCATAGTATGTCTATTAAGTGAACAAAAAGTTAAAAAGTCAATTTTAGGAGAACACTAAGTCATAGTCATTCTAAGCAATAAGTTTGACAAGTTGATATCCAAACAAGGCCTTCACAGATAACCCAGCCATGGAAAGATGGGCAACCTTTGTAGCTCTGGTGAGAGAAGAGGCCAAAATGTAGCTTTAAAAACATTTGTGGATTTTTTTTTTCCTTGTGGAATAAACATGGGCTACAACTTACTTTTCTTCACATGAGGAAATGACAGAAACATAGCCGGTTATGACCTTCAACTTCAATCAAGTGACCAGAGCTCTGCTTATGAAACATGAGCTTGTATCCCTGACACTGACATACACCTTGGAGGTGTTAACTCATTGTCCCTGTGTTCCTGTAAACATTTTTTTAAGAATTGTTTCTGATCTTGTGAATCTCTAACTAAATGATTAACCGTGTGATACTGACCATTTGGAGCGACATTGAAACACCTCCCTTGAAAGCTGTTGACAGTTAGCTGGGAGTGTGCCCACCTCCATAATTGATTTTCTTGTTGTATTTGAAAGTCAGTGAGGATTTAAACTCAGGATTCAGCCACTTGAAGAATCTATTAAGAGTTACCACTTTGTAGAGTTGGTGAGGTGGGATGTACCGCGCTCCCGGTGGAGGCAGAGGAGCCGAGTGGGAACCATGGCCAGTACAGTGGTAGCAGTTGGACTGACCATTGCTGCTGCAGGATTTGCAGGCCGTTACGCTTTGCAAGCCATGAAGCACATGGAGCCTCGACTAAAACAAGTTTTTCAAAGTCTACCAAAATCTGCCTTCAGTGGTGGCTATTACAGAGGTGGGTTTGAACCCAAAATGACAAAATGGGAAGCAGCATTAATACTAGGTCTAAGCCTACTGCGAATAAGGGAAAAATAAGAGATGCTCATCGACGAATTATGCTTTTAAATCACCCAGACAAGGGAGGATCTCCTTATATAGCAGCCAAAATCAATGAAGCTAAAGATTTACTAGAAGGTCAAGCTAAAAAATGAAGTAAATGTATGATGATTTTTAAGTTCCTATTCATTTATGTATATGAGTACCAGCTTTTTTATAATAAAGTGCCTCAAAGCTACACATTTTTTAAAAAAAACAGTTTCCAGGTTAATTATTCCTCCTTTACATGAAGCTTCCTTGAAAATGATTTTCTTAAAGCAAAGCACATCTAAACTTGATCAGTTCTTAATAACCTGTGCTGAATGAATAAATGAATCCTTAACTGAAACAGAGCACATTCTGATTCTTAATCAGAGTTAGTTTAAGCCTCTTGTGCAAGAGGAGACTCTGACTGGAAATAATATAGGATAGTAAGCCTCCTAGGGAAATTTCTGTAAGGAAGCATGGTCAACTGAAACATGAAGCTGAAAGTGAGACGACATTGCATTTGACCCAAAGTGGCCTGGGAAATTCTTAGCAAGGTCCATCAAAGTTATTAAGTGGTGGTCTCAATGCATTGTACGGTTTAGACCACTTAGACCCAATTGGAACCAGGCATCTTGCACAAGGACCTTCCTTAACCAAAGTAGAAAGGAGTTCTTCGCTTTCTTCTGAGTTCCAAAGAGACTTCTGGTTTCCAGACCAGGTGTCTAGATAGCAGTACCAAGTTAGGGCACCAACAGTGAACTTCCTCCTGTGGTTATTTCCTACCTCTTGGAATGGAATGTTTCACTTCAAGAAGGTGAGAGAAGCAACCTTTGGGTTTTCATGATGAGTTTAACATTGTGGTCCAGCTTGACCATCCGTTTAAAGGGAGATCTGCTTTCCAGATGACCATAAATATGGAGAAGAGAAGGTTTTCTTCTTTCTTTCTTTTTTTTTTTTTTGTTTTTTGAGAAGTTTTTTTTCTTTTTTGCCTTTTTAGAGAGTGCTTTTCGTACCATTTCAAAATTTGGGGTAAAAGGTGGTCCCCTAGGGAGCATTTTCAAAAGTGTTTGAAGTTTGCATTTTATTTTGGAGGAAGGTTGGAGGCCTACCTATATATGACAGGCACATGGCTCCAACAACTACACTGATCGCAAGGATAAGGGCCATCCTTTTGAATCATTCATTTGACATTGATCTTGCATCTGTATTCAGGTCTGTGCCCTTTAAGTTTGCTCCATATATGTTTCCCTAATTTCCCTGTTAAGGCTTCTAGAATTTGCAGTATATTCAATTGCAGATGACCACATATGGAGTCATTTAACCATATGTCTTAATCTTCAAAGTCTTTCTTTGTCAGCCTGCTCTTTTTTTCTGTTTACATTTAGATTCCATCTTTTGGAAGTTTTCTTTCCTCCCCACCATCTAAGTGTCTCAGAGACTTTTGGGAATGGGTCTCATTCTCCTTCTGTGTTTGGCCATGGTCACTCCTCAGCTTGGTGTTGTGCTTTACAAAGGTTGTTTGTAGGGTTGCCCTTTAGAGTTTATAGAGCCCTTTTCTATGTGTTGATGACGCTTGGCATGATGCTGTGACAGGCAGGGTGAGAACTCTAATCCTCCTTCTGTCACAGAGCTGAGGCAGCAGAGTCCTTGAATTGGCTCACCCATGAATGTTCACCCATGAATTTGCCCAATTTGTTGGTAAAAAATGGCCAGTTCTCAGCCATTTTATAGGGTCAACTTAATAGCAGGTGGGAAAGGCGGACCAGAACTCGGGTCTTCAGTCCCCAGCCCCAGAGACAGTCCTTTATATCCAAGTATCCCACATTAGATTGGTTTCCAGAGATGTCCCAGAAATTGAGATGGTTCCCCCAAAGACTTTTGGTTTTAGTCACCACCAGGACCTAGAACTGGTTAAATCTCTTGAGTGTCTGTTGCATCAGAGCACTGTGGGAGATTCTTTGGTGCCAAAAGCAAAGCCACTAGGTTAAACATTTTTTTAATTGGTTATTTTTAATTTAAGTTTTTGATAATTTATTTACATGATTCAAAAATCAAAATAGTATTAGAAAGTCTACGTTGAGCTCAACACCACTAATCATTAGAGAAATGCAAATCAAAACCACAATTAGGTATCACCTCACACCAGTCAGAATGGCCATCATCAAAAAATCTACAAACAATAAATGCTGGAGAGGGTGTGGAGAAACTGGGACCCTCCTGCACTGTTGGTGGGAATGTAAATTGATACAGCCACTATGGAGAACAGTATGGAGGTTCCTTAAAAAACTAAAAATAGAACTTCCATATGACCCAGAAATCCCACTACAGGGCATATACCCTGAGAAAACCATAATTCAAAAAGAGACATGTACCACAGTGTTCATTGCAGCTCTATTTACAATAGCCAGGACATGGAAGCAACCTAAATGTCCATCGACAGATGAATAGGTAAAGAAGATGTGGCACATATATACAATGGAATATTACTCAGCCATAAAAAGGAACAAAATTGAGTTATTTGTAATGAGGTGGATAGACCTAGGGTCTGTCATACAGAGTGAAGTAAGTCAGAAAGAGAAAAACTAATACCATATGCTAATGCACATATATGGAATCTAAAAAAAAAATGGTACTGATGAACCTAGTGGCAGGGCAGGAATAAAGATGCAGGCATAGAGAACAGACTTGAGGACACAGGGGGAAGGGAAAGCTGGGACGAAGTGAGAGAGTAGCATTGACATATATACACTAGCAAATGTAAAATAGATAGCTAGTGGGAAGCAACCGCATAGCACAGGGAGATCAGCTTTATGCTTTGTGACCACCTAGAGGGGTGGGATAGGGAGGGTGGGAGGGAGGGAGATGCAAGAGGGAGGAGATATGGGGATACATGCATACATATAGCTGATTCACTTTGTTGTACAGCAGAAACTAACACACCATTGTAAAGCAATTATACTCCAACAAAGATATATATTAAAAAAAAAAAAGGCTACATTGAGAATTCCTGCCCCACCTGTGCCATGCCCACCTGTATCCCCACCTGACACATACCATCTGTGGGTGGTCGTTTGTATTCGTCTCATGTGAATACAGTGTGTTTTATGGAAATACAGGTAAATATGAATATTATTATATTCCCCCAGTTTTAAAACAAAAGATAGTATGTATATGTATACATCTGCTGATTTGTATCTTGCTTTTATCACTTACCAATATATTTCAGAGAGCTTTCCATTTCAGTATATGGGAGCTAACTTGTTTACAGTTGCACGAATTCATTGTAAATATGCACTATAGTTTATATACTTTCCTTTAGCTAGAAATGGGACTCCTTCTAGTATTTTTGCTATTCTATGCCTTGTTGCAATTAATAACCTTGTGTATGCATCATTTTGTACGTATGCACCTACCTATTACTGTACATTTATTCTCAGAAGCGGAATTGCTGGATTAGCAGGAAAATTCATTTAAAATTTTGATAGGTATTGCCTTATTGTCCTGCAAAAAGGTCTTGAACTGTTTGTACACCCACCATCAGTAAATGAGAATGTCTGTTTCACTACAGCCTCACCAACAGAGTGCATGTCAGTCTGAAAGATGAGAAACGGGAGGCGACCTTCTAAGTGAGGTCTCAGTCTCTTCCGTGTCCCCTGGTTTGCAGTGGGAATACTGCCCAGTTCCGAGAGCTGGTGCAGGCATCAGTTCCAATGGAAATAATGCCTCACCATGGCGTGGGCTTACGCCAGCTCTAGTGACACACATGGAATGGACCCACATTGCCACTTGCAGAATTTCCTGCAGTGGAAAGTTGAGCATGCATTCATTATTCACTCAGCTAGCAATACTGGGTCTAAAGAGCACAACAGTGTTTACTGGAATAGAAAAGGAAATTGTTCCACTGCAATGCCCTGCGTACCAGGCTTTCAATGCTTGTTTCCCAGCTGCTAACCTTATTTCTAGGGATTGAATTCCAGAGAGAGATCCCAAATCACAGAGGAAGTCTTGCTACATTTGGAGCTTTCATACCCAAGGGGGTGCTCTTTTGAGAAATAATTTTGCACTTACCCTAAGATTTGTAATTAAATAATTAGTGCTTTATAAGGTAAAGTAAAACTATGGGATACAATGTTGCAGTATTGCTAGACTTCCCCATTAAAGTTGTCCGGTAGTTTCCTGCATGTTACAAATA
This sequence comes from Mesoplodon mirus, assembly GCF_964341445.2. Lineage (NCBI taxonomy): Eukaryota > Metazoa > Chordata > Mammalia > Artiodactyla > Ziphiidae > Mesoplodon > Mesoplodon mirus. Next base: position 31,195,362 of record NC_138983.1, read on the forward strand.
GGGCATCCTGTGAGAACATAAGATTTATAGCCTAGATAACATCTCCACATGTTGAAGACCATATATTACACATCATCCTTGCACGACTCTGCCATTCCCACTGGTAAGATTGATTCTCCATCTTATTCTTCTCTGAGGACAGTGTGCTCCGTTCAGAAAAAATTCACTTTAATTCCACTGCACAGAGAAATGTGCTAAATGAGCCTGGCAGAATGGTCATTCAATCCAAACGAACATTCTTCTCTTTCACAGAATTTTTGAAGGGGCCACTTAAAAAGGGAAAGCCACTCCTCTCTCCTATGTGGACTAGTTGCACTTGGGGAGTTAACTGATGACTGTGTCTGCCCTACACAAGAAACACAAAACAATTCCTGGGCATAAGGGTGGACTGCCAGAAGCTAGCTGACACACCACTGACAAATGCAGATACACATTTTCTTTTGTTAACACCTGTCAAGGCTTCACAACAGGCATTTCCAGTTTTGTTCTCAGTCTCCTCGCAGCTGCTTCTTGAAGGCTGCTCTCTGCCGAGGGCTGACCAAGGCCAGAAGCGTGGTGTTCTTTTACGCTATCATCTAACCCACCACACACATTCAGGATGTCATCCCAGGGATATGTTCTGCATCCACTCCATGTAGCTGTGGGGTCCGTTTTGCCTTAGTCATTCACGCGGAGGGCCTCTGGGTATCAGTTTGGTGGCAGAGAACGTGCGTGAGACCTGCGCTCCATCACCCTTGTTCCTTTGGCTTTTTTGACTCAGTAGCTTCTATTTGCACAGTCTGAGTCCGCTGCTCTGTCTGTGCTGGGCCAGCTGTCCTCCTGTCTTTGTGGTCCTAACTAGGTGTCTGAACCACTCCCCAGGAATATATTTGACACTGTCTTGCCATACTTTCACTCCCATCTCACCCCCTCAGCTCTTTTCTTGAGTAACAGGACAAACCTCATGGGTCAGAAGTGGGGTAACCTAGGCTACCAGACTTGGAGGGGATTAGGTTGAGATAACTGAAAAGAAAGGTTTTTATGTCAGAAGTTTTTTGTTTGTTTGTTTGTTTGTTTGTTTGTTTTTTAAGACACATGGGCACTTGGGTCTTGATTGAAATTACAGTAAGTCCCCTACGTACTGAAGAGTTCTGTTCTGAGAGCACATTCATAAGTCCAATTTGTTCGTAAGTCTAACAAATTTAGCCTAGGTACCCAACAAACACAATCGGCTATCTAGTACTGTACTGTAATAGGTTTTAATAATTTTTACACAAATAATACATAGAAAACAAACACAAAAAATATAGAAAACATTTTTAATCTTACAGCACAGTACCTTGAAAAGTACAGTAGTCCAGTACAACAGCTGGCATACAGGGGCTGGCATCGAGTGAACAGGCAAGAAGAGAGTTACTGACTGGGGGAGGGAGAGGAGGTGGGAGATGGTAGAGCTGAGGGGTCGTCAGCAATAGGAGACAGAGGGCAAGCTGCAGTTTCACTCACGCCTGACGTTGATGGCACAGGTTCTGGTTCCTCGCTGGATTCAATTCTATCGACCCTCTTGAAAAAACGATCCAGTGATGTCTGGGTAGTAGCCCTTTTTTTCTCATCATAGACGACACGGTAGCACTGGATTGCATTCTGAATGGTTGCTGCAATCTCCGTGTACTGTTCTGCGTTCGGGTCCTGTGCCTCAAAAACTAACAGTGCCTCCTCAGATAAAGAAAACCCCCTTGCCATTTCCCGAGGCATGAATCTCTTCGGTTCTTCAGTTACTTCTTCCTCTAGTCTCTCTTCGTCCTTTCTCTGGGCCTCCAATTCCATCAGGTCTTCATTAGTAAGTGCCTCGTGTTGCACAGCAACAGTCCTGTAAAGTACACAAAAGCACAACCACTTGTAGAGGGTGCATGCACGTGACAATGTACACCAGACACATCAACTAACTTATGTGATTGGACATGTGAATGCACGTTTGCATCTTTGAAAGTTCACAACTTGAAGGTTCATATGTAGGGGACTTACTGTATTCTTACTCAAGTGGAGTTGACACATATATTTGGCAGTTGTAGTTCCTGGTCTGAAAAGCATGTGGCTTTGTTCCAGTGCCCAAAGAAATCTTCTCAGGGGAAAATGTCCTGCCATTTCAAACAAATTACCTCCCTGCAAAGTTTTGACACTCTGCCCTATTAAGTATGCATGTATGGTTGGTACCTTGAGGGAATAATTCAATATTGGGAAGAGGGTAGTGAAGAAGAAACATTAAGATTATGTTCAGCCTCTGTGGAATTAGCGTGTAAACAAACTACTTATCAGGAATGATCACATGGGGCTTTGCTTAAATAAATAAGAAGTTGGTGGAATAGACCTCCCTCAAAATATGACACCACATTCACATCTGACCCCATATGGAAAGAAGCATGCAAGCTAGCCCAGGTTCAAATTCCATTTCCACCACATGCCAGTCATATGGTCTCAGGCAATTTACAAAATCTCTCTGAGCCCCAGTTTTCTCAGCTGTAAACAGTCAATAATTAGATTATTTACCTCATAGCTAGTAAATGTTAGCTGTTATTTTAAATCACTTCTTAATATGAAGAGAAGTTTGATATTACTTATTTAACCAGCTCCCTAGAGCATCTTCCAAACCCCCCCATATACACCACTACCAATACTGTATTTATTTATGATACTATGTAGAAACACAGCCCTCATCCCCTTGTTTCGATTAAATGTATTGATGTTAGAGTTTGCATGACTTCTGTAGGAATCAATGTTGAGTGAAAAGGGTTGGAGACAAACAGACGTTCTCACAGTCCTGATACTCACGAAACCACAGAATTGAATATTTTCATATAGTTACATTCTATGATGTGGATATTTTCTGACCAGCCATATGGATCTTTTGTCATCTGAGATGTTAATATTTTCCTTGTATTTTATAGTAGCTCTGGAGCACAGCCAGTTTCTGGAATAGGGTCCGCCTGGCTCATTATGTACAGGACCCAGGAACTGGCTTCCTTGTGCTGTTCAGATGAATGGTGACACACATGAGTTGGGGGCTGGGGTAGGGCAGTGGGCGGGGGAATGCAATTAGTTTTGCTCCTGCATTAAGCTACAAATAATGAGCACTTTCCTGTGTTTTACAATAAGCAATTAAAAGAAATTATAGAGTTGGATGCAAAAATAACCTGAAGGACAACTCGATGTGTGGAACCACCAGTTTTCTCCATGTGTGGAGAAGGTTAATCCTAGAGAACGCACAGAACACTGCGTTGCTACAGAAAGGGTTGCGTGTCCACACATGTTTGGCCTCTACCCACACGCTTCTGTATGGTATGACTGTGCATCCCAGAAGAAGGGCTGTGGTGTGTGCATTTGTGCTTCAGTGGAATTTAACAAACCGATTCCTGAAAATGGTCTCATAAAGGTGAGCAACAGAGCTGCTAGCCTTATCTTGCTAATTTTATCTTTCCCCTAGGATTTCTTGGTAGTAGCTTTTAAAGGAATGTTACTCTTTTGATTCTAGAGGCAAGTTATCTTCCGTTCAGGTTCTTCCCCCACCTGTTTTCACCTCTTGCTTTTTAAAAAATTATAAAGTTCTGTGTTCCTTCCGAGGATAGGGTCTAATCTAGAGAGAGGTCTCTTCACCAGTTGAGAATTATCCATCCCATTCTCTCTTTACCCCTTCTGACTTAATGACATTGAAGTCTTCCAGTTTGGACCTAAGATGGGTCTACTTATGTACAGATATTCTTTCTTTATGGAAATTGCTCAGATAACTAATTAACCACAGGCATACATTGGCTATGGAAATTTTCAGGAGCACCATCTGTGGAAACACTGAGAAAGGCATGCATCTACCACAGCTCTGGGGTCCATTAAGAGTGTGTTTGTATGGGGACGGTGTCTGGTGGGTGTCGGCTCACAGCTGTCAGAATCCCCACGGCACCTCCTGGCAGGAACTGAAGAGTGTCCAGCAACACTCTGAAAGCAACCTGTCGATTTGACATTGCCGGTTCTGAAAAAAGAGACTGAAATAGGACAGACGGGTCTTAACTTTCTTCCTTTGCCTTTTTTTTTTTTTTTCCCGATTGTAATTGTTCTGGCATATTCCCAGTCTTCACATTGTGGCAGACTTTTTAAAGGTGGATTTTCTTTATCCTCTGGTTTGAATTAGTGCATGTTCTCCCCTTAGGGACAAAGACTGCAGTTGTGTCACCCTTGCATTTTTTTTAGACAGAGCACGCTCCTTCCTGGATCCAGGAACTTGGAAGACCACGTTCTCCTGTGTTTTCACAACAGCCTCTGTTAGTAGGTGCACCTTGTTTGTGATTTGGAGAGGCAGTCCCTTAGCTTTGTTCACATCTGTACTGTGTGGGGCTCAAGGTGGATACTGCCTGGGAAAATAGGGTTTTGTGGCATCTCAGCCTCATCTCACCCACCCATCTGCCAATGAGGTAACGGCCACGATATCAGGGTTCCCAGTCTGAGTCACTTGCATTTGTACTGGTGAACTTGGTGACTTCTTGGGGTTTGGAAACTAGCCATCTTTTTTAGTCCTTTGTAAAAAGCCTAAAGAGTGGACCAGTCTCTAGCAGTTCTGTTTATGAAATTACCCTACCCCTATCGACTCCCTGATAATGCTGTTCAACTCAAAGTTTTTACTTTTCTTTGGAAATCTAACATTTTTTAAAAACCATTTTGGGTGCTTCAGTCTTGAAGCAAATGATCCCACATGTTGGAACTCAACTGAGAAATCGGGTTGCTGCTGGGTACCTTATTGAAATAGAGACAGATTTGGGTTGGAGAGGGGATTTTTATGCTCGATACGTACGCTAATATACTTTAGGGTTTGGTTGTTTGCTGCTGTTGTTTTTTGTTTGTTTTGTCTTGTTTTTGTTCTTGTTTCTTTTGGCCGTGCCGTGGGGCTTACAGGATCTTAGTTCCCCGACCAGGGACTGAATCCGGGTCCTCGGCAGTGAAAGTGTGGAGTCCTAACCGCTGGACCACCAGGGAATTCCCCATTGTTGTTTTATTTTGTGAGTTTTTTGTTTTCTGTTTTAATTTCATAGTACTTGGTAGGAGGTAGCTGGATCTGTTAGTTTTAGGACAAGTGTAGAAATAAGAAATCTCCATTGAGCGGGTGAGTCAGTTCTTTCTGCCTCTGTTTCACCATTTCACAACAGAAAGAACTCGGGAGGATCAGAGACATCCGGCTGAAAGTAATATTAATGTGCCTGGAAATCTACTAGCTGCTCTAACTGATCACATCATTTCCAGTATCATTCTGATCAAGTGAGTGATGTTAGGGTTCTAATGATCAGGGAGGCCAGTTATGCTTGTACTTGCCTTGTAGCACTGAGATAAAATTTAGTGATTGAGTGGAAGTCCAGATTTAGATCAGTAGTACTCTATAAATTCTCATTCAGCCTGTCACGTTTATAGGTATCCTGCACTTTATGGTATGAACACAACAGTGGAAAAGCCAGCTGACATAAAGGGAACCCAGATTTTACTTAACATTACAAAAGCAGAACTATTTTGCCACATAATAAATGTCCCAATAAAACAAGTTGAACCAAGGAGGTTACTTAAGTTGATGTTAACCCTGCCGTTTCCGTGTCTTAAGTAGACACCACTTTTTAATTGAATGTTAACCGCCATTTGGTTTTCACTTAGTCCAGTGCTTCTCAACTTTAATAAGTATATGAATCACCTTGAAGTTTATGAGTCTTGTTGAAATGCAGATTCTGACTGAGTGGATGCTGTGATGGTTTGGAGGAGGGGAAGCTGAGATTCTGCTTTTCTTATTAGCTCCCAGGTTTTGCTAATGCTACTGGCCCATGGATCCCACTTTGAGAAGCAAGGCTTCATTTAATTTCCACCCATGGACATTTATACCATACCTACATTTCCTAAAACTTATTTCAGTCTCCACAAGTTTCTCCTTCTGTTGTAGTATTCTTAGTAACAAATTGGAATTGCATTAATACACTTAATTTATAGATGTAACACTCAAAAAATTATCTGAAGTCGGGGATTTAGGTTGCATGAAATGAATTTTGTACTTAAATTTTTTCTATAAGTTCAAAGTCCATATGTTTAAATGAAACTTAAATGCCTGTGTTACAATGATGTTTATATCTCCTTATTTACTATTTCCAGAGTCATTTTCCCTTTACAGGAAAATTTTCCCCATGATTTCACAGGACTTGTAGAGATCAACACCTAGCATTAAATGTGATGGATCCTTGATACTTTTTTCAGGCCCTTCCTTACACAGTGGGTCACTGAAACTTCACAGAACCAGGTAGACAGTGTCTTCTTAATTAATGTTACTGTCTACCCTGTGTGGAAATTTAATAAATAATACCTTGCCTTTTGGCATTTTAATAGTCAGTGTATTGTTAAATATGAACTTTAGCTCAGTATGACAAATTCCACCCGAAATTCTAAAGAAAACAGAATCCTAATTAAAGAGGTTAGGCTTTTGTGTGTGTGTGTGTGTGTGTGCGGTACGTGGGCCTCTCACTGTTGAGGCCTCTCCCGTTGCGGAGCACAGGCTCCGGACACGCAGGCTCAGCGGCCATGGCTCACGGGCCCAGCCGCTCCGCGGCACGTGGGATCTTCCCGGACCGGGGCACGAACCCGTGTCCCCCGCATCGGGGGGAGGCGGACTCTCAACCTCTTCGCCACCAGGGAAGCCCAAGAGGTTAGGCTTTTTAATTGAATGTTAACTGCCATTTCGTTCTTGTAATCTAACAACTGGCAGTTGAAAACAATACTTTAAAAAGCATTTTTAGACAGTCTCCTTCTTTGATGGACAAGTGACCTGTGTATGCTTGAGACTTCTTTAAGAGGGACTAGAGATGTACACTGTTGGGGCAGCATTTCTCTGGGTAGAGGAGGTGGAGGAAGGGGGCAGAGCATGGATAAATGGATAAGACTGCCAGCTCTGGGTGCCTCTGGCTTTCTGGGATGCTGCCTTGGTTCCGGTAGCACAGCAGGTTTCCCAGAGCAGTAATGATGGAAGCACTTGTCGACCTTTGCATGGTGGCAGCTGTGCCTGGGGTTGGAATCCAGGTGGAGTGTATTCTTTGCCCAGGCCTCGTCCTTGTGCCAGGCATTTCCTATCTCTTATTCCGAAATTCATTCCATCATTATAGCTCACTTTAAGACTTTACTGCTCTTACTTTAATTGCACCTCCCTAAATACTAGGCAAATATTACCAGTACAGAGGGGAACTGAGTCATTTAATGTGTGTGGGAACTCAGTTTGTGCAAGGTACCGTACAAATTGTGGTAATTCAGAGAATGCCCAATCCCTCTCCTAATGGAGATTACGGTCTGGTTTTACTCCTGGATAAGGTAAGTCTCCAACCAGTAGAAAAAATCCTTTTTCAGAAATGCGGTGGGGAATAGAAGGAGTGAATAGAGGGCCAGAGCTATAGGGCTTTCTATCAAAGATGTATGTAATTTTGTATATCAAATTTATGATTCAGGGAAATACACCTTTTTCTCATGGTACTCACACGTATGTGTCACTCCAGGTTTGAACTAAGAACCAGCAATTCCTCTGGCGTTCTTAGTGAGGCTAAGTAATGTCTCCAGATCTCATTCGACACCATGAGTGTACTCGGGTCAGAGAGTAGTGTGAAGGACTGTGTTTTATAAGAAGTGTAATCAGGTACTCTTGGACATAAACTATGTTATGGTTTAAAACTACATTTTTTTTTACATCTTTATTGGAGTATAATTGCTTTACAATGGTGTGTTAGTTTCCACTGTATAACAAAGTGAGTCAGCTATACATATACATATGTTCCCATATCTCTTCCCTCTTGCGTCTCCCTCCCTCCCAACCTCCCTATCCCACCCCTCCAGGTGGTCACAAAGCACCGAGCTGATCTCCCTGTGCTATGCAGCTGCTTCCCACTAGCTATCTATTTTACATTTGGTAGTGTATGTAAGTCCATGCCACTCTCTCACTTTGTCCCAGCTTACCCTTCCCTCTCCCCGTATCCTCAAGTCCATTCTCTAGTAGGTCTGTGTCTTTATTCCCGTCTTAACCCTAGGTTCTTCGTTAAAAACAACATTTTTAAAGGAACTTCCTTCAAAGCTTTGGAACGTATGCATTATCAGATATCATTTGCTAAAATATTTATTAGTTTCAGTTGACTGGTCATTCAAGTAAGTAGGTGAGTATCTGTAATGATCATGAGCTTTTTTTCCCTCCGTTGTATTTGTGGATTCCAACTACCCATTATTTTCCTTGAGGGATGTGAGGTGTTTCTCTTTTAAGTCTTCTTGGCTAAACAATATATACCTAATGGGAAAACAATACATAAATGATGCAGAGGGATGGAAGAAACTAGTCCCTGTAGGTGAAGGCATAGTTTTCCTTTGGAATCTGTGGTTCTGACCTTGTTCTTTCAGGGGAACCAGGGGAAGTGGATGAGTTGATTAAAAACTTTGGTCCTCTTTCCTCCTGTATGAAATGGGGATAATTATAGTTACCTGAACCTCTAGGGTCCTATGAGTCTTAATTACTTAATATTTGCAAAGCGTTTGGAGATCTTTGAATTAAAAGTGCTGAGCAGTATAATCCAAGTTCAGTGTAATCATAATTGAAATGAGAGTTTATATGCCCGCCTTCCCTCCACCTCCCTCCATTCTCTTCCTTTGGCCCAGACAGACATGGCTCATGGTTACCATCCAGCTCTGCACACTTCTCTCTAAACCCTTTGCTTTTGGCAACTTAATTAAGCCTAAAAATACATATATACGCACATACATACATACATACATAGAATAAGTTAAAAATCATGTCCAGCCCCCTTAACCCCAACTCCACACTTACGTTAACTCCTTAGTATTTACTTTCAAACCTCAACAGCCGCTAAGAATAAAATCAATTAATTGACTTGTCTCTTCCAATGTATCATTCTTTCAGGTTCTCCTACACATTGTGATAAACTGGGCTTCTTGAAGCATTCCTCCCACTCAGAAACTCTCAGTTGATTCTTCTGTGCCTGTACAGCAGGGTCCAGACCCTTTACCATCACGCTCAGAGCCTTTCAAAACCTAACAACCATTCACTCTTATTCCTCACTACTCGAGAACTCTTCTGTCCAGAAATGTACTCCGTGCCTTTAACCAAGCTGCCATCCATCCACTGGGGTCCTTTCTAGATACATTAAAATCCTTTCTATCCTTGCTATCTTCTTCACAAAGCGTTCTTCTTTCTCTAAGTGGAAGTAACCTCTTTCTCTTTATAGAATTGTACCTATACTTTTCTGGGTCATTTCTACCTTTATATTTTAGTTACTTTACATATATGTCCTACCTCCCTCCTAGACTGTAAAGCTTGAAAACAGATCCATGTCTGATGAATGAACAAACAAAAATAAGCCTAGACTCGCAGGATTTCATTAAATTGGGCTCTTAATAGATTTTTGCATCATGTATGTTAGGAATTAAGTATTAATTGATAATTTTGCCAACATTACCATTATCCTTGTTGCTTATAGGGCTGTCTAACATGAGCAACTATGTCTTTAAACTGTGTTTCCTTTGACTACATGCTCATAGACAAAACCCAAAGTGACTGGGAACAAACAAAGCTTTGTATTTTTCCCCCTGTATGCCCAAATTATCCATATTATTGTTTGGTTCCCCTTCTTAGCTGTGGACATGGAAACTTGGCTCTAACATGCCTAAATTTTTGCAAAGCTTCCTTTTAGAGGAGGACTGAATTGTCTGAAATTCCATCTGCTGAAGCAATCAAGCCATAAAGTTGAAGGGTCTTGAAGGTCAGAATATCATCTTAATGGTGCTGCCTTTAGAAAGTTGGGCTCTAAGATACACACAACTGCAGAAAACTGTGTCCGTACTTTATAAGCTTCTTCTTTGACCACTGTTCATAGCATCACTTCTCTCCTTCCTGTGGTTAAATATTTTAAATTAAGAAAATATATATTTAGAACATGTCCTGATGCTAAAAATGTGGACAGTGAGACGGGGAACCTTTTAGCTTTATGATATCTGAGCAGTAATTGTCTCATCTGTATAATGTGGATAATAATACCTGTCCTATCTCCTTGTGGCAATCAAATTAGATGATGCTTGTGAATGTTCTGTAGTCTTTTAGACAAATATAAGTTATTACTACAGCCTGCTGTCATGGATATTCATTTGGTTGAATGTTTAAGACTTGTGAGTCATGCTTAAAAGTAAACCTTATTTCTATTTCGTTGATTTTCTTTTTAGCTCTGTGCACTATATTTAATTTTTTGAGAATGGGGCTAAAAACAACCTTCCTAGCATTTTATACATGTGGTTGAGTTGATTGTTGTAAGGCTTGGAACAGAATTAACAGCAGTGAATTTTGTAATGTCTAAATAGATATATAGACTAACAAGCTACTTAGCAATTTTGCATAGCCTCTTTATCTCTCCTGTAATACTCACCTGAAGAAACTGTCATATAAGAAAATTGTCATGGAGGTTCTTAACCTTTTATGATTTCCTAATACAGTATATAAAATTACTCATTGAAGAGGTAAATAGGACAAAGAACATTAAAAGACTAAAAGTTCCAAATTTTGCTATAATTATTATTACTGCCCCCTTTCCAAGTCTTCTATTAGAAACAGAGCAACAAAGGAAGTAGTAGGGGCAGTTAGTGTGTTGTAGTGTTATTTGCTTTTAAAAAAATTATTACTCAAGGTAAGTTATACCCTATTAGAGAAACTCAAGAGATTCCTCATGGCTGATAATTACCATCTATCAAATACTTTAGAGCTTATAATTTGGGTTTAGTACAGCCTGTAGTTGACCTAATAATTTCAGTGAGTTCACTGGTGCTTGCCATATGGAAAGGCTTCCTGTGAAAATGATATCAGCACTGTTTTCTGATGGTTTAATAAACCCATCAGTAAGTTTTGACTGAGTCTATCTACTACTACATTATTCTGTGTTAAGCATTATGGGGGAATCACCCATGATCCAGAGAGCTTATCATCCAGTTGAAGACTGACCATAATTAGTAAGCACTGTTACCAATTAACCAGTGAGTAGGGAATGAAGTACTAAATGAGATGTCATGTGGAATTTTAGAGGTGAAGGAGGGCAGTGTGTGCTGGAGTAGTTTAGAGAAGGTGGCATGTGTGATTTGATGGTTGAACTGGGTCATGAAGGATAAGCAAGATTTAGTCAGATAGAGAAAAAAGAATTTTCCAGAAGAAAGGAACATGTCACTTACAGGCACTGATATATATGGGGCTCCAAGGACTCTGGCCTGATCAGAGGAGAGGTGATGAAGGACTGAGTTAACATGAGAAAGTTAGCTAAGTAAGGTGACGCCAGATTTTGGAGGGTGTTGAATAGTGGGTAAAAGAGGTTAGATTTGATCTGGTGGAATAAAAAAGTCATTGCAAGTCTTTTTATAGGCGCCTAAGATGAGAGGTTAGTCAGGTCATCAGAGTTAAATGGAGCAGAAAGGATGTCATGTACATTGGGGGGGGGGGGCGCGGGGAGGTGGGCATCGCTGGGGGCATTATAGTCAAAATGAGATGTCAAGGGCTGAGCTGAGACACTGGCAGTGGAATGGAGAAACAGGATGGACAGGAGAAATATTTTAAAGGAAAAATGAGCAGGACTTCTTCACTGACTGGATTTAAAAGCTCTACAAGAAATACATTGGCAGAATTGATTCCAAGATTTCTATCCTGCAGCCTGGGTGGTCCGAAGTATCAAGAAACCATTGTCAGAAACAGAAAAGTTAGGAAGTGACATTGTTCCAACAAAAAGTATTGGCCTTATAAGCCAGTAGGCAGTTAACACTGTAGAAAGTCACTCAGCTGGGCGGGGCCGTGGCTTGGGGTTGGGCTTTATCACCAGGTAGTTTAATTACTGAATGTCTGCAGATGTCCTGCTTTGAGGGATGCCCATGTTTGGGCTTCAGGATGAAAGCCAAGTAATATTTACTCAGATGCCATTTGTTCCTTTGAAAAATTTGCTTGTGGAACTGATGAGAAAATGATACTTAAAGTGCTAACTACTTTTATAACCGAAAAGTTATTAATAAAAAGATAAATGCGACAAGTGAAAAGCAGTAACTTTACAGGGTCAACTTCTTTAAGCCAAGTATAGAAAAAAGGATCATTAAATGACTCATTACTATGATAGTGATAATAAAATAATTTTCCAACTCTGTAGTTTAAGATGCCTCAGTACCTTGGGCCATTTTAAGCAGTGAGTGTGGGCACTTAGTAAATACTTACTAAACTTTTTCATTCTAAGATGCACATTTTCTTATACTTTTTTTTTGTGGTACGCGGGCCTCTCACTGTTGTGGCCTCTCCCGTTGCGGAGCACAGGCTCCAGACGCGCAGGCTCAGCGGCCATGGCTCATGGGCCCAGCCGCTCCACGGCATGTGGGATCTTCCCGGACCAGGGCACGAACCTGTGTCCCCTGCATCGGCAGGCGGACTCTCAACCACTGCGCCACCAGGGAAGCCCCTTATTCATTTTTTTAACATCTCTGAAATTGGGTTGTGTCTTACAGTTGATGTCATTTTATTGTCATTGGCTGTGTAGCAGTTGCACCATAGTTGTCATTGCCTTAACCAATTTATTTTGCTTAATTTTCTTTTTTACATATGCACAGAAGTTATCTATGATAAAATATGTCCAGATAAGTCTAAAAGAGCTCTTTTCCATTCTAAGTGATAAAGAAAGCAATAGTTTAACTGGCTGCATTTTAATATCCTAGTGGTACCTAAAATGGTGTACTTTAGAAGGATAGTATCTTAGATTTCATGAAGTATGGTATTAAAAGATAGCTAATCACAGCAAATGTCTACCAGTGTGACAGAGGGGAGGAGTAAAATATTCTAAATTTGCCTTTTTTCATCAGCCTGCATTTGAGGTGCCCCTTGGGTTGTTTTAATTTGGACCGGAAACACTAGGAGAAAGGATCTTCATTCAGTGGTGTAAATACAGCTGCCAGGAATAGAAATCTCCTTGGAGGATCCATTTCTTTGATGGTGTGGAATCCAGAACCTTCACAAAAGTTCAGGTATTAGCAGACTGGATATCTGTGTTTTATTCAAACCAGTGTGTCCTCCTAATCTGAGGCTGTGTTCTCCAAGCAGTTCTGAGCATGCTTGCTACTCATGCAGAAGCAAGAGTGAATCTGCAAGGAAGTTGGTTGGTGTTTGGGGACGGTAGTGACGTCTTGTAGTACTAGAAAATGTGATCTCTGATAAAAGTCGAGGACGGAAACATTGGGTTCTCGCTCCCAGAGTTTCAGCTCTTTCTGCAGTATGACCTACTGACTGGAGGAGGTAGGTCACCTTCCTGGCAAGTGACACTTCATGGACAGAAAAGCAGTCCCCTTTCCTACCGACTGGCACAGCGTAACAGCTGTGGCACGTGCGTGTCTTTTTGTAAGTCTTTGCTCCAGAACTCAGAAATAGGGATAAAGTTAGAGTGTTGGGCTCGGGCTGGGGAATGCTTCTCATTGCTACTCAGGGACGTGATGCCTCAGGTAAGTGATCCTGAAGTCCTTCACCGTCCGACGGGAACCTTGTGTCTGTAGGTATGTTTTCACCTCGCTCTTCACTCATTCTAATTGGCTTCCCAGAGCATGCTTGTAGATGGAGAGCCAAACTTAGAGTATAGCTACTCTCTGGCAAACAGGAAAAGATTAATTTTGTAGTGTGCTGTTAAGGGACTTCCCAGAAAACTTCAAAAGCCCAGAAAGAAGCGCCAGCTCAGCTGCCTGTACCAAAATGTGCACAATGCCACCTGGCTTGTTAAAGGTACGATCGACTCAGAGCTCGTGCACACATGTGCACACAGGTCACATTCCAAAAAAAAGAGAGGCTGAGCTCTCTTAGATGGGTCTGCACAAGTGCCAGAAAAGCCGAGGGGTGAGGGGCTTAGGGAGTTAGTGGAGATACACGTGGATGCGCATGTGGCAGGCACTTGAAATTGCCTTCGAGCATTTTGATGCCACCTTCTTCAGTTCTCTCTTAAGCAGACACGTTGCTTTCATGATATCAGCCCCAGGCAGAGACACGTCATTAAAATCAACGTGTAGAAAATGATTTCTGTTTGGGAACGAGCAAAACTTACTTTTGTTACGATCACCAAAGGTGTAGTAGAAAAACATTGAAGCTGGACTTGGGAGCCCCGAGTTCTAATAGAAACTTTCTTCGTGACGGGAGGAAAGTCCTCTATGGCCTTTGGTTTTCTTATCGGTAGAACTGGATGATCTGATGAAATGATCTTTCTCCTTTGTTTTTCTTTGTTTGTTTTTGGCCACACCGCATGGCTTGCTGGATCTCAGTTCCCTGACCAGGGATCACACACAGGCCAGAGCGGTGAAAGTGCTGAATCCTAACCGCTAGACCACCAAGGAACTCCCTCCTTTCTTCTAATGGATTATCTACATGGGAGGAAAGAGAGTCAATGGGGAGCCTCCTTGTAGCTCCCTGACTTGTTTTGTTGTTCATGCCTGGATAGCCCATAGCTAGAAAGGCCCCCTCAGACCCCACAAGCCACTACTGGTCCTGTCACACGTTCCTGCCGTAGGGCCACGTTGCTGACTTGAGGGAAAAAAAGATTACTATTACCCTCACAGTTGTTGCTTGGTAACATTTCTGCTGTTGTGTTTCCTGTGACAGCCTGAGCAGAGATCATTAAAAATTAAACTTACAAAGCTGCTCAAGTGGGAGGAAAGAGGCAAACTCGAAGCCACAGTTTTTTTTCACTTGCTCAGGAGCCATCTAATCTCGGGTTTACATGCTAAACCTTGGGGCCAAGGCTGCACAGCTCTGGTTTATATTAAAGCCCATCGAGCACACTACTGACATTAACCTGTGTCTGGTGCAGCTGGAGTTTATCACCAATACAGCAGAAACCTTGACCCTGCAGAATGGCCTGGAATTACAATCAGATGGCTGCTTTGAATCCCAGCAGAAGAAAGCCCTAAACAGTCTTGTGTCCTGTTTCTGCTTTCTCCCTACAGTTCCACCAGGTGAGAAGAGTGATGACCATCCTTTTCCTTACTATGGTTATTTCATACTTCAGTTGCATGAAGGCTGCACCCATGAAAGAAGCCAACATCCGAGGACAAGGCAGCTTGGCCTACCCAGGTATGCGGACCCATGGGACTCTGGAGAGCGTGAATGGGCCCAAGGCGGGTTCAAGAGGCCTGACGTCGTCGTTGGCTGACACTGTTGAACACGTGATCGAAGAGCTCTTGGACGAGGACCAGAAAGTTCGGCCCAGTGAGGAAAACAATAAGGACGCGGACATGTACACGTCCCGGGTGATGCTCAGCAGTCAAGTGCCTTTGGAGCCTCCTCTCCTCTTCCTGCTCGAGGAATACAAAAATTACCTGGATGCTGCGAACATGTCCATGAGGGTCCGGCGCCACTCGGACCCTGCCCGCCGCGGGGAGCTGAGCGTGTGCGACAGCATCAGCGAGTGGGTGACGGCGGCAGATAAAAAGACTGCAGTGGACATGTCAGGCGGGACAGTCACGGTCCTCGAAAAAGTCCCCGTCTCGAAAGGCCAACTGAAGCAGTACTTCTACGAGACCAAGTGCAATCCCATGGGTTATACAAAGGAGGGCTGCAGGGGCATAGACAAGAGGCATTGGAACTCCCAGTGCCGAACTACCCAGTCGTACGTTCGGGCCCTCACCATGGATAGCAAAAAGCGCATTGGCTGGCGGTTCATACGGATAGACACTTCCTGTGTATGTACATTGACCATTAAGAGGGGAAGATAGTGGCTTTATGTTGTATAGATTATATTGAGACAAAAATGATCTATTTGTATATATACATAACAGGGTAAATTATTCAGTTAAGAAAAAAATAATTTTATGAACTGCATGTATAAATGAAGTTTATACAGTACAGTGGTTCTATGATCTATTTATTGGACATTTCCATGACCAGAAGGGAAACAGTCATTTTTTGCGCACAACTTTAAAAAAGTCTGCATTACATTCCTCGATAATGTTGTGGTTTGTTGCCGTTGCCAAGAATTGAAAAACGTTAAAAAAAAAAAAAGTTTAAAAAATACTACTAATAAATTGCATGCTGCTTTAATTGTGAATTGATAACAAACTGTCCTCTTTCAGAAAACAAACAAAAAAAGAAAGAAAGAAAAAAAAAGCCTAACAAAAATTTGAACCAAAACATTCCGTTTACATTTTAGACAGTAAGTATCTTCGTTCTTGTTAGTACTCTATCTGTTTTACTGCTTTTAACTTCTGATAGCGTTGGAATTAAAACAATGTCAAGGTGCTGTTGTCATCGCTTTACTGGCTTAGGGGATGGGGGATGGGAGGGGTATATTTTTGTTTGTTTTGTGTTTTTTTTTTGTTTTGTTTTGTTTTGTTTTGTTTTTTTAGTTTCCACAGGGTGTAGGAATGGGGAAAGAATTCCTTCCATCTAGAGTCTGGTTGATAAAAGATTCATTTGTATGTTGCAGAGATGTCGGCAGTATCAATCAGATGACTGGAAAGTGAATAAAAATTAAGGCAAACGAATGATGTGCTCACTCCACTTCCCATGACGCACCTCTTAGGCACCTGCTCACCCTCTGGGCCTTGGTCGGGGGAAGATTCTTTGGTTGGAAACATCTCCATTTACTCTGAGCACATTCTTTCCCCCCCACCCCCTCTGGTCCCCTCCTTGTTTTGTTTTCTCTAAGGGAGAAAAATCAGTTGCGCGCTCTGAAATACTTTACAACTGCTGCAAATGAGTAGACATGTTTTGTAACATCGTGGCACTCATATAAGCATGGAGAACAGTGATTTCTTTCTTTCTTTCTTTCTTTTTTTCTTAGATGAGAGAAAAACAAAATATAATTCAAAAATAAAAATTCTTTTAGATGAGGGGTAAACATTTGGGGCAATCATTGTAAGGCTTAAAAAAAAATCATGGTAAGGCATATAACTGTCTTGAAAGCAAAAGGTAGAGTTCTGTACAGACCCAGAAACACCTAGATCAGAGCAGAAGTCCACACTGCCAGTGAAATGAGACTGAACAGCCATCTGGAGGCTGTGTGGAGCTGACCTATCATTTCCAGGTGGTGCAGAAGGATGAGTGGCCACGCTGAGGTCTAGGTGGGGTGGGGAAGGGTACTTGAGACATTCCAGAAGGGAGGCCTCTGAAGGGCCCTTTAGGGGTGGCTCTGGAATGACACGTGTCAAGTTGCTTGGACCTCACGCTTTAAGTGCCTACATTATCTAACCGTGCTAAGAGGTTCTCGCTGGAGGACCACACTCAAGCCTATTTACACCCTCCACCTCTGAGTAATTTCGCATAAAGCTGGATTAGCTTGGAACTACACGGTGACATTGTGATCATTAAATGGATTCGATGAGATGGGAGATGTTTGCTACATGAGCACTTATTGCTTTGAAATTAGACTTGAGGAAACCAGGGTTTTGTCTTTTGAGAACTTTTGGTAAAGGGGAAGGGAACAGGAAGAGGCCCCAAAACTCAGGTTGGATGACCATGGCTACCAATAGAAAATCTTGTCCAGAGACAAGACTTTGGGATGGTGTCTGCCCATCCAGGACACCAAAGGCTTGAAGGCGCCTTGCTCGTTGGAAGAGGCCAGGACAGAGCTGACAAAGTTTTGCTCCCCGGTAAAGGTGGCAGCCACCTCCTGACCATCCTGTCTGTTCATGGAGAGGGTCCCTGCCTTACCTCTGCCATCTTGGGTTAGGAGAAGTCAAGTTGGGAGCCTGAAATAGTGGTCCTAGGTAAAATGGATCCCAGTGGAAATTAGTGCCCATTTAGCCCATTGTGTAAACCTGAAAATGTCCTGGACCGGGTCCTTGAGTATCAGAAAGCCTCAAGAAATTTGCTGCATCTTAGTAGGGTGAAGGATAAGCAAAAGAGGCTGTCCACCATGACCCAGGGAATGAAGATACCATCAGCAAATAATGTCTACTTGTTCAGTCTTTCATTTAGAACGAGGCTATCTTTTACGGTACCATCCTGAATACCTGTCTTTAAAAGAAGGAATAACTTATGTAGTATAGGTTTGTTTTGTGCTGTTTGAAACGACTATCGTTGTAATTATCTTTAACATGTAATGAATACTCAGAATATCTGCTGTCTGATCAATTTTCACAGCCTCCTTTCGAGGGACAAAGTTCTAAAACAAAACAAAAAGGTCCCCATCACAGTCTCAAAGTGTACTGCAAAGGCCGGATCTCTTAAGTGGCCAAGTAGGAGGCATTCAGCAATCATGTGGTCAGTGGCAGTCTCTTATTCAATAAGCTACATCACAGTCACATGCTTGGTGGTTTACGTTGACTCAAGGTTGATTTTGTTAAAATCTTTCTCTGTTGCTGTTCATATTTGTTCCGTTTTGTTTGGTTTTGTTTTTTTAAAGTCTTGCTGTGGTCTCTTTGTGGCAGAAGTGTTTCATGCATGGCAGCAGGTCTGTTGCTTTTTTATGGTGATTCCCATTGACAATGTAAATGTCCGTGGCCTTGTTCTCTCTATGGTAAAGATATTATTCACCATGTAAAACAAACAAACAAAAAATATTTATTGTATTTTAGTATATTTATATAATTATGTTCTTGAAAAAATTGGCATTAAAACTTAATCGCATCAGAAGCCTATTGTAAATACAAGTTCTATTTAAGTGTACTAATTAACATATAATATATGTTTTAAATATAGAATTTTTAATGTTTTTAAATATATTTTCAAAGTACATAAAATCTGGGGGTTCTGGGTTTTTTTCTCTTCACTGTAAAACAAACATGACAACGTGTTTTGTTATAAATACGTGTGTTCCTTGCTTTAAGACCAACCTGACTAGTTTTAGCAATTGCACAGCCCTCCAGAGAAGATGCTTATTTCAGAGCATGGGAGACCAATCCTGCAGTCTGTGAGCTTTCAAGAAGCTCTAGGATTGGGCCTGTCTTCCACAGTGGAAAACGGGAGTGTCATTTTCTAGGACACTTGAGAGTTTTCCCCTTTGAAGTGATATACTTTCATCAAATACCAAGCCATGTATCCTAGCAACATCAGGATCCATGAATTAGGGCTGGCTGGCTCTATTTGATTATAAAATAACTGTTAAAAAAAATCAAAGTAGGTTTACTTAGGGATAATGAGGATAAATTGGCCCAAATTTAGAAAGTCAATGACTGAAAAAAAACATAGAAATTCGATATTTAGAGGCAGGTCATGTACCCTCCGTTTGGAAATGGTGCCATTTGCATTATGTGCTCGTATCCGTTGCACAGATCTAATTTTTGTACGTGGAACACGCAGATTTTATATCACAGTACCCACGAACTAACAGATTGCTAGGATTTCTAAAAAGATTTGCCTCTTTCATGGCTGCCAAGCTGCTGGGTAATTTAGTTAAAGTGTTTGAAGTTATCGCTAAATCTTAGGGAAATAAATGGAAGGATTTTAAATGAGAGAAAGGGCCATTAAGGAAAAAAAGCATCTGTTCCTACTCTTTAGACTCCCCATTTGAACACTGACAACCCATCCCAGAGCGTGGTGAACTATATCTGTGCAATGTATCATTTCTATTTCAAACATACACACACATGGTTTCCTCTTGTATTGTCTTATAAATAAGGATCAAGAAAGTCATAACAAACATAGATGTGTGGGTATGGAAGGAAAGGCAGATCGAATGAGAGGAATTCCTCCATCCTAATCTGTCCAGTGAGTTTGCAAAGTGCTCTAAATCCTAGGAGAAGTCCCGACGGCCAGTGAAGACAATGAGCCCGGCAATGAATTAGAACTTCAGGAAACTTCGGGCTTAACCAATTTTCACAGTCGAGGAAGACTAAAACGTTTTTGAATCTTGAGTAAAAAGAAGTGAGAATTCAATGTGACATTCAATCTCCTTAAAGTTAAAGGAGTTTGGTAAACATGACAGGAAGTTTTCATCAGAAGATGAGGTCAGAGAAACAAGCAAACAAAAGGTGGAGACATCTCCTAAATTAACCAACTTGAACTTAACAGGAGTAGTCAATTTGTACTCTAGTCATTGGGTAAGCAGTTAAAGCTCTTTCATTATGAAGATGCCTGGAAATAAGCCAGATCATTGCTATTGTTTTTCACCTTATTCATAAGCCTCTGTGGTCATTAGCAGTGGCTATGAAGTCTTTTTATTAGCTATACTAATTCTGTGAATAGGGTCACAGTTCTGAGTGAGAATCTAAACTAATTCATAGAATGGAGCAGTGTTAAATTTTCCCTGATTCATTTAAGAGGTTACTAGACTCTGGATAAAATGTCAGACACCTTATGAACTGCAACAGAAACCTTCATGCCTGGCCTCAGCTCAGCCAGCACCCTAGCAGCATTAGGGCTTAGGCCTAATTAAAACATACATGTCTCTTCCATGTTCTCACATTAAGCCTGTTCTATAAGCTTGGAAAGAGTGACCCACAGATTTGATCCAACCTTAAAATGTTGAACAGCAAAATTAGTGATGGAATCTGGGCTTTTTTTTCCTTTTTTTAGCTGCGGGTTGTTTTAACTTGTTTTAAAGGTTGGGTGGTTGGTTTGCGGGGAGAAATTAATTGGGAATCTGACTGTTGTTGGTTACAATAAGCTAACTGGTGGTTGGTGCTGTGAACTCCCCACCTAAGAGCCAAATTCAGTGGCTAGAGTAGGTGCAGCCACTCCAAACCAGCCAGGCTTTATGTACATTCCAGCTAATAAGTACCCGGCCCACACCTCTATCCCCTATTCCTTTCATTCTAGCCACCCTTTAATTCTTTGTAGGGAAAAAAAAGGCAACCTCCTTGCGTTTTGATATATGAGTAGATGCAGTAAGTTGCCTGAAGAATATATTTAAATAGTAGAAAAATATTGTGGCCTTACCCATGATATTCCTCATTAAGAAAAAGAGCCATTTATGTCGCACTCTACAGGATTTCCATAGGCCTTTACCTCAATCCCTTGAATTAGTTGCTAGGCACAAAATACTAGATCAGGAGCTCCCCGACCTGACATTCGCTTTTCTGAAAAACAACAACCCTGTATGCTTGGTGATGTCAGTAGCATGGACTCGTAAAAGCTAGTCTTCCAATTCATTAAATCTTATCCCACCCCTAACACACATGCAAAATAAACAAATAGGACCTGTGCATTCATTGTATATTTAAGTGCGAGCTGCTAATTTTTTATATGTGGCAAAACAAAAGTACTTTTCCTTTGCAAAAATAAGCCCTTCTGCCCTAAAATACCCGACATAGAACACTGTAGTTAATGACAGGGTATTAATAATCATAAGCCTGTAAGTGACAAGAAAAAGTGTTGGTTGAAAGACTGAGCTTGGGGTGTATGTTCTGCATTTAGAAATCATCACAAGGATGCTTCTGCAGCACTGCACTTTGGTACTGTATGCTGTTCAAATGGTTCCTTAGAAACCAGGAGCTGGTCTGCGTAGAATGGCTGAACCCAGGGGAAATATTTTCGTCTAGCTTAAGTGCTCACATTTTGGAAAAATCCATATCAAGTACTGAGGTACACATTCAAATTAATTTAGTCTACATTCTCCATTGAGCCTTAACATTAAAAAATAATCATAATAGTTTCCAAACTCGAATTTGGTGCATATCAAGGGGGAAGAGGAAAAAGACACAAAACAAAATAGAAACGCTCCAAACATCAGAGACCTTCTCCAAAAGGTACCAATAGCGTTTACTTGGAGATTGTACTATCTGTACACGCCTCTGATTGGACTAAGCAGTGGTCCTCAAGGTGTGCTCTCCAGTCAGCGGCAACAGCGTCTCCAGGAACTTGTTAGAAATGTACATCCTCAGGCCCCACCCTAGACCTACTGAATCAGATGCTCTGGGGGAGGGGCCCTCAATCAGTGTTTTTAACAAGCCCTCCAGGTGATGCTCATGAATCCCTGGACTAGGGGGAGTAGACAGTCTGCCACGTATTCTTCTAGACAGTAGGAAGACAGCACAGCCCAAGAAATTGGATCTGTGAGTTCCAATCCCAGCCATGCCACCACCTCTTTCCAGGACCCTGAAAACATCATTCAAACCATCCAGATTTTCATTTCCTAAAAAACACAAGAGCAATGGGTACTCCCAGGTGGAGCAATGCTCAGTGACGGGAGACTGCAATGATTTAAAAAGCAACCATGAAAATGTGTGCTGGGAAAGCTCACTGCAGTTGATAGCCAATATTTTTTTTCTTTTTTTTTTTCAAAGCTATAGCAGTAGTGGATTCAGGACCCAGAGCATGTAGTTGTTTGTAACACATTTGGAATGACTGCAAGAAATGAGAAGCAACATGCAGCAAATTAATGAGAAAAAGATTATTCCATCTGGGGAGCTGGTCTCTGCATCTGCCAACATGGCCCCCTCTTTGTGAAACAGCTATATTAGTCACAAATTAAATAAGCTTCCTGAATTAATCAGCTATTAACGTCCAGCTGAGGAGTCCTAGGTTCACCCCTCCAGAAAGACCAGATTGCAAATGCAAAGGGCTTCTCCAGCCTCGGTGGCAAACCTCTTCCTGATCATAGGAACTATTTCTGGAAGGGAGGACCGGAGAATAATCTATTTGCACCTCCACCGCATCTGTGTGAGTGTGTGTGTATCTGTGTGTGCATATTCCTGCACATGTTAGACACTGCAAACTGCATTTGAAGATTCTCTGTTTAGGAGCTGGGGTGGAGGGTGTCCAAATATGTTACCCATCTACTGGACCACATGGAAACCTGAATTCTGACAAGCCTACCTTAGGAACCAGGAGTCCTGGTAGTTCAGTCTTTAACTAGGATGGCCAAAGCCATTTCTGGTCTCTGGACCTCCAAGCCCTCATCTACTGTAGGAAAAGACTGAACTGGATGGTCTTGGAGGTAAATTCCAGCCCTAAGAGTCTATCATTCCAGTTTTCCTACTGCATCATTTGTGGTAAAAGAGGTTAAAGAGGGGCTTCCCTGGTGGCGCAGTGGTTGAGAGTCCACCTGCCGATGCAGGGGACACGGGTTCATGCCCCGGTCCGGGAAAATCCCACATGCCGCGGAGCGGCTGGGCCCGTGAGCCATGGCCGCTGAGCCTGCGCGTCCGGAGCCTGTGCTCTGCAACGGGAGAGGCCACGGCAGTGAGAGGCCTGTGAAGGTTAAAGAGGTTTCTGAAGCTCTTAAAGGTTGGGGAACATTATGAGAGTTCACTGTCCATCTCCTGGGTCCCTGCACGCTTACTGCTTGGCACTTATCACAAGATTGAAATCAGGAGGTACTTGTGTCAAAATGGGAGTTGAGGAAGGGGGGAAATGCCCCAAGGAAGGTTT